>NC_071997.2:75413397-76098397 GCF_028885655.2 Pongo abelii | reverse complement strand
TGGTGGTAAGTGCTGTAAAGTAAGTGACAGTGGCTGCTGAGAAAACAGCGGTGTGGGGGCTACTATGGCGAGGGCGATCAGAAAAGGCCTCCTTGAGTAGATGGTATTTAAGCTGAAGATTTAAAGGATAGAAAGATACTGTTCCCTTGAAAATTTGGGAGAAGATCAGAGAGATCAGTAAGTACAAAGACCCTAAAGTGGGAAAGAATGTTTGGTGGGCTATCAGAGCCTGATGTGTTGGGAGCTTTGTAGACAAAGGGACACATAGCATGAAATAAGGTTGGAAATGTAGATAGAACATGTAAGGCCCTGCAGGCTGAGTTACATGTTTGGTTTTTACTCAAAGAAAAATGGGAAGGCTTTTTTTTTTTTTTTTTTTTTTTTTTTTTTAGAGTTTTAGGGAGAGGGAGGACGTAACCTGATTTACCTGTGAGAACGTTCACGCTGAATCCTGAAGGGAGAACTGTAGCCAGGATGAGTGGAAGTAGAGAGCCCAGTGGGAGGCTGGTGCAGGCCCAGGTGAGAGATGGCAAAGGCTAGCTTGCACTACACTGGTATTTAAAGAGACAGATGGAGGGGATTAGGCATATTTGAGACACGTGTCTCACTAAAACAAATGCCTGAGTTAAAAACATTTATTATTGCATCACAGGCACATTTTGAGATGCGGTATAATTTTCTTTTCGTTTTTTCTTTTTGACACGGAGTCTAGCTCTGTCACCCAGGTTGGAGTGCAGTGGTGCCATCTCAGCTCACTGTAAGCTCCGCCTCCTGGGTTCATGCCATTCTCCAGCCTCAGCCTCCCGAGTAGCTGGGACTACAGGCAACCTCCACCACACCCGGCTAATTTTTTTGTATTTTTAGTAGAGACGGAGTTTCACAGTATTAGCCAGGATGGTCTTGATCTCCTGACCTCGTGATCCACCCGCCTCGGCCTCTCAAAGTGCTGGGATTACAGGAGTGAGCCACCGCACCTGGCCTGAGTTGCAGTATAATTTTCAACTTGATAAAGGATACACATTTTCTCCTGTTTCCTTTTGGTCCAGACCTTTCAGTTTTGATCTTCACAGGGACCTATAGACCCCTCTGCCTTCCACAACCCTCTCTCAGTCTCCTGAAAAGAGGAGAATGATGTGATTATTTAGTTAGATTTGAGTAGGATGGGGGAAAAGAAATTAGTTTTGCCTGCTTTTAGTGTTGTAGGCCTCTCGAACCTGCCTCTCACCTAGGCAATAAATAAATACATAAGGAAATAAATAACTCTATATGATTCATTCTGGCTTACACTGGGACATGAGACCCCTGGACATATCATTTGTACATAGGCCATGAAGACACTGTGACTGTCACAGGGAAGGATTTTTGTTTCTGGCTGAGTATCATTCTATTCCATTATGGCCCGTCAATGACATTTATGATACTGCTTATAAAAAGAAGCTGAACATGAGATAGTGTGCAAACCTAGGTTGTCATCACTTTCCTTAGATTTTAAAATAGAGCAGATAATCTTCTAAACCCAATTGATAGCCAAGTTGGGAGAAATCAAGGGGGTTTAGAACACCATTCCAGCTTTTCCATGTCATGGCACACATAGAAATGAGAGCAGGTTTACAGTGCAGGGCAATGAGTGGACCAGGCTACCCCAAGCTGGAGAAGACCAGAGTCAGAGCTCATGCCCCCTGGGTACTGGCTGGCAGCTTTGATAGAAGGGGAGTTAACATCTGTGGCATGTATTAGGTCCCGTTAGCTGCTTACCAGATGTACCTGTTACAACATTCTAGGCTGGAGGATTCCATGTGGAGAAAAGCCAAAGTTATACCAGAGATAGGCCTGTAAAATCAGGTTTCCACTGGCTAGCCATATGCACAAAAATTGAAACTGGATGCCTTCCTTACACCATATACAAAAATTAACTCAAGATGGATTAAAGACTTAAATGTAAAGTCCGAAACTATAAAAACCCTAGAGGAAAATCTAAGCAGTACCATTCAGGGCATAGGCAGAGGCAAAGATTTCATAGCAGAAACATCAAAAGCAATTGTAACAAAAGCAAAAATTGACAAATGGGATCTAATTAAACTAAAGAGCTTCTGCACAGCAAAAGAAACTATCATCAGAGTGAACAGGCAACCTACAGAATGGGAGAAAACATCTGACAAAGGTCTAATATTCAGAATCTACAAGGAACTTAAATTTACAAGAAAAAAACAACTCCATCAAAAAGTGGGCACAGGACATGAACAGACACTTCTCAAAATAAGACATATATGAAACCAACAAACACATGAAAAAAAGCTCAACATCACTGATCATTAGAGAAATTCAAATTAAAACCACAATGAGATACTATCTCACACCAGTTGGAATGGCGATTATTAAAAAGTCAAAAAACAACAGATGCTGGTGAGGCTGTGGAGAAATAGGAATGCTTTTATACTGTTGGTGGGAATGTAAATTAGTTCAACCATTGTGGAAGAGAGTGTGGCAATTCCTCAAAGACTTGGAACCAGAAATACCATTTGACCCAGCAATCCCATAACTGGGTATACACCCAAAGGAATATAAATCATTCTGCTATAAAGATACATATACACTTATGTTTATTGCAGCACTATTTACAATAGCAAAGACATGAAATCAACCCAAATGCCCATCAGTGATAGACTGGGTAAAGAAAATGGAATATTGTGCAACCATAAAATGGAATGAGATCATGTCCATTGCAGGGACATGGATGGAGCTGGAAGCCATTATCCTCAGCAAACTAACACAGGAACAGAAAACCAAACACCGCATGTTCTCACTTATAAGTGGGAGCTGAACAATGAGAACACATGGACACAAGGAGGGGAGCAATACACACTGGGGCCTGTTGGGGGGTGGCAGGGGAAGGAGAGCATCAAGATAAGTAGCTAATGCATGCTGGGCTTAATACCTAGGTGGTGGGTTGATAGATGTGGCAAACCACCATGGCACACGTTTACCTATGTAACAAACCTGCACATCCTGCACATGTATACCGTAACTTAAATGCATTTAAAAAAAATCAGATTTCCAAGTCATGGCATTTTTATTCATTCTGTAGGAATGGTTAAGGTGAGTGTTACGCAGTCACTGACCTTGGTCTAGGAGTGGCTTCTTGGAATTAGTTTATTTCCTTGTCCATCTCAAACATATAACTCTATTCAGAGTTGGCAATTTGATTCACATCTTTTGTCCATCATTTCCTCTATGATTATGTAGGAACTGACTGACAATGACAGATAAAACACTTTGCCTAAACAGCATCAGAACTTAGAGATTTATGTATGAAAAAGTGATAATGTTTCTGGGTTGCTGGATTGTAGAGGAGAACTTCCAGAAAATATCACATTTAAAACTCTTAAGTCACTATAAGTCTTGGTGCTTTCAAGAGGGCTTTGGGTGCAAAGTAGTACATGGTAACTACTAAGGTGGTACCTCTAATAGCTAGCTCCCTGAAATACCCAGGATGGGTTGGTGGTATTAGTAAGTAGTAATAATTATGACAGTGATTTTGGCAATTCTGAGGACTAAATACATGATAGCATGAACTCAAGTCATTGAATTGTCTGCATTATCTGGTATAAGATTCAAAACATTGTGTTTATGGCATCCAGATTCCTGAAGAAGTGTGTCAGATTTTAGTTGCTGTGTATTTCTGTGCTTAGATTTTCACTGAATGGACCGATTGTTTCGGATTTTTTTTTTTTTAATTTTAATGAATCAGGCACCTCCCTAAATGCCCCCTCCCCACCTCCCAATAAATCTTGTCTCAGAGCTTCAAAGAAAGAGGTTAATTCAACCAGTATATTTATTGGACCTTTAAGTATTTACTTTTTGCTGACAGTTTTTAAGATCAATGTTTTTGAATTTTATAGCAGGGTTTTTATTCTTTTTTGTAGTGGGACTTAAATCAAGGTTTCCATTGACTAAGCCATGATCTTCCATGGTGAGTTGACTTCTTCACAAATGGACAGATTTTGCCCATGGCATAAATATAATTGATTAATAATATGCTGATAGCTTTACACTGTTGTGATGCAGCAAATCAGCTTCCGCATGGCTAGTGGAAAGAAGGTTGACCTCTTTGTGAAAGGATGCCACTGGAGTTCACCACCAGGGCCCTCAGAGGGCTGACAATAGGTGTGGGGTGTGCGTGGCAAGTGCTTGGCTCCTATAAAAAGAAATGGCCCCTCTCTCTAGGAGTGTGAGTTTCTGCCACTCACTATTGTTCCAGATCATTTCTCTGCAAATTAAGAAGGTGGTATCTGTTTAGTGACTTCTTCTCTGGAGTGTTAACATCATTATCCAGTGTCAGGGAACTCCTTGGAGGATAGACTGAAAAGAAAGTGCCTGGAGGAATCTCCCTCCCTCCCCTATCATATCAGCTTCTGGCTTCAGGCAAAGGCCAGGTATGAAGGTGAGTTGTAGAGCCACCAGTATCACTGCCCAGGTACTGTGTGTCCGAGGACTTCCGTGTCAGGATTCTGCAAATCTAGCTGACAGTTTTTCTATGACTTTCTAATTAAGTCTGTAAGTGTTGACATCTTTCTTACATATACGATAAAGAGAAAGGAGGCAGGCAGCCCTGAAAATGAAAAAAGAAGTTGGTTTTAAAAAATGTGGAATCTACAGGCAGCAATTTTCCTTTCCTCTATGTGAAAATGACATCAGGAACTTTAGCACACTGGCAGGATCTCATGGGTATAGCTTTCATTGCCTCTTTTTATTCTCTTCCTCAATATTTCCCACTTATAGAAGCTTCTAAATATGTGCCTGATGGCCTGGGTACCCTTTTTTGCTATTGTAACAGCACCTGTGGTAAAGGTGTATCCCAAAGAGTCACTAATGGTTCAGAAGGGTTTCTTTTTGCCCTACTGTGTCAGGATGTTATGAAATAACTTAAAAACTATTTATAACATACCTACTGAGAAGTTTCTGGAATGTGGTAGTTTTCTTCTTTCCCTTTTCCATAAACAGCAAGTGAAAATGAGAAAAGGACCTTTTGAAGCATATGTAAGCCTGCAGAAGGAGCAGGCAGCTGAACCGTCACCAGGCGCCCTATTATTTTTTACTTATATGGAGGTGATCCCTAACCAGTGTATTTTTCCTTTCTAGAGTAGGGAAAGGAATTTTGGTAGCTTTTGATATTTGATGCACCTTAAGCAGGCATTATTCAGAAGGGCTTTTATCAGGATTCTGGCCTGTTTTACGAAAGAGTCATAGGACAGAGTACCTGGGTTGTACATCTGGGGCATGAGGGAAGGAACAGTTTACTTTGAAAGGGAATTTTCCGTTTTCCTTGGGAAGAAGTGAACTGCCTACAATAATGGAAAGAAGAAAGAGTTAGCAATTTAAACAATTTATATAGCAAATTAATAGCATAATAATTGTCTATTTGCTTATTTAAAATAGGCCAGAATTGCCTACTTTTTTCATGGAAGATTATTTCATTCCATGTACTAAAATAGAATAACGCCATGTAGAAAAGCCGTAAAAATGAACTAAGACTTTTGAAAACATATTAATATCTGAAATATTTATTATACAGGCTCAGTAGTGTTTGCATTTAATCATTTTTATTGTATATCAGGGGTTAGTCATTTCATTCTGAATTCTGAAAAATCAGCATGAGATGTTTTGCAAGCACTGCTTTTTTCTGGAGTGTGCTCTCAGTGGGATTTACTGAGGAAATACTTATTCGTTGAGAGGTGGGGGCATGTGTCTGTAAGTGCATTACAAATGCTTCCCATAGTGGCACTAAAATGATCAGAGGAAATGAGAGGGAAGCCAAGAGCAGGGTTGCTTCTGTGAAATGGATTCTTACTGGTATGCTAAGAGGACTGTGGATGAGTTGGGGAAACTTACTCAGAACAGCAGGGAGGCAGTACCTCTTTTCTAGCTCTGTGCTTTGAAAACCACATCTTTCTCTTAGACTCTTTGGATACTAGTCTTTGCACAAGCCTGTTTTTTTTTTTTTATTGTGTGACCTTTGTGTGAAATAACTATATTTTTTTTCTGTTTTCAGAGCATGTTTATATGATTGTCCAAGGATTAGGGGTAAGAGTTGGAACATTTGTGATTTAGCTATTCAGTAGGCACGAGTTAACTGACTGAATGATGCTATATTTCAAGTGGAATCACAGTGCAGGGCCATGGAAAGCAGCCCCTCATTGGTAGATTTTCTGTGTTAAATTCTGAATTCTGTTGCAGGGGAAAGCCTTTTCCTCAGTAAGGTCAGTAAAGTTTAATAACAAAAGGCAGTGGACAAAGTATTTGGTCACTAAATCCAGGTGAGTGTCAGAGCTTGCCATGTGAGGTGATGTCGGGGACTTGGATATTGGCGTGGAAGTGGGTATAGGACTTCATTCTTTTTCAGGCCATTTGGCCAAAGTGGGTGGCATTTGGCACATGATTAGCTGAAGCTTGGCACCAACCACTGGCAGTGTGTAGGGGTGTAAACAGGGTTGTGAAATGGTAGTATCTTCCAACCTGTTCCATGTTTGAGACACCATGATCTGCCATCAACAACATATTCGTCTCTGGAAATGGTTACAGCTGTGATTCCTGGCAGTGCCATCCCACACAGACTGCAGAAGAGATTTATAAGGTCATGCCCCAGGCATCAGAACCATCTTGCATAGCCAGTGAACCTCCTGGGGTTGATGTTATGTTGAAAAATGATTCCATTTTAGTGTATGCACTGGCTGAATGGCAGTTTGTGCCAAGGAGGTTTTTTCAGGTCATTTGAAGCTGATAGAATAGCACTGGTTGAGAAATGGCAGCAGGAGAGGGAATGCGCAAGACTGAAATGATGCCCAATACTCTGAGTTTGATAGAAGGTAATTACGGAAGTGAGGGTTCTGGTGTGTGAATAAATGCTAGACAGACCCCTGCATTGCCTAGGAAGCAACATGGAATTTCATATTGGAAAGGAATTTAAATGAAGGAGAGCCCTCATTTCAATCAAATTATAGGCTGCGTTTGGAACAAAAAGTGATGTTGATCTGCCATTGGTTAAAGAAACATTTTAACACTTTCAATGAGTATTTAGGTCCTAAATCCTGTTTCAGGACTCAGCTAAATTTGAGTCAAGAAATTCTTAAGAAAAACTTTTCTGATGTATATGGTATCATGCATTTCCTGAGGATTTGATGAATTTAGGAAATCTTTTAAGCTTACTATCCCTTTTCTAGTTTCTATTTTTAAAAACTTTTTCTAGGATAACTGGAATCCAGGAGATCACTTAAAATGGCTTGTGATGACATCATTAATCTCGAGATCAGAGAATAGGTGGGAATTAGGAGAGGCAGTGACAGGAGGTTTGAAATTTGGGCTGTTAACTAAATAGAACGTATTTAACCATGCATACCACTTCTGTTTACTTTTGTGGCCTTTGAAATGCTGTGATTTTATTAGCTAGCCAAATTTCAAGAGTCTGGACGGGAGAGGCCTGGGAGGGGGCTGAGACACATAGTGGGCAAGAACAGCTGGAGAGAGGCTAAGGACAGGATCAAAGGTACAGTTTCTTCTTCAACCCTGTCATTCTCATTACCATTTGGGGCACACAGGGTAGCAAATCTAGTCACCTTGTAGCAAATGCAGGGTTTAGGCATACATCAGTGTGGAAGGCCTGAATAAAGCTTTCCCCACCTGTAGTTCTCATGCATTATTTATTTCTGATACCTCCGCTCTTTCTCCTCTTACAGCTGCACTCAGTCTGGAAGAGTAAAGGCTACACAGGAAATCCTCAGCTCCTGGCCTAGTGCACTTAGAGAATATTGCCTGCCAATTTGGTAACTATGATAACTGCAGCAATATTCTTGGGTAGCTTGTTTTCAGGACATCTTTAATGAGAGAAGAGGATTTGAGGAGGCTATTAGCCTTGGCTGTACTAAGTTTAAAGTGCTGTCAGTGATCTACTGCATGGATGCCCCCTGCTGATTTCTTCCTTGATTAATCTTTTCTAATGTTCTTGCCTGGATGCATCTGTGCTGCAATAAGAGAATTAAAATTCATAATCTCTGCTTGGGATCCCGAGGCTCTACTCTGTTCTGGAGTCCAGACGTCTTTTGTTTCCTAGCTTTGCCACTGAAAACAGATTTCCTGGCACATTGGCTGATGGTTGGATGAGCATCGTTGAACATGAGAAAGAAAATGCTGGGAATGGAGGATGGTCAGTTACAGTCTGTCTGACTCAGAAAAGGACATTCCAGCTGCTGGAATTACATTAGAAAGGGCTATCATCAGTGAATACACATACTGAATCAAGAAAATCAAGAAACCGGGTAAAGTAAGGGGCAGGTCATTTTAAGCAAAAATACGATTAAATAAAATCCTGAAGTAATATTACCTATGATTCCCTGCCACTGACCTCAGGAAATCAGCTGGTGCTTACCTTCCCCTCCATCCATTTCTTTTTACAACTGTATGAAAAAGTCTGACATGGGGCTGAAGAGTGAGTTTTTACCAAGTAAAACTATAAGAAGTGAGCAGCTGTGCAGGTAACATGAGCTTTGCTATGTGTAGCAGGCCCTGTTCTAGAAAAAGGAGAGAGAATTGTGGGAGGTGAGCAAGAGGCATCTGGGTGACAAAACGGTGTATACTAGCGGTGGCCTGAGAGGCAGCTAGCACTCAGAAACAGAGAGTACACCTAGATCTAGGCAAACTAGGCTCTTCCAAAGCGACTGAGATTCCCAAACATAGAGGAGCTGGCCTGTTAGGTTATCAATGCACCTCAGACACTGGGGGAGTAAGATAGGGACACAGCCCTCCTATGGGGAAGGAATGGATAGAGTTGGACTTTAGTATCTAGACCATAAGATGATCCTTCAGGGTAAGTACCATGTATCATGCAAAGTAGGTCTAAATTAATATTTGTTGAATAAGTAAATGAACATGGAAAATTATTTCTTGCTGCTAAGAATAGATTTCAGATATAGGTCATTAGCAAGGGTAATTTAATGCTAATTTGTTGGTAAGGTGACTTAGATATGTTGGTGAGTTGACAATCCTCTCTCTTCCCTTCTTTCCCAATAAGGGCAATTTTAGTCACGTAGGGGTGATGCTGAACCTGGTCTGTGTAGAAGAAGCTTACTCTAGAATCTGATCCAGTGACACTAGTTAGATGCAGAAAAAGCACTGGAGCAGAAAACACACAAATGCCATTATATGCTTAGGCATGCTGCTGCCTGACTTTCAAGAAGGGAATACCTTGTAGTTTGTGAACTCAATGAATTTATACTCTTCCTTTATTTTTCTCCAGAGGATTTAAGGAAGCTATCCAAAGTATATACAACATAACCCCACATGATAAAAGCAGGTAGCAGTCTTGGGCATGACAGCCAGTATGAGAGACTGGCCCACTTTTATAATCTCCCACGTGGGAACAGTGCTTTTACTGAGCATGATTGCCTTTGTGATGTTCGTCTTGCAAGGTCGATGAATCTTGCTTTACAAATTTGGTTTGAGTCACATTTAATCATATTTGTTTTTCCTACAAACACAAACTCCAAAGTTTAGTCTTAAGTATCATCTAAGTAATCTGGATTTTGAAACCCTGGTTCTATTATATAAACAGTGATGAATGGAAAGAGTGATATTGTACTTCCTTTTTGCAATCTTTCCAAGCTGCAAATAAAATAAATTTGCACCTGAAATTCTGTATTTCAAAAAAAAAGTCAAATTCTAGGTTTTGGATGCTTTTTTTCTTGAAATAATAAGAATTTTTCCCTAAAATCTTTTCTTAATCACAATAGTATTTCTGTTGTATGAAGTATTTATGGAGCAAATCAAATCACTCAGTGGTCACTAAATATGTTGTTTTTGTCTATATGTAAATGTGTGGTGTGTGTCTTCTATGTGCCCTTTAACATGTGAGTGTTCAGAGTCCTGTCATAAGATGGATTTGTGATAAGGCAATGTTTCTTAAAATATGATCTTCTTACCACCTGTGACAGAATCACCTGGGTGCTGGTTAAAATGTGACTATTTTGGCCACATGTTCTCAATCACAATTTTTTGAGGCTAAAATCTGGGAATCTATATTTTATATAAGTGCCCCTCCAGTGATTCTGATACAGAGGTATATAAGAATGAATAATTATTTTTTTGATAACATGATTAATACCAAGTAAATAGGAAGGAAGAAGGGAAAGGTCATAGTGTTTAGGATATTGGAGACAAACTTTACAGAGAATGCAGAATCTGAAATTTTCTAGGTGCTAAGGCAGGAAGCGGGCATTTTATGCATAAGGAATGGCTCAACAAAAGGTGGAGTTTAAAAGATCAGAAAACCAAACACTGCAAGTTCTCACTCATAAATGGGAGGTGAACAATGAGAACACATGGACACAGGGAGGGGAACATCACATGCCGAAGCCTGTTGGGGGTGGGAGCAAGGGGAGGGAGAGCATTAGGACAAATACCTAATACGTGCGGGGCTTAAAACCTGGATGGCAAACCACCATGGCACATGCATACCTATGTGACAAACCTGCACGTTCTGCACATGGATCGCAGAATTTAAAGTGTAATTAAAAAAATCATAAATAGGCCGGGCGTAGTGGCTCACGCCTGTAATCCCAGCTCTTTGGGAGGCCAAGGCAGGTGGATCACTTGAGTTCAGGAGTTCGAGACCAGCCTGGCCAACAAGGTGAAATCCCATCTCTACTAAAAATACAAAAATTACCTGGGCCTGGTGGTGGGCGCCTGTAATCCCAGCTAATTGGGAGGCTGAGGCAGGAGAATTACTTGAACCTGGGAGGCAGAGGTTGCAGTGAGCTGAGATCGTGTCATTGCACTGTAGCCTGGATGACAGAGTGAGACTCCATCTTCAAAATAAATAAATAAATAAATAAGATCATAAATAGATCTGCCTCATTAAAGTGAAAGATCTGTTTCGCCTAGGGTAGTAGAAGGAGATATTTGTATGGGTAAGATGAAGCAAGCTGTAATGAGGGGCTTCTGAGAGATAAATTTACTGGAATTGAGCTCAAGGGGAAAGCCACTGAAGGTAACATGTAATATTTGGTCCATATGAATTATTTTTCTGTCACCTGTCAAAGACAGAAATGGGCATGATCTCTAGAATTTTGGAACAGAAAAATGAACCCACATGATTATAGGAGGAAAACCATTTGGGAAAAATGTATTTGGTTTTATACTATTTGTTTAGCACAAAGAGATATGGATAGAAATTAGTCTGTCCAGACACCATCTTTACGATACAAAGTCACCTTTCTTTATCTTAGTCTGATGTTGTGATTTCAACATAAAGCTCATTTTTACAAATATCTAAGTCAGACTCACTGTGTGTATGTGTTCCATTTATTTGTATATGTTACGTAAGGTCTTTTTCACCTTTCTTTTATTTCCGTCTCTGTAGCCAGTCTAGTGTAAGAATTGAGAATGGGTCTTAGTAAATCACAATTTCTTCTTTTTCCTCTCATTTGATGTACATGCTAACCCTGTGAGACAAATCAACAGGCTTCATTAGGGCATTTTAGCTGTGAAAACCAAGTAGCAGGGGAAGTTAAGTTCTGTGGTGTGCTCAGTGTCATGCCTGGCTCCGTGAAGCAGGTCGAGCCAGGTTTCTGGATCCCCAAGCCAGTGCTTCTTCTCTTTACACGCCATGGCTTCTTTGAATGGACTTGCTGATTTCTCCGACTTCATCCTCATCCCAGACAGAATCTTTTACAAACCCATCTCACTGCATTGCAGTTCTTCGTTGACTTTTTTGTCTGTCCCCTCTACTTGATTTGGAGTGTGCTTTTTGAGGCCTGGGGTTATGTCTCTTTCCTCTGTATCTCCCCAGTCATGGCACGTAGTAAATAGTTATGATGTAATATTAAATGAAAGAGTGTGTATAATTTTGTGGTTAAAACTAAAAATAGTCAAAAAGACATAATACTGGACTACGAGAACCCAGGGGGCATCAGTTGTTATTTTTCTGTCTCTTGTATTCTCAATTCCTGGCACAGTACAGCACAGAGTAAGTGCTTAATCAGTATTTATTGCATGAAGAAGTAGAGGAAGATGAGCAAGGACTGTCACAGGTAGAAAAGAACTTGATTTGAACCCTGAACCTGGTAGAATAAATAGGCATTTCCTAAAGGGCACCAAGTAGGAAAGGGATTCTAAGGATAGTAATTGCTATGAGCAGAAGACTTGAGAGAATGAATGAGGAATTGGTCCTTATGAGAACTAAATCATTATTTTTTTTTCTGTCTGAATGGTTGCTGTGTTTATAGTGCAGATGAGAAACTACCAGATACTTTTTTTAAATTCAGAGTAGAAAATTACCATATCCTTAAAGGTTTTGAAATGTCCTTGATGAATGCAAGGATCAATTTTTTGACAAGTATAAGGGGTGGTTTAGACTGTTATGTTCTGGCATCGTTAATGGACAAGCAATATGTTGGTTGATGTGAGTGTCTCCTAATGGAGATTGGTTAGGAGCTAACGGTCTGCACGAGCATTTTGGGGAACTGACACTAAAAGCTGAGGAAGTTCGTCATCTCAGGTAAAGCCGGAAGGATCTGTGAAAAAGATAAGGATTGGAACAAAATGATGGAAGACTGGATGTTGGATCTCTATGTCCTAGTGATTTTCATCAAATGAAGGTAGTTACGTAAGTTATTTCAGTTAGGTGGCAACTGTGATTGTCCCTTGCATTTCTATGAATGAGGCTGTTGTAAGTGCATTCTTATTAAGAAATATGGCATGTTAACTAAAATCCAAAGTCATTTCATGACTAATGCCACTTACCATAAAGTTGACCTTTGACTCTGTAGTTTTAATTGAATATAGCACCTATTATTTGGGCTTTCTTGACTTAATGGAGAATTCATAGAACTGACATTTCAAACAGATAATGTTTCTGAAACGCTCTCATACTGAACAATGGCACTGAAAATGTATTCTGAGTAGAATTTTAAATCTGAGGAATATGATATGCATAAAAATTTGACTTTTGTGCAGTGGCATCAAAAATTTTCTCTAGGACTGGTGCATTTATGTGAGAGTTCACCAGGCCAAGTAGACTTAATTATGAGACTCAGTGATTTTATTTGCATCTGCGCTGGTGGCAGAATAGGAAATTCTATTTGTGAGAAGAACTGTGGGACGGGACCACTCACAGTAACATTGTGATGAAAGTAAAACTGAGAAATGTTGAAATAGTAAATGTACAAAAAATAGGGTTCACCTGCTGCTCACTCTCTAAACTTTTATCCATGGGGGAATCTGGGAGATAGATTCTCAAATATTTTAAAGAAAATATCTGACTTCAGTATACTCCTTTTAATATGCTTACAATAAAACTGTATGGGATAAGGCTGGGCGTAGCGGCTCATGCCTGCAATCCCAGCACTTTGGGAGGCCGGGGCGGGCAGATCACCTGAGGTCAGGAGTTCGAGACCAGCCTGGCCAACATGGCAAAACCCCATATCTACTACTAAAAATAACTAAAAAAAAAAAAAAAAAAAAAAAAGCTGGGAGTGGTGGTGTGCACTTTTAGTCCCAGCTACTCAGGAGGCTGAGAGAAGAGAATCGCTTGAACCCAGGAGGTGGAGGTTGCAGTGAGCCTAGATTGTACCACTGCACTCCAGCCTGGGCGACAGAGCAAGACTCTGCCTCAAAAAAAAAAAAAAAAAAAAGTATAGGATATTATCCTCAGGATAGTTAGGAAAATAAAGAAAAGTATAATGGTGGTCATGATTATATTTAGGACGTTATACTATTGATACGTGATCATTTTAAGGAATGGAGATGAATACATATGTTTACTAGTAATGGCTAGTGTTTACTGAACAGTTAGTTTAACAAATACAGTATAAACTTATTTGATCTTCCAACAAGCATGTGAGGTAAGTATTATTTATTATCCCCATTTTACTGATGAGTACAATGAAGCACAGAGAGGTTAAGTAACCTGCCCCAGGTCAAACAGCTAGTAAATGGTAAAGTGGAGATTTGAACTTGGACAGTTTTTGGTTCCTGTGCTGTTAAACGCTGTACTCCCTCTGTGTTTATAGAATTGGAAGTTGGAAGAGTACTCTGTAATATGCAACGTCTACTGCCAGAATTATTCAGAAGGCAAGGGCACAGCCCATAGATAATAATGTTTTCAAGAGATTCTATAATTTGTATATTTGCCTCACAGGCAGCAGGATTAGGTTTCAACAATGACACAAGTTTCATTACAGGCAGAATCCAGCAAATTGTATCTCAGCATTCACTGATTAAAGTCATGGCCTTGGGTTTAATTGATTGGCTGGTTTATATGCTTAAAATCCAATATTGATATTTACAAGTGGGCACATTGGCTTTGATTAATTGTTGAATTTATTTCAGTACAGTGTACTTCTGATTGTGTAATCAGCATTGCTGATTTAATAATCAAGTCCTCCTGCTTCCCAGATAATGACATTAGGTACCCAAAATGACAATGTGAAGATTGACACATTTCTTTTTAATTGAACTATAAATTCACTCCAAGAAGTGATTCTCTTGTCTCTTGCTCTCTTCCTTCTTTCATTGACTTGACAAACATCATATTAAGTCTTGCTGAGTGCCAGAACTATGCTAAGTGTAATGGCTACAGTGATGACTATAACAGGAAGGCTGTGCATGTCTCTCCTTTTACTGTAAGTTTTGTGAAACTTCCAAAGTATGAGATCCTTTTTATTGAGATGGAGTCTCACTCTTGTTGCCCAGGCTGGAGTGCAATGGTGCAATCTCAGCTCAGTACAACGTCCGCCTCCTGGGTTCAAGCGATTCTCCTGCCTCAGTCTCCCAATTAGCTGGGATTACAAGTGCCTGCCACCACACCCAGCTAATTTTTGTATTTTTAAGAGACTGGGTTTCACCATGTTGGCCAGGCTGGTGTTGAACTCCTGACCTCAGGTGGTCCACCTGCGTTGGCCTCCCAAAGTGCTGGGATTACAGGTGTGAGCCATTGTGCCTGGCCCAGATCTTTTTAAACAGCAGTTATTTTTGAGTTGGCTTGAAAATGCTTTATAGAAATATTCAAAATTTAACTCACATTATATAACCACCTATACAACCATACATCCAAATGTCAGAAAAAAATGTGAGGTTTCTCAGTTAATGACATTTGGACGTATGGTTGTATAAGCGGTTATGTCATATGAGTATAAATTATAAATGCTTTATTACTGTATGTTTATTGCATACAGTAGCCTCATGCAATTAACGACCCATACTATTTGTAACTGGAGATCTTCTAGGTATACTAAAATTTCAAGTAATTTTTCCATCACTTGGCTAGGCAATAGCTGTTTGTTGAACCCCTACTATGTGCCAGGCCTAAGCTAGATGTTGAGTTACAGCAGTGAGAAAGATGCAGTGCCTTATCCTCTCAGATAAGACAATCTAGTAGGATACTGCCGGACTTGATGAGGTTATTGTCTGATGTGAGTTAATTTTTTTTTCTAGCTGTTACCATGTTAGGAAGACATTTTTTCTAGTTCAGGAAATTTTAGCCTATTTTGGAATGATTGATTGAAAATTTAGAATAGTGGTTTTGCTTCATCCAAAATTTATGTGACCCTCTACTAATTTTAGATAGAGATAGGATTAAGCATTTTATAAATTCAAGAACTACAGCCCAAATCAGAAAAATCTAGGGGATTATCTTTATAAATTAGTTCCTATGCTTTGAATAGAAACAAGCCTTTATAAAGAAATTGTTTCCTATAAATAAACTGTTTTCAAACTCATTTGTCATTTTATTGCATGATACAGTCTTATCAGTTAGAGGGATTATCTACTTTTAAGTATGCAAAGCAAGAAAAAAATGATAGATAAAGTTTGTCATGAAGAAATATATTAATTCTAGAGTGCAGAAATTATCATATATGCTTTTTTAAAAAAAACTGTGTTCAAGTCCCAGTGCAATCAGGTCATTGTAATCAGGCTCCTTGCAGTCTCCCTTCATTGACAGGAGTAATGCTAGTGCCTAACCCAGTGATAGGAGGTAGTGTAGAAATTTAATGAATTAATAAGTTCGTGTTGAGTAAATGGTCCTTTTTCGCATATTGAGTGACACTGACACATGAAAACTGGGTTTGCTCTTCTTTATTGATGTAATAATTAGCATATCATTAATTGAATGTTTATTTCATGGCAGTTATTTAATTTGGTTATTTCTTATCCTTATAGTAATTCTACAAGGTATTCTTATCTTTATTTTACAGGTGAGGAAACTGAGGCTCAGGGAGATTAAAGACTGCCCAAAGTAATGTACCTGAAAGTTGAAAACACCAGGATTAAAATGCATGTCTCCATGGCTTTAAAATTCATGTCTTTTTCTCATGCTATGTCATTTTACTTAGCAAGGCAAGATGGTGGGTATGGACAAATGGATGTAACTCATAGATGGGACTGAGTGCTTTGAGCAGTGTCTTTTGCCATTTAAAGTGAGCTAGGCTGTGCATTAGAATGCAGAAAAGAAAAGCCTTTCTGAACACAGCTATGATGACATATTTTCAACAGTAAACACTTAAGTGTCTTTAGGAAGTGTGTTTTACATGTGTCACTCTAATTCTGAAGTTTACCCCAGTAGCTTCCTATTTTTACTCTCATAGCATGAGTCAACCTTTAAGGAGAATATCTGGAGACACGGTGGTTTGACAGTACCAAACCATTTCAGGCAACTCTTGACACTTCCTCAAACTAGTTGTGAGAAGCCAGTACAGTTCACCATTTTCAGACATCTTGTCAAGCAAGACATTTCGTATTTATCAAAATGTTTCTGTTCTGAAACCCAATCTTTGAGCTGTGTGTACCTCTATAGAGACAACTCCTCCCTTCCTCCCACTCAAACTATCTTGGACTAAAATGGAAGACAGTGTTCAACAAATTTATCCAAGAGGTCTGGACCCATTCAGTGTGCGTTTGAGGGAGTGGGTTTTATTTAGGAAGCTGCTGAACTTAGAAGATCAACTTAATGTTGGAGGTGGCAAGATGAGCTTTCTTTTGGATTCAGAAAAGCTGAAGTTCAAAATCTGTCTCTGTTGCCTTCTAGGTAGGCAGACATGGAAAACAACAACAACAACAACAACAACACAATTTCTATGAACTTTGGTTTTCCTCAACTGAAAAATAGGACCTAATAATATCTACCTTGAATATTTGTTGGAAGGTTCTGTTTCTACTTGATACTGACATTCCCTGAAATTTAAGAGGAAACTTCATCCCAAATGGCATTTGTTTATGAGGAGGAAGAAAGAGAACTCATACGTATTGAAAGTCCACCTAGCCCAACTCCTTTGGCAGATCTGCTGCATACACTTTCTCATTGATCGCTGCATTGTAGTAGAGACAGTGTGACTGGCTTTGGAGTCACATAGACTTAGGATTGAATCCTGGCCTCGTAAATTCCAGGCTGTTGGATGAAGAGAAGAGAAGGTGGTAACAGCTGCACCTTTTGTCAAGAGTGAGCTGGGAAAAGTGAGAGGCAGCTCTTCTAGAAGCCAGAACTCTCTTTTGGAGGAAGGGAGATCTGTGGGTTCCTCAGCTTCCAAAATTCTCCAACTGGGACTTGGGATTGTGCTCTCTCTAGAAATAATAGGAAAATACCATTATTAATATGATAGTTCTGCTGTACTGAGAGTTAAATATGATATGGGAACATGGGCATTATTTCTATGTAAAAGAATTAAACTTTTTATAAGAAGGGTAGCCACCTATAGAGTAAAATTTCAGAGTTGTATTTCTTGTTCAAGGAGAAAGTAATCAATTTATGATATGAGACCTTTCTGTGATGGTTCAAATTAGATTTCTTGACATCAGACCTAGCTCTTAAATCTAATAGGCAGCTACACAGATCGTAGCAGTTTTGCAAATGTATTTTATGGACTTCAGCTTACAGCACATTAAACGACACTGCCAGCTTAATTATAATAAAAGCTTCACAGACCCTAGTTGGCATTACAGACTAGGTTTCTAAAATATTTTATGGTATAGCGATAGTTTATTTAATGTCACAATGTAAGATATTGCTCAGAAAATAATGGTGATCCTAAGTGAGATGTGACAAGATTGTGTATAGTGTTTGGTGAACAATAAAAGCGATTTTACAAATAAAGTTTGAGGCAATTGGATGAACTAGGACAGATTAGTAAACTGGGGAAGAGGAATCTCCTTGGTAATGGTTCATCTTTGGACAGTCACATTTAGAAAACAGTTTTAGGAAGCTTTTTGAACAAATTAAAGAAGCTACTGTGTATCCCAATGTAAAAGGTTGTCATTGACTTTGACTATTGTGCTGAGGACCTAAAAGGATGCGTGCTGAACATTTGAATGCTTTTGAGAATGCTCTGGGGTTTTGGCAGTGGGGTTTGAGGCTGGCTGCATCACAGCATGGTTGGCTGAATGTCAGCTTCATGTGCAGACTTTTTATGGCTGCATCTTAAGTGATTATAATATAATGTGCACTTTGCCCAAGAGAGAAAAATATTATTTTTCCTTATCCTTCAGTTCTTTGCCCTTTATATATTTGCACAAGGCCCTGGAGGAGTCACGCTATTCACACCATCACCTTTTACCTGTTTGTTTCATATGAGATGTGAGGAACAAAAGACCTAAATAAATTACTTTCTTCAGGTCTCATCCAACTTGTGACAGGGATAGAGCCATTTTCTGTCTCCATTTTTAACCACTGTTTAACCTACACTTAGAGTTTACAGTGAGACAGAGACATACCTTGGGTAAAATGTCATGACCGTGTTGACTGATGCACCTGACTGTTGAGTGGATGCTGGCTTATTTTGACAAGGGAGAAGTCTAGGTAGGAGAGCTGTACCCTAATACAGGACACAGTTTCTGACTGACTGAGGACAAGCTTAGGATACTGAGGAGGTTAGCGCATATTCTTGCAGGAATTTAGTTTTCTGGTACTCAGTCCTGTCAATTGCAGCTACCAGAAGCAACGAGAAATCCCAGTGTTTATCTTGGATGTGAAAGACATCTCAAAATAATTCTTTTTAGACAAAATGGCTTTCCTTTATTCCAACTTATAACGTGGCCTAAGCAAGTTTGGACCACAGTGATGATTATATATTAGGAACCAAGTCAGTCTAGACCAGACCAGTCAAGCAAACAACAACAAAAAATTTGATCTACTTCAGCATTTGAGAATGCCCATTTAAAGATGTGCCCCAAAGATGACAAAAGAAAAATGGGATTTCTGTTATCAGAGCTGTTCCCCTGACATCTAACTATAAGGTCTACAGAACTGTGTATTGTTAAGAAAAAAAAGCACCCAGAGTTTTTCCAGGATGCTAGATGGAAGCAAGGTTATATGGACAACTGCATGTGCTATTCAGAAAGTGAGGATTAGTTCCATCTATTTTCCACTTCAGTTTGGTAGGTGTGAATTGACAGAAACCATAAAGACTGCTAAAGTCCTGTTTTTCCCAGAGCTTGAGCCATTTGTCTCTCTTGAATTCAGATTGTCAAGGAACTCTTAGTCTTTGCAATGCTGGTGACTTTTGGGGAGAAAATATATAACATGACTTTTGATATTCACATTTCCCCTTCGTTCAACGACAGTGTCCTTAGATCTTTCCATGGATATATTATTTCTACATGCTGGTGTTTTGACTTATGACATAAGCTAGAAATAATGATTTTGATTCCTATTTTGTTCCAGTTTTAAAAATTCTTTAGAATTCTTGGTTCCCTGGTGATAAGGCTGACAGAGAGGGAAATACATGCACTTTCCTGTCTCAAATTCTGTAGTCAATTATTTGGAGCAGCCTTCCTCTTCCACTGCTTCCTATTTCCCTCCTGCCCTCATTAACACCGCATAATTCATAACATTCCTCAGGTCTCAATGCCTTAACCTGTTTATTTGACAGTTTCCATCAAGGCTAAAACAGGATTTTGGCTTTTGCTGGTTTTTAGTTATTCTGGTGAGAGCTGTTTTGAGACTGCTTTTAAAAGCTTAAGCTAATGATCTGTTAATCATTTTTTTTAATTTTATTATTATTATACTTTAAGTTTTAGGGTACATGTGCACAACGTGCAGGTTTGTTACATATGTATACATGTGCCATGTTGGTTTGCTGCACCCATTAACTCGTCATTTAGCATTGGGTATATCTCCTAATGCTATATGACTTTGCAGTGGAGAGAAAGTAACTAACATTTGGTGAGAATCTAACCGCATGTTCAGGCACTGTGCTAAGAGCTTTTCTATGAGTTTAATTTATCTTTATAATAATTCTCCCAAACGTAGCAATATAATTTCCTTTTTGCAGATATAAAACCTGCTCTAAAGGCTGTGTAACTTGCTCAAGGTCTCACCATTGGTGCAGGGATTCAGGGTTTCATAGTGCTCTGTTTCTGCTCCTCAAAGGGTTGTCCATGGAAAAGCAGCAGCAGGAGTTACATCCCAGCACAGACCTCCTGAACCAGCATCACATTTTAACAAGATCCACAGGTGATTTGAGTGCATATTAAAGTTTGAGAAGCCCAGCTGTCCTTGGAAGCTCAGATAAACTGGAGGCTGCAGTAGATAAGGAGGGTCAGGGGCACTTGCTTCCAAGTGGCACTGTTTGGCTGTGATATTGGGCATCTGCTTTTCTATCTTTGAATGAAGCAAAGGATAGGAAAAAATGATTAAGAGAAGCATTGAGTGAATGGTAACTTGCAGACTAATTTTTGAGGTGTAGGAACGTGACTGTCACTATCATTAATTACAACAAACATCTATCAAGCACCCTGAGGGCAGCTCTCAGTTTATGGAATGATTTAGAGTGCCTGTTTGCACTCTAAATTTATCAGGAGAAAATATGACCTAAATTAGAATTTCCTGGACTGTGTTGGAACACCTGGAGACAGTGCTAAAAATGCAAGGAATCATTAATAATTAAATGTTTAATGTTTATTATAGTGACTCCAGAAGTTTAGGTTTGAATGTATAATGTAATAAAGTTGTATTTTGTGATATAGTTACAATTTATGATGCATTAGGGCCCTTTGTATAATCAGTATGTACCATGCATGATGCCCATAATGCAGGTTTTGAAGAATAAATTTACTATTTTACATGATTATAAAGATTTATGATGATTTTATTTTTGCTTTTATGACATTATAGACCATATCTGTGACAGCTGTAATACCAAATCCTTGGTCAGAAACAAACACCCAATTACAGTACAGTCCCAGTGGGAAAACATGATTGGTTTTTGAATATCTACTTTATAAAATGATTTTTAAGGATTTTAACTTGGCAAAAAGGAAATACTTCCTGTGCAGAACTTTCATTTTAACATTCATTTATTTGATAGTTATTCAGCACCTATTATGTACTAAGTAAATTGATCTCTAATTTTGCAAATCTGACTATTTACAAGTCTTAAAACTGATTTCATATAATATTTCTAGTTTTATATATCAAGGATAGACTTGTTAGTCTATAATCCTGACATACAAAAGCAGGATAACTAAGTTTGTAGAGAGCACTTTATGCTTTTAAAATGCTTCTATATACATTGTCTTATTTAATTCTCACATTGGTTAGGTCTTAACATGCTCATTTTATGGAAGGATAGATGATGCATTAGATGAACTTGTTGCCATTTGCATCCTGAAAGTCTTTTATTATGTTTATAGATGAGGAATTATATTGTCCTGAACATTCATGGCTGTTACTCTTTGTACAATCCAGTTGGCGACTAGTCATGTTCTTTTTTGTTGTAACTCTGTCTTCTATTTTTATCTTAAAGTCTTTAAGTAAGACTTTAAGTAATATTTATCTTTGTATACATTTCAGTTTTATTTTCCCAACTAGCCTGCAAATCTCATGTGTGCTATATTTCTTTATAATTATAAAGCAGTATTAACTATTTTTTATATTCCTTATAGTACCTGGCACATTGTAGGCCTTCAGTAAATGTAATTGAATCTGAAGTGGGAATAAGGAGAACTGATACCTTGATTTGCATCCTACCTTCATTTGTTTCATTCTCTGGGCAATATTTTTGATTTTAGGCCAGTCAAGCCTGGGGCTTCCCTCTCTTTTTCCAGGCTCTTGCTTCAAGCCATGTCATTGCACAGCAGACCATGGTGCAACAAAGAGGATTTGGAGCCCTGTATACTCAGTTTTGCCAAACGTTTACTGCTCTAATAAATCATCTATTGGCTAAGCTAACTTTGGGGAATTGCCTATGGACTTTACTTCTATTTGCCAGCCCCATCTGGTTGCCATGGATACTTGCTGTGGCAGAAGTTTGTCCTACAGGCACTGGAACATGATGTTGCCTGTGGCAACAAATAGCTCAGTGGGCAGCAGAAGAAATAGGGGTGGGACAGGAGTACCAGGTACTCACAAGGAGGGCAGGGACTTTGGTTGGACTCAGCAGAAGCTATAAGAGGCATTCTAGTCAGATAGTGAGGGCTGGGCCTGTCCTGTTCAGGGAGCATGTGATACCAGGAGATAGTGTTGTTGCAAGCAGGTAATAAGCATTGAGGAGGTCCATTAAGGGCAACAGGTGAAGTTTTGGCTGGTGATCAGCCATGTTGTCATGGGGATTCTGGAAGCAGGTAATCTGCAGAGATCAGGTGAGCTAGGAGTTGAGATTGGATCTAGTATGAAGCAGAAAAGACCAGGGACAGGAATTAAGGGTAGTCTTGAATGAGCTCGGGCACTTAGCCATAGTGGGAGGGTGGAAGCAGAGCCTCAGGATTGTCAGGAGAGAAGGCAGGGCTAAGGCATAGCTGCCGAGCAGAATTGAACCTGTGCTCAGAGCTGAGGTCAGATGTGTGATGGTATAGAAGAGATAGTACTGACCTGGAGTAGAAAATTTTGACTTCTGATCCCTGCTCTTCCATATACTAAGCCTGCAATCTTTAGGATTTTTTTTTTCTTTTTGCTTCTGTAGGCCTCAGTTTCCTCACCTGTAGAATGAGAAGGGTGGGTTGATGTGTATTTTGCAACATATGACCTGTGTAGAGTTTCCCTTTCCAAAAAGCGTTTTGTGTTAAAATAGTTTTGGAAGTGCTGTGTAGTGTATGTTCCCCCATCATTGCCAAGATTTATAATGCTCGTTATTATCTTAAAATAGCCAGTGATGCACTATGATTTTATTTAGTCTAGCAATTCTGAAACTGATTGACCATGGAATATTTCTTCCCCCAATTTGTTGATTTGGTGAGGAATTCTGGAATTGGAAGGGATATAGCTTGGAAAAGACTGGACTCACTGATTTCTCAGATGCCTGCCATTTGAGCATACCCATGCATTTATGAGGCTGTCCAGTTGGGTGGCCACAGATGGTTCTTTCCCTTCCCACAACTTTAACTTGGTATTTCCTTCTCCTTTTCCTCTTGAGAGTTATAGTATAGACGCTACTGCTGTTTGGAGTTTCCTGTCTCCCAGCACTGGAGCACTGGTCCCTGGTTCCCAGATCATCACTTAGAGGAAAGGGTGTGGAAAGAGACTGTAATTGTTCCTCCTTCCCTTCCCAGAGCCTGGTGTTGGTCTTAAAGTCAGCTTCCCCACATCTACTTCTATTCCCTTACTAGAAGAACTTCTCTTTCTCCCATCCCCCTTTGCTTCATCTGTCACAGGCTTCTGGAAAACTAACCTCCACATAGAGCATTATTTTTGCCACTGGGAATGTGTTTTCCTCTTTCAAAACAACTCATTTACAAATAAACTTTTGGAATTCTGCCCATCTCATTCCACCTCCCATGAGGTTGACTGAGGTAATTCCTTACATACAATCTGTTTAAACATTTTGTTATCAAGAGTAGGAAAAAATACTAATTGTTTTGTCAGACTGCATTTTGGGTAAATAACTAAAGAACAGCTCACTTTTTCTCCCCCCTCCAGCAGCCTTTTGGGAATGGGAAGATTTTATAAAATAAATCTGGTGCAAATAAAAGTGACTTTTTTAGTGGTTGAATCAAGTTATGGTAATAATTTTGAGACTGAAAATATTTACTCTTATAGCAAATACTTATGCAGTTTATACCATGAGAGTAATATTGTGCCAGACACTGTGGGATATCAACCAAATGCCCTCAAGGAATGCATGTAACTGAGGAGGTAAGACCACCATATGGAATCAATTAGAATGGGATTCAGTGTTAATCTGTATGATATTCCATTGAGTTAAGGGAAAGTATGGTATGAATTCAGAGATTGGACTGACCCTTACAGGCTGATTTAGTCAGTGGGGGCTCTGCCAAAATAGAAGGCTATAAGGGCCAGCTCTTGAAAGATAGGTGGGATTTGTAAATTTTGCAGTGGGGTAATGTTTAGATGGTTGAATGCACACAAGCAAATCAAACCTTCTCAAATAAAATATATTTGAGACTCTGCTGTGTGCTAGGCAGTGTATTTCATATTATGGATAACAGTGAGAATTCCCTCTTTGAGGCAGGCAGTAGGTGTGTAGGACCTGTGAGAATGAATGTATGTAACTAGAGTAACTGAGAGAGCAACTAATCCCAACTTCCCTCCTTAGATTGAAGTTAGAATTTTCCCAGCTCGGTGAAATTCTGTAGGCCAGCTACACTAGGGGGTCAGCTTGGTGTTGGGACACCTGGATTCAGACGGAATGTTGGCAGGGAACACAATGTCAAGGTTATCCCTGAGACATATTTGTCAAAATAACTTGAAAAGAGATTTGGGTTAGTTAACAGCTGAGATTATACATTTCAAATACAGTGTTGGCAGTTTTCATTTGGAATCATCCTAAGAACCGCTCCAGCATCAAATTTGATTTGGACAGCTTTTAACCATTAATCTCTGGCAGGACACAGTTGGCTTATATAATTCTCTGATAAGCTATTCTTGCATATTAGTGGAAAACTGATTTATATCTTTTTTGGATTTTTTTCTCTTATATATTTAGACAAAATCTCAGAATGTTCTGTTTTATACTGGGTCTGAGGACCCACACAAAGGAACTTTGGTCCTGTTGAGTGCATAGGAAGATTAGCCCAGTGACTTACCTAAATTTTATTTTTAACTTTGTTATTTACAAAATTGACAGGTTATTTTTGAAGCTCAGTGGTCAATTCTTTTGAGGCTGTTGAAGTGGTTTACTGGGGTAGATATGATCTTAGTACTCGAAAAAACTCACTTCACTTAGCTAAATCCCATCTGCCCTATCAGTTGAATAGAGACAATAACTATTGTAAGGATAAAGCAAAAAGTGTTGAGAAATTATTTAGTAAGGGGATGTTCTGTAAAGTATATTCTTAAGGATTTTTATTTTTGTACAGACACATAGTTGACTGCCCATAAATGTTTGCTGAATAAATGTGTGGTTGAAGATTCCCACTTCTGTTTCAGGCAGTTATTCACAAAATGGCAAAATGTCACTTTTTTATGGTAAGCAGGTGTCATTGACATTTACTAAATTGAAAGTATTAACAATAGTTGCCACAGAGATTTTTAAAATGTCTTTTTCTTTTTGTATGTCTTATCGTACATGGCTAGAGAAACATCCCTAAACCAGAGTTATGATTTTTCTTCTATTTTCTGTTAAAGTGGACTTTCTATTCAGAGGGCAAATTTTAGCTTCAACTATTGGGAAATTGACTAAGGTTATCTCATGTTATAAGAGATGTACCTGTAAATGGAAGATGGCAAAGTGGAAGATTTTTCTTGTCGTTAAAAGCCTGTATTTCTCATAGCCAAGTCAATTCAGCTAAGACTTGAAGGCACCAATTATTTTAGATTTTTCTTTCAAGCAGCAAACTTTAATGAAAATACGTAGTTACTCTGATTTCCTTGCTATCCATTTAAGCAATTTATCTGTAAATATATTTTCACAAAATAAATTCCATGTTAATTGGAGGTTTACTTTCCATATTAAGGAACACACCTACCCTTGTATGGAGTGATCCAAAAGTCTACATTGGCATTGCCAGTATAGCATTTCTCTGAGATCTTCTCTCCAAATGAAACATTTTGCCATTTTTCATAAATATTAATGTATGAACTAAGGCTGTCTCTCCTGTCTTGCAAAGCTAAGTGGAAAATTAAATACTTAACCAGGCAACTCAGTTCATCTGTCCCCAGACTCTTCTTTTTCCTCATTAAGAGGAAATTTCACCTGAAATATTAGAATTGTATTCATAATTGGAAATTAGTTTTTCAGGAGGGACTGGAAAAGGGTGTTTATTTCAAAGCTCCCCTGCAGATGATTTTGATTGATGCCCTTGAACAATTCTTTGGAGTTTAAACTTTTAGAAGTCTCCATTTTAGTTTGGAAAAAGGAATGAAAATGATTTTTTAAACTCTAAGTTGTTCATGAATCTGCTTGCCTGTAGCTATGTAATCTCCAGTTCCCATTTTCTCTATTCACACCACCTCCATTCTCAAGTAGGAGCCTTTATGTATGAAGCTGGGGGATTACCTATGATCACTTCACTCTCTCCTTGACTAACCAGATTACCACAGAGTATCCCAAATCCAATCCATCTTCTTTATTCTTGTAGTAAAGGCTGATGTCTGCTATGCATTTCATCTACTCAAACACCTTCTTTTAGCATTTTTGTCTAGTCAGTCCAAGATGTTAAAGCCAATATAATTTGTCTTATCTGTGCCTATCAATACATCACTTCCTACAGAGACTTAATAGAATTTTAGAGCGAGAAGGAATCACATGACCTTGATCACTCAGCTGGTTTGAGACATATATAAGACTTAATGCTTAATATTCTTCTTTCTTATCGTGTTCTCTATTTAAAAAATACTTTGTTGTCCTTCCATCGATGGCCTGTGACACTCTGCGTGACTTTTCTCTGCTTGTTTCATAGGCTAGACCCTAATGAGGAAGGCTGTTTTTCAGTTCCTCCAGCGTGCTAAGCTCATCCACACTGCAGGGCCTGTGCATGAGCTGTTCCTTCAGTCTAGAATGCTCATCCTCTGACCACAACTGGCTTTCATTCATTCATTAGTTAACAACTTAAATTGTCATTTCTCAGAGATGCCTACTCTGACCATCCAGTCATTCCTTCAGTGCACTTAACACATTTAAAAACATTTTTGTTTATTTTCTTGTTTCTTATCTATTATTACCTGTTTATTTTTTCTTCATTATATTTCAGCATCTGGAACATTCAAATATTTATTGCATAAATATACTGTTTATTGATGAAATTTTTTGGCCCAATTTAAATGTTTATAAACAGCTAGAGTGTAATTAGTCAGTTTACTAACACTAATTGAACAAATTTTGTGTGCACAATCATTTATTCAATAGTACTCCAAAACATAAGGCATTCACTTCCCTTTGAATCTTCGTATTCATTTGTATTTATCTGGTTTTCACTCCTATTTCAAATTCCCAATGCTTATGTTTAGTGCTCCATGCAGTAGTCAGTGCACTCAATGAAAACTGATCTTTCTTGCTGGTGTTAAGTATAGATGGCTGAGTGACACAGCAGCCCATGAAAGCCAAGGACAGGAAGCTAGTCTGAAGACTATGTGGGCTGCTATGGGTAGAAGATTGTGCACCAATGATGGGCATAGTCCTAGATCTGCCATCATGGTGCTGGAGCAGGAGCAGAGTAAAGCAAGCAAACAACTCTACTGGAGAGAGCCAGAAATGGGGAGGTGAGGCGTGGGTGGTGATATCAAAACTGTAGTTAGCACTAGAATGGAAGCAGGTAATAATAAATAGCTAGAAGGAGCTACATATCAGGCACTGTCTTTGGTGATTTACACATAGCAACTCAATCTGTACAACAACCTTATGGGGGTAGGTACTGTTATTAACCCATTTTTCAAATAGGAAAACTGAGACACAGGAGTTTAATAATGTGCCCAAGTCCACAGAGTACATACTGGAGCCAGGATTCAAACCTAGGCAGTCTAGCTCTCACATCCATCCTTGTAACTGCTAGTCCACACCAAGTTCCAGATGATGTTTTCAGGGAGCTGGTTCTTAAAGAAGCATAAAGGGAATATTGGCAAAAACAGGGCAACTCTTAAGCACCAGATCAAATTTCAAAAAGAACTCATTAACTCCTGGTAAATGCTGTTTTGCAGTAAATAAGTATTTCACACTCTTTTTAGATGCTGATAAAAGTAAAATTTAACATATGGAAACGACAATAGAATAAATAAACAATGAATATAGCTGACACCACAGTGATGCTGAATGTATAAGGAATTGATACCAAGTAAATCTGCATTTTATGCATGTACCAGCCATCATCTCAAGAGAGACCTCTGATTTTTCACAGTTTCAGCAGTTGAAGTCAAGTAAAAGACCCAAGCTTCACAGACCAGGACCCTGTGTAATGTCTTGGAAATTGATTGGAGGGTTCATTGGGCACCACACACAAAGTGACTAGGCAGTCAGCTTAGAATTCAAGTGCAGAGACCGCATCACACTTATTCCAAAGACCACATAGTTGGAAGTAAAGCACGCCTCAGCAAATGTAAAAGAAAAGAGATTATAGCAAACTGTCTCTCAGACCACAGGGAAATGAAACTAGAACTCAGGATTAAGAAACTCAGTCAAAACCGCTCAACTACATGGAAACTGGGCAACCTGCTCCTGAATGACTACTGGGTACATAACGAAATGAAGGCAGAAATAAAGATGTTCTTTGAAACCAATGATGAAAACAAAGACACAACATACCAGAATCTCTGGGACACATTTAAAGCAGTGTATAGAGGGAAATTTATAGCACTAAATGCCCACAAGAGAAAGCAGGAGAGATCTAAAACTGATACCCTAACATCACAATTAAAAGAACTAGAGAAGCAAGAGCAAACACATTCAAAAGCTAGCAGAAGGCAAGAAATAACTAAGATCAGAGCAGAACTGAAGGAGATAGAGACACAAAAAACCCTTCAAAAAATCAATGAATCCAGGAGCTGGTTTTTTGAAAGGATCAACAAAATTGATAGACCGCTAGCAAGACTAATAAAGAAGAAAAGAGAGAAGAATCAAATAGATGCAATAAAAAATGATAAAGGGGATATCACCACCAATCCCACAGAAATGCAAAGTACCATCAGAGAATACTATAAACACCTCTGCGCAAATAAACTAGAAAATCTAGAAGAAATGGATCAATTCCTGGAAACATACACCCTCCCAAGACTAAACCAGGAAGAAGTTGAATCCCTGAGTAGACCAATAAGAAGTTCTGAAATTGAGGCAATAATTAATAGCCTACCAACCAAAAAAAGTCCAGGACCAGATGGATTCACAGCCAAATTCTACCAGAGGTACAAGGAGGAGCTGGTTCCATTCCTTCTGAAACTATTCTAATCAATAGAAAAAGGGGGACTCCTCCCTAATTCATTTTATGAGGCCAACATCATCCTGATACCAAAGCCTGGCAGAGACACAACAAAAAAAGAGAATTTTAGACCAATATCCCTGATGAACATTGATGCAAAAATCCTCAATAAAATACTGGCAAACCGAATCCAGCAGCACATCAAAAAGCTTATCCACTACAATCAAGATGGCTTCATCCCTGGAATGCAAGGCTGGTTCAACATATGCAAATCAATAAACGTAATCCATCATATAAACAGAACCAAAGACAAAAACCACATGATTATCTCAATAGATGCAGAAAAGGCCTCTGACTAAATTCAACAGCCCTTCATGCTAAAAACTCTCAATAAATTAGGTATTGATGGGACGTATCTCAAAATAAGAAGAGCTATTTATGACAAACCCACAGCCAATATCATACTGAATGGGCAAAAACTGGAAGCATTCCCTTTGAAAACTGGCACAAGACAGGGATGCCCTCTCTCACCACTCCTATTCAACACAGTGTTGGAAGTTTTGGTCAGGGCAATCAGGCAGGAGAAAGTAATAAAGGGTATTCAATTAGGAAAAGAGAAAGTCAAATTGTCCCTGTTTGCAGATGACATGATTGTATATTTAGAAAACCCCATTGTCTCAGCTCAAAATCTCCTTAAGCTGATAAGCAACTTCAGCAAAGTCTCAGGATACAAAATCAATGTGCAAAAATCACACACATTCCTATACACTAATAACAGACAAACAGAGAGCCAAATCATGAGTGAACTCCCATTCACAATTGCTTCAAAGAGAATAAAATACCTAAGAATCCGACCTACAAGGGATGTGAAGGAACTCTTCAAGGAGAACTACAAACCACTGCTCAACGAAATGAAAGAGGACACAAACAAATTGAAGAACATTCTATGCTCATGGATACGAAGAATCAATATTGTGAAAATGGCCATACTGCCCAAGGTAATTTATAGATTCAGTGCCATCCCCATCATGCTACCTATGACTTTCTTCACAGAATAGGATAAAACTACTTTAAAATTCTTATGGAACCAAAAAAGAGCCCGCATTGCCAAGATAATCCTAAGCCAAAAGAACAAAGCTGGAGGCATCATGCTACCTGACTTCAAACTATATTACAAGGCTCCAGTAACCAAAACAGCATGGTACTGGTACCAAAACAGAGATATAGACCAATGGAACAGAACAGAGCCTTCAGAAATAATACCACACATCTACAACCATCTGATCTTTGACAAACCTGACAAAAAGAAGAAATGGGGAAAGGATTCCCTATTTCATAAATGGTGCTGGGAAAACTGGCTAGCCATATATAGAAAGCTGAAACTGGATCCTTTCCTTACACCTTATACAAAAATCAATTCAAGGTGGATTAAAGACTTAAATGTTAGACCTAAAACCATAAAAACCCTAGACGAAAACCTAGGCAAAACCATTCAGGCCATAGGCATGGGCAAGGACTTCATGACTAAAACACCAAAAGTAATGGCAACAAAAGCCAAAATTGACAAACGGGATCTAATTAAACTAAAGAGCTTCTGCGCAGCAAAAGAAACTACCATCAGAATGAACAGGCAACCTACAGAATGGGAGAAAATTTTTACAATCTACCCATCTGACAAAGGGCTAATATCCAGAATCTACAAAGAACTCAATTTACAAGAAAAAGTCAAACAACCCCATTAAAAAGTGGGTGAAGGATATGAACAGACACTTCTCAAAAGAAGACATTTATGCAGCCAGAAGACACATGAAAAAATGCTCATCATCACTGGCCATCAGAAAAATGCAAATCAAAACCACAATGAGATACCATCTAACACCAGTTAGAATGGCGATCATTAAAAAGTCAGGAGACAACAGGTGCTGGAGAGGATGTGGAGAACTAGGAACACTTTTACACTGTTGGTGGGACTGTAAACTAGTTCAACCATTGTGCAAGACAGTGTGGTGATTCCTCAAGGATCTAGAACTAGAAATACCATTTGACCCAGCCATCCCATTACTGGGTATATACCCAAAGGATTATAAATCATGCTGCTATAAAGACATATGCACACGTATGTTTATTGTGGCACTATTCACAATAGCAAAGACTTGGAACCAACCCAAATGTCCATCAGTGATAGACTGGATTAAGAAAATGTGGCACATATACACCATGGAATACTATGCAGCCATAAAAAAGGATGAGTTCATGTCCTTTATAGGGGTATGGATGAAGCTGGAAACCATCATTATGAGCAAACTGTTGCAAGGACAGAGAACCGAACACCACATGTTCTCACTCATAGGTGGGAATTGAACAATGAAAACACATGGACACAGGGTGGGGAACATCACACACCGAGGCCTGTTGTGGGGAGGGTGGAGGGGGGAGGGATAGCATTAGGAAATATACCTAATGTAAATGATGAGTTAATGGGTGCAGCACACCAACATGACACATGTATACATATGTAACAAACCTGCACTTTGTGCACATGTACTCTAGAACTTAAAGTAAAATAAAAAATAAAAAAAGAACTCAAATGCAGAGATATTGAATAGCAAGACAGAATTTAGCTTCTGAAGGTATAGGAAATGGGGGTGAATCTCACCACTGCGAGAGTGAACGAGTTAGGGCTCCAGGGAGATTTTGTGTTCAAGATAACTTTGGTACTACTCTATCATCTGCTTGCTATTTAGGTTTGAGTGAACAGAAGATAACGACAGAAAGTTTCTGACCCTGCGGGTTTGAGAAAGTTCCAAATGCCCCCTTTTTTGATGCTCCTTCCTGGGAAGAACCTTCTCTAAGCTTATGTGGATTATTTGGCTGAGCTTCTGAATCCTCCCTGTAAATTTATCAAATACACAATCATGTTGGTTATCACAAAGCAAGTAGTTTTCTAAACCTCTATACAAAGGGTTGATTGACTCTTACTAGAACAGGATTGAGGAGCTGTAGCTTCAGACTTCTTATGTGTACCCGTTCCGAGCAATTCATTTTCCTCCGTATGTATTAGGAACTAAATTCTTAGCTTGATAGCAATGATAGGATATGAGAAGTTGGTGTCTCTTGATGATAAATTGACTTCTCAGTCAACTCCACATAGAGAGCAAATAGAATACATTTCAAATGAATTGTTATTTAGACTACGAAGTTTAATCTCTCTATAGATCAGTTCATTCAAATGGTCATTTATGGAAAGATATATATGTTTATAAATTGTAGGAGGTGTCCATCATTTTTCATGGATTTGAATTTACAGGGGCCATGGACCTATTGCTTTGTTCCATCTTAATGTTCTTGGGTACTTCTTAAGGACAAACTGCAAATTAAAAACAATTCATCTTGTCCTATTTCTGTGTATAACATGATGATTTAAGAAGCCTTTCTCAGTAAATCTGCTAAGCCAGTAGCCTCAAACAGAAGCCCCAGTTGGGTCATTGGTGCTAATGACAGAAAGCTGAGCTGCCAACAGAGGGGAGAAGGGTGTATTTATGGACAGTTCTGTTAGCAGACGCTCCATTTCTTTTTTTTTTTTTTCTTGCATTGTTTAAAATCTTGCATGACTTTGTCTTCTCTCAAGGGGGAAATAGATTCGTAATTCTTTTTATACAGTGGTGATGCTCCCTATAGCTATGTACTCCCTGAGGAGACAGGATAGAATAATGTTAATTATTAATTAAAGAAATACAAGCAGGAGACACTCTTCTGGCCAGCCTCCCTCCACCTAGCATGCCCTGAGATATCTTATTAGAATGGAATTTTCCCAAGTGTATTAAAACATCATTTAATTATTATTATTTTTAATTAGAATGTCTCACTCAAACCATGTGGGACCAGGTAGACTTTTTAAAAATAATTTTAATGTGTTCTAAAGGGGAATGTTTTTATTGTTATTTGCACTTCTACATTATTCACAATTGTATTTATTCCATAAAGTCAACTGCTTGTATTTTCTTTTAGCTCTCCTAGTCTTGAATTTTACAGAGATATTTTTAACTCTTTAAATACTCCAAGGTAGTATTTTTATGTCCAAGAGGCATGTACCTTAGTTTAGTGACTCTTTGGGGTTAAAATATTGGTGTCAGACTTGGGCTTACAAACATGAATAAATCACAGTTCCTTCCCCGTGGGACATGGATTTAGTGGTCTATTCATTTCTTCACTTTTTATTGATATTTTTCTTTTTCATTTATAATTTAAAGTTTCCTCTAAACAGTTGAAATGACCATGCACTGAAAAGAGATAACTAACATGAAAACTTAAAGATTTTCAATTTTATCTGCCTTGAAAATTAAAGAAGCACTCTTGTATTTTGTGAGGGTGAATAAAAATTATTGATTTAATAATGCGATTTTATAATACAGCACATAATATTTCTGTGATAATATAAAATTAATCTGAAAATTAGTGTAAGCAGAACAAAATTTAACAGATTCATTTATGGCCAGCATGAATTTAAAATATCCTTTTGGTCATTATATGTATAATTATAGGCTATATGGAGATGTAGTTAGCCAAAGAAACCATCATTTGAAGATAGTAGTTACTTTAGGTGTAGAGAAGTTTATTGTATTTACCCCGGTTTCTCAGGAAGCATAAATATTGATATATATTCTCAGAGTCCATAAGATTTTGTGAACAATGATGGATTACTTTAAAATTAGTGCATTGAGATATTTGATTTCTGGGGAATAAGCAATTTCTGTTCTAATGTCTGTGATGACTTCTGTAGGTGACATACATCAAATTATCTTTTGTTATCCACCAAAAATAATGTTAACAGTATTGATAGTCATGACTTTAAATTGAACAAAGTGAACATTTCCTTGGGTTCCTCAGTTTTCCAGAAGAGAGAGAATCCAGGAAAGATTCAGGAAAGCAGCTCATTTGAAAACTAAAATTAGACATTGACAAGCCAGAAGAAACTGCACTTTGCCTGTGTGGGTCATTTTCTTCTAAGTCTTTCTACCTCTGAGAGTTGGGTTGTAAGAAGCTTGTGAAATTTTTTGCAGACTGTATTGTGAGTGGCATCTGTATTTATTAAGCCCACTAATGACTTAGCAGATTCAAGCACTTTGCTTTCGATGGCTTGGTTGTTGACTGAAACTGGCCATCTTCACTTTGGCTGACTCTTGTTTATTTAAAGGCACCACTGAATTGATTAAGGAGATAATGCAGTTATTGTGTCTTAGGCAAAATATGGTTTTCGTTCCTTCAACAAATGCATCAACTAAGGGATAGTGTTGCGTTCAAGTATAATGATAAGGAAGAGGTTTAAATCAAGCAGACTTGGTGCCGATCAAATTCTTTGAAACTTACTTAATTTGGCCTTTACTTTGTCTCTCTGCAGCATCTATGTTCTCCAGCAGTGAGGACTATTTATAATGCTACAGAAATGGGCTTTGCTGGGCACACCTCAGGTTAAGTCCAGAATTGCAGCCTACGTGACTTTGAGGAATTACTTAAGATCTCTAAGCTGTCAACTTTTATCTGTAAGATAGGGATAATAATATTTGCCTCTTAGTTTTGCAGTGAAGATTAAATACATGTAAAAAATGCATGTGCTTTTAGGCAAAGTGCTTGATACATAATAAATCAAATAAATGTCATTAGCATTATTTTGTGTCATCTGATTTGCTTGCTTGACCAAATCGACTAGTCTGTTGTTGCCTAGTAACTATTTAGTGAAGAAAAAATGATGGAATCCTTGTGAAACTAGAAGGGCCCAAATGAACTTCAAGGTCAGCAGGAATTTTCCTGACCAGAACTTTCCCTCCATACCACACTAATGTGAAGTGTTTCTAAAATTAAAAGGCATAAAGAACTGGGTGAACACATTTAGGTTGCCCTGTGTTGGCTGGATTTAAGAGGACTCTTGAGATTTATTTCTTATTTCAATTTTACTACCAAAAGTTAAAACAAAAAACTGATACATTGTTTAGTTAGAATAGTTTTATCAAATAAAATGCTTAGAGTATGTCATTCTTTCATAACTTTTTGACTGTTTTTTTGCAAGCATTCAATAATTTGTTCTTACTGGCATCAAGTAATAATCATTTATACTAGGATTAAGGTGAAGTATTTTTTTTTTCTTAGTCAGGTAATTTTTTCAGTGCAAAGAGTTTTTAAGCATACAGAGTTTAGCACAGAAATCTGTAGGAAGTACTTTTAAAGAAGAGTGTTTTGAAGTGTAAACAAGCCTCAGCTAAGGATATTTAACTACCATAATCAGAACTGGTATGCATCTATCACATGGATGTGCTTTATTCTTTTTCTCAGAACATTGTAACATTGTCTTAAATATTTTCTGCTTTCCCAAGGCTTTATATTATATGTGGTAGATATTCCATAAATGTTTGTGTAATGAAGAAATGAAAGAATTGCAACGTAATATACATATACCTTTAGAAAGACTATCTTAGCTGCCTTTAGCAGTTAAACCACTAATAAGGCTTATTGTAAAATGCATGGCAATTGTAACCCAGGAATTGTGGGTGTTAAAGAGTCTGAAAGATCATCTACCTCAGTATTCATGTTTGATTACTGAAAATTAAAACCGAATGATGCTAATATGCCTGGACAGTCACAGAGTTTGAATTAAAAGGGAACACTTCCAACCCAGAGCTGTTTGAACTGGTAAAATCCCTTCCTGTGGTGAGTATGCATTTGGCCTTTGGTCCCTTAAAATGCCCTGATAAAATAACTTCTTCTTTCCTTGTGTATATGTTCAGTTATTTAGAATCACTCTTAAAGATTTGTCATATTCGCCTTTTATGCTAAATCAGTATGGTTGTTACATTTAAAACATTTTTTAGCTGTGACAAACGATATCCCAGCCTACGGTGTCTTAGTAGTGTAAGTATTCTAATTTTAGTGGACATAATATTCAGCATGGTATAGTTCACCCACTTAGTATGCCCCAGTTCCTTAACATAGAGATCTCTAGGAATACATGGAATAAAATGTCTGTATGCTTGAAAAGAGTTTTGTCTCTCCTTGATATAAATCAGGAAAGGCAAGGATCAAGTACTGAGAAATATTCAGTAATTACTGGGGATGAGTAGAGTAAGGCAAAAAAAAAAAAAAAAAAAAAAAAGATTTTAAGCATTGCCCGGTTCTCACTTTGACTGCTTAGAAATATTTACTGAATGCCTACTCTGTGCTAGTCCTTGCTTTAAGAACTTTTCATTATTAATTCACTTGATTTTCACAACAATCTAATAAGGAAGATACTGTAATTATCCCCTTTATCCGATGAGGAAACTGAGGTTAAAACACTGGCTAAAAGTTACAAACTGGCAGAATTAGAGCTGTCATCTGAATCCAGGAAGTCTAACAGAACCCACACTCTGTCATTGTGCATAATTCACTCTTTCCAAAATTTCCTTTGAAGAGCAAGGGGTCCCAGATGAAGAAGAATGAGAAAAGCATCCTAAAAGGAAGCAGCAGGAGATAAGCAAGACAACGAGAGGGTTGGATTTAGGAATAGAACAGAGGTAAGAGTGAAGGATAGAGAGAACTCACTGAAATGCACCCAAGTGGAAGACATAGGAGATTTGTGTCTGTGTCTATTGAGGGAGGCTGGATACTTGCTCAGCTTTCTAAGGTTCAAGGCTGGGGACAAGTGAACTGGTGAGGGGTTTCTGCTTTGTAGCTCTGCCTCTTCCACCTGACTTCTGTCATCAGACCCTTCTCCATCCTCATACTTTCTTTCAACAGCTCTTTGCTGTGGACTTCACATTTAAACCAAGACTGCATGTCTCTTCTCTGAGCTCCAGACCCACCTATGTAACTGCTTACTCTGCATCTTCCCTTCCTTGTCTGGTGGAAATGTTAAGCCTAACATGAACAAAATAGAACTTTTGGTTTCAAACCCCAGTTGTGCTTCTTCTCCAAGCCATTGCATGATATTCGTTCATGCCAAAAATATAGCGATGATCTTTGATTTCTTTTTTTCCCTTAATACGTCACATCTACACTATATGTGTGTTTTGTTGGCTCTACCTCCTGGAGACATATTGAATCTGGCTGCTTTCTGCGCCACTGCCGTGGCTCATGCACAACTCACAGTCATGTCTCGGTCCGGTCCCATAGCAGCTCCCTCAGTGGTCACCCTCTCTCCATTCTTGTTTCTTTTCTCTCTGGGTGCCGTAAGGCAGCCAGAATGATCATTTTAAAATACAAATCAGATTATGTTGTCACAGTACACCACATCCCCCCTTCCTCAATGGGTTCCTCCTGCAAACAGTACGCAATCCAAGCTCCTTATGTTAGTTTACTGATGCCCTGGGACTTGTCTCCTTTCCAGGAGACAACTGCATCCTCCCTGTCTTCTCCCTTCCCCCCTCATTTCCTTCACTTCACTTTGAGCATTTCAGCCACTACTCTTCTCTGAATCTCTCAGGCTCATTGCCATCTTGGGGACTTTTCAAGTTCTATTCTTGCTGCTTGGAAAGCTCATTCCCAAATGTTTGTATTTACATCTCAACTTGGATACCTCAGATCCTCTCTGATGATGTAGATCTAAGCTAAAGTGGTGGGGCATACAGGGCAGTGGTGTGCTTATTTATGTATCTGTTTTCCCTACTAGAATGTTCCTGGAGAGGAGTCCTGTTTGCTTATTTTTCAGCGGAGTATCCCTAGCACATAGTTAGTACTTAATAAATATATGTTAACAGAGTAATTACGAAGTATTTGTTGATAAATATATGAAAAAATGCCAACGTACAAAAAAGTTCAAAGTATGTGCTTTCTAATTTAGTTTATCTAAACTAACTGGATTTATTTGAAATAATCACTTTGTGTACAGATAGATAATGCTAAGTAAAATGTGAGAACATGGCTTTTCTTATATAAAGGAACATTCTTGGATTGTTACATTGTGTATGAATTTGTTTTGCCATCTGTTGTTTCATAGCCAGTACAGAGTATATGCTGGCTAAATTCAATGAATTTATTTATGAATTCCCAATTGATTAAGTTCAAATTAATGATGCTTTGCTGTATAATTTGATAAAAATTATTTTTGTTTTTCTGAAGAGTATAACTAAAAAGCCAACCATACATGGGCTTTTAAAAGAATTTAAATATGCATAAAAAGGCACACTAATTGTCCTAAGAGAAAATAACATTTTTATAGGTTTACTGTCTTGAAAATTTGTTTTTTACAGATTTCCTGTTTTTTACCAATTTCCTTTTTTGTGCATTCATTGACAATACCAACTAGATGCTCTTACAAGAGGGCCACATACATTAAACAAAATTGTTACATTTATTAAAATGGCATCCACTTTTATCCTCTGGTATTAGGAAAAGGCAGTTATTTTCTCTGGGAAATGACAATAACAGCAGCAACATAACAGTGGAAAGTAAGACACATTTTAACCCTGAATAGCTGTTATAATGGTGTTCATGCTAAATAGCTCTTCAGAGATTGAAATATTTTCCATATAGTTCCCAGTTCTGTAGCCCAATTTATTGCCACTTTCCTGGTACCTCCTTTGTGGGGTTGATGCTTTCAAAGGGAAGAGTAAAAGTGAAGGCAATTTTAGGGCATAAAAAAGTTCCTCTGAGCCAGACTTCTGTTTAGATTGCTTGTATTGTGTGTTTTATAGGTAGAAATTTAACTGCATCTTGAATAATTGCTTCAAACTGTCCTGGGAGCACAAAACTTTCAGTAGCATCTGGGAACAGAATGATGAGGGCCTTCCTCCCTCCCTCCCTCTTTCCTTTCTTCCACTATTCAACATGTTGTAGGACGTAGCACTGTGCTAGTCATAGGGCAGCTTGGAAACAAACCATGAGGCAAAGTTTCACCACATGAAGCCCCACATATAGAGAGAAGTGGAAGCTGAAACCACCAGGTACCAATTCCCAAGGAACAAGTAAATAGGTGAATAACGGCACATATGTGACAAAATGCCATTTCCCCCATTTGAAAAACTCTTTCCTTTAGGAACACTTATGTACTGTTCGTGGGCATGTAAATAAGTACAACTTTTATGGAAAGTTGTATGGAAATTTCCCAGAGAACTAAAAAAAGAACTACCATATGATCTAGTACTCCCACTACTTGGTATCTACCCAAAGGAAAAGAGATCATCATATCAAAAAGGTACCTGCACTTGTATATCTATAGTAGCACATTTCACAATAGCATAGATATAGAATCAACCTAAATGTCTATCAGTGGATGATTGAATAAAGGAAATGTGGTATATGTATAGACACAATAGAATACTGTTCAGCCTTAAAAACAGAATGAAATCATGTCTTTTGCAGCAACATGGATGGAACTGGAGGCCATTATCTTGATGAAATAACTCAGAAACAGAAAGGGAAATACTACATGTTCCCACTTAGAAGTGGGAGCTAAGTAATGTGTACACATGGACAGAGTGTGGAATAATAATAAACATTGGAGACTGGGGAGGATAGGAGGGTGGGAGAGGGGGTGAGTGATAAGAAGTTACTTAATGGGAATACCTAATGCATGCAGGGCTTAAAACCTATATGACAGGTTGATAGGTGCAGCAAACCACCATGGCACCTGTATACCTATATAACCCCCACGTTCTGCACATGTATCCCAGAACTTAAAATAAAATTAAATTAAAAACAAATTACTTAATGGGTACAATGTACGTTATTTGGGTGTTGTTTACACTAAAAGCTCAGACTTTAGCACTCTGCAATATATCCATGTAACAAAACTGCACTTGTACCTTTTAAATTCATACAAAAAAACCCAAAAAACTATTTGCTTTGGGAAGACTGGGGGGTTGAACACATTTATGGTGATTATCTTCTGGTACAATAGACCCTAATAATTTTTTTCTGGTTTCTAAATTGATTTATATGCAAACCATCAGTTTTAGATGCTCATTTATTTATTCTTTTATAGAAAATACTAAATGAAACAAAAATCACTGCTGTTTCAGAAAACACAGCACTTGCATGGCAGTAAAAGAACAGCACTCATGATTTTTTCGTCAAACCCTTCCTGGAAAATGATTCAGTATTTTCAACATTCGTTATAATTATACAGGACAACACATAGCTTTGCTTTTCCCTTCCTTTGAAAATTTTAGATTTTTCTCTTCACAAAAAAATGCCCTTTTGATACGGACTGCTGCCCCCTGCCCCCTCCCCGCCCCCCAGGCTGCTCTCTGGCAATGCAGAGCCTCTCAGTCGGTGTCAGACACCTGCCCCCCGTGCATTGCACACAGCTGTGCCTGCTCCTGCTCCCTCAGTACCCCTCCAGTGGGATGGGATGGGAGGTGGGGTGGGGTGAAATGTTCAGGTGAAGTTTAACTTCCTTCCAGTGGGCATATGTAACCAAAAGAGAACCTTATTAAACAGATTTCTAGCTGAGGGGCATTTAGATTGTATTCTAAGATTTTAGTGGTAGAAATAGTCCATATTGTATAGAACCCCCCACACCTAATTCTGTGTCTCCCTCTCTTCTTGCCACCCCTTCATAGTCCTTTCGGGCTGATATAACAGAATACCTTAGGTTGGGTAATTTATAAACAACAGAAATTTATTGCTCATAGTTTTGAAGGTTGGAAAGTCCAAGACGAAGGCACTCATAGATTTGGTGTCTGGTGGAAGCGCATAGGTAGCGCCTGCCATGAAGGGGAAAGGGCTCTTTCAAGCCTCTTTTATAAAGGTGTTAATCCTATTCTCTCATGACTTAGTCATCTCTTAAGGGCTCCATCTCTTAATACCCTCACTTTGGGGGTTAGGTTTCAACATACTTATTTTGGAGGGACACAACACTCAGGCCGTAGCACTCCCCAACAGGTGCTCTTTCTCCCTCTTTCTGTCTCTCACTGTCTGTCTCTGTCTCTCTATCTCTCTCTTAACCTCTCTCACTGCCCCCCCTTTTCCCCCTCTCTCCCTCTTCTCTCCCTCCTCTACCTTTTTGAGCCTGGTGAACACTTAAGGCTTTTTATTGAAATTACCCACCACTGGTTGGATCTGACATCATTTGAGAACCTGTCCAAAGTTTCCATCCAAAGTTTAATGTTCCATAGAGTGACTTTCAAACGTCATTACAGAATTGGAATTAGGCCCCATTTAAATACAAATCCTGTTTTGCCTGAAATAATGGAAAAATGTAGGTCTGTACAATGAAATAATTTCCTTTAGGGGAACTTCTACATCACTGGTTGATTCCTTCAATAGAATTTTGTTGTGCCAGACACTATTCTAGGCACTCAACTATGTCAGTTAACGTGATAGACAATGTGGAGTTTACATTTTGGTAGGGAGAAACAGACCTTATATAATACACATACTATATGAACAAGCTAATGTATATGGTAGAAGGTGGTGAAGTCTTTTGATGAAAATAAAGTTAGTACAGTAATACAGCAGGATAAAGCGGATCAGGAGTGTGGGTTGGAGGTGTGGCAGGTGGCAGGATCAAATGAGAGGACTGGGCAAGTCTCAATGAGAAGTTGTGATTTGGACAAAGACTTGTAAGAGGTGAGGAAGTTAGCCAAACATTTGACTGGGGGCAGAGCATTCCAGGAAGAGGGTACAACTAAGGCAAAGTTCATGAGGCAAGAAGACACCTATGGTGTTCAGGAACAGAAAGGAGGCCCTTTGGCTGGTGCAGAGTGAATGAGGGCATGAAGTCAGAGAGAAAACAGTCATATCACTTAGGGCCCTGATGGACTTTTTAAGAACTTTGGCTTTAATCTGGAGCAAAATGGTGAGGCTACTGCAGGGGTTGGAATAAAGAATGATGTGATCAGAGTTAGCGTTTTAGAAAGAAAACCCTGGCTGCCATGGGTTTGGAATAGACTGTGAGTGAAAATAGCCCTGGGGGAGGAGGAGGCAAGAATAGAAGCAGGTCCTTTGTAAGAAACTATTGTGAGGTTGGATTCTCAAGATATTTTGGAGGTAGGGTCAAAAAAAATTTCCCAATGGAAGGGAAGTGGGGTGTGAGAGAGAGGAACCACGCATAATTCTAAAATTTTTGTTAAAAGGAAAGCATAATACTTGAAGAGTCTAAAACTAGGTCTAAATATAAACAGCCAAAAAGAGCACAAGGCTTTAAAAATTTAAGCAGTGGAGGAAGGTGACAAGACAAACAGATTCCTGTCTCAAGCTGCTTTCTCTTCCCTCTCCATGACTAGATTCCAGAATATGGGTCTTCCCAGCCAGTGCTTCTGAGCACCGCCTTTCTTTCTGCCTAAAACCCTCTTCTCCAAGATCTTTGCATAGTTGGCTTTTTTACATGCAGATCTTAGTTCTCTGAGAGCTCTTCCCTGACTCTGCTTCCTGAAGTAGCTGTCTTCCCCAAATCTCTCTACCTAGTACTCTGGTTTGTTTTGTTGCCTTTGGTGTACAAATCACCTTCATAAAATATCGTATTTGGTTTTTACTGCCTGTCTTCCCTGCTGGAATGTGGGTTCCATAAACACCCAGATCTTATCATTCCTGGTTGCTACTGTATCCCAGGGACCTAGAACAATATCTGGCACATAGCAGATAATAACTATTGGGTGAGGAAGTGTTGTAATATTAAAGTAAATTACCAAATATTCATTAAACTCCTGCAGGGAACACAACTAGTCAGTGTTTGAGGGTTAGTGAAATATTTTCATGTAGCATTTTTGGGCAAAAATTGAAAACAACACTATAAGAAATAGGTAGAGAAATCACAAGACATTCAATATGCGATTCACTGACTGAAGAGTTGAGGAAAAGGAAAATTGAAAGAGACTTGCAGAATGGGAAAATTTGATATTTGAATTATTGGCCTTCAGAATGAAAGGGATCAGCCTAACAATATACACAGGTAGAGAGCTTTGCAATATCTCATTGAGCTTTCTCTGAATACCTCCAACAACAAGAGCACATTATGGTACAAAGCAGTATATTCCAATCTTTGGCATTTCTAATTATTGGAAAGCTATTTTTCATTCCACGAAAGGAAGAATAGGGAGGATTTGACTAGGCAGAGGAGAATGAGGTAAGTACTGCTGGCTAGGGGAATGTGTGGGCAGAGACACAGAGCTAAGAGAGCTCTGGGCCAAAGACAAACTGAAAGGGTTTCTGCATGGGAAGAGAGGGAGAGGAACTAACTGTCATCTCTTTTGGGTAGGCAGAGAGAAAAAGGTCTGAGAAGAGTAGAATTTGCTTCATAAATAGTGGACTAGAGCAAAATCTGATATCAATTTTAGATTATTTAGGGCAATTAAAGCCCAATTAAAAAATTCTATTTCTGTTAATAAGGCAGTATGAATTAAATATCCAGGCAAATCTGAAAGTGCTGGTTCCAACAAAATTTTTTTAAAATAAGAAAAGTGTCCAATTTTAGTGAGAAATATAATCACATATACTTGTGGAGTTAATATGGATTCTAAGTAGGAGGCTGACCTTTGCTTGCCTGAAGAAGAAAAACACTTTTTTCAGAACAGTAATAATTTTTAAAATACACAGTTCTGACGCAATTTCCTTAGGGATGTGAAAAAGCTTGTGGATAGTGGGATTCATAGGGAATGAGTGCAAGCCATGTCTTTAGCGCTTGGGGTTTATTGAAAAGTTTGTCTATGAATTGGAAAGCATGTGGCTATTGGCCTCTTTTGCTGAGAGAGACTATCTTAGTCCACTTTTTGCTACTATAACAGAATACCACAGACTGGGTGATTTATAGTGAACAGAAATTTATTCGCTCACAGTTCTAGAGGCTGGGGAATCCAAGATCAAGGGGTTAGTATTCAGTAAGGGCCTTCTTGCTACATCATGTCGCGGCTGAAGGTAAGACAGCAAGAGGGGGCCAAACTCATCTTTTTTTTTTTTTTTTTGAGAAGCAGTCTTGCCCTGTCACTCAGTCTGGAGTGCAGTGGCACAATCTGGGCCCACTGCAACCAGTGCCTCCCAGGATCAATCAATTCTCCTGCCTCAGCCTCCTGAGTAGCTGGGATTACAGGTGCCTGCCACCACGCCAGGCTAATTTTTGTATTTTTAGTAGAGACAGGATTTCACCATGTTGGCCAGGCTAGCCTCAAACTCCTGACCTCATGATCCACCTGCCTCAGCCTCCTAAAGTGCTGGGATTACAGGCGTGAGCCACGGCACCTGGCCCGCCCAAACTCATCTTTTTATAGAGCACCAATCCCACCCATGAGGGTGGAGCCCTCATGGCCTAGTCACCTCTTAAAGGTCCCACCTCTTAATACTGTTACAATGACAATTAAATTTCAACATGATTTTTGAAAGGGATAAACAGTCAAGTCAACACAGAGACTAATTCTTAGAGAGCCACATAAAAGCTAACACCTATAAACTCATGGCCACTATAGTCTTCCAGATAATTTTCCTCGTATACACTCTTTATTTATTTATTTATTTTTTCAGATGGAGTTTCATTCTTGTCCCCCCAGGCTGGAGTGCAATGACACTGTCTCAGCTCACTGCAACCTCCATCTCTGAGGTTCAAGCAATTCTCCTGCCTCAGCCTCTCGAGTAGCTGGGAGTACAGGCACGCACCACCACACCTGGCTAATTTTTGTATTTTTAGTAGATACGCGGTTTCACCATATTGTCAAGGCTGATCTCGAACTCCTGACCTCAGGTGATCTGCCCGCCTTGGCCTCCCAAAGTGCTAGGACTATAGGTGCAAGCCACTGTGCCCAGCCTCCTCCTATACACTCTTACAAATACTGTAGTTTGTGTTACAATGGACCATTACCAGATTTTATTTTCTGCCCTGAGATTTTGGAAATATGACATCACTTCATCTAATCAAAACCACTCAGAAGTGTGACAAACCTTAGACAGTTGCAAATACCAATAATAAACCTTTTATATACAATCATCAGTGTAATCTGTGGGTGATTTCGAGGATAGATGTTCTGTAGGGAAACACTGCTTTAGAAACAAAAGGGAAGTAAAGAGGGTTTAATATTTTTATCAGAGTGTTTTCGAACTAACAGAGAAAACGAACAGAGCTCCTTTATACAATTGAATGCATTGCAGGTTAGCTGAAGTGAAATCAAGTCAAGAATATTGTCCAAGGAAATATCAAGTTACTGTAAGGGTAAATCCATCAAGAATGTCTAAAGTCAGGGAGAAAAAAAAAGAATTTAGTATTTATCTATGTATGTTACTTCATGATTAGTAGATGCCATATGAGAATTAATGTGATGCTCGAGTAATGAAACACAATTGTTTGACTATATTTGACTAGTCCCCATTGTTAGCAACCAAGTTCATCTCACTCTGAGCTTTAGTTCTCTTATTTGCAAAACAAGTCAGAGGATTGTGGTAGAAGTTGAATTAGAAAAGCTCTAAGGTACATTCTACCGCTAAAATTTGAATTTAGAAGATGCGGAATTTAGTGGAATTCTTATGTATGTTTCTTAATTTGTTTTTCTTGCAACAGATGCTGTGAACTTTTACACGTAGGTTCAAAGAATAGTTTCTGCTTTGAAAATGGGCCTGAGATTCACCCAAAGAACATCTTGAGGATGTCACTGGATTTTCACATCAATATTGTTTGCCTCACCTTACTTTTCTAATGTCTAGATGCCCATAGGTTTCCCAGGGTGGAAAGAGAAATAAAATAACTTTTGGGAGCTTTAAAGCAAATTGCCACTGGATTATCGTGATTTGATATTTGCTTTTCCAGATAGGTGACTGTGGGAAATAACCTGGCCTCTCCTCCTGCACCCGCGTGCATGTCGCTTTCTTTTCTATCATGTGATTCCTTTCTTTCTGTGTTTACAATAGGATCATTTTTGGCTTCTGGCCCAGGTCCATCGGTGGCTCCACTCATATCTCTCTGGCCTATCAAAATTCTATTGATGCATTTTAAGCTTGAGTTTCTCCTTCATAAGAACTACTGCCAATGTTGATTTTTTTCTTTGCTCCCCTTTCACAGGATTTAGCCCTAAATTTCAAATTACCTTATTGTTTTTTCCCTTTTATTTTCTCCCAACTGCTTATAAGTTTCTTGAATACAGGCTCTTTTTTTTTTGGGACAGAATGTGGCTCTGTTACCCAAGCTGGAGTGCAGTGGCACAATCTTGGCTCACTGCAACCTCCGCCTCCCAGGTTCAAGCGATTCTCCTGCCTCTGCCTCCCAAGTAGCTGGGATTACAGGCAGCCGCCACCATGCCTGGCTGATTTTTGTATTTTTAGTAGAGACGGGGTTTCACCATGTTGGCCAGGATGATCTCGACCTCTTGACCTCGTGATCCGCCTGCCTCAGCCTCCCAAAGTGCTGGGATTACAGGCATGAGCCACCTAGCCAGCTCCTTTTTTAATGCATTATATATTTATGTACTTTGTAGCTGAGAATTTGGCTATTTTTTGATTCTCTTTTGGAGCCTCATTCTCAGAGTTCTAAAAGCCAAAAATGGCATTCTGAAATCTCAGTTTTATGAAGCTGTCAGCCAGTGGTATAAAATGTAATGGTCACTTTAAATTATAGTACATTCAAATGCAGCTTTCTATTAATGACTTTATGATAAAATGAATGCCAGTTTTAGACACTTCCCTTAGGTACAGCTATCCATCATGTTCCCTGAGTGTACCGGAAGTTCAGCTTATTTTATAGTTGATGCCCTTGAAAAAGGACAAAAAAGGGAAAAAGCAGCATGGGGAAGGGGGTTGCAGTGGATGTGGTCAATGTGTTCCAGTACCCAAAAGGCTTCTTTCTTCTCTTTCTCACACCATGAGAGGTTTCTATCAATTTTTCCTAATGATTAGCTATGACTGAGATGTGGATTTGGATGTGACTTTTTTAAAAAAAGTGTTGAGTTTCTTATACTTTATTTTATTCTATTTTATTTAAAATATAGCTTACATTTTTAAAAATTTAATTATTGGTTATGCACTACTAGTCAGGCTCAGCTGACCTATGGTAAGTAACAAACCTCAAAATCCCAAGGGTTTAACTAAACAAATATTTCTTCTTTTTTTCTCATGTCACAGTTGGGAGATTGGATTTTTTTTTTTTAATGGCTTTTCCTGTAGGGACTTGGGGACCCAATGCTGATCTCACAGTATATTCCAGAAAGATATTTTTCTATTTCACTCCCATTAAAGGATGGCGTAATAGTTTCTTTCTGAATGAAACAAAACAGCCTGAGTACTCTCATTTATACATGTAGATCAGATATTCTTCCTGTGTTTTACCCCCAGGAAGAGTGTATTTTTGTTTGAGTATCCATTAATTGTTAAGTAATAATTGCAACAGGGGCTAAGAGCCTGGAACAATTAACAGAACCTTCTGGAATGCCTGTAATCTAATAGGGAATGTGAGTTCTGAGAAACTTATTAAGATTTACAATAACTGGCTTTATCTTCATCCTAACCCTAGAACAGTGCCTGACACAAATCAGTGACACAATAAATGTTGAATGAATGAACTCAAAATGTTTTCGCCTTTGCCTTCACTGTAAAGCTATTTTTTTTCATTATTTCACCTGTTTAAAAATATGCTCTGTCTCTCTCTGTCCCAGCCCGTATTTGCAGTGAATGCTTTAGAAAAAAGATGTGGACATGATCTATTGTAATTCAACATTAAAAATGGGAGCTAGAGAATATTTTCCAAACTCAGGAATTTACCCCTTTTTTCCTGAACTGACATAATACTTTCATAATATAGAGACTTGGTGAAAACATCAGATATATAAACTGCAAAGATTTTGAAAAGAGAAATAGATAAAGGGATTGAAGACAGTCACTGAATTAAAACAAATTCCATTCAATAGCATTTTTCAAATTTCACCTGAATCAATCTGTGTAGTCTTTCCAGCTGCTTTAAGTATCACAGCCTTATATATAGTGCAGCATAGGGGCAATAAAGATAAGATGTAAATTGTGAACAAAAAAGAATATAACTTTATTTTTGTGTGGTTTAAATAGAATATTGCTGATGAACTTTTCACTTGGATGGCCTTATCAAGTGGTTTTTTTTTCTGGAGGAAAGAGCAGGGCTTGCAAAACAGTGTAAATCAGGCAATCTACATTCACATCTTGATGATCTGCAAATCACTTATTCATTTGCAGGAGTAAAGCAGAATCATGAAATCAATAACTTTGCTATTCATTTATGCTGCATACTTTTTCCCTCTTTGGAAGAGTCCATAAAGCAGAGTTTTAAGATTTTATTAAGCTAAAAAAATGAGAGGAAATCTTTAGCAAATGTCTTCAATTTTCTTTACCTGTGTTTCTATTTTCTTATTTGAGAAATGCTCAAAGCTAATCCTCTCCAATGGTGTGAGGTCTGTGAGTCATCATGTTAATGTCAGTGATGGGGGCTTTCTGCACACTATTTTGGAAAACAGGCCTGCTCTAAGCTAGTCAGAGATGAGCTTAATTGTTGTATTTGTGAATTAAGGACTGATGCTTATGTATTTTAGAAAATAAAATGTTAGCTCATTGCTTTAGAGGTCACAAAAATAGAATTGGGTTCATATAAACTATTTCCACATAAAAATAATTGTGTTTCCATGATGAATTTCAGATCAGGGCATCAATATCCATCCTAACTGTGGATCCTTAGGGGCTCCAAACACTTAGGTGCACTACCGTATTGCCTCTTGCCCTTTTTGTGTGTCTGAGGCTGAAGAACAGGAACACTGAGGAGGTTCTTCTGCTTCAATATTAACTGTGGAAGTGTTACCAGTAGCGAAACCATATGAGTCTGCGGTAGCCCCAGTTCTTGCCTCCTTCAGAAGAAATAATTCAACTGAGGGGCATAAAGCAGAATAAGAAGCCGAGGCAAGTTTTAGAGCAGTAGTGAAGGTTTATTAAAAAGCTTTAGAATGGCTGGGCGCGGTGGCTCATGCCTGTAATCCCAGCACTTTGGGAGGCCGAGGCGGGCGGATCACCTGAGGTCGGGAGTTCGAGACCAGCCTGACCAACATGGAGAAACCCCGTCTCTACTAAAAATACAAAAAATAGCCGGGCGTGGTGGCACATGCCTGTAATCCAAACTACTAGGGAGGCTGAGGCAGGAGAATCGCATGAACCTGGGAGGCGGAGGTTGTGGTGAGCCGAGATTGCGCCATTACACTCCAGCCTGGGCAACAAGAGTGAAACTCCATCTCAAAAAAAAAAAAAAAAAAGCTTTAGAGCAGGAATGAAAGGAAGTAAAGTACACTTGGAAGAAGGTCAGGTGGGTGAGTTGAGAGATCAAGTGCACTGTTTGACCTTTTGACTTGGGTTTTATACATTGGCATGCTTCTGGGGTTTCATGTCCCTTCTACCCTGATTCTTCCCTTGAGATGGACTGTCCACATGTGCAGTAGCCTGCTAGCGCTTGGGAGGGGAGCATGTGCAGTGTGTTTACTGAAGATGTATGCATGCTCACTTGAGGCATTCTTCCCTTAGCTGTCTCGCATTTCCAGAGGAAGATCATATACCAGTTAAACTGCTGTTTTTCCTCTTAGTACACATGCTTGAGACCACTCGCCCAACTCCAGAGATCTTATTGGGGAAGTGGTGATCACCAGTACCAAGTTTTTTTCTATCTGTTGGGAGACTGCCTTTCCCTGGTGTTGGCTGCAACTAATTATCATTTTAGAGAGACAGTTAACAACCGCCTGACTATCCTGTGATGGTTGCCTGACATTCTTAGTGGGTGGGCTTGGGGGGAGCCCTCTCCTGCCTTGCTCATGTTTGACTAGCTACCTAATGTAACAGAAGTGTGCTCTGGAGAAAGTCTATTGCTGTGTACCTTTCACTGCACCTGAAATATTTTGTTGTTGTGTGATGAATGAATTGCTACTATGTGATGATCTTGAATATTTTCACTTTAATGAAGAAGAGTTACTATCAGATTGTTCCCAGAAATAAAATTTCACTTTTCTTGACCTGTGACCCCTTTTCCTGACATAAAGCCGTAAACTTTAGAGTTCAATATGGAACAGAAACTAAGCATGATAATGATTCTGAGCTTTCAGCACGTGCCTGAGCTTGTGAAGGAATGAAAAAAATAGTCGATTTCAGATCTGCTCCTAGTTTACCTAAAGATGTGTGAAAAACTTGGGTCTCTGTCACAGTCAGCCAAAATCAGTCAAAATTCATTCTAACTCTAAATAGCTCTTTCATGTTTTTTCTGTCAATATCTGTAAGTTTGTGAAAAGAACAAATATTTTTCTTAAGTCTTGAAATTTTTATTGGGGGAAATAAAGAGAACTGGATGTTTGAAAAATTTTGTTTTATTTTCTTTTTTTTAAATGGAGCTTTGTAGTTTATTTTGGTTGTAGTTAACATTGCAAAATAGTCTTGTATATGTAGAACAACTCATTGACAACTCAAAATGTACAAAATCAGAAGAAAAGAGTGTAATTGTCTTCAAGATGCCTATTATTCTGAGGCTGGTTGGTGTGCAAAAAGCCTGCAGTCTCACCACCTATAATTTTCTCTAATACTTCTTTTTTTTTAATTGACCTCAATACACTTTATTGCAGAACAAGAAATACTAAACATTTAAGAAAGATTTGTGAAACACGATTTGACTTCAGAAAAATATTTGTTCCATCTTAAGAGGATCAAACTTCGGAAATGTTTTAAAAGTCTTCCTCTGAAATGTCTCAATTCTTAGTGATTAAAAATAGCTAAAAGGGCTTAGAGTAGTGGAGAGACTGGATTTCGGTATTAGATTCAGGTTTGAGTTCTGGTTTTGCCCTGTTCTAAGTGTGCGTGATTTTACTAATTAATAATGATGTTGGACTGCTTTTCTTAGGTTTATATATCTAGTGTGTTTCCACTTCTGACAAATATTTTCCATACCTTTACTTGTGTTTTCTTATTGGTTTGTAAGAGTTCTGTATATAATCTTAACACTAATCGTCTGTCAATTGTGTGTACTACCACCTGTAAATATGCCAGTTTGTATCTTATCTTATATTTCTTAACATTGTAAAATTGTTCAAAATTGTTTTTAGTTTCAGTGGCTTCTGTTCTTATTTTTCTGGGAGATTTTTTTTTTTTCTCATTTTAGATAACAGACTAAGTAGTCACTATCTGATTTGAATAAATCAAGCCAGAAATATCCTGACAGTACACCAAACAAGACCTGTGTGTATAATGTGAGTTCTTTCTTTTTAATTTTAGAATCAACCTTGTCCTATGTTAGGCAGCTGGAGGCAAGAGTAAGACAGCTGGAGGAAGAAAATCGCATGCTGCCCCAGGTGGGTGACTTCCAGAAGCTCATAGCTAGTCAGTGCCATTTAAGTTGTAGCATTTTATTTGGAATTTAAAAGCTCAATGACGTTTTCTCTTTTAAATGATAGAAATCATTTTGTAAATAGCCATTCATCAATGTAGAGTGTGATTATGTTCCATGATGGCCATCATCTTATCCAGATTTCTAAGTGTTATACTAAAGGATACAGATGTCTGAAATGAGAATGTGAAATAATTTTGAAAGGAAGAACAAAGGAGAAGGATAAAATAATGAGAAGTAGAAAATAAAGACATGTTGATGGTACTACTCATATACACCATGCATGTAGTTGGTGGATATAGGGAAGGTACTCTTATTTAAATAGAAAATTTGCTAATTTCTGAACTAGGTAGTTGGAAGATTTCACATTATAATTAAATTAGTACATGCTAAAATTCTTTGTGGTATAATTGAACTCTTTCAGTGCAACAAAGTGATGACAGTAATTGACAGTTTTTACTTTGGGACTTCATTTCTTTCCCCTTATTAAAGTAAAGTGGCACTTTTTCCAGGATGTTTAATGTCTTCCCATACGTTTCACTTATAAAATTCTTTCCATGGGCTATTAACTTGATGAGAATGATGCTGGTCTTTTGAGGAGGTGGTTTTCAGAAAATGTTTTGTTGAGGAGTTGAACAAATATGATTCTAGGATGGTTTCCTTTCCAAGATGTGGACAATAATATATTTTAATGTTTTATAACAAGAAGTTTTCTAAGAAATTAGTCACTAGGGTTCTTTCTACATTCTGGTAATTATTTCTGTTTCATAAATGACTAAGGGAAAATTATACCTCAGACAACTAGTAAGCAGTAGTTTAAATAAAAGGTCAAAGACTAACCAATCTTCAGGTTGGTATTTCAGGAAAAGAAATTTGAACATTAATGCAAAGACCCTTTAGAAAGACATTTTAGGTCTTTTTAATCTTGTTTTGTTTTTGAACTACTTTTGCTCATTAGTGATGATTTGGGCTATCAGGTACTGCACATAAGAATCCTTTTTTCTTTCTTCCATTGGCTAACAGTCTCCCCAGAAATCATGAGATTAAGTGAAATAAACCTACAGTAGTTGTCCCCCTTTTCAAGGGGAATACATTCCAAGACCCCAAGTGGACGCCTGAAACCACAGATAGTACCAAACCCTACAATACTATGTTTCCTCCTATACATAAATATATGGTAAAGTTTAATTCATGAATTAGACACAGTAAGAGATTAACAACACTAATAACAAAGTTATTATTAGTAAAGTACTATTAAATAAAATAAGGGTTACTGGAACGCAAGCACTGAGATGCTGTGACCATTGGTCTGATCATCGAGATGGCCATTAAGTGACTAACAGGCAGGAAGTGTAGACAGCGTGGATTCATCCCAGGTGGGATGGAGCAGGACAGCATGAGATTTCATCACACTACTCAAAGTGGCCCACAGTTTAAAACTTGTTTATTTCTGGAATTTTCCATTTAATATTTTTGGTCCCTGGTTGACTACAAGTAACAGAAACTGAGGCTAAGGGTGGAATTCTGTACTTCTCTCTCTTCTCAAACTGTACATGTGTTAAAATTCATGATGACAGAAGAGATTGTGTCATGAAATAAAATACTACTGGTGGGTTTGTTTTCTCTTTGCTCTTCATTATTTTCCTTTTAAATTTTTTTTGTGTTCCTTTTTGCCTTTTATGTTAAATTCACAGTATGACTGTGCTAAGGCCCTTGACTGAAAACATCTAACTTCTTACTTGTTACAAAGAAACCTACAAAATATGGTTGTGCCATCTCTCAGGCAACTGGGAATGTAAAAGAAATAGAAAAAAAATCCAAATGATTTTTGTTTCTTAGTTTCCTTCTGAGAAGGAATTGAGGCTGACATCAAACAGCAAACTAATAGCATGTGTGCCATCTTATCAAAAAAAAAAGAGGCACAACAAATGTGAAAATGATGACAAGGTTGATTCTTAAAAACCTGTAAAAGTGAGTGTTAGAAGTCTTGAAGGAAAATCAGAAGAGTCCTTAACTATACTTGATGTGTCTATGTGTATTGGAATACATAGTACTTGCATAGTTAAGACTAAGCAAGATTAAACAACTACTCAATTTAAAGTGTTCAGTTATATCCTTTTGAATACATTACTATTTTGCTACCAAGGAAGGTTTTTGGTTCATTTTGTTTTGTTTCATTTTTTTCTCTCTAAGAAATGGCTAAGAAAGATCATGTTTTATTGATGCTAAGATGTTATTGATGTGGGATGCACCATCATGATATGTAGCATTACAAAAGAAAAAATGGTATCGGTTATACCATGCCAGATTCTTGCAGATTTCAGCGATGTTACAAATGGGAAAACAATGCTTTAGTTTTAGTTAAACAGCTATTTACTTGTCAAAGTAATTTAATACAAAGAGAACCCATTGTTTGAAATATGCTGTTGGACATATGCAAAGAATGCAGTAGATCTGTCAATTCAAAAACGGGATTTCTGTTAAATTTCTATATCAGAGAGTGATGCCTTCATTTACTACTAAGATATAATAAAGGTACCAGTTGCAGCTACTCCTATAAATACAAACTAACATGAATACAGACAGTAGGTAAGACCCTAGGATGGAACACAATAAATGGATCTCAGAACAGTGAGCATCATGTAGAGAATTCTCATGGGAGACTGAGACTTCAGCTGGATTACACAAAGGCATTTACCTGTACAACTTACTCTTAGATGTTACTGATACTATTACAAATAATGTATCATGAGATTTCCCTGCAGAAACTGTTTCTAACTATGATGTTAGCTGATTTGCAAGGTCAATTCAATGAGAAAAGCTGACATCCTAGCCTAAGTTAATCTCAATATTCGAACACTTGATTTTCAGTTATAAGAATTTGTTCACTATGCCTTGATCAGAAGGTATTCCTTTTCACTCCCAAGTTTATTAAAGCCTGTCCATTTGTCTTTGAATAAACAGAAGTAAGAACGTAGTTGGCATTTGGAATCCCAAGTATGTAAAACACCTTTGCAGCTGTAGCCAGGATTTTTGCTTTTAGTTTAGAGTTCAGACTAATTACATAAAGCACTGTCCTGGAGGAAGAAATCTTCCTCAATGCCCCTTTTTATTCTTTATATAAAATTGTGTATAATGAACAGAAAGTCACAACTTTGCCCTAGCAATATAAATATTTAAAAATAAACACGATGAGTATAATAAATGCTTGTGGATTTCTCCCTGGTTAGATGCAAAGACCTTAATTTTTTCATTTGTAAATGAAGGGGTTCTTCTCAGCTCTTACATTTTGTGGGCTCAGGTGTAAATAAAGGCTTGGGCCCATGTTTTATACATATGCAAAATGTTCAAGTCCCAGAATGAAGGGCTGTTTATTCAAGAACAGATAAAGGCAGTGAAGATTAAGTTAGTTTTATCCAGTGGTGAAGAGGAGCCCACAGGAAGTGCTGATGGAGCCTCTGTATAGCCACCATGGCAGGTCATCCCCAGTGAATGTAGAGCTCCTTGATCTGCTATGGTGTGTACTGTGTCCTGCAAGAATCACTGAGCAGTATTTTAAATCCAGTTTGGGAACACAACATTTCAAAGGTATCCTAAGGTAAGAACCAGTCTTATTATTTTTAGAAAATGCTGCATTATGTGCTAGTTATTATTATTGAGAAGAAAATGCCTCTTCAAAGTTAGTACAAATGGTAGTTAAAGGTCACCTGGACTTTAGGATATTCTTCCGAGCACATGAACAAATGGGAACATTTTTTACAGATCACAGTTAAATCTTTTTCAAAGAATTGCATATAATCTCTTACAGTACACATAATACACATAATGCTAAACTGCTCACATTGGCTGTCAGTTCCACTGCATGGATATGTGATGTGATGTGAACCTCAAACAAAAATTGTGCTTAAATAAATTTATTTAAATAAATGTAGCTACTGTCTATGAGATTTCATTAACTTTTGAATCCAGTTAGATGGAGTCACTCTGAATAATGTAAGTAGGCGTTTGTAAATAATGACATAGTAGGGAGTAAAGTAGTTTTAAGGAGTTTTGTATCAAAATAAAAAGGAACACACCTATCTTCTATACATACTTACAAATAAATACAGGTTTTCTCTATACAAAGAATCATCAATTTCCAGAGCTGGATAGAACCTTGTGTGTCACATAGGACAACCCCCTTTTTCAGTCAAGGTGTATTGGGTTCACAGAGGTTAGGAGCATCCTCCTGTCAGGCAGCCAGTGAAGGCCAGGCATAAGATGTAGGCCTATTCAGTGTTCTTTCTAGCGTGTGCACAGTGGTTCCCTTAATCCGTTCATACCATTAGCATGATTCAGTGTAATTAAGCTACTAAACCTATTTTTATCTTATTGATAAATTCATTTTTTCCAACATTTATCTTAAAAACTAACATTGGATCTGCTTAGCCATCTGAGATTTGTTAGATGTTTATTGCATTCCCGCTTTAAAATAAATGTTCAGTTTTTCTTAACGCCATGGTATACAACATAAATAAAACAAAAAGTGCATTTTACAGGGTCTTCTCCCTGACACATTTCCATAGTACTTGAAAATCATAAAGGTTTATTATATACACACAAATACCCACCCATGCATGGAAAATTTATGCTTAACAGAATGTGGTAAGAGAGGGCCTTTTGGTTCAGAGTGAACTGGAGGAGGGTGGATAGGGGGAACTGATAGTTACAGTCGTGGTTTTAAAATTGAAATTTTAAAATTGAAATTTGATTTTTAGCCCAAATTCAAAAACCTTGCTTAGCTATTTCTACTCCATTCATTATCCTTTTCTTGATGGTCACAAAGATTTTTTAATCCAGACGTAGTCGATATGTTTATTTGCTGCATCTGCAGTGAGGCCTATTCAACTAGAAAATATCTGTAAATGGATAATATAGAATACCTACCTGATGATTTTATTATAAATAAATAGTGCTACCCTTTAAGACATCAGTTACTATTCAGATGTAATGCCGAGGTAAAAATTATTATTATTAAACTATTCTCACCTATTTTGTGCTGACTTGGGATTTTGCATCATAAAGAGACTCGACTAGAGACATGAACAAGCAGTTTGCTGTAGCTCCTAAGTCAATTAAGTACATTTGTTAAAAGTCCTATTGGGAAATTTGTTCTTTTTGATCAAATGCTCTGGTGCCAACATCTGCTTGGAAAGCAGTATATATTCGTTGTGCTCAGAGACCCCCCCCCCTCCCCACAGAACAAACCATCCACCTCTTGAAGCCAACATTTGCAAGCCAGTTTCTGAATCCATAGAGGCACCGGGAACTGCCTGCTGTCATATACCTGCACATGGACTGTGGTTCCACAAACCTGTTTGAAAGGCATGGTAACTCAGATCACCCCTGAGTGAGCCCCTTCCAGCAAGTGTTTCTATTTCTGTAGTGCTAGCACACACAGAAGAGTCTAATTTTAGGAATGGAAATGAAAAGTCTCCCTCTCAAGTAATTTGCTTACAATGTGGCCTTGCAATGCTGTCTTTCAGTGGCTTAGCAAAAGGCAAGGCGGTTGCCAGAGCAGTCTCTGAACAAAGGAAAAGAACCTGTCACTGTTGCCACAAGTGCTGAGAAGGGTACGTGGGAGCTAAAGAAATCAAGCTCTCACTTCCATGGCAACACAGAGCAGGTCCAGCATCACATCTCTGAAGTCCTCTCTCACCTCACCACAGTGCTTATGCAGAATTACTAGCATGGGGGCAGAGAAAGGAGGCTTCTCTCAGACACATTATTCCCCTTATGTGTGTTTCCTTGTTTGCTGTGGAGATAGATATGTATCGTTTTGCCTCTTTATCCTTTTCACATTTTCTGACTTTGCTTTGCCTTTTGTTTGTTTTAGTCTCATAGGGCCATAGATGTATGGCTCTTTTAGAGTTGGAATTGCTCTGAAAAATGAAAATCTGTAACTGTTGTACAAAAACTGTCAGAGAGTAAGGCTTTCCAGGATCCTTAAAGCAAGTGATGGTATTCCTCAACTGTTATTTGCATAGAAATTACCATTCTGGCACTCCTGAAGAGAAACTTGTGCAGAATTATACTTTTTTTTTCTCATGAAGAGCGACCCTAATTATGTTGCACAACCTGTGTAGAATCTGGATGCTACTGATAGGAAAAATTAGTTAAATCCATTAAGGATTGGTTGCTGCTGGAGTCATACTTGGGAAAAAATGGACTCTACCAAATGAATAGTGCTTATGGAACAACGTTTTCTCTAAATTGACATAATTTATATAATTAAAGGAAAAAGGCTTTTATGTGTAGTTCAATAGAGCTTTCAGGGGACAGATGGGAGCAGCACAAGTGGTGTGGGTGTGTTGGAATAAAAGAGATAATTAGATAGGAAAAGTAAATTTATGGAGAAAAAATCATGCTAGAAAACCTAAATAAATGGAAACTGGATTAAGGGAAACGCTAAAATTTGTCAGAGAGAGTATAATTCACAGGAAAAATGTCTAAGGTAACATGGAGGCCCTCAAAGTGAGGGGATTCATAACATTCTTCAGAGATTTCCTCATATTTGAGGGTTCTTGTTTGAGAACCTCTGATACATGATGATAAATCTTCATTCTAATGAGAGAATATAGGTGAAAGGGAAATGAAAATAAAATATGTCCTCACTGCTGATTAAACGTATTACTAGAATTATTTAATAGGTACTAAACTATTTGGGACTGTGTTATCAATAATTCATATTTAATAGTGTTGCCTGTTTATATCTACACTAGTATATTAATAATTCTATCACTAAGGTACATTCAAAACATTTTTTTATTTGTAATAGCCATAAAAAATTTGTAGCATTATTGTTACCCTGTCCTTGGCAGAATTTTTCACAAAAAATTATGGGACCCTATCAGTCTTAGGTTTGGCTATATAGTAATATCAACTAGAAATGTAGATACTTATGAGAAGCAATACTAAGGAATATTTGGAAAAAAAATTGAAAGGGTATTATAAGAGAAGCTAATGTTGCCTTGAACTTATAGAAATGCTTTTCTGTTCTTCTTTTGCTTAAAAAAAAAAGCCAAAAATAAAAAGTTAAGTTAAAGATGAAACAGTCTTCTGTTTTCTTTTCCTTTTTTTTTCTTTTCTTATTTTTTTTTTTGAGACAGAGTCTCGCTCTGTCACCCAGGCTGGGGAGCAGTGGCACTATGTTGGCTCACTGCAACCTCCGCCTCCTGGGTTTTAAGCGATTCTCCTGCCTCAGCCTCCCGGGTGCAGTGGCTCACGCCTGTAATCCCAGCACTTTGGGAGGCCGAGGTGGGCGGATCGCTTGAGGTAAGGAGTTCAAGACCAGTCTGGCCAACATGGTGAAACCCCATCTCTACTAAAAATACAAAAATTAGCAGGGTATGGTGGCGGGTGCCTGTAATCCAGTCTTCTGTTTTCTAATAAGGTAAGGTAACAGGCTCATAGAAAGTGGAAAGCATGGTATAGTGTTAGATTTTGGAATGTAGTTAATTAAATGTAAATACCATTAAAATGTGGATATCAAAAAAACAGTAAATTATGAAATCTTGGCCTCTGGGAAGCTTGTAAAGATGCTGTGATTCCCAGTAGGGCAGTCTTTGATCTCCATTTCCTGCTGGAGGTCACTACATCTCTGACTAATGGAAAATAAGCATCTAAACTAAGCTGTCCTCCTCCTCTGTGGTTGAGAGACCTTTCCTACAATGAGATTTAGGCACTTTTCATTTAAAAGTTTTCTACTTTTCATTTTTTGTTTTCTTTCCTGTAGCCTGGGCAAAGTGAACATGCTTATAAATATAACGCATCAGTAATTTAAGTTGGTGCCTTCTATATCCTTTACATATAAAGTAGACAAATATAAATGTAATATATGCAATATCTATGTTGCCTAAATATAAACATAATATAGATCAGAAATGTAATATAAATAAAGATCTATATTCTTTAACAATATAAGACAGTTTAAGTGAATACATTTTTAAGTGATTTGATACTTTCTTTTTCTTTTTTTGAGACAGGGACTCGCTCTACAGGCTGGAGTGTAGTGGCATGATCTCGGCTCACTGCAATCTCCGCCTCCCTGGTTCGAGTGATTCTCCTGCCTCAGCCTACTGAGTAGCTGGGATTACAGGCACGTGCCACCATGCCCAGCTAATTTTTGCATTTTTAATAGAGACGGAGTCCCACCACATTGACCAGGTTGGTCTCAAACTCCTGGCCTCAAGTGATCCTCTTGCCTCGGCATCCCAAAGTGCTGGGATTACAGGTGTGAGCCACTGCACCTGGCAAGACTTTCTTAAATTACATTTGAAAAGCTGTCATTGTATGAAAAATAAGCAAAACATAACTGAGCCATGTTTAGGAAGCTGAGGCATAGTCAGCAGTGACTTTGGACTGTGATGGTAATTCAGAGAGGCACTGTGAATTGCTAGAAATAACACTGAATAGGGGTTTCAAGAACTAGTTCTTTGCCTGGCTCTGTCTTTAATCAGCTGTTAGACCAGGAGGACACCCCTAACCTCTCTAAGCCTTATATAGCTTGTCTATAAAAGAAAATTGTCACAGGTGATATGCAAAGAGCTACTAAACTCTGCAAATTTATGACTCTTTATCCAGAGAAAGTTTGTGTTTATGTATAATGAATATACAAAACGGGTGTGTTCTTTTTATTTTGATACTCAGATTCCTTAAAACCACAACTTTACACTATATTGGGTCTTTAATTTACAAATGCCTACTTACATCATGGGGGGTTACTCTACCTCACTGGATTCTACAGCTAATAAAATTTCATTAGATAGCTATTAAATCTATTTGAATAACACACAGTCATGGACATGTATGTTTAAGGCTCAGACCATATCAGATACACAGATAGTGTGCTCACACGCTAGTCTAATCAGTGTTGGCTATATGTGTATTTGGAGAGATAATATACAGTCCCCTTAATGTTTCTTTCTATTCTTTACATAAAATCATGTATAATGAACATAAAATTCTAGTTTTCCCTAACAATATACATATTTAAAAATAAAATGAGTGTGATAAAGGCTTGTGGATTTATCTCTGGTTAGATCCAAAGAGCTAACTTTCCTTCATTTCTAAGTGTGGTTCCTTTCAGCCCTGAACATTCTGAGACCAGGTGTAAATAAAAGCTTGGGCTCATGCCTTATACATTTGCAAAGCTACCAAGTCTCAGAATGAAGGGCTCTTTATTCAGGAACAGATAGAGAGAAGCAGTGAAGATTGAATTGGTTGTATCTAGTTGGTGGAGAGGAACCCACAGGAAGTGCTGATGGAATGCTGGTACAGCCACCATGTCAGGTCATCGCCCAGTGAATGCAGAGCTCTTTGCACTGCCATGTTCTCTATGATACCCGATGAAGATCACTAAGCTGTCCTTTAAATCCAATGCAACATTTTAAAGAGCGCCCAAAACTAGGAACCGTCTTATTATTTGGGGGAGATGCAATGTTATTTATTAGGCATTATTTGAGAAGAAAATGCCTTGTGAAGGGTGGTATATACAGCCCAGCCACAATTGTAAACATAGTGTTACTGAGTAGACTGTGTTTCCTCAGGCCACACCAGCCCAGGTAAAGATCACCTGAAGTTAGGATATTCTCACGTGAGTTCATGAACTAATGTGAAAATTTTAAAAATATCACATTTGAACATATTTTAAAGGGACCACATATTGTCTCATATTGCATATAATAAAAGAAGCCATGACATTTCTCATACTGCATACAATAAAAGGAGGCATGACATTTCACAGAGGGAATTTAAATAATTATGACAAAAGAGAATGCTAACATAGAAAATGCTAAACAATTAACTTTTATCTAAATGTAATTTATACCCAATAGTAGGTATTCTTTATTTTAAAATGTAGCATACTTTTCAGAAATTCAGTTCTGAGACTAGCCAAAATAAATTGTTATGACAAAGAGATGACAAAGACATGAGGTATCACACATTAGTTTTTTCAGTGAAGCTACACTGAGGAGAATGATGAAAGAGAAGCTGCATATAAATCAAAGTCATCTGCGCTTGTGATACACATAAAGAATAATATAGAGAGGAAGAAAATGTTTTTTCAAAGGATACCTGATTTACTGGATTCATTCTGTAGACTAAAGCATCTGAAATAGCCACCAAGAAGTGGATGAGGCCTTTCTTTAGATTTTCTGGTTGACATAATGAAAGAATTGTAGGAGGCACACAGTGAGATCGTAATGAGTGTAGCTTTTACTGTTTAGAAGAAGCTCCTGTACATGATCTTTTAGGTTGAGTGCCTCTGAGCCTGTCTAAGCTGGTAGCATGTTAACACGTGACACTAATTAAAGCATGTTGGAGAAGCAGGATGAAGAAAGAGCATATTAAATAAATTATAGGTGTTAGCTTAATTGTTTCACTACTTAGGGGCCTTCAATGGCTTGGTAAGTAATTCTTACTAGAAGATGATTTAGGGTTTATTTTAGAATTAAAAATTCTACAAAGTATTCTAACATCCATAATCAATGGAGTCTTTTGAAAAACAGCCCAGCCACAATTGTAAACATAGCGTTACTGAGTAGACTGTGTTTCCTCAGGCCACACCAGCCCAAATTGGGGTCACAGAAATGATAATAGTGTTCCCCATGGGCCCAGCCCCCTATGAGTCTGCTTTTGGGAGCTGTTCCCCCATCAGGTGTACAAGTCTTCACCTACTGTCTTAAGTCTAGTCCTGTGGGTTTCCACACTTCACCCTTCCTGAGCCTGACTTTGGCTGTTGACTGGCTGCCACAGTCTGGCCATTCCCCACGGCTCCTAGGATTGGAGCTCCCAAGTTTTCCAATATTCCCTGGGCTGAGAAAATTCCCCCACCCTTACTTGGGTTCTACCCTATTCCAGGCTCCAAATCCATAGGAAAAGTAGCTCCTTACCCAGGGTCTAGTGTTAAGGCCAGGAAATGGAGGTGGGAAGGGAATACTTACTATTGGTCAAGAGACAGTCTATTCAGAATATTTTTTTCCCTTTGAAAGCACTCCATTCTCCTTAATTCACATGTGTCTATAGTCTATTTCTTACCTTTGGGAGAACTCTTTGTCCTCAAACTTCATAGTATCTCACAAAAATTTACTCACCTCAGGTATTTGTGATTTCAGAAATGCTTAATTGAGACCCAAAATAATGAAGCCTTCTTTCAGAATTTTTTTTTTCTCTTTACGATTTTTCTAACTTACCTAGGGTAGTGGTATAGAAGCAACCTTTGAATTATTATTCTTAAAAAAGAGAAAAATAAAATAAGACAGCTCACCTCTTCACTTAAAGCCCTTGGATTACATTTTTTGTTAGTTTTATTAATTTAACTATTGTTCTTAGCAATTATATTAGGAAAAAGAATGGATTGAGAAATGTGCAGGTTACAGAGGAAGTGTCAGTCTGACTTAAATGTAGTATAGCAAGTAAAGGAATTGGGTATTGTCTTTTCATGACCTAAAATGCCTCTCACTTGCTGCAGAACAACTTGCAAGGCAGGAGTTCTAATGTTTGACAGATAACAAATAACCAATAAACACAGGACCAGATGGGAGCCATTCTGGACTTATATAAAAGCTGGCTCTAAGAAGGGAGGCTTTTTAATAGCCAAGCTCTATCAATTGTTTGTGACAACCAAGGCAGGTGTGTCTTAATGTCAAAGGGGGATAATTTTTTTAATTTAAGCATTTTCATATGTGATGAAATTTAATATCTATAACTACAGAAATCTCATAAGAGGAAAAGATAAAATGCACACTCAGAAATAAATCTAACCAGTAAATTTGATCACAGCTAAATTGTGTGGGAATGATTGGTCGTTATGCTTTTGGGTGCCTAGCAAGTATTTAGTGCCAGAAGTTAACAGAAGCTACAGTTAAAATTTAGATGAAATATTTCTGACAAAGAGTTTTAAACAAAGGGGCCTTTATCAACTTTGCATTTTGCAATTTTTGTTTGGAACAAGCCCCATTCACTTTCTACTCCTGTTTCTACCACACTCCCATTTTAATACATGATTCTTTAACCAGTGAAACTCACATGCTTTTGTTAGTAAGTTCTCTAAATGGTCAGAAAGTTGGTGATGGCAGCCTAGGTTCTTTGCCTATTGAAAAAGACTTTGGATGTGGGAGGCTGAGCCAGGTGGATCACCTAAGGTCAGGGATTCAAGACCAGCCTAGCCAACATGGTGAAACCCCATCTCTACTAAAAATACAAAAATTAGCCAGGCATGGTGGCAGACACCTGTAATCTCAGCTACTGAGGTAGGAGAATCACTTGAAACTGGGATGCGGAGGTTGCAGTGAGCTGAGATCGTGCCACTGCACTCCAGCCTGGCCGACAGAACAAGACTCCATCTCAAGCAAAAAAAAAAAAAGAAAAAAAAAAAAAAGAAAAGGACTTTGGAGAGGTCATTTTAAGATTGAGCCCCGGGCATGGTGGTTCACGCCTCTAATCCCAGCACTTTGGGGGGCCGAGGCTTGTAGATCACAAGGTCAGGAGACCAAGACCATCCTGGCTAACACGGTGAAACCCCATCTCTACTAAAAAAACAAAAAAAACAAAACAGTAGGCCGGGTGTGGTGTCCGGCGCCTGTAGTCCCAGCTATTCCGGAGGCTGAGGCAGGAGAATGGCGTGAACCCGGGAGGCGGAGCTTTCAGTGAGCTGAGATCGCGCCACTGCACTCAAACCTGGGCAGCAGAGCGAGACTCCATCTCAAAAAAAAAAAAAAAAAAAAAAAAGATTGAGCCCTAAATAGCCACTTGTGAAGAAGGTGTCTCATGCAGTCTTCTGGGCATTGATTCATTGATTTTATTGCAGAGGATTCTCTTAGTTAGGGAAACCAGTCATACTGAGCTGTTGTCACTTGAAGAAGAGATCAAGATAGGCATGAGAGCAGGTAGAGACAGCTGCCCCTCAAATGTTCACTTAAATACCCACTATGCTCAGGATCTTAATATTAATAAAATTCATCAGAATCAGTCATGAGAGTGTGATAAGACATCTTTCAATTCTAGATAGAAGTATTTTGGGTTGATTTCTTGTGGCTACAGTTGATGCCATAATTTATTGGTAATAATTGGTCTTTAAACCATTTGAAAATATTCGGTGTTTTTATCACATTGATTTTAAATACTTTTATTGCCTTATTAAACTATGCTTTTTATTTTAGATATATCTTTTGTGTTAATGTTTTTTGAAGGCATGAGTCCTACTGGGTTTTCAGTGTGTGTTCAGTATCTTGTCTTTAGGGCCCAAGAAGAGACATTGTAGATCATGGAAGGGATAGTGTCCATTTCTGGTTTTTTTTTTTGCTACGTTCTTTTCTCTTAAATGATGAGGTTGCAGCCTGAAATGGACCTTTCTTTGTGTGAGAAACAGAGCTTATGCCAGAGCAGGATGGATATTTACAAGCGTCTGTGACCCTTACAGTTGGATCTGACTCAGGTTACAGACAGGGCACAATACAATATGGAGACCCAGTGTGTCATCATTTCCAACCTGGTGCTGTGTTTCTGTCTCAGGCACTAACCACATCCTGAGTATCAGCTGGGGTCCTGGATACTGGCCCAGCATTGAATCCATCTTGATGATGATTCCCATTCTGACCCTGGCCCCCCATGGTTATTCTATTTTGCAGGTGAGAGAATGTCACCTATTAATGGACAGGGCAAGGTTTGTGTCCAGATTTTCTGTTACCTCTGGTCTAGTATTTCTATTTTGCTCAGACTTGTCACGTGACACTTTTGCATCTCTTAAAGCAAGATAATCTGTGAAAATAACACTATCACCACTACTTCCACCACCATCAGCCAAAACAAACCTCTGCTGTAGTATTGGGGTCTGAATACTACAGCTCCCAGGAAACCTGGGCCAAGAAACCTGGTTTAGTTTCTAGTCCATCTGTTTTGATATTTACTATGAGAGTTCATTTCTCTAATAATGTTTTATCCAGTTGGGAAGGTCTTATCCTTTTAGAACTCTTAAGAAATTTCTAGCCTCCAATAAACACTTAGCAAAGGACGTTTGTCTATTTATCACTTATTTTCTGGTTCATTTACAGCTTCCATTTAAGCACCTTGCCTCCTTCTCCAGAAATGTCCCAGACTATTCCAATCTGCAGTGACGTCTTTATTATCTTTACCAGGGTTGGCAAACTTTTTTAGCAAAGAGCCAGGTAGTAAATCTTTTCAAATTTATGGACCATATGGTCTGCTTCAGCTACTCACATCCTGCCATTGTAGTGTGAGAAGAGCAGAAAACAACCACAGAGAACATGTAAATGAACAGGTGTGGCTGTATTAGAACAAAACTTATTTACAAAATAAACAGTGGCCTGGATTTAACTCTGGTAGTAGTTTGCTGATCCCTGCTTTACACTAAAATAATTTATTCATCCATGACTCTTGGTTATCTCTTATATTACTGTCTTTTTTTCTTTCTTTTTTTTTTGACATGGAGTTTCACTCTTGTTACCCAGGTTGGAGTACAGTGGCACGATCTTGGCTCACTGCAACCTCCACCTCCCAGGTTCAAGCGATTCTTCTGCCTCAGCCTCCCGTGTAGCTGGGATTACAGGCTTCTGCCACCATGCCTGGCTAATTTTTTGTATTTTTTTTTTTTTTTTTTTTTTTTTTTTTTTTTAGTAGAGATGGGGTTTCACTGTGTTGGCCAGGCTGGTCTTGAACTCCTGACCTCAGACGATCCACCTGCCTCGGCCTCCCAAAGTGCTGGGATTACAGGCATGAGTATGTTTTCATTTGTATATAAAGACTTTATACAAATGCTCTTCCTAGTATTTGCTGCTTATTTTTGCATTAGTTCAAATTCTTTGTCTTGTCATCCCAAAACCTGCTCTGAGTTACCAGTACTGGGATTTGAAGTGTGCTGTGATTTAACCAGCGGTAGTTGAGCAAGAGGCAAGGTATTTTTTTCTAATTAATCTCTTAGCTTTAGGCTGAGAACTTTTTGGAGACCAGGATGCTTGCATTTGACTTGAAAAGGGAAGATCCTCCCATATAGAAGGGACAATTGTTGTGATATCTTCGAATAGGAAATTTGTACTTTTTTGAAACATGTATCTATGGTGACTGTAGGTACCCTTTAGTGAGTGATTGATTATATTACTTTTGTGTCCTGGCGATCTCTTCCACGTCTCAGAGAGATTGTTAAGAAACTAAAATGGCACAGGCTTATCTTTAAAATAGATACCACATAGGCAGCAGCTTGGAAAGAATGTGAATTTCTACATACACCTTCACAGACAAGTGAAATGCTAAATCTATGTTTATCGATGGATGAAGAAAACCATTTCTGGCTAAGGAGGAGTCAGAAATCAATCTCCCTTTTCTCTTAAGTGAGGGCATTTCCTGAAAAAAGGAGAAACTTGCAGAAAAAAGTAGGAAGTAAGTGAATTCTGCATTTTTCAGGTTCTGCATATTAATATTCTTCTTTCACATGATCTTTGTCATATATGTGGGTTTTAGTCATTATGTATGTGTTCTTGTAAAGGAAAGGTGAAGGTGTTTTGGTTGGCTGTTTCTGCAGCATCTGTTCATTGGGAATCGGCAAGGTGCTTTCGGAAGGACAGAGGAGAACAAAGGCTAGTTCACATCTTCAGCATGTTTTCTGTAGGTCAGGGCAAGACTTAGAGGAAAGTGAGAAGAATCCCCACTTTCTTTTCCTTGTCACCAGGACTGATTGACATCAGAAGAGCCAAATGGTGGAAGAGAGCTTAAAAAGATTAGCCAGTGTGATGTTCACGTTATATGCTATAAATACATGTATTTACTATTGGTCAATTAAAAATAAAATAAACTTTTTTAAAAAAAGATTAACCAAATGCATTTACAATGCTTGGTCAGTGACTGATGTCAACCTAGCAATTTTCAAGCCTCTCTGTAGCACTTAATGTTTTCAGAATGCTTTGCAATCAGGCTTATTAGTCTCCATTCACAGCTACCACGTGAAGCTAATTGATAGGCCTCTCCATTTTAGCGTTGAGGACAAGTGACTTGCTGAGGGTCAGGCAGTGAGTGGTTTATGGAGCTCATTAGTCTCTGGGTTATTTCTCTCTTGAGTTAGCAAAAATGCTTTTCATTTTTTTTTTTAAAGACATCTCTAACCAGCCTTGGGGAACTTACTACTGGTTAGCCAGATTGTTTTTCAGGATAATACTATTGCAAAAATTCTAATTTTTAAGTTTGTTTTAAAATTTTGCCTTTCCTAAAGCTTAACAGTGTCACTTTTCAGAACTTTTCTGTTAACTTTTCAGAAAGTTTTGGCTGTACGTGTTAAGGGTTACCTTTACCTGGGTAATGCCCTCAAAATTTTGGCCATTTTCTTCCTATCACACAGAGACTTTATAAAAAATAAACTGTGTTAAGCAAGAAGCCTTAGTTTGTGACAATAGTTGTGGTCAAGATTTGTATGGAGAGATGAGATGAAACTATTTTTTATTCCAGTTGCCTCTGCTATCTGTTATCCCCAGAATCTCATATAGGCTAAACAGAAGCAGTGACCTCACTATTTGGAATGAGAAAGGTTAACATTTATTGTTGGTTTGGTACAGGAATATTTATTCAGTAGTAGATAATGAGTGGGCTTCCACTGCTTTTCTTAGCACAAGCAAAACATCCCTTAAAAATAGGGAGTAGAGGCCAGGCGTGGTGGCTCACGCCTGTAATCCCAGCACTTTGGGAGGCCAAGGCGGGCGGATCACAAGGTCAGGAAATCGAGACCATCCTGGCTAAAATGGTGAAACCCCATCTCTACTAAAAATCGAAAAACCTTAGCTGAGCGTGGTGGCGGGTGCCTGTAGTCCCAGCTACTCAGGAGGCTGAGGCAGGAGAATGGCGCAAACCCAGGAGGCGGAGCTTGCAGTGAGCCGAGCCGAGATCGCGCCACTGCACTCCAGTCTGGTTGACAGAGCAAGACTCCGTCTCAAAAAAAAAAAAAAAAAAAATAGGGAGTAGAATTTCTGTGGGTCATGGAAGGCTAATGGCTTGCATTGGCCATTCGTTTAATCTTTTACCCCTTGAATCTTTTTTGAGCATCTCTTATGTACAGATACTGTTTGAGAATACAGTCTTGAATAAGAGAGTTAAGGCCTCTGTCTCATGCAGCTTACATTTTAGTAGCTAGATTATTATTTTTAAAACCATAAATATGTAATACATTACCCAAAAGAGGTAATCACTATGAAGAAAATAAAAGCAGGGCATAGAATAAGAGAGTGACTAGAGTAGGAGAATATTTAGAAAAGACCTCTCATCTGAGGAGACTTGAATAAAGGAAGTATGGCATGGAAAAGAGTATTCCTGGAAGTGGGAACAGCAAGGATGTTTCAGAAAGAGGAACAAGGCCAATGTGGCTGGAACAGAGTGGGTAAAATGGAGAATAAAAGGAGATAAAGTTGGAGAAAGAGGAAGACCCTGTGTGCTCTGTTGACCAAGCTCAAGCATGTGGATTTGCATATGAGTTGATGGAAAGCTATTGGAGGATTTGGGCAGGGATGTGATATCATCAATTCACATTTTTGAAGGATCACTCTCCATGTTGGGTAAACATGAGACTGAAGAAGGTAGAGACAGGGAGAGGGGACATTGGTACACTCATTAGGGAGCTAGCTTGGTAGTCTAAGAGAGCTGACAGTGGCTTGAACTAAGTGGTAGGGTGGAGATGGTGAGGAGGGGTTAGACTCACAGCATGTTTTCAAGTAGAGCTAAGAGTGCTTAATGATAGATGGGATGTGGACTGTAAAGGAAAGGGACTGCATATGGCTTCATAGGTTGGGCACTGACAGCCCCAGAAGGAACTATTCACAGTGACTATGCAGTGAATGGCAGCCCAGGGATGGGACAGAGTGTCAACCCTGGGAAGAATTGAGGATGACTCCTTGGATTTTGATCTCAGCAATCATATGATTGGTGGTGCTGTTTACTGAGATAGGCAAGACAGTGAGGAACAGGTTAGGAGGTACAGGGGAATCAAGTTCTATTTTGGACATAGTCAATTTGAGGTGTTGGACATCAACAAGGAGATGTCACATAGAGTTGGATTGTACATGTTAAACTCAGGTGAGATATCAGAGCTGGAGATAAAAAATTGGGAAGAATGAAATATATATATATTTTAACTATGGGACTGAATGGGAACTTCTTGTCAATGAATGTTGAGGGAAAAAAAAAGAGCTTTGTGGACTGTATCCTGGACACCCCAAGATTTAAAGATAGAGGAGAGAGGAGCCAAGTGTGGACTGCAAAGAGAGACCCAATTAGCTTTTTTTTTTTCTTTTTTTCTTTTTTCTTTTTAAGATGAAGTCTCGCTCTGTCGCCCAGTGAAGTCTCGCTCTTTCACCCAGGCTGGAGTGCAGTGGTGTCATCTCAGCTAATTGCAACCTCCGCAACCTGGGTTCAAGTGATTCTCCTTCCTCAGCCTCCCGAGTAGCTGGGATTACAGGCATGTGCCACCACACCCGGCTAATTTTTGTATTTCTTTAGGGGAGACTGGGTTTTGCCATGTTGGCCAGGCTGGTCTCGAACTCCTGACCTCAGGTGATCTGTCCCCTTGGCCTCCCAAAGTGCTGGGATTACAGGTGTGAGCCATTGCTCCCGGCCCCGTTTAGCTTTTTTAGTCTCCCAGAGGTATGGATGATTTTGGGACTTACTTCAATGGACTGACTCTGCAAAGACGGTTTATATTTTGTTTTAACTCTCTGTGCCCTAGATTTATCCTTTTGAATATGATTCAGTTAAATGAGTGTATATATAGTTTGAATAAAAAAATCTTGTTTTCCATCGTGTTTTTTTTTATAAGAAGGTAGGGCACAGATGAACATATTTTTAAAATCTCTTTATTTTCTTCCCTTCCAGTAAGAGCTGTGTGTGAAATAAGAGCTCATGCTTCCATGATGCTTCCTTTTGTGCTTTGATGATGGTCTCGCTGATGGTGGATTTCATTTTTCCCTGCCAGAGATTTTACTACTACCAATTATGCAAAGGCTACACTGCCTGGATTCTGGATTCATTTTGGCTACTCTCGTTTTTGTAAACATTTAAGCATAAGATCATTGCCAACGCTCCATGATAGATCTTTCAGCAGGTGGCATGGGTGGACCTACAGCCTAATTGGTAGCTGTGTTTGTTTGTATTATTGTATGTATCCTAGAGAGGTAGCTGTAAGGATACATACGAGAAGCTGACTCTTCTTGCTTCTCTATTGACCTCTCTCTTGTCTTGACTTTCCCATTTTGCATGGGAGCTTCATATACTAGAAGATTCATCGAAGAACTTAAGATCCTTCTTTTTGCCAAAGCTAGGGCAGCAAACACTACCTCACAGTGGAATATTTCTTAGTCAATTCAGCAAATATTTATTTTAAGTTACTGTTTAGTTCCTGGGGCTCTAGTTCTGTGCATGTGTTCCACTGGGCCCTGATAGCATGCTGAAGTGTTTAACACAATTATTAATTGGCTCTGGTCTGCAAGTCAGATGCAATGTTAATTAGCATTACTTCTTTGCCATTGCATCCGTACTGGCAATTCAGTTCCATGCCCTTACACTCTCTGTCCTACTTGTGCTTTCCTTTTCTCCCTTTTAAAAAATAAGCCCAAAACCTGAAAGTATTCAGATATGTTCTCAGCAACAATGCCATAACCTTTTACTATTTAATACCAGCCTAATTGAAAAGCAATTTAGAAGTATCAGTCTTTTTCTGTGGGAATTTCAATGTTTCTCACTGGGAGTTCTATAGTTAATAAAAGTCAAGTATTAAGCACGTAGACTCATTGCCTAGAAGCAGTTGCCTGTGTTTCCTAGGCATTGTTTAACAGCCTCTTTTTCTTTTTTTCAACCAGGCCTTCATTGTTATTCTTTATGTGCTGTCACTCTGGCTACAGGGACACTAGGTGTTTGCTGTCTTAGCCCTTTCAAAAGATATTAATTCTTTTCTTCCTGGGGTTTGCCCTTTGTAATTTTTGTAAAAAGGCATCCTGCTAACCTTCTGTAATTACTTTTATTTCGTTTTATTTTTTCTGGGAACTATATTTCTGTATCTGTAAGTTTCACCTGGAGGAACAGGTATTTCAAAATTACTTTCTTTTCCTTCCAATAACATTTTATTGTTTGCAGAGATATTTTCATCAGTGATACAGTGAGCACTGCATGAAGTTAAAATCATTTTAAATTTAAATGTTTTGCAAACTCTCTTATTTCACATGTCAGAAGAAAACCTTTTGGAGGGTATTTGTGACAAAGAATGCTTGAGGGTTTTGCATTATTCATCACTTCTTTGATCTTGATTTTAAAAATCTGATGAAAGAGTTAGATCTATTACTTCCCCCAGTATTTTCTATCCTGGTTAATAGCATGACCATTTAGCTAGTACCTAACCAGAAAGTTGATAGTCATCCTGGATAACTCCTTCAACCTCGCTGCCTACATTCAAATAGACATTAAAGTTCATAGGGTCTTGCCCTGTAATCCATCAATATTGTCCTTTTAATTTCTTCTGCTATTTTCTGGTGTAGGCAATAAGTAATACTTTTTTCCCTTCAAATTCTTTGTTGATCTCCTAATTGGAACTTCATCCCAGGCAGTCTGGCCTCACCCAAATCATTCTCCACACTGTTACCAGATCAATCTGTCCACCACTAATCAGTTTCTGTTACATCTGTGTCTCCACATAGAATAAATTTCAAATCCTTCTTACGGCATGGGAGATTTCCCATGCGACTCCTGCATGTCATGTTGGACTCAGCTTTTGCTGCTCTGGGCCTCATAGCCTGTGTGCACATCCTTCTGCTACAAGAAGATAGAACTAATTTTATTTTCCTGAACATGTCAGCAGCCTAAGATTTTTGGTTCTCTGAATTGAAGCTGCTTACTGCATCCACTGTGACTCACACAGGCGTCAATCTCAGCCATTATTTGGCATAATAAATGAGGGGTGTGTGAATTAATATTACTTTCATTTGTTTATTAGGATAGATACACATTTTATGTAATGGTTGCAGCCACAGTTATGTGCCTGGATTGGAGAAGGTCAAATGAGCACAGAGCTGATGTTAATCTGGTGTGTAGCAGTTCATCTGTATCAGTTATTCATATTAACATGCTTCTAATTCAGTTCCTTTGAAGGCTGCTGAGCTATTCCAACCAATCTTACCCTCCCTAGGATCATCTGGATCTCTCTGCAACCCAGGAGCTAAAGAATGAGTGCATAGACTAGAAGGAGACTTCTGGGACCCAAAGAAGGAAAAATTACTCTGGGGTATAAATTACTGAAAACATTACCAGACCCACAGTTAGTATCTTTAAAAAAACTTTTTTTACATCGATAGATAAAATTATGTCTTTACTGTGTACAACATGATGTTTTAAAGTATATATACATTGTGGAATGACTTAATACAGCTAATTAACGTATACATCACTTCACATAATTATCATTTTTGGGTGAGAACACTTTGCATCCACTTTCTTAGTATTTTTCAAGAGTGCAATAAATTATTAACTATAGTCACCATGCTGTACAGTACAGCACTTGAAATTATTCCTCTTGTCTAACTGAAATTTTGTATCCTTTGACAGACATTTCCTTCTCCTTCCCAATCCCCCCACCTCCTGGTAACCACCTTTCTCCTCTCTAAGTAGAAATAAACTTTCTTTAAGATTTCATATATGAGTATGATCATGCAGCATTTATCTTTCTGTGCCTGACTTATTTCATTTAGCGTAATGTCCTCCAGGTTCATCTATGTTGTCACAAGTGACAGGATTTCCTTCGTTTTTAAGGCTGAATAGTATTCTGTTATATATATAGATAGCACATTTTCTTTATTCATCCATTCATGGACACTTAGGTTGTTTCCATATCTTGGCTATTATGACTAATGCTGCACTTAACATGGGAGTGCAGATATCTCTTTGACATACTGATTTTGTTTAATTTTAATGTATACCAAGTAGTGGGATTGCTGAATCATATGGTAGTCCTACTTGTAATTTTTTGAAGAACCTTCATACTGTTTTCCATAATAGCTATACTTATTTACATTCCTACCAGCAGTGTGCAAGGGTTCCCCTCTCCATATTCTTGCCAACACATCTTTTGTCTTTTTGATAATAGTCATTTTAAAAGGCATGAGGTGATACCTCATTGTGGTTTTAATTTGCATTTTGCTCTTGATTAGAACTGTTTAGCATTTTTGCATATATCCCTTTGCTATTTGTACGTCTTCTTTTTAAGAAATGTCTATTCAGGTCGTTTGCTCATTTTTCAATTGGGCTGTTTCCTTGCTATTGAGATGTTTGAGTTATTTCTATATTTTGGATATTCACCCAGCATTTTAGGAACTCAGATTAGCCAGTTTTATTAATCTTTTAATGGACAGCACTTAGGGTAGTCCTAACGTGGTAGGAGCTTAGTGATTGTGAGCTGTTATGTCAAAAACACACCCTCAAGGAGTCCTCTGCCCGCCGAGGAGTCTGTACATAGGCTACAATCCTTCACCACATGTGACGGAGAGAGTAGTCGCCTCCTGGTCCAGATTTCTCCTTCTTATTTCTTTTATCTTTTATGATTTAATCTCCCTTTTATCTTTTTATCTATTTAATCTTTTGCAATTATCTTATAATGCTCTCATTGGCACTGAGATGTTTCATGTGTCAGGGCCCCCACTTCTATTTGCTGGCAATTTTATTCTTTCCTAATGTGACTGCTTCAAGTTAAGTGCAGAATCTTTGTCCAGCAAATTGTTAAGGAAGCTTTATGATCTTCCATAATTTCCACAGAGCCCCTTCTGCCAGTTGTATTCTCTATGTGGGATTGGTGTCACGATTTTCTAGGTACTGTGGCATACTATATGTCTCTATCTCAGGAACTCTTTCCTTTGGACCACTGCCCTGTGCCTGCCCACAGCGTATTCTCTTTCTGCTAGTGTTGTTACAGTAGGATGATATGGGTATTTTCAATTCTGTTTCTTTTGTTAGAATAATTTCTTATTTGGGGGTGGAAATGTGGCCGCCTTTATACTTAGACCACTTGAGGGCTGAAGCTTAAGGAGTTTCCTTCTAAATCCTTTCAAGCTCCAAATCCTGTGGGCAACATGTCCTCATATGCAAAATCTGCTATAGAGCTGTCACCAGAGATTTTGCTTTAAAGTTTCCCAACATAGTTCTCTTTCTCTAAATCGGGTTTCTCAACTTCAGCTATAGCGACATTTTGGGCTAGATAGTCCTTTCTTTGTGAGGGGTCTGTCCTGTGCATTTTAAGATATTTGGCAACATCCTTGGCCTCTACCCACTAAATGCCAGTAGAAACTGCATAGTTTTGACAAGTAAAAATGTCTGCAGGCATTTTTGCCAAATGTTTTCTCTTGGGGGCCAGATCACCCCCGCCCCCATTGAGAACTGACACTCTCAATAATAAACATGCGGACAAAAATTGACAAGTTATAAAATATGTTGACAAGCAAAGCAAAAACATTCATGATAAGGACAGCAAATGCTTATAGAGCACTTATGTGGGCCAGACACTGTTTTAAAAGCTCTTTCCATGTAAGTTTCCAAACCCATAGAGTGACCGTACCATTTTACCATTATTATTTACACTGTATAGACGAGGAAACTAAGGCACAGAAAGGTCATATAGCTTGTCCAAAGTCATGCAGCTCATAAGTGTCAGATCAAGAATTTAGACTCCGGCACTGCGACCCTGGAGTCTGTGATTTGAACTCACTGTGTTTCTCTTTCAACAAAAATTTGTTGAAATAGATATCTATATGGCATTGCATGCAATATCACCTCTGATAGTTACTAAGTTAATGTTTGTTAAGTGAATAAATGAATGACTATACAACCAGGAAATTACTTATTATTTTAAATCAGTATTGAATAGATTCTTTAGTTAATTTAAATGAAAAATGCACTTTTTCTTTGGATATAACCAACTAAATATTATTAGAGTAAGGCAGGAGGGTCTTAGCATTTCTAAGCCTATGCACAAGAATCTCTTGGAAAGGGTTTGCCAAGGTGACCTTTGAAGTCTCTTCTAATCAGAGCTTCTATTTATTTGCTAGGACAGTTTTACAATATGTCAGAATGAAGATTGGCCAAACTGAACAAAATATTATTTCCCTGATGAGATTAAGCAAAGTATCTACCTTGCCCTGTAATAAGGGAATACTGAATTTATCTTCCCCCTTAAACTAGGCATACACTCTGATGAGGTATTAAGCACTGTATGATAGTTTAACCAAGTTCAGGAGTTATAAAAAAATTAAGCATCTTTAAGTAACAGGAAACCACTTTAGCTGATCAATCTTCAGGCTTCCATAGTTGGCCTTCTATAGTGAATGAGAGGGCTGGGCTCTCAAATTTGTTATAAGTGCATTACATCTGATTTATATCAAAGTGAGAAACTATTTTATGTATCACTACAGTATTACTCTATTGAATGTGAGTTTTAGTCAATTGGAAATATTTATATAGTGCATATATATTTTTATATATACACATACATACGTACATATATGTATATGTGTATATTCAATAAGAAACCCAGTATATTTGTTTTCCATCTTTCTGGCGTGCAAACAAAACTTTTTTAAGGAAGAATTTTCATTAAATTAAAAAATGTCCTTGGCTTCATTACTAATTAAAACATTGTAAAGGATTTTTCTAGGAGCTTTATTTTTTAGGTAATTTTCCCTATTGCAGAGATCACACATCAAATTCTGAGTGATCATCATTTTGTGATTCATGTATTTTAGATAACATATAATATTGGACATTTCTTAGTGTTTTTCATTATTTCTATGAGGAACAGTAACACTTAATTCACGCAAATTTGAGAAAAGAAACACGACAGTGTAAAAATGTTAAATGGTCTATTTTTTTGCAAAATTGGTTTTTGTTTCCTTCATTTACGTATATAGCTCATTGTGAGCAATAAGGGAAAGATAAACTATAATGTCTTAGAGAATCTTGTACATCTTTAAATAAATAGATGAGAACTATTTATTATTAGAATGGTCATAGTTTGAAGAGAAAATGTTGCAAATGTAGTTGTTGAAAACTTCATGTTGATTTCATGTTTAAGTACAGAGAATTTTATACCCTATTGAAGTCTGAAGAACTTACCAGAATCTGACCCCGAAAGTCCTGAGGACTAAAGACTATGACTCATGCTAAACCCGTGCAAATGCCCATAGGTGAATTCATTTGCCCATCTTTATGCCTTTCAAAGTCAGGAAGGTAAAAGTCTTCAAGTCAGGCTGACTTATTCTTCTTCTTAGCTTAAAACATAGGTCACTTTATACTTTCTTTATTACTGAGGTTTCCAACAAATAGTTCTTGGGGACTTTTTCTATTCATCGCTCAAGAGGAACCTTTATGTGTGTCTGAAGTTTGCTGAGATGCCTGGTGAGTGAGAAGTACAGTTTGGATTTCCCCCTTTTTCTTCCTTTCAGTACTTGATTTTCACTTTTCCTTCCTCCTCACAAATTTTGGAAATACTTCATTTTCTGAAAAACCCTACACTACTACCTCTATAGAAGTTTCCAGAGTTTTCAAGGAATAAAAACTATTGACTATAGTACAGTTATAGTGAAACTTAAAGAGGCTCAGTGATTCATACTTCTTCATATTCTTTTATGATTTCTATGAGTACTTACCACAGAATAAGTAATCTATAATTTACTTCCCACACAATGGGAGTGTTAGGGTCATTCAGGAATTCTTTTTCACAAACTTGGAATTTTAGAAAACTACAGAAAACAAAACTAAGCAAAACAGAATTCCTCAGAAAATAGGAAGTGATGATCTTAAGACTGTTTGGAATTGTTCTCCCAAATAGTGACCAGAATCTGAGTTTGCCATTTTGAGCCCCCAAGTTGCCAGAAACAAGTTTAACGACTGAATTACTGAAGGCTTCTTATGTTTTATGAAACTGTCTTCAGAAAACACTATATTTGGCAATTGTAGGCCCTGTGAAACACTAAGTCTTCATTAGTGTATAAATACCATTTTGATGTAGTTTATTTGAAAGTCAAAGATGATGGCTGGCCCAGAACACATTTTTCTATGTACCTAGATTAAAAAAATATATAGGCCAACATGGGAAGAACGGTTAATTAATCCTGGTTCTAAAAGAGTGCTTTTTCCTTTAAAATGGTTATATCATCAGTTTATTCTTCCACAAAGATCTGGCCCCTATTTATTGTCCCCCTTATGAGATTAATAATACTATAAAATACATATTTAATGTATTTTAAAGGAACATTTTATAATACTTAAAGTATAGCTATTGTTTTATGTAGTATCTACTTTCTGAAAGTTGGAAATTATTGTGAATTCTCGACATAGTAGCTAAATGGTGCTCATGCCAGCTGGCTTCTAAGTGGGCATAGACCCTACCTTAGATTTCATGGGTATGATGATAAGCTTTGTTATAATGGAGAGGCATTGGGATTTGGCATTGGGATTTAGCCTTGCTACACATTAAGAAAGAATGAAAGTAGAATTACTATATGTTTTACTCAGTTGTTAAATCCAAAAAGGATAAGATCTGAGAGGTGCATGTTATGGAAATAATCAAATTCAGATACTAGATCTCCTTATTTGTAAAAATAACTATAAAATTTGCATTACTCGTTAATGATCATCTCAGAAATAGAAGTATGTAGATTGGGGTGAGAGGTGAGTATTAAGCTGTGAACCATATTATAAATTTTTGGAGATAATTCTTTTGATGATGGAAACAAATTAGATACTACACATGGAATAATTATCAAAAGAGCAGTGTTCAAATTAATGTTGCTATGATGGAATTATCATTATGACCCAAGTGCAAATATATAATTGCCTCTGTTATATGTGAGAAATAGAGTATGTGTGACTTATTTTTATAGGTAACTGGTGCCAATTTAATAGGTTCAGAAAAGAGTTTTGTGAGTACCAACTACTGGTCATTATTTCTTCTCTTTCTCCCTTCACTTAAGACCATGGTGCATTTTCTTTTTTCAACCTCCAGAAGCTAGAGAAGAGTGAAAATTGGACCAGTACTATTCAGATATAGAGCACTAATTTAAAAAAAAAAAATGAATTGATGAGAATTAAAATTTTATGTTCTTATTTTCAGTCTTCTAAAGTCAACCTCAACATTTAGACACTAGAATTTTGGGACCATTTTGTGGATTTTCCATAATTAAAATTATTAAATTATTAAAATTATTTTCTTATTCCTTGGGACATAATATTCTTAGTTATAGGTCTTAGTGAAAGTTGGCAGGAGAGGAAATCATGTTCTAATAAGTTCATTTTGTTTCTGATCATTTTATAGGAGTATACAGTTTGGTGATGGAAAAAGCTAAAATTAAAGAGTTTTTTCTTTTCATTTCAATTATGTGATGCCTCTAGTTCTAATAAATACAAAAAAATTTAGTTAACTTATTAATAGAAAGTTTGATGATTATGTAGATTTTTCTATGTAAAATATTTATTTTAATGCAGTGATGACCTCTTAGCTCACTACATACTCTTCAATGTGCAGAAATGTTGTTAAAAATTTGATGCAGTTTCAATTTTCTGAGTATTATTGAATATGTATACCCGAATTTCACTTCTTAACAAAAGGACATAGTGCTCCCAATTGTATTTCAAGTAACTTTTGTTAAGTTCTGAAGTTATGTAGTTTATTTCTGTATAATATCCAGGTAAAACATATTATTATTTTATGCTGGTAAAACCCATAAAATAAAGTTGTTTAAGTACCTTCAAGTTTTTTTCTGTAATTTTGACTTTATCATCTACTTTTTGGTAGAGCTGATAATGTAGTTATATGTTTACCAGAAACTTAAATCAGGATTAGGTCTAATATATAGGACTTCAGATTGTTTTTATTTTTATTTTTTCCCTAGCTACAGGTGCATGTTACAGCTTGCCATTGTGGTCATTGTGGTTCATCTCATTAAGCTTCATGTTCTATCTGCTTTCTTGAGACTTGGGAAACAGTATTTTTCTGAGTGATTGTACCATATTGTTCCAAATATAAGGCCAGCCAGAATAGAAGGCAACCTCCAACTAGAAACAGCTCAAATATGGAGAAAGGCTGGGGGCCCAGAGCCCGGCGGGTCTTGCAGTGGTGGCAAGGGTGCCGAGGAATAGGACGATGCCTGCCCACTCTCCCGGTGAGTGAAGATGAGTCAGCTGGATGCATTTGCTTGTGCATAACCAGATGACTTCTGTTGCTAGAGAAAAAGTTATACTGGGGGGTAGAAAACAAGTTCATACACATGAAAGAAAGTTGGATGTTTAAGTCTGGGGAGGGAGGATGGGAGTAGAATTTTTCACCTCCTAAACAGTTTTCTTGTTTTTTCCCCCACGTCTGGGGGCGAAAGTTGAGCAACCCCATGCAGGAGAGAAGAACAAAGGTACCCTGGACGTTTCATGATAAAAGGAGTTTAGGTCAGTGGTCTTGAAAATCATGTCTCTAGACAAGCTCAGAAAAGTACTCCTTTGCCCTTTAAAATTGTCTACTGACTGAGAGGTGATGCATGCACTGTGAGATCATGTGTAGCTTGAAAACAAGCCACTCAATCTGGAAATCACATTTCCAGTTTTAGTAAGATTTTTCTCTTTTTAAATTCCCTGTTTGGCTCAGTAGCATATTTTTTTAAATAGTTCAGTGAAAATGTATTAGTCGACTGAGAGTATCTGTAAACTGAACCCTCATAATTCTCCAAATATTGGTCTGATTCTGCTAAGTGCATAGAAAACTAACCTTTTATTTTATAGTACTAAATGAGATATAATAGAATGAAGTGCTTCATTCTGTTATTGCAGTCTAGAAAATTATTTAACATCTGTTGGAAGTAAACTTCACCAGGCACTTGGTTACCTTTGTGGCTTCACAAAAACAAAATAAAATATAAGCCTTGATCTTTCTGGTTGATTTGTAGTCCATGGCTCCCAAAGCTAGTTTGAAGTATAACTTTCATCCCTAAATGATGAATTTCCCCCCACTGTATACTCTAGGCAAAATACTATTGTAGCCCCCACCCCATTTTTTTAAGGAAACTACTTTCATAAAAAAATGTGTGTTTTTGAATAGATATGGCCAGAACAGGACTTTGTTTACATTTAAACAATGGAAAATGGCTCAGATGATTTGGTTTAAGGATGTTGTTTACATTGATTTTTAGAAGTTCTCTTAAACCAAAATGCCCTGAACGATAGAGGCCCATGCCCAAGGAAAAGGATGGTATTATTGATACGCTTATCTTTTTACCAGGTCTGGAAAGAGAACCTTTGAAGCAGAAAGGCTGGGCAGAAAAGGATTTGAAAGTAAAAACAGGAAGGAAGTAGCTCAGAGTGGGAAGGTTTATTGCCTTCTAAATTAGAGGAAATATGACTTCTAAGTCAGAGGAAATATGGCACTGCAATGGTGGATCCTAAACAAGAGGTTTGAAGCGAATTCTGTATAACCTGAGAAATCTTTTGAAAAGCATTCATAAGAGTGGTACCAGGAGGAAAAGAGAAGAGTAGAGGACCAGGGTTACTCAGGAAAGAGGAGCTTCCTTTTATAACTCCTTAGTTTTGGAACCATTTTATTCCAAAGGATCCAAAGTACAGAGGAAGAAGATGTCCAAAATATGAGGGTAGGTGAAGGGCGTGTCCCTTAACCATCTTTAAACTTTAGATAATTTCCCTTCCATTAGATGTATTAGGCATTATTATTTCTGATTTGATCTGGGTTACAAATACAGGAAAACAAATTTTATAATTTCCTTCCCCACAGGGGATTGGGGCTGTTCTAATTGACAATCCTGTTTCATCACCTGCTGTACATTTTAGTTTTAGTAGCAATGGAGGACAGAAGCTGAGGAAGCCACGTACATGCCATATTCTACTGCTTCCTCTCCTTGTTGGCTAGTGAGGCTGGGTGCAGGACCTGACTGGATTGTAGAACTCTTTGAGCAGGGAAAAGAATGTGGCCTCAGTAGGCTAGTGAGGTGGCAGGGGGAGACTTTGAGGACATAGGAGAAATGACAGCAAGAAAGAAAGGGAGAAAATCTTCCAAATTGCAAAAATAATAATCTGCAATAATAATAATAACTTTAAGTTAATAATAATAAACTTTCCTTATAAAGCATGGTTTACATGTAATCCATACCTATAATAGCTGGGTGCAGATTTCTCCTCTTATCTCTAAAATGTACAGCATAAAAATTCTCTTGGCTGAGCATCATTGCTCATGCCTGTAATCCTAGCACTTTGGGAGGCTGAGGCAGGAGGGTCACTTGAGGCCAGGAGTTCAAGACCAACCTGGGCAACATAGCAAGACCCTGTCTCTGTGAAAAAGATAAAATGTCACTAGGCATAGTGGCACATGCCTGTAGTCCCAGATACTCAGGAGGCTGAGGTGGGAGGATTGCTTAAGCTCCGGAGTTGAAGGCTGCAGTGAACAATGATCATGCCACTGCACTCCAGCCTGCACGATGGAGAGAGTCTGCAAGTTAATATTCCAAACTATCGTTGTTTCTCTCTTTATGAATTCTCATGATACACTTTCAGTGACTCCTCTTCGGGGTATTAGATTGATAGAATCAACTTGAATGGAGCAATTACTAATCAATTAGACTTGAAAAATTCTGTAAATAGGTTGGTAGGCAGAAATTAAAATCTCAGGTTCTCTAGTAGTGTAATGATCTACATAAAAATAGATTTGGAAAATTCCCATGTGACTGCTTTTTCTAGGAGAATCGATAACTGATACTCTCTTTTTCTTTGCTGATCCATTAGTCTTCCCCCAAGCACCCTTTAGAAAAAGTACAGATCCTTACGGGAAATTTCCAGTTCTTGTACAGAAGAATGTGGCCCGCACATGTCAAATTAATCATGTACAGGTTCTAGTTTCTTACCAATTAAGTTGAAGAACCACTAAACTAAAAATATGTAGTTTATTCTGTTTTTCATCTTTAAAAAGAGCAGAAAAGGACAATTTTCACTTTTTAAAGAAAACGTTGAATTTGGATAAATCTTTTTTGAAAATGCTTTATTATAGGTCTTTCCCTCAAAGAAGGGTTTTGTAAGAGACAGTTTCTCCAACACAAGAATGTGATGTGTCTGCATATTCTGAGACATATGGAATATGGCATTTGGCTTGCTGAGTGAGCATGTTTAACTCAGCAATGGAGTAACTCATGAATTTCCTACTCTTAAGTATCTTTGAGTTTCAAAAATCATTCTTGAAATGTGTTTAAGGGCCATTCCTTGGGGGTGGGGCATTTCAGAGATGGCATCTGACAATGTATTGAAGTGGCTCTTCATTATGTTTTCTTGCTGGTCAAGCAGCAAGTGTGTTCCAATGAACAGATTGATAGCATTGTAGACTAGGTTAGAAAAAGTAACAAAATGGCTAATTCTCATTTGGTAGTGAAATTTAATATTGAATGACATCTTTGTAGTTATAAACGACTTTTGTTTTAATAACAAAGTTGTTGATTTTCTACTAAGGGTTCTTTTAGGTTGTCATCAGGGGCTGATGGGAGTAACAGTTCACCCAACTCTGCAGCTAGCTTCAGTGGACATGCCACACCTTCCCAGCAGCCTGAACCTGTGGTACATTCTCTTAAGGTAACCAATCGTGTGCAACCATTTATCCAGAGCTTCAGTTGTGTCGTGGCTTGTTCGCTGTAGTCTAGTAGTCCTCACAGTCTTGCTTGAACCATAGATATTTTATTTTTTGACTCCTTATGGTGTAACTTTTTAAATCTTAATTTTTGAAGTATGATTTTAATTGTTCTAAACTGACAATGAGTTTGAGTATTTATGGTTGAATCTCTAGTTTTATCATTTTGTTTTGAGTAATGTGATTCATATCTATCAGCATCGTAGTTGAAGTCTGTGCATGTATATCCATATTTGTAAAAAACTGTGATAGGTATTTTATGTGCAATGTTTGTAGCATGGATGTCTTCAAATATAGAAAGTTAATAGTTGGTCAGAATATGGAAGGTTGCCACATTATTCTTTCTTGATGCAATTGAAGTACATTATACAACTTAAATAAAATATTGAAATAAATAAAAACCTACTCTTTCCTCTTCTAAGTAGAAATTGGGTTCTCAAACTCCAGTTAATGCCCTGTTATAGAATAGTAGAAAATAGATATATGGTGTTCTACATAAAGCTACTTTACTTTTGTGTCTTTCTTCACATTTTGCAGTGATTTCACAAAAAATTGCCTAAAATTTGTCATCTATTTTCTTTACCAATAATGAGCTTTCCAATAAGTAAAATTAATGAAAAATCAGGATTATAGTTACAATTAATAATAAATAAACAATATAAATATTCATCTATCTCAGAGAAGAAACTAATGCAGGCGATAAAAATCATCTTACAAATTGAGACGGTTTCTTGAAATTTTATCAGTTTCAAAGTATGAAGCACTGTAACAAATCCATCTATAATTTCTAACATGTAGCTTTGATCAAACCTTTCTGACCCATAAAACAGGTAGAGTGCTTCCAATCTGCTTTTACCACGTGAGTTTCACAGCTCTTCTTAAAACTGTTTCAATTTCAAAATGATTTATCATCAGCCTGAAGATGCACTTCTCTTTTGGAGTGGGCCACACTTTCTGTGGCATGCACAAAACAAATACATAGATGAGAACTTCAAAATGTTTATTTCACTTTGAGATGATTAAGTTTTAGCAGAAGATTTTGCTCCCTCAGGATATTTTGCTTCAGCTTATATAAAATGAATTTGCTTTTCCTAAACATATACTAATTATTGATGAGAGAAGGTAGGACAACCATGCTAGTGGCCACTGACGGTGCACTTGGCATTTTCTGTCTTTGTTGGGATAATTCACAAAGTGAGCAACCGAGAGGAATTCCTGGGAAGGCACAGCCAGTATGAGGGGGCACTGCTTTGCCTCTAGTGAGTGTTGGTTTATGGACTGTTGAGTATCTTGTTCTCTGTGGCAGCACTTGGATGAACTTTAGCATGAATCAGGCACTAGCTATCTGAAAAGCATTTTAAAAGTGGAAAATGGACCAGAGATTGGCTTCAGTCTTGTAGTATTATAGCATCTGCACACACTCCAACAGCAGCAACTTGTCCTCCTATTCAAACTGTTTGAAAGCCATTTCAGCCTGTTGCCTTATTAAATGGCAGTTGCTATTTGAATCAGATCAGCATAGTGGGTCACATTGAAATATTTTCCAGATTTCTCAATGCAGCTGTTAGTGTGGCCTAAAAGGAAGGGGAGGGCAAGGAAGAGCTCCTCAATTTTCTCTGAATTTAGTTCTAATTTTCATACAAAATTTTATCTCTGGGAGTCCAAGGTGGGCGGATCATGAGGTCAGGAGTTTGAGACCAGCCTGGCCAACATAGTGAAACCCTGTCTCTACTAAAAATACAAAAATTCAGCTGGGCGTGGCGGCAGGCACCTGTAATCCCAGCTACTTGGGAGGCTGAGGCAGGAGAATTGCTTGAATCCGGGAGGCAGAGGTTGCAGTGAGCCCAGATTGTGCCATTGCACTCCAGCCTGGGTGACAATGTGAGACTCCTTCTCAAAAAAAAAATTATATATATATATATATATATATATTTCAAGAGAGGGAGATGTTATGTTATATTCAATACAGATAAGTGTCCTTGGTTGGCAGATGAGTGGTACTGAGCAAGTGAAACATCTTTATTAGAAAACTGGGGGCCCTTGAATATCCAATGTGTTTACTTCCATGAGTTAACTGTGTTAGGACACAGAAATATGTACAAACATCATTTTTGGGAAATGCATCTTAAAAAGATTCCATTATAAGAAAAAGAAATTATGGCCACTTGGCATGTTTTGTTTTTGAGAGCCAGCTATCTAGAGCTGATTTATATCATGAGATATGTCTATTCTGAAAAGAATAATTAGTACAGTGGCTTAGTTTCTCACTTTCTGATAGATTTTATAGAAAACGCTAGGCTTTATAAAATCTATGGTCATGGTTTGTGGGGAAATGTAAATCACTGTAAGAAATTAGTACATTTGTAATGACACTATATTTTTCTTGTTTTAAAATTTATGATAACTATTAATTGGAGCTTTACTTCATTTACTAAAAATTAACTGATTCGAAGTACACTTCTCTGAGGTGCATTACAAATCAAATTTGTAGGTAAATGAGCTTGCTCAAGGAGCTCTTTATGTTTTCTATGAATATTCACCAAGCACAGTCAGTGATTTTCTCTAAATATGTAAAGAAGGTAAATTAACTGTAATCTGAGATGAGTATCAGGGCTCAGAAGTGGCATTTTTATAATAATAATGGCTAGAAGTTTCAAATTAATGAGCATAGTTTGTGATCAGATTATTTATTACAGGATTGAACTCTAGTTAGATTCAGATAGTGTCTATGAACTTGACCTGAAGGTCCCACTTCATGCTTAAGTCATTTAGTTTGGCTCCATTGGTGTAAATTCACAGGTAGCAGATGTGACCATCAGCATTGACCACGATGACAGTAGAATCGAGTAGCTTGGCAGTGTTGCAGTTGGTGTGGATTCTATAGGAACTTCTAGGAAGAGCATTAGTTTTTTGTATTACTTCAACACTTTGATTTATAAACTGATATAGATAAAAACAACAAACAGCACAGAAAGCCAAAGTTATTTTCTCCTTTTGTAGTATAAAAAGGTACCCACAATAAAACTTTAGACATTTTTAAAGGAATATTATTTTCAACCTGTTTAGGGCTAATTTAGAGAAGTGTAAACATAGGCCTCTAAAATTGTTTAAAAGGCATTTTATTCCAGGACATTTTGCTTTCATGAAAAATATTTAAAATGTTGTTCAAATATTTTCACTATAAGGAGCCAGTGCTTCTCTTTGATACTATCAAAGAGCCACCTCCACATGCCTTTTCTTAGGCACTGGGAACATGTCCAGGCAAGAACTGCGAGGTCAGTAGTTCTTACGTGCATATTCCTGGGTTTTGACCAGTTTCACCTGTCACTATCATCTTTTTTAGTCATCTTTTATGCAGGCCATGTCTACATATCATTTGGACCATTTGGCACATAGTTAATTATATTGGTCATCATTACAGTAGAGCAAGAGTTATTGACTATATCCAAATTGTTGACACAGTGAGGTTATCTTAATGACCAAAGTAAATGCATATACTTATTTTAGACACTAATGAATTCCATTGATTATTAGTGATGCAATGGATTGCTTTTAATGGCCATTTGAAAATCAAATAGAATCATTCCAAATAGATTTCAGAACAATCAGCTATTTAAAAAATATGTTGCCATATACTAATCCACTCTGATATGCACACATGGAGAAAACTAAAGGTTTTACAAAGTGGAGCTCCTTGATGGTTTTATCATAACTAACAAGCTTTTTTCCATGTGAAATTTGCTTTTCTTTTTCAACAAATCCAGGTCTTGGATGTTCAGGAAACTATAGATCGTCAACAGGGTAAAGAGTATGAACATGACCTTAGTGAGACAGAAAAAGCTATAGTCAGAGAAATGTGCAATGTAAGTTTAATGTGCTTTATTGTGTATTCTGTGTTGAAAGCCACATCGTAGCTTAGCTATTGTTTTATGAATATTTTTAAAATGCTGACCAAATGCCTTTATGTTTTTATATGAAAATAAAACCAATTTCCCTTGTTTTTATTTTCAGTATATTTTATTGTAGTTTTATTAACACAATCATGTTACAGAATATTCAATTTAGAGATGATCAGCCAATTCTGTATTCCAGAAGACTCTACAAACATTTCTAAATACTAAATTTACTGTCTAAAATGTTTCCAATTTTGGTAAAATAAATGGGTTTCTATTTTATACTTCTAAGAAGTTTGTTAAAGATCAGTGTTTAAAAACCTATGATAAAGAAAATACAGCCACCTTTAGATTTGCTTGTAACTATTCTTGGAAAAAATCGCCATCTTACTAGGTAATTTTGCTTAGTTCTTCATATATCATATATGTGTGCTTCATGTCATGTGAAGTATTATCTTTAGCTTTCAGTTGTTTACCGGAACTCAGAATATAGTAAGATAAGAAAGACAGATAAGAACCTAAAAGATAGTTAGGCCAGGCACAGTGGCACACACCTATAATCCCAGCACTTTGGGAGGCTGAAGAGGGAAAATTACTTTAGCTCAGGAGTTTGAGGCTGCAATGAGCTATGATCATACCACTCCACTCCAGCCTGGGCAACGGAATGAGACCCTGTCTCAGAAAAAAAAAAAAGAGAATAGACAATAGAAATCTATCCATGAAGTCAGAGACCACAGTGAAAAAAACAAAAAAGATGTGTTATTTTCATCATGCATATTCAATGCAATCATTAATATGGCTTGGATTTTTACTATTAATCCCTGACTAAATTGTAATTTTTTGAGTAATATACATGGGATGTATCATTTAATCAATAATATAAATTGTGAGGCTTTAAATAGCTAAATGGATTATTGTAGGGGAAGCCATTGTTAAATGCAAGAAATCATGGTTAAGCACTGGTCATGTTAAACACTGATTTTAATTGGCTTTACATTATACTTTTATCCTCATATTCTTTTCTCTATCCTCTCAGGATGTGAAAATTGCTTAGAAATACCCTTTAGCTTTAGATCTATTAGGACCAGATATTCTCAGACACTTACGCATCTACCTCTTCGAGATGTTTCTGGAATCCAGTAAATGTTACATAAGTACCCTGGGCATTTTTTATGTGCTGGAATGAGATTTGTAGTCTCTTGCTTGCCTGTGTTGTGGCTGATTTTTCTCTTCCAACCCTTCCTAAGTTATTTGTTTTTCTTTCCTGCATATCTGTTGTCTGTTTTCAAAAGGACATCTAGTTCTAGATGTCATCTTTCCTAAATGCACGACCATTCACCTTCTTTAGCTTTTCAACCTGTGCTTAAGATTTTCAATTTGAATATTTCCCTCAGATAAATTTTAAAAAGTGAGCCACATACCTAGGAATGCCTGTTGCTTCTCATCTATTGATTATGGAATGAGAGAGAAAGTTCAGACAATAGGAACTGTTGAACTAGAAGGGGCCATAGAGGTCATTCTCCAGTGTTTGTCCAAAGAATAGTATGTGGACCTCCTTCCTAATTTGGACCTCTGAGTTTACCATCAGACCTCAGGCAATTCAGATATGAACCCCTGGGTAAGAACCCGAACACTCTAATTCTATATTTGAAGAAACTAAGATCCAGAAATTAAGTTACTTGCTCGAACTATTTTCTAATGAATAGTGAAGTCAGAAGTACACCACGATTTCCTTTGAGGACCTTTCCTGAGGAACGAAAAGTGAAAAGCACCATATTTTACAGAGGGGGCCATCTCCACGGTGCTTAATGCCAGAATTTCTGTAAAAAATTCCAGGATTGTTTCTTTCCCTTTTCCTTTCCTTTCCTTCCTTTCAATTTCTGGACATTAGAAAATTCATATCTTAGTCTCAATAGAGACCCATTACTGGATTGGATTTTGATTAGTTTTATGTTGATCTTTTTGTTTGCCTGCTTTTTCAAAAATGAATTGAAAGGCACCATACAGTATTATTTTTATTTTTTACTATATAAGATACTTTCAGAAAGCCAAAAGCTTGCCCGCCTTGTTTACCTTTAAAAGTTCTCTAGGAGTATGTTTTCTGTCTCCTTTTGTCTTTGATCCCCAGAATTTGAGGAAAAAATGCAAACAAACCCAAATCTGATTCTTAAGCAATTTTATATATTTGGAAATAATTAAAAAGTGTTATTGTCACCATTATTAATTATATGATCAAAAACACATAGTCAATGCCACAGAATAAGGAAAAATGCAGATTATAAAGCAGTTTCATAGATAAGTTGTGAAACTAGCGAAGATTATGAAGGCTTGGCTTCTAGTAGAGAAATTATATGCCTTTATAATAATGTCACAGAAAAATAAAGTTTTCCCATAATATGAGATAGGTTATAAGACTCAGATATAACTTGGGACAATAGCAGTTTTGCTGTCATTTCTAATATTACTCCTAGAGATTAGATGTTGTTGACATCTACAGAGCAAAAATATTATTATTTATATTACCATCATGTGGGTTAGTATGTAGTTAGCTATTCTCTTCCCAAACTGTGCTACAGAAATAAACATACTGCCCCCTAAGAAATAGTAAATCTGCCTTTTTGTAGTAGTTGTTTTATTTTAGGTTTGTCTGTTTGGCTCTTGTAAATTCCCTGAGGACAGTCGAAATACCTGATTGGTCATCTCAGTCACAGTCTCAAACACACACCTGTTATGCCTTTTTAGTTAATAAGTCACTACTCCTGTGTCAACCTTAGTATTGTTGGTTTATTTCAAAGTTCTGCCTTCTTTAAGAGTTTCCTTTCACCACATAGTTATATCTGGGTTAAGCTCATTGTGTTCTACATTTCAATAATTGAAGAGGAGTTGCACTTTTGAGTTGTAACCATCTAGTGCTGGTGTCTGTTATCCTTGTAAGGTCCTTAAGTCTACCCTCTGCTTTTAAACCACACATTCAAAGCATTCTGGATAGATGTAATTGTATTTAAGGGCTAGAAAAGGAAAGTCCATAGCATCCTTTGGCTCCTTGATTCAGTGTTTGTGTCTTGTAAATTTATTAAGAAATGAGACTTTCCTAACTCTCTTGTGTATGGCTTGAGCCATCCATTGCTATATATTAATAATTCCTTTCCAGATATTTAAGAACCCTAACTTCAACTCCTTTTGAGTACACTGGGATATTTATGCCATGTATTGGTATATGCTGAGACATTGAGATTAACAGTTTCTTTGGTTTAGAAACGAAGGTAAACAGAGCCCTATATTGTGTATTACTATGAATGATATTGGGTTTCCCTGTAGTATCCACTTCTATTTAAAAGCAAAACAAAACCAAACAAAAGAAACAGTTTATGAATAATTAACGAACAAACTAGTTTTGTGTTCATGTAAGAGTGTTGTAAAGTTTTGTGCAATCAATCAATCTGATCATAATCCTTAGCGAGAAATAGTCTGGGAGGGTATGCCTGTTATTGTGCATGTGCACATACATGCATGTGCATGTGTGTGTATTCCAATCAATGTTAGTGTATTGATATATTATGGGTGAATTCAGTAGTTTTACATTTATGCTTACATTATTCTTGATTGCACCTTTTGTCCCTCTATGTGGCCCAGCTTCTAACATATTGTAATTGTATCTCTTTCAGTGATTCTTGAATTTATTCTTATCATCTGCCTACATTTGGATGCTTTCTGTTTTGGAAATCCAAGAGATCATATTGCTTGGTAGCTAAGATTTATGACAATTGATGACCCCACTCTGTAGAAAAAGCCAGAGAAATTTACTAGTGGCCCTAAGACTATCACCTCAGGACTTAAATAGCTCAATAACAAAAGCTCCTTCATTTTCCTCAGCACATTAAACACTGATATCCTTTGTTATGGATATATAATATAGGAACCAGGATGATATTGCCAAGGTGTTCTTAATTCTGGCTACACATTAGAATTACTTTTAGAGCTTTTTTTTAAAAATGCAGTTGTCCATGCCTCACTTCTCCCAGTGAAATCAGAATCTTCAAGGATGGGGGGGATTACTGTTTAAGAGTTCCTCAAGTGCTTAGTGTGCAGTCAGAGTTGGGGACCACTTATGTAACTACAGTAAGCTAATATATCATTTTAAAGTTTTGACCCTGGTTACTAACAAGGTTTAATAGTCCCTACTACTAAGTAGTTCTTGTGTTTTAAGAAGCTTGTCATCACATTTTATTTTGTATTTGAACTCATTCATGTGGATATTTTGTCTCTTGTCTTTACTTCATCTTTGCTCCTCTCTTAATTTACCCTTAAGAAACGCAAATCTCCTCATGAAAGAGGAAAAGTAAGATACTCACTCCTTCTTCTTTTTTTTTTTTTTTAAGGTTGTGTGGAGGAAACTTGGAGATGCTGCAGGTTCGTGTCCTGGAATTAGGCAACATTTGTCAGGAAACCAGTACAAAGGACCAATGTGAGATGCGCTCTTTTTCAAACAGCAGACCACTACTGCCAAAAAGTGATAGAAGACAAGAAGAAGAAAAAGGAAACAGTGTGTTTCCACAAACTTGGACTCATGGAATAACATGGAGTAATTGTACATTGCACATATCTCCCCTCTAAAACCTGTAGTACAACTTCTCCCCTCAAGCTGATATTCTGTGTCTCTCACCTCAATGTCCACAACAGTCAATCTCAAACAAGGTAGCTTTGAAAATCTCAAACAGAGTAGCTTTGAAAATCACCATTTTGGTACCAGTGTTTTCATTAGAACTAAGTGTTTTTAACTACCCAGATATAATATTGTAATTGGGAAACCTGCATAGTTTTAAGAGTCCAGTGGAGCCTCAGTGTTTTGAATAGAGATGACTCATTACACATAATGGTGGGAGTTTTCTACCATGTCATATTGAAGATATGAAGAGGTATTTTCCAGCTTCCCAAGTTTGAGAGTTGGGCATTTACCTCTTATACTTCAGTCAACAAACAAACTACTAATTCCTGATGCACAATTAATTTGGATGCAAGATAAGATTAAGTTTCTGGAGTTTTATTTTGACTTCTGAGGTGCTAAAAAATACCATGTAAATTCTCCCTACCAGCTAGAAGGGTAGCAAGACTTTGTAGAGTGCTTCTCAGAGAGTACCATTTACTTCAATTGATCAATATAAATACATCTTTTTTTTTCATCTTAATGAGTTTCTCATAAAGACACATCTTGGGGCATACCAACCTTCATATTCATTCAGTGTATCCATTGGTGTTAATATTAACAATTTCAATTAAAAACAAGCAAACATAATTTTTCTAAGTGTTTCGAGCTGTGAGATGTCAATTTCTACAATTTAGTTTCTAGACATGCTGTATATTTAATAAACTTTATGTAAACTTTAAAATATTGCACTGCATTTATGAAAAAAGCTTTCTTTGCCTACTGCAGCTATCTAACATTTTATGAAACTGACGCATGTCCTTCATTATTGAGGCTAAAAGCTCTTGTTCAGATTGCTTGAGGTTTGAAAAAGAGGTGTGCTAGCTTTGCTTAGTTTATTTCTTATTTTTGGTATACATATACATATATATAATATTAGAATGTGTGTACTGGAAATGCTATGATAGGTATTTTGTGTTAATCCAAATGCAATGATAGTTTCTTGTATGAATGTGCAAGAGGCCTGTGACCGAATGCTACGTTTTTATGGTAGTTTAAGATTATAAAAGTAGAAATGCAACAACTCCCAGTTTTTGGATAGGTTCTAAGTTTCTGAGATTTGATTCATAGCAGATATTCTCTGTTGTTGTTGTTGTTTTAGATGGGCTCATTACATAATGAGTTAATTGTCACTAGTAGGAGACTGTGAAGGAATTTTGTTATACTTTCAAAAATGTTACTGTGATGAAAAATCATCCCTCTATTTTCGGAAAATATTTATGAATTAATTTACTATAGAATTATCTCTCTAATTATCATAATTGGGTTACAATTTAAGCTCCCCTTTTAAATGTTATATTTTAAAATGTTATTACTCTATAAAAGAAAATTGCTTGCTATATTTACACCTTCTTTCCTATGAAAGCTTTCATCCTTAAGTTGTTGTATTCCTACACTCCGAAGACGTTTAAAATAAGCTTTTGTGCCTGCAGCAGAGCCTGCAGAAGCTAATACAAGGGACACTGGTCTTTTGACAAAATAAACTTGTGTAAATTTTGATACTGTATTAAAACTATTTTTTTAAAGTTCTGCATAAAATTGAGTATTAAGTATATGTGTTCATCTTAGCAATGGTAATAAATTATTTAATCTCACAGTGTTTTTGTCTTCTTAAAAATGTCTTTCCTAAATTGAGTCCATTTGTAATAGTCATCATGTCCTAATGCTCCTGTGTGATGGTAGTAATAATAGTCATACAGATGATTCATTATCTTAAACATAAACCAAAGCATGTTTTAAAATATGCTCATAATGAGGGATTAAATATTCAGATATTCCTCAACTTGCACCATTCTCTATTATAATGGAATTAAAGTTTTCAAATGATATTTAAAAATATTTTAAAATGTTTCTGTTATAAAATCCTCTTAGTCTTTTAACTTATATAGATTAAAATTAAACTTAATTATTATCTACTTATTTTTAAAACATTAGTCATCAGAAGGAAATATTTGGGAGAGGAAATACCAAATAAATGGAAAACTTGGCCTCTTTAAGAAACTTATACATTATTCAGAAAAGCATAATATATACATGTGACTAAGAGATCAATAGGAAAACACACCACATACTTCTTGGATGTCACTAATAAGATTGTGGAATAAGGCCTTCTACACTTAGTATTAGCCTCAACTTTAAATGACAGAGAAGATGGACAACTAAGTGCCTGAATCTTGCTATTGCCTAATACCTTTATCAATCAAAATGAGTGGCACCATTCACTTGTGTGACAAGTTTATTAGTTTATGATCTTATCTTCCCTGGGACAAAGGTTAATGTATCTATCTTGGCAGAATATTTTTGCCAGCCTTGAAGCTGATAGACTGACAACCAGAATCTGAGCTTTTAAATGAATGCCTTTCAAGTTTCAAACACATGCTTAAGGCACTGTAGGAAATTCAGATCATCTTATGTAATATCCAGTAAAATAGCGTCAGTCTAATTGGGATGATTGTTCCTTAGGTCAATGACTATTTAATGAATGCCTATCACTGCCATGTGAGTAAACACAGCTTTGGTTCCTGACTCATAGTGCGGACTACTCTCAAGAATTACATGTAAGAGTAGTATCTGGGATGCTAGCTGGAGCTTTTTGATCCTTGAGATCGAGATAGGATTACCTCAAACATCCAGGTTCTTGATCTGAGTAAGCAGTATCCAAATGATTTCCACTAATTTCCAGAGTTCACATTCTTTAGTAAGCTTCTTGTTGCCTCATTCCACCTGTACATCAGGGGCAAACTGATTTCTCCAGTAGAAACCTTGGTTGGAATCTATTCCTGGAAAGGATCTGCCTACCTCAAGCTGGCTTATCAAGGTAGATGCCCAACAAAGCTCAAGGCACTGCTATGAGGAATTCATATACTAATATACATTTTTAATTCTTTTCCTTCTAAAGAATAAAAATTATCCACCCTGTTACACAATTACAGACAGTATATTAAGTTGAACCATAGGAAATTGCCAATATTTGACCACTTTTGGATTATTAAAACAGTAATTTCATACTGTTCAACCTCTCAACATGAAGATATTTTTTGGTTGGAATTATAGAGTGAATACAGTAGAAGTTATAGAAGAGTCATCACATTGGGCTGGAGCTATCTTAAAGTATGCTTTATTAAGTGCAGCATTGAATAAATAGCATTTGACTTTAGAGAGGCAGAATTTGGGCCAGCAAGTTCAGTATTTGACTTTATAATTAGCTTTGTGAGTTTGAGCAATTTAACTTCACTGAGACTGTTTCCTCACGTGCTGTATGGAGATAACATCTATATTGCTGAGTTGTTGTAAGGTTTTTATTGCTGCCTTAATTTTAAAGTTCAATGGTCTTGACAGTGAATGAGGAATAATAGCAAGTCCTCAAAGACAAAGGAGCCCAGACCCCGTGGTCTGTTGCAATTTATACTATTAGAATAGAAGAGAAAAATCACATAAGTGCTGAAGGGTCTGTCGCTACTAGATAAAGTAATTCTAGCTGCACAGTTAAATACTATGAAGTTCTGTCCCTTTTACATCATCCAGGCTACCACAGGCTCTTTCATGGCCAATCACAGATGGTGATTGTGTGAATGGAGGGGAAATAAAGGACATTGGTCTTATATTCACGTAGGAACAGTAGGTTTTACAAAATCCCTACAACTATTTAATTCTGTATTTATTTTTCATCTCACTGAGAAAACAAGAAAAAACTTTCATTTCAAAATGGCGGGATGAGTACCTGCTGCAGCTTCCTCTTCTTGCCTCAAACCTTAAAAATGATTTAAACAGTATTTCGATAAATAAATCCATAACCCCACTAGACCATAAGAAATAATGTGCTCCATGGGCCAGCAGTTATGATGAATTTTGGAAAGAAGGGAGACAAACAGTATCTGAATGAAGTACGAATCGATAATTCAAAGTACATGATGAAGGGTATTGTTGAAAAAGGAAGATGCCTAAAGGGTGCTCCGAACAAGGAATAATTTGATACATGCATTGTGTGGTATCCTGGGGTAACTGACAATAGCCAGGCATTTTGACTCCTGCATATAACTGCTCTCTCCTTGACTCAGGAAGAGAACAATAAAAATAGATTCATTTTGCTAGAATTCAGCAGAAGATTTTTTAAAGTCTGAAAATGAAGGGAAATAGAGTCTGCATTTGTAAGTTTCCACAGTGCTTTCTCTCACTCTCTCTTCATCCTTCTCTCCTTTTATTTCCTAGTTGATTTTTAATTGACCTATTTTATTTATTTATAGTTATTTATTTATTTATTTATTTATTTATTTATTTCATTATTTCAATAGCTTTTGCGGAACAGGTGGTGTTCAGTTACATGACTAAGTTCTATAGGTGTTATTTCTGAGATTTGGGTGCACCCATCACCCAAGCAATGTACACTGTACCCAATGTGTAATCTTTTATCCCTCATCCCCTTCTCCCACTTTCTCCCCAAATCCCCAAAGTCCATTATATCATTCTTATGCCTTCGCATTCCTCATAGATGAGCTCCCACTTATAAGTGAGAACATAGAGTGTTTGGTTTTCCATTCCTGAGTTACTTCACTTAGAATTACGGTCTCCAACTCCATCCAGGTTGCTGCAAATGCCATTATTTCATTCTTTTTTATGGCTAAGTAGTATTCCATGGTGTGTGCGTGTATACATGGGTCATTGGGTATACATGGTGTATACATGGGTCATTGGGTCATTGCCTTGGAAAGAGGCAGTGACTCTCAGGTGTTGCCATGGCAATGATAAATTGACATGGCAGACTGGTGGGCATGTCTGATTGGAAAGCTGCTTCTGCCTTCCCCCCTTTGTGTATACACACACACCATGGAGTACTACTTAGCCATAAAAAGGAATGAAATAATGGCATTTGCAGCAACCTGGGTGGAGTTGGAGACCATAATTCTAAGTGAAGTAACTCAGGAAACATATATATATGTGATTCAAGGGCAAGCCAGAGGTAGAAGAAAACAGCTTTATGGAAGAGGCAGTGTTACAGCTCCCTGACTGCTTCTACAGAACAGGGCTACCCCATAAGCAAAAAGTGGCAGCTCAGGGCAGTTTTGAAGTCATATTTATACCCACTTTTAATTGCATGCAGATTGAGGTGGTTTATGCAGAAATTTCTAGGGAAGGGGTAGTAACTTTTGGGTCATTGGATCATTGCCATGGAAACAGGTGGTAACTCTCAGGTGTTGCCATGGCAATGATAAATTGACATGGTAGACTGGTGGGCATGTCTGATTGCAAAGCTGCTTCTGCTCTCCCCTCTGTTTTAGCTAGTCCTCAATCTAGTTGCTTGTCCGAGCCCTGCATCTGGAGTTGAGTCCTGTCTCCTACCTCAGTGTCATGTAGAAGCAGGAGCTGTGATCACAGGTCCCATTATATATTCATTCACCTTTAAAAAGTGCTACTAAGCCAAAACCACTTTTTGCCATGTGAGGTTGTCAACCTTTATAGCTTAGTAAAGTTTTGGGTCAGATTTGAAATTTTTCTCCTTACAAAATTATCGGCTTTGCTAACAAATGCCCATCCAAAGGAGAATTATAGATTGTTCATCAACTGTTACAAGAGAAGATCAATTTATCCACCTGCTCATTTGGTGTACAAAACATTTGGAGATTACTTTAATGCACAGTCAGTATAGAAATGTGTGTTTCAATCACTGGTCAGAAAGTATGATCTAATTTTTCTCTCATCCACCTCTTTACAAAAGCCCAACTGAGAAAAGTTTCATTTAGGGAAAATAAGGTACCCACTACTTTTGATAATTTAAAACTGTGATTAAAACATTTTAGATACCAGAGTTTAACATATAAACTTGGCTTATGAAATCACCTTCACTCAGTAGCACTAAATATTTAATCAATACCGTTTTATGAAATGACCATGTGTTTGCTACAAAAATGTTGCCAAGCGTAATGTTCACTGATGAAAAAGGTCTCTTAGCTGCAATCCCAAATGAAAAATTCAGTATATAATTTATAATTGGAAAATGGTTGTTTCATATGAGGTTGTTTCATAGTGAGGTTTTTCCCCCTCTTCTTTCATTTGGTATGTTTAGACTTACCAGCCTTTTGTCTGGCTGTCAGGAAGTCGAGGGCCAAGTTAGAAGTTCAGTCACATAAACAGGATTGACCCCCATGGTTGGTATCTGAATTCCTATTTTTTTCTTAGTCTCTATTTCCTTCTCTAATTTACTAATCTCTATTAGCCATGACATCGTTTGTTTTTGTAAGCTTCCTAAATATTTTTGGAAAAGCTGTGGTATCGATACATTCAGTAGTTAAAAATGACTGTCATGCCACACGAGGAGAATTAAGGAAATACTAAGCCATCCGCAATAAAAACAAAACAAAAATAAAACAACTCTGCTTTTCCCCCCTTTTTTTGCATTTGCTGTTGTGGATAAACTTTTCATCTAAAGTTTGGAATAAATATGTCGTATATATGTATGTGCATTGTGTGTGTGTACGTGTATATAGATGCACGTGTATATATATGCGTCTGTATATATACACATATGTATTTTTTAAGAATTTGCATTTATAGTTAAACAAATTTAGTAATTGAGTTAAAAATATCCAAATAATATATTTCTATAGTGGATAAAGTGAAACATAGTCCTCATTCTTTTCTAAGATGGCATAGCAACCTCTAAAATTTTAGCATGGAGCTTTTATAAAGATACCTCTACACACAATGCACATTGACTTTTTCCTCACCAGGACCCTCTTCAACTTACAGCAAGGGGCCCAATTTATTTTATCTTAAGCAAAGTTTCTTTTGCTTCCAAAGGGAAGATGGCACAAGTGGAGCCAAGATATCATGATTAATGCACATGTCTTTTTCCGTGTTACAACCTAAAATTGGCATTTATATTGGATGAAGTGTATTCAGCTCACAGAGGAAGAAGACTTGAGGAAAGATTTTAAAAACAAAGAATTCAAATTGGTTCAGTTTGGTAGTTAGAATTCCAGGCATGCTAACATAGAAAACTACTCTGATTTTTTTCATTTGTTAATCTCTTCTGTATTCTTTGCCTTAAAATTATTCTGAAACTCTACTTGTAGCAATTTGGTGTCATTAAGTGACTGACAGCACTCACCAGTCAGTTCCTTCTTCAATGAAGAGCTCCCAGTGTGTGGAATAATGTACACATTTTCTTTCCTATATTTACCTCTCTAATGACTTGAACAATTTGTTAAGGCCCCGCTTAGCAGATGTGAACAGCAACTGTGGTGATTTTGGACTCACATCATGTGTTGTGCCCTGCTGATGTTGTTCAAATAATCAGATATTCTGAACATCATAGAATTCACTGTAACTTTAAGGATGGAACCCATGGAGAAGAATGCCCAGGAAAACTTTGGTAATGGGTGCAATTAGTACCGACTTTGCTTCTGTTGCGAGTCTGTCTTGTCTTTCAAAAAGAATAATCAGACTAGAAAATATAGAACAAACCAATAACAGTTACAGAAAGATGCCCAGAGGGGTTGAAAAATCACAAGTGAATTCCTAAGGACTTCTATTTTTAGTACTGGTGTTTGCTTATCTATCCTAGGTCAATGCACTAAATCCACTTAAAAGCAATAAAGCATTTTTATGTATAAAAGCCTTTTTATGTAAAAAGAAACAAATAATGTTTCTTTTTAAAACATCACAAACACGTTGCCAATTCACTAATTAATTGTGATACTCTTGGTTTATTTTCATTCATATATCATACAACATGTGTTTGAATCTATGTGCCACAAAGTAGTTTAGACGCTAGGGATGACAAAAGCGCCCAGTCCCTCTACTTATGTACTTTACCCACTAGCAGGGAAGTTAGGCTTTGAACAAATCATTGCCTATGAGTTGAGTAATATGAAGTAGAAATATAAGGTGTTGTGGAGGTTTATAACAAAATATTTTAGGTTGGGTGTCCCAGTACCAGACTCTCCTCTTATGCAAGGAAAGTGCTCTCCAGAGACACCGGAAAGGAAATGGGGGAAGTAGGAAAGGAAAGGGAAGAATCTAAGCAATAGTAAAATTTTTGGAAGGTAGCTTCAGCCTGATGCTTTAAGGAAACAGTGGAGTGTAAATTGTACCTCAGAGTTTGTCCTGAGCAAGTAAGATGGGCTTCATTCTGCCACGCTATCTCTCAAGTGTAAAGGACCAAATGAAGAGAAAGAGTGTAGGCATGGGATTGTGAGAATGTAAGGTCCAGACACTTCTAGCTCTCTGCACAAGTGGCTCTGGTAACCTGAGGGCAGTAGGCAAAGAAGAGCTGCAGGTGTAGCCCATCAGTGGCAAAAATGTATAGAAACTGGGATTAGGGAAAGCAGAAATGATGAAGTGATCTCAGGGAATCTGTGCACAACAGGAGCATTTTCCATTAGTGTCCCTCCTCTTGCATTGCTCTGATAGTTTGCATCTCACATTAAGTTTACTCTATGCTGCCACAGCTTAATTCATCAAAGTTTCTTGGAAAATTTTACAAGCATTACTGGGAAGAGCTACAACTCTTGTTGCTGCTGTTGATCCCAAGGCCATAACTGATTTTTATAATCCTTCTCCTCTCACCTGTATTAAATTTTTTAGCTTTCTCATTTTTAGCTAGCACTTGTGTTGGTTCAGGTGGCTTGGTTGGTGGGGGCAACCTAGACTTTCATTCATGACAATCATCTTGTGGTTATCATGCCCTTATCAGGCTCTGGTTGCTACAATTGCCCAGTCACAGTTCAAACTAGGTGTAGGAGTACCAAGATCCTAGTTGGTGGAATTTTTTTAAATCGTTAACAGGTATCTAATTTTGCCAAACGTTTGCAGCTACTTTGTTGATCATCTGATTTTTCTCTTTTATTTGGTTATTGTGGTGAATTGTATTTATTAATTTTTATATGTTGAGTCAACCTTGCTGTCTCAGATTGAGCTCTCCAGCAGCCAATACTGACATGGATTTTGGGATGAAAAATTTTTTTTAGTGACCAACACCCATGTAAGGAAGAGAAAATAAGCTATATCTTTCTGAGGAATTGCTCATTTATTATTATGAAATGTCTCTAGATTTATAACATTTTTTGCCCTGAATTCTACTAAATTTGATATAAATTTTAGCCACACCAGCTTTCTAAATCTTGTTGGTTTGCATAGTGTCTTTTTTAATCTTTGTACTCTCAACTTATTTTTGTGCTTCTATTTAAAGTACATCACCTATAAATAGCATATATTTGGGCCTGCTTTTTAAAAATCTAGTATAACAATTTCTACTTTTCGTGAAAAATATTTTCTTTAGAATTACCAATTTCTTTAGTTTTTTAAATTAGTGTACTAATTTTTAGAGTAGTTTTTAGGCTCAGAGAAAATTTTAGCAGAAAATATAGTTTCAATACCTCTATTTCCACATGGGTACAACCTCTCACTAATGACATCCCACATCACAGTAGTACAACGGTTACAATGAATGAATGATTGGTACAATACCACTCAAAGTCCACAGTTTACATTAGGGTTCATTCTAAGTGTTGTACATTCTATGGGCTTTGACAAATGTATAATGATATGTATTCACCATTATAGAATCATACAGAGTAGTTTCGCTGCCCTAAATGTCCTCTGTGCTCTGCCTGTTCATCCTTCCCTCCCAGACAACACCTGGCAACCATTGATCTTTTTACTATCTTCATAATTTTGCCTTTTTCAGAGTGTCAGATAGTTGGAATTATGTGACATATAACTTTGTCAAATTGGCTTCTTTCACTTAGTAATATGCATTTAAGATCTCTCCATGTTTTTTTATGGCTTGATAGCTCATTTATTTTTAGTACTGAATAAAATTCAATTGTTCGGATGTATCACAATTTATCCATTCACCAACAGCAAGACACATTGATTGCTTCCAAGTTTGGCACTTATGAATAAAAGCTGCTATAAAAATCTACGTGCAGGTTTTTGTGTAGACACAAATCTTCAATTCATTTGAATAAATACAAAGGAGTGGGATTGGTGGATTGTACGGGAAGAGTATGTTTAGTTTTTTAAGAAACTGCCAAACTGTCTTTCAAAGTGGCCGTACCATTATGCATTCCCACTAATAATGAATGAGAGTTCCTGTTGCTCCACATCCTCTATAACATTTGGTGTTATCAGTGTTTGGATTTTGACCATTCTCATAGGTGTGTAGTGGAATCTCATTGTTGTTTTAATTTTCAATCCCCTAGCAATTTACAATGTTGAACATATTTTCATATACTTACTTGCCATCTGTATATCCTCTTTGATGAGGTATCTTTTGCCCATTTTCAAATTGTATTGCTGCTTTTCTTATTGTTAAGTTTTGAGGGTTTTTTTTTTCTGTATATTTTGGATAAGAGTTCCTCTTCAGATGTAGCTTTTGAAAATATTTTCTATCAGTCTGTGGCTTGTTTTCTTATTCTCGTGACATTGTTTTTATGTTTTTAATTTTAATTAAACTTATCAACCATTTCTTTAATAAATCATGACTTTGATGTTGTATCTAGAAAGTCACTGACAATCCCCATGGCCATTTAGGTTTTCTCTACTGTAATATTCAAGGAGTTGTAGAGTTTTCTCTACTGTAATCTTCTAGGAGTTGTAGAGTTTTGAACTTTACATTTAGGTTTATAATTTATTTTGAGTTAATTTTTGTAAAGGGTGTTAAGTTACATGTCTAGATTCGTTTTTTTTTGCATGTGAATGTCCAGTTGCCCCATTACCATTTGTCAAAAAGACTCTTTGGTCCATTGAATTGTCTTTGATCCTTTGTCTAAGATTATTTGACTATATTTACTAGGGTCTGTTTCTTGGCTCTCTATTCTATTCCATTGATCTGTTTATTCTTATGCCAGTACCACACTGTCTTGATTACTATAGCTTTTTAGTAAGTTTTCAAGTTGAGTAATGCTGGTCCTCTCACTTCGTTCTTCTTCAATATTGTGTTGACTAGTCTAGGCCTTTTGCCTCTCCACATGAACTTTATAATCAGTTTGTTAATATTTCACAAAATAACTTGCTGGATTTTGACTGGGATCAAGTTAGGAAGAACTGATTTGGTAACAATATTGAGTGTTCCTATCTATGAACATAGGATTGCTTTTTATTGATTTAGTTCTTTGTGTTTGTAGTTTTTCTTATATAGACTTACACATATCTTGTTGGATTTATATCTAAGTAGTTTATTGCTTGGGATGCTAATGTCAGTAGTGTAGTGTTTTAAATTTTAAACCCCACTTGTTCATTGATAGCGTATAGGAAAGCAATCAATTCTTGCATGTTGACTGTGTATCCTTCAAGCTGTAATTGCTTATTTGCTGTGGAAGTTTTTTGTTTGTTTCTTTTGGATTTTCTACGAAGACAATTATGTCATCTGTGAACAAAGACAGTGTTACTTATTTCTTATCAACTTGTATATATTTTATTTCCTGTTCTTAACTTGTTGTATTATCTAGAACTCTGAGTATGACGTTAAAAGGAACGGTGAGAGGAGACAACTTAGCTTTGTATCCAATCTTAGTGGGAAAGTTTCTAGTTCCTTACCTTTAAGTACTATGTAGCTGCAGGTTTTTTGCAGATGTTCTTCATTAAGTTGAGGAAATTCTCCTCTATTTTCAGCTTAAGGAGAATTTTTATCATTAATGAGTGTTGAATTTTGTCAAATACTTTTTCTACATCCAGTGATATAATCATGTGGTTTTTCTTCTATAGCCTGTTGATATGATGGATTACATTATTTAACTTTCAAATGTTGAACCAGAATTTCATACCTGAAATAAATACTATTTGGTCATGGTGCATAGTGTTTTTTTTTTAATAGATAATTGGGTTTGGTTTGCTAATATTTTGTTGATGATTTTTGCACCTATGTTCAAGAGAAATATTTGTCTGTAAGTTACTTTTCTTGTATTGCCTTTGTCTGGTTTTGGTATTAGGATAATGCCAGCCTAATAGAATGACTTGGAAAGTATTCCCTCTGCTTATATCTTCTGGAAGAGTAATACGGTTAGGCTTTGTGCCCCCACCTAAATCTCATCTTGAATTGTAATACCTATAATCCCAGTAAGCCCCACGTGTCAAGGGAGAGACCAGGTGGGGGTAATTGAATCATGAGGATGGGTTCCCCCATGCTGTTCTTATAATAGTGAATGAGTTCTTATGAGATCTGACGGTTTTATAAGAGGCTCTTCCCCCTTCACTCGGCATTTCTGCTTCCTGCCACTTTGTGAAGAAGGTGCCTTGCCTCTCCTTCCTCTTCCATGATGATTGTAAGTTTCCTAAATCCTCCCCAGCATGCTAAACTGTGAATCAATTAAACCTTTTTTCTTTATAAATTACCCAGTCTTGGGAAGTTCTTTATAGCAGTGTGAGAATGGCCTAATACAAAGAGATTTTAGAGAATTAGCATAATTTATTACTTAAATGTTTGATAGAATTAACCAGTGACTAAATCTGGATTTTGTGCTTTCTGTTTTGAAAGATTATTAATTATTGATTCAATTTTAAAAATAGATATAGGCATAATCAGATGATGTTTTTATTCCTGTGTGAGTTTTGTCAGATTGTGTCTTTCAAGGAATTGGTTCATTTTATCTAGATCAAGAAATTTGTGGGCATGGAGTTGTTCATAATACTCCTTTTTATTATCCTTTTAATATCCATGAGATCTGTAGTGATGTCCCTTATTTTATTTCTGATACTAGTAATTTGTGTCTTCTCTCTTTTTTTATTGGTTAGCCTGACTAGAGGATTATCAATTTTATTGATCTTTTCAAAGGACCAGCTCTTGCTTTTATTGATTTTTCTCTATTGATTTCCTCTTTTTAATTTCATTGATTTGTGTTCAAATGCTTATTATTTCTTTTATTCTGCTTAGTTTGGATTTAACTTGCCCTTCTTTTTCTAATTTTCTAAGTAGAAAATTTAGATAATTTACTTTAGATCTTTCCTTTTTTTAGTTATACATTCAAGGCTATAAGTTCTCCTCTCAGCACTGCTTTTGATGTTTCTCACAAATCTTGATAAATTCTATTTTCTTTCTCATTTTGTTCAAAATATTTTAAAATTTTTCTTTGGATTTCTTCTTTGACTTATGTTATTTAGAAGTTTGTTGTTTAAGCTGAAAGTATTTGGGCGGGCGGAGGGGGGTGGTTTCCAGCTCTCTATTACTGATTTCTTGTTTAATTTCACTGTGGTCTGGGAGCAGGTCATTGCGTGAGTTTTATTCTTTTACATTTGTTAAGACATGTTTTATGGCCCAGAATGTGGTCTATCTTGGTGAGTGTTCCATGTGAGCTTGAGAAGAATGTGTAAGCTGCTATTGTTAGTTGAAGTAGTCTATAGATGTCAACTATATCTGGTCTATTGATGGTGTTGTTGAATTCAAATGTGTCTTTACTGATTTTCTGCCTGAGTTTCTTTTGATTAGTGTTAGCATGATATATTTTTTTCCATCCATTTACTTTGGTCTATATTGTCTTTGTAAGTAAAGTGTATTTCTTGTGGTCTTGTTGTTTTGATTATTCTGAAAAATCTCTGTATTTTAATGGGTGTATTTAGACCATTAGCATTTAAAGTGATGACTGATATAGTTGCATTAATATATACCATATTTGTTACTGTTTTCTATTTGTTATTCTTGTTCTTTGTCCCTAATGTCTTCTATACTTTTTCTGCCTTTTGTGGTTTTAATTTAGACTTTTATATGACTCCATTTTCTCTTCTTTTTCATAATATAAATTATACCTCTTATTACCTTTTTGGTGGGTGATTTAGAGTATGCAATGTACTTTTACAATGAATCCAAGTCTACTCATATTTTAAATTTTAAATTTTTGTGGATTCACAGTAGGTATATACATTTATGGAGTATGTAGGAAGTTTTGATACTGGCATGCAATACAGGCATAATAATTACATCATAGAAGATAGGGTATCCAACCCCTCAAGCATTTAGCCTTTGTGTTACAAACAACCCAATTATACTCTTCTAGCTATTTTAAAATGTACAGTTAAATTATTATTGACTATATTCACCCTGTTGTGCTATTGAATACTAGGGTTCAGTTATTCATACTATTTTTTTGTACCTATTAGCCATCTCCACCCACCTTCACCCCCCTACTACCCTTCCCAGCCTCTGGTAATCATCCTTCCAAATCCACTTTTAAATAATAGTGTACTGCTTAGCAAGTAGTGGAAGTGCCTTATGATAACAAAATATTTCTAATTTTTCCTTTCTGTCCCTTGTATCATTTGTTTCACTTATACACAATCATACATAAGCCTCTATGAATGCACACATAACCATACATAATTGAACACATTGTTGCTATTATTATTTTGAACAAAATATTATTGTTAGATCCATTAAGAATAGGAAAAATAGAAGTTTTTATGTGACCTTCATTTATTTATTCTCTGAAAATCTTCCTTTCTTTATGTATATCTGAGTTTCTGATGTACCTCATTCTCCTTGTCTCTGAAGAACTTTTAACATTTCTTGCAAGGCAGTTCTACTGACAACAAATTATCTTAAGTTTTGATTGTCTAAGTCTTAACTTGTTTGCCTTTGATGGATAATTTCACAGGGTACAGACTTTTAAGTTGATTATTTTTTTCTCTCAGCACTTTAAATATTTCACCCCACTCTCTTCTTGCTTGCATGGTGTCTTAGGAGAAGTTAGATGTAGTTCTTATCTTTGCTCTTCTATAGGTGAGGTGGCTTTTCCTGTTTTCCTTCAATATTTTTTTCTTTATCTTAAGTTTGAATATGATATGTCTAGATGTAGTTTTTGTTTTAGGGTATACATATTTTTTCTTTTGACATTCATCTTGACTGATGTTCTCTGAGTTACCTGGCTATGTGATTTGGCATATGAAAATAAATAATTATGCGAAATCCCTCAGTCATGATTGCCTCAAACACTGCTCTATTCTTTTCTCTTTTTCTTCTCCTTCTGTTATTTATATTGTGGGTATATTATACCTTTTATAGTTATTCCCAGTTCTTGGATATTCTGTTCTGTTTTTTTTTCCAGTGCTTGTTTTCACTTTGCTTTTCAGTTATGGAGGTTTCTATTGCCATATTCTCAAGCTTAGAGCCTATTTCCTCAGTTCTATCTAGTCTAGTAATGAGCCCATGGAAGGTGGTCTTCATTTTGTTACAGAGTTTTTAATGTATAGCATTTCTTTTTAATTATTTTTTAGAATTCCCATCTCTCTGCTTACATTATCCATATGTTCTTGCATATTGTCTACTTTTTTCTATTAAAGCCCTTGGCATATTAATCATAGTTGAAAAAATTCCTGGTCTGATAATTTCAATATTCCTGCTATATCTAACTCTGGTTCTGATGCATGTTAAGTCTCTTCAAGCTGTTTTTTTTTTTTTTTTTTTTTTTTTTTTTTTTTTTGCCTGTCAGTGTGATTTGTAATTTTTTGTTGAAAGATAGACATAATGTACTGGGTAAAAGATCTTTAGTAAGATAGTGGTAGGATACTGGGAGAGGGGAAACATTCTACAGTCCTATGATTAGGTCTCAGTATTTTGGCGAGTCTGAGCCCCTGGGCTCTGGCAGTGTTTCTCAGTACCCCAGATTCCCTGACTTCGTGGGACAGAATGAATAGATGGGGCTGGAATTGGCTATTTCTTTTCCCTCACATGGAAGGCTAGAACTGGCTGGAGTTCATGTTTTCCTTCCTCCAGGTAGGCTAGCCTCTGACAAAACTTCTGCATGTTAAGCTGTGGTAAAATAGTTTCTCCTAAGGGTAGCCCTCATGTAGAACAGAATGCTCTGGCATATTTCAAATTAGTTTCTCTCCCCTTCCCCATCCCAGAGGGAGGAAGAAATTTTTGTCCAACATTCACTGGGAGGACCTTGTAGAGCTTCTGGAGGTAAAACTCATAAAAATGTACCACTTGCTTCATGACTGGGTCCCCTAGAGTTTTTACTTATCTGATTTGTCCACACTGAGCCTCCCAATTTATCAATTACCATTTAGGTTTTCCTACCTCAGTACTGATTGTCATGGAAGTTTGTGGGTTCTCCCCAGTAGGTTGTGATGTTCTGTATTTTCTTATCTGTATCTCCAATTCTGGGGGAAGTGGTTTGCCCTGTGACCTCAAATCTCTGACGGAAATAAGAAGAGTTGTCGATTTTTCAGTTTGTCCAGGTTTTTTACTTCTTAAAACAGAGTAGCAACTTCTAAGCTGCTTACATGCTGAACCAGAAACCAGAAATCCAACCTATACTTTTCAATTAGAGTTCTTGATTCATTGAAGTCTACTTTTTGGCTATGTGTTTTCCAAATGTTGACATTTCTATCCTTCTGGTTGCTTTGGTCAAAACCCTTGGAGCCATCTTTGACTCTCTTTTCTCTCTCTTCTATATGCAATACATCAGCAAATCTTGTGGCAGTACCTTTATAATATGTCCAGAATCTCATCACTTCCTATTATCTGTTCATCTATTTTTTTAAGGCTATGTTACCATGTTCCCTCATCTGGATAACAGCAACAGCTTCCTATCAGGTCTTCCTTCTTCTACCCTTGCCCTCACTTCCTACAGTCCAGTCCCAACAGAGCAGCTACAGTGATCTAATTATAACGTAAGTTAGATTGTGTCAGTCCTTATTTCAAAACCTTCCAATGGTTTTTCCATCCTACTTAGAGTAAAATCCAAATTCCAGATAGAGGCTTATAAGTCTTCCTATCTTCTGACATTTTCTTCTATTAATCTTCCCCTGGCTTACTCCATTCCAGGCACACTGACCTTCTAGTTATTCCTTGAGCTCACCTGATGTACTTCCACCTTATGTCATATGACTAGCTGGCTGTCCTTCTCTTTGGGAATAGTCTTTTCCCAGATATCTACATAGATATCCTTCCCAACTCCTTTAAGTCTTTCCTCAAATATCATCTCAGTGAGGCCTGCCCTTACCACCCTATATAAGATTGCAACCTCACTCCTATTGTGTCCTCTCTTGCTCTGCTCTACTTTTTTTCTTTTTCTGTAGCACTAATCACCTTTTTATATTTTGACATACCATTTATTTGTTATATATTAGGTCGTATGTCTCTTACTTATTCAAATATAAGCTCATTAGGGTGGTGACCTCTTTTGATTATTTTTTTCATTCCAGGTATGGTCTACATATAGACAACTTTATGCATAGTCCAGAGTAAATGACAAATACAGAATTTTAAGCATTAAAATGACATTAATAGCATGCCAGTCAATTCTCTGAAGACCAGCATGAAGATCTGTATAGATATAGACATAGACATAAATTTCACTTTTTATACATGGGAATACAGACAAATTATAGGAAATATATACAATATAATTGTAAAATGTGAATAGGTGCAAAACATCAAAGTAAGAAATAACTCTATCCCTCACTCTCATCAGTCTCTAATATGGACTCTTTACTACATTCAGATTATTTTTTTCAATTGTTTATTCATACTAAGTAACATACTATGCTCCTTCTTACCCACAAACCTTCCTTGTGTGTTTTGAATATTGTTATCATTCCTATGTAAAACTCACCAATGTTCAGACCCCGATTAAGTGTCATCTTTTTCCTGAAGCTGTATTTGACCTCTTAATTTCGTTCAGTGAAGTGTCCTGGGTGCCCCAAACAGTGCCTGGAATGTAGTAAGATGCCCAACAGATATGTCTGGATAATTAAATTGGTTATTATGGTCTTCTTTAATCTCAACTACAAAATAACATTTCAGGTTATTTAGTGTAGCAGATGGAGTATACTATGTCTTAAAAAAACCAATGGGTTTAGAAATAAACAAAACCTTTCCAATATCCAAAAGCAAAACAAAAACAAAAACAAAACAAAATTAAACTGATAAACAACAAAAACCAAAACCTAGAATATCAATAAGCAACAGCAACGATAGACAACAAAATCCCACCCTAGTGCTGCCATAGTGTGTTTTATTATCATAACCGATGATTTTACATAGTAAACTCTTCTACAAAAGATTATTTCCATGGCAACATATTCAATTTCTACCTTATGATATGAGCTCATAAAAACAGCATCAAAAACACCACCAAACCACAGAAAAACAGAAACAAGAAAACATTGTAACATACAAATAATTAATATACACTGACTACAAGTTAAAAAGTAGCACATATGAAGATTTACATTTAAAATTAAGCCATTGATAGCAAAGTAGGTAGAAATCTCCAGTGTTTTAAGAAAAGACTATAGTCTAATTTTTTTTGCAATCAGTATTTGAAATTAAATACTCGTAGCATACTGACACTTTATATGCAAGTATTAACCTAATATGTCAGTTCTGATTTCTTACTGAAAGATTTCAATCCCGCGTGAAAGATCAATGGCATTCAGCAGGGATTCTCTTTTAATTACCATTTCTTTCCCAGTCTGAAGGGACTCTTCTGACTGAAAAAGCAACTAACATTTTATTTTGACAGTTATTTGAATTACAGTAAATAATAGGAGATAGGAGGCTCTTACATGACACATTTATGGTTTTGGTAGACAATCTGTTGAGAAATCATTTTGTATAGCTTTAGCAGAATTCAGTGGGCCCACTAGAAAAGGGAGAGAATAAAGGATCCTAATAGAATACATAAAAGTAATTTCATTTTTACAGTTGAGCCTTTGTTCTTAGGTCACACTGGAGACTCCGCTCTTTATGTTCCAGTCTCTCTCTCTTCCCTGCGCCCCCCTCACCACTCCACCTCCGCCATGTATGTGTGTGTGTGCATGTGTCCATGTTTTTGAGCCACTATTTTTGTGAAGTCGCTGGTCTCTCTCCTCATTGAGGACCAACTCCAAAATTTTTCTCGGAAGTCCCTCCCAGGTCATATTAATTACTCCCTGATGCTATCTACACTTTTCTGAGAGGCCTCGCTACCATTTCTCAAGCCTATCGCCCAATGTGCCAAAGCTGTAATGGGTTTTAGAACTAAATTGGATAGGATTTGGTGCTCTCTTTTGTATGTTTGTGGTTTTCTCTGTTACACAAAAGCAGCCTGTGTTGCATTCCAATTCCGCATAAGTGTGTAATCTTTCCAGTACTCCCGCCCTTCAGCTTCCACTACCATAGGATTAGAGTGGATGGTTGGGACAACAGGGAAAGGTGAGTACATGACCCTGCAGTATACGATTTTGTTAATATTACAAGGTTGCTTTGACTTGTTCTTTCTTCCCTTAGAAATGAAGTTCTTGACCTGAGTCCAAGAGCTCTGACTGGGTCTAAATGGGCTGCAGTAGATATATAAGCCTTGTGAATTTGTACAAATATTTTGTGGGTATGTGAATTTAAGGGTTTAAAAAAATCCCCCAATAATCACAGCAAATTAACTTTAAGTCACCTCATGGAAATATATGTTACTATGCCCATCCTACCAGTTTTGCAAATATGCTGGGAAATATCTAAATTCTGCAAGTTTTGTTTCAAATTGGGACAATTCTCCACTTCTATTCCCATCTCTAACACTACATTAGTACAAAATACTTGGTTACAGCAGGAGGTGATATCTGGTAATTCCTGGGTATACTGATTTGGAGCTAGGCAGAGCTGAACTGGAGTGCCAACTCTATCACTTTCTAACTAAATAGACTTCAGCAAATCTAAGCCTAAGTTATCAAATGGATGTAAGTATATGTGTCTCATAGGGTGATTGTGAGGAATGTGAAAAATGCATGAAAAAGCACTTGCTTGTAATGTATGGTGATATGGTTTAGCTGTGTCGCCACCTGAATCTTGTCTTGAATTGTAACTCCCACAATTTCCATGTGTCATGGGAGGAACCCACTGGCAGGTAATTGAATCATGGAGGCAGGTCTTTCCCGTTCTGTTTTCACGATAGTGAATAAGTCTCATGAGATCTGATGGCTTTAAAAATAGGAGTTTCCTTACGCAAGCTCTCTCTTTTCCTGCTGCCATCCATGAAAGATGTGACTTGCTTCTCCCTGCATTTTGCCATGATTGCAAGGCTTCCCCAGCCATATGAAAGTGTAAGTCCATTAAACCTCTTTCTTTTGTAAATTGCCCAGTCTCAGATATGTCTTTATCAGCAGTGTGAAAATGGACTAGTACACATGGTACACTTCATACTACAGGATAAAAGGAAGTATACTTAAAAGTACATTGATAGACGGATTAACTAACTAAATCACCTTTTACATTTCTTCCCAACCTTTCACATTTCCTCAAAAGCACTCAAAAGGCAGAGAGAAAATAATAGGTAAAAATTGGATTGAGATTGACAATGTCCACTGTATTTGCAAAGCTTTCCAGTCTTCCTCCATAAAGTGAAAAAGAAGCACTCTGAGAGCTGAGCACTAGATATTTAGAAATATGTGTTCATGCTTTATCTGTCTTTAACAAACTCAGATTCCTCTGGCTTGGGCTCCTCTTTTATTTTATATATACCAGTTTGTATATATAAAATACTATTAATAATAAATTATAAACACATTTAGGATAAACATAAAGTTTTATTCCTTTAAATGATTAAAATATATTTATATTTGTTGTGAAGTGTGAAAAAACATTGTCATATTATTCAAACAATACTTACTGAGTTCTGATACTGTGAGAGGCACATGTGAGTATTAAATATTATTAGTATTACTAGGTGTTAAAATATTTCTAGAAAAAAAGTGAATAAGACCATTTGGTAGTTAATAATCATTTCCTTATAAAGATGTGCTCTTTAAATGCCCCCACTATTGGGGAGTCCAGTGTCTCTGTATTTAAGAGAACTGGAGGAAGATGAAGTATTCCAGCTGATGGTCCTGGATTTAATACTCAATTTGGTGGGCAGCTCTTTGGGCCAAGCACAAATGTCCTGTATTTGTGCCAGTGGCAGGTGTCTCAGCCTGGCCACATAATTCTACTGTACCCTCTGTTTTGAGAAACTTTGATTGTAGATAGTCACCTCAGAGTAAAATGACAAATCTTGTGATTAAGGAAGAAAATTATTTTTCAATTTGAACTAAATGGAGACTTTCTTCCACTTGGCTGATTCTACCAGAATGCTATGTATAACTGCATCCTCTGTTATTGGCTACCTTGTTATCCTCAATTGCTTTCTTAGCCTGTACTTTTGTTTTTTCCAGATCTTCACAGCTATTTCTATGGATATATCCACATAAGGGCTCAATCCTAGGTCCAGTTCTTGGCAGAGGGAGGGAATACATTAGACTTACCTCACTGGGGCTCAGCATTAACCATTTGATTCATGCAGGTTTGAAGCGAATCAGATTCAGGGTTTCAAAACACAGGGGTGTGCATTTATACCCATTCCACAGGCCCAAACTTTTGTTTATATTTCCCACCTGCTACCATATCTCTCTCAAGAACTGGAATCTATAACTTAGGATCAGATTCTAGTTTAACAGTTTGTCCAAAATAGGTTTTCATTTGTAATCTCTTTTGATGCCATGTTGTAGAAATCTTGATCATGTTGACTTAGAGTTGAACTAGGGATATAAACTAGATAGAACTTTAGATTTTGTTTATTCAGGATGCTGGATAGTAAGAATTTTCCAGTCTTTTTCTATTTTAGTAAATTTACCTTTAATATACGGGTTGATTCTATTTGAAGAGACTCACTAAAGATTTGGCTTAGGTAATGTATTATGGTCCATGTATAACGGTACATGTTTCACTTCCATACCTAGAGGGAGGCATTTTATACAGATGGTATGTGTAGGTAGCTCCTCTGTCTTTCCCTGTTCTCCAGCTTCTTTCTACCCGTGACACAAATACATGACATCAAATTGGCAGGACGGTTTGCATTCCTGATTAGGTAGACCTAGTACTATGAGGCTATAAAATCACAGATGGCTGCCTTGAAAACTCAGTTTTAGAATAAAAACAAATAGATGCCTTTTATATGGAGAAGTTGCCTTCTTTTCAAAAAGCAAGCCCTGGTGTTCTTCATGAATTTTTGCTTTTTTGGTTAAACAGTACCAAAAGAAGGAGTAAGACCTTTTTATGTTGTTCAGAGAGCTCCAGTAGTACTTCCATTGCTAGCAGAAATTGAAAGGCTGAATGCCTAACAGACACAATAAAAAGCATAAACATGGAAAATGACTGCAGGAGTTTCAGAGGGTCACTCCTGGGAAGCCATAGATTGAGGGAAGCGCAGCAGAACAGGGCAGAAGCTGAGCCTCAGTGTCTGCCATTTTCCTCTTCAGATGGTCCTCTTCATGACAAATAAGGTATCAATGAACTGAGGAGGCTCTAGGGAGTCAGAGTATAGATGTTTCCATGCTCTGCTGGTTCTTACATCCAGCATGAAAAGGTGAGAAGAATCAGGACTCTGTCTAGGCCTTACAGCCTGGCTTGCGATATATCTAGGGATTTCCTAGTAGAATGTCATGGTCCTCAGCATGAGTTCAGAATCAGAACTGAGAAAGCAACAACAACAAAAAACCACACACACACACATTTTGTGTGTGTGTGTGTGTGTTTGGTTGTGAAGTTACTGATTTAATTCAGATTATTCTGGGAACCCACCAGAGAAGGAAAGGCCGTTATCTAAGATCAGTGGTTCTTAAACATTCATGTGCAGAAGAATCATTTGAGTAGTTCGTTAAAATGGGCCTCTTATCCAGAAATTTGGACTTGGCTCATGGCACACAAACATGTACTTTGAATAAGCACCCTGGGTAATTCTGATTTGAGTGTCTAGAACCACAGTTTGGAAAAGTCTGACAAAGTGGAACCTGAATCCTTATGGCTTCAGTGGCCTCATTTTTCATGGTTTAGGTAGCCATTCTGGAAAAGAGACTCTTTTTTGTTTGTTTGTTTGTTTGTTTTGGATGCAGATTACGGAGAACATAGAACTGAGACTATCCTGAGAAGGCCATGTACCTACAAACTGTTTCCTGACTCTCTATATGAGCACATGATTGTGGCTCAGTTGGTAATGTCATGGGCACAGGTTGGAGGAATGCTGTTCTACCATGTTGTTTATTTTCTGCTGCTGTTGAATCTTCCTGAGGGGGTAGATATGGAAAAGTGGCTCAGACTAGAATTCCAGAGACTTAGTGTAAGTTTCTTCAAATATGTGTGAAGTTGAATCACAGTTTCCTCCTATGTAAAGTTAGAGGGTTGGTGTGGATAATCCTAAGATTTGTTTAAAATCTTGTATTGTGTACCAGTGTGTGTATCTTCTTTTTATGAATTTACTGGTACCTAAAAGAGAGAGTAAGAGTACTCATATTCCTGTGTTATTGCCATGTCACAGTTGTCATTGTCATCATTTTCTTCTCCAAAGAAGAAATTGTATAGTGCATGTGAAGTCAAGAAAGTGACCTCACAGCTGCTAGGGCAACAATACACTTATTTGTTTTAGATTTAGCAAGTCTCCATGATCTGTTTGGAGACTTAACATTTTCTTTCTCTGTTCTCGTTAGGCATATATGTTTTTTTCTGCTCTGAAATTGATTACTATAATCCTATCTATTCAGAAGGTAGCATATAGGAAACAGTATAATGTAGTTGTTAAACATGACTCTTTGGGCATGAAGACAAGATACAAATTTCTGCTTCTAAAACTTACTGGCCATTTAATCTTGGGAAAATTGCTTAATTTCTCTAAGTTCAATTACCTCATCTATGAAATGGGTATAATAATAGTAATTATTTAGTAGAGTTGTTAAAAGATTGCATAAGATAATGCTTTTTAAGAATTTAATTTAATGCAAATTTAAATTTAATGCAATGTTTGACATAGGGCAAGAACTAAATAAATAGTAGTTTTTCTGTATATGCTGGAGGTCTTTAATTCTGGCTGTACAATAGAACCACTGGGAAAATTTTAAGTAAATTCCAGTGCCTGTGCTCCACCTGAGGCTAATTAAATCAGCATTTCCCAGGATGAAGCAGGACATATGTATATTTTGAAAGCCCTCCAGGTGATTTTGTGTGGCAGAGGTTGAAAGCATCTGGTATTTGCCAATTGTAATATATGTATCAGAAAGGAGATGATTTTTTGGCCTCTCAGGTACGTATTAAAGACATAGTCAATGCAGCTGACATAGATCTCCACATAGACATAGGAGTGATGCCTTTGGTAATCATGACAGTATTAGTCCTTAACTAGTTGGTGGCTGGTGCCCCAGTGGCCAAGGCCATCATGGGATAACAAGAAAAGAAAACATATGTTGGGTCTATTTTAACCTGGAGAGGCCAACGTATCATTCCGAATTTTGTGATATCTGGTTTTGAGATAATTTTCTACAATCCTTCTGATCCAATTTCTTTTAAAAAAACAAAGCACAACAAAAAGTAATCCATTGAAGCTGTGAAAGATATACAAGGAAGGTGACATTTTCCTGAGGATAAGGGAAGCTAGATTTGGGCCTTTTGGGGGTTTGTGATGTGTTTTTCTTTGGTTATTAGTCCCCTGATCCACTCTGAGCACAGAGCAGGCTCAGAGATGTTCATTAGATTCTGGGGGACTTTCCCTTGAGCGAGGGCCCTGAGAGGCCACGGCCTAGCCTTGGGGGAAACTCTGTTTCCAGGCTCTGGCCTCCATTGGTGTACTCTTAACTGATTCTTAAATTTGCGTTGTCTGAATTGGTAAGGCAAATGCCAGGCTTCCCTAGAAGCTTTCCAAGCATATGTTCCAAGTAGTTTGCTAGGGCTCACCTCAGAGAGGATGTATTCCTAAACTTTTGGCATGAATTCGAATACAGTAAGACCTTGCTTAATGATGGAGATACGTTTTAAGAATGCATTGTTAGATCATTTTATTGTTGTGCCAACATCATAGAATGTGCTTACACAGACCTAGATGGTATAACCTACTACATACCTAGGCTATATAGTATAGAATATAGCTCCTAGGCTGCAAATCTGTATAGCATATTACTGTACTAAATACTGTAGGCAATTATAACACAGTGGTAAGTATTTGTGTTTCTAAACACAGAAAAGGTATAGTGAAAATATAAAAAAAGGGTACATCTGTATAAAGCACCTACCATTAATGTAACCTGTCAGACTGGAAATTGCTCTGGATAAGTCAGGGAGTGAGTGGTGTGTGAATGTGAAGGCCAAAACGTTACACTACGGTAGACTTTATAAACACCGTACACTTAGGCTACACTACATTTATAAAAACAGTTTTCTTTTTTTGGTGACAAATTGATGTTAGCTTACTGTTACTTTTTAACTTTATAAACATTGTTTTTAAACCTTTTTGACTCTTTTATTACAATACAGCTTAAAACAAACACATTGTACAGCTGTACAAAAATATTTTCTTTTATATCCTTATTCAACAAGCTCTTTTCTATGTAAAGTTTTTTAACTTTTTAAACTTTTTTGTTAAAAAACTAAGACACAAACATGCAGATGAGCTTAGGCCTACACAGGGTCAGGATCATCAACGTCGCTATTTTCCACCTCCACATCTTGTCCCAGTAGAAGGGCTTCAGGAGCAGTAATACCCAGGGGGCTGTTGACTCCTATGATAACAGCCTATAATAATGCCTTCTTCTGGAAAACTTCCTGAAGGACCTACCTGAGGCTGTTTTATAGTTAACTTTATTCTTATTATTTTAGTAAGGAGTATACTCTAAAATAACAATAAAAAGTATGGCATAGTGAATACACAAACCAGTCATATAGTCATTTGTCATCACTACGAAGTGTTACATGCTATACATATATGTGCTATACTTTTATGTGACTGGCAGTGCAGTAGGTCTGTTTACACCAGCATTATCACAGTGAATAATGCATTGTGCTACAATGTTAGGGCAGCTACAATGTCACTAGACAACAGGAATTTTTCAGCTCCATTGTAATCGTATGACACCACTGTCATACGTGTGGTCAGTCATTGACTGAAATATCCTTATGTGGCACATGACTGTAGATAAAATCTCATCTTTTACTAGAGTGAGCTGAGTCAGCACACACTCACTGAGGCAAGGCAACTGCCTACATATTTCACCCTGATACACTCTATCCTTATCCTTTTAGTTTTTCACCCAAGGAGGCTCCAAATATTTCTGTCACAGGCCCCCAATTTGTGCATTCCATCCCTAAAAGGGAGGCAGAGGGGTTGAAGGATACAGTTAAAGTTGGAGCAGAAGGAAATAGGTAGCTGTAAATCCAAAGAGAGCAGAGGTGAGTGCTGGATGGTGGATAAGTAGTGAGAAGATAATAAATATCTAGAGAGAGCAGGGTGGGGAAAGTAGTGCAAAGCCCTAAAATAACTTCACTGTCTAGAAGACCTCTGTGGCTTTTATCATCCCAGCAGCCCTTCCCCTCTTCTGGCATCCAGAATCAGAGACAGTAGTGGGCCTGTCTTCACTCTTGACTCCTGATGCTGTGACGGGTCCATAGGTACAGTTGTAATGCAAGTAGGACCTATCAGAGTCCTTTCTTGGGGCTGATATAAACAATGAAAATTCACAATAGCAAAGATGTGTAATCAACCTAAGTATCCACTGGTACATGAATAAAGGAAATGTGGTATATATGATATATATGCACAATAGAATACTATTCAGCCATATAAAAGAAGGAAATCCTGTCTTTTGCAGCAACATGGATGGAATCTGAGACCATTATCTTAAGTGAAACAACTCACATAGAAAGACAAATACTGCATGTTCTCATTTAGAAGTGGGAGTGAAATAATGTGTACATACAGACTTAGAGTATGGAATAATAGACACTGGAGACTCAGAAGGGTGAGGGGCAGAGAGGCAGGATGAATGACAAGAAATTATTTAATGGGTACAATGCATGTTATTTGGGTGAGGCACCGACTTTACCATTATGCAATATAAACATATAACAAAATTACACTTGTACCCCACATATTACAAAAAAATTAAATTTAAAATAAGATGCCGGTGATGACTGACTATCACTACAAGGAAAGAGTGTACCTGCTAATGAAACAAACAGGAAGGTAAGAGGACAGAGAGCGAAGTAGAGACCTGATAATTCTGCTATGCTTAAACCAGCCCACCCCTTAGTCCTTGGTTTTCCCAGTGATGTAAGCTATTCATCCCTTTTTCTCCCAAGCTAGATGAGTAGGATTTCTGTCAAGGAAAGTTCCAATACAACTCATTTCATAATTTTGGTAAGAATTTGCCTCCCACAGACAGCAACAGTAGATTTTTTTCCTTCGAGTTATTTTGAATACGTTGCCTCTCCTAACAGGAATGTTCTTGAGTGGTACAGTTCATCGGGAATGACTCCCTTTGTAGACATTTTTCTCTGGTCTTTTCTTTACATATATCCTTCCCCTGTTAGATTAAAAGCTCCTACTTGCATTTCAGATTTTGGCCCGGAACATCTAAAGTCAGGGCCTGATAGAGGCTTGTTCCTGCCCAATTTCATTCGTTTCAGCTGAGGCAGCTGCCTCATTTAAGTGCTGCCTGGTAAATAGAGCATGTATAAAAGGTGAAGGAAGAAGGAATTGGGACTGAAGCAACCAGAACATCTGATGATCAGAAGCCCTCCCTGACCTGTCCTACTTCCTCTTCACAGCAACTCAATGTTGACATTTTTGGATCCAGAAATCAGGGGCATTTCTCTGAGAGTAGAAAGGGGTTTTTAGAAAGAGACATCCTAAGATTATGGTGGCTAAATAGAGCTAACTGGATGCTGTTGAAGTAGAGTACTAAAAACAAGCTTTCATGGAATTTAACATATCCCTTCATGCGCAGCGTGGTGCTGGAGTGGGTGTACACTGTTGTTGGGGATTGATTTAGAGAGGCACGGTTTAGGAGAGACAGCCTCCCAAGCAAGCAGTCCAGGCCAAGAAGAATCTTAGAGTAAAAATGTCAGGCTAAGTGATTCTTAACCAGGAGTGATTTACTCCCCAGGAGACATAGGAAATTTCTGGAGGTATTTTGGATGTCATGACTGCAGAGGGTGTCGCTACTGCTTAGCAAGTAGAGGCAGAAATGAAACTAAGCATCCTAAGTGCACAGGTCAGCTCTCAAAATTATCTGGTCCAAAATGTCAGTGGTGTTGCAGTTGAGAAACTGGGCCGAAGCCATTAGTGATACCTGGGTGATATGGGGAGATCAAGGACAGACACTCTTTCCAGAGGGTCAGAGGTAGAATCCACACCAGGACCAAGCAAGAGATTGCAGCTGGGGGAATAAAGTGTTAAAAGAAGTACAGGTCAGGAACAAAAAAGTCCTATGATAGCAGCAAGGCATCTGAGTTGGTTGTTGTCATTTGGGAAGGGTGAGCTCATTTAATGGTCTAGAGTATACTTTCTTCCATTGTTTCATTCATAGTTAATATACTAAAGTAATTCACATTGAGGACAGCGGTCACTTTTTATTTTTTTCTGTGTCCTTGGTACTTGGCACAGAGTAAATTCAATAAATGGCTATTAGTAAAATGGGAATGAATGCAATGATGTATTTCTCCTCTGGGAAACATACATACATTTTTAGATATAAAAATAAGGATACTTATCTACATATATGCATATATATGCATATATATTGTCTTGCAATGTAAAGCACACATATTTTGGGATCATAAAATCTAAGCTAACCAGCTATGCGACTCATTTACACTAGATAATACTAACACTGACCTTACAAGGATATTTTCATTTTGAAAAATTGAGATATAATCATGTATCATAAATTGACCTTTTCAAAAATGCACAATTCAGTGGTTTTTAATACATTCACAAAGTTGTACAACCATTTCCACTATCTAATTCGTGTACATGTTCACCACTCATCAGGATACCTATTAGTGTTGACTAATGAGCCCTATTCTCCCATTCCCCATCCCCTAGGAACCACTAATCTACTTCTGTCTCTCTGGATTTCCCTATTTTGGGCATTTCATGTTAAAAGAATCGTACAATATGTGGCTTTGATATCTGGCTTCTTTCACTTAGCATGTTTTCAAGATTCATTGATATTATAGACTATATCAGAAATTTATTCATTTTTAAGGCTGAATGATAGGCTGTTGTATGGATATGCCATATTTATCTGTTAATCATAAGCCATTTGGCTTATTTTCACTTATTGGCTATTATGAATAGGCTGCAATGAGCAGTTGTGTGCAAAATTTTTATATTATCTTTGGTATCTACCTAGGAGTGAAACTATTGGGTCATATAGTAACTCTATATTTAATCTTTGGAGCAGCTGCCAGCTGTTTTCTATAATAAAGCATCTATACCATCTTACATTTCCACCAGCAGCGTATGAGGGTTCTAATTTCTCCACATTCTCACCACTTGTTATTGTCCATCTAATATAGCCATTCTAGTGGGGGTGAAGTTGTTTCTCACTGTGGTTTTAATTTGTATTTCCATAATTAATAATGATGTCAAACATCTTTTCATGTGCTTCTTGGCCATTTGCTTATCTTTTTTGGAGAAAGGTCTATTCAAGTCCTTTGCTTATTTATTTATTTATGAGACAGAGTCTTGCTCTGTTGCCCAGCCTGGAGTGCAATGTCCCAGTCTTGGCTCACTGTAACCTCTGCCTGTCAGGTTCTCCTGCCTCAGCCTCTTGAGTAGCTGGGATTACAGGTGTCCGCCACCACTCCCTGCTAATTTTTGTATTTTTAGTAGAGACGGGGGTCTTATCATGTTGGCCAGGCTGGTCTCGATCTCCTGACCTCAGGTATCTGCCCACCTCGGCCTCCCAAAGTGCTGGAATTACAGGCATGTGCCACTACGCCTGGCCCTTTGCTCATTTTTAATTGGTTTGTTTATGGTTTTGTTGTTGAATTGTAGAGTCCTATATATATGCTACATACTAGTCCTTTATTAGACATATGCTTTGCAAATAGTTTTTTCCACTCTGGGGGTTGTCTTTTCACTTTCTTTATAGTCTCCTTTAAAACAAATATTTTGAATTTTGATGTCTAATTTGCTGACTGTTTTGTTTTGTTTGCTTGTGCTTCTGGTGTCATATTTAAGAACCCTTGCCTAATCCAATGTCATGAAGACTTGAGCCTACATTTTTGTTCAAAAGTTTATTATAGTTTTAGCATTTACATTTAGGTCTATGATCCATTTTAAACTAACTTTTGTGTGGGGTGTAAGGTATGGATTCAATTTATGTGTGTGTGTGTGTGTTTGTGTGTGTGGGTATCCATTTAACTCAATCCTCTATATTGAAAAGAATATTCTTTCCCCTAATAAATTATCTTTGTACCCTTGTCAAAAACCTATTGACCATAAATGTATAGGTTTATTTCTGTAGTGTATTTCATTGTTCTTTATGCCTATCCTATGCGAGTACTACACTGTGTACTTAATTATAGTAATTTTGTTGTAAGTTTTGAAATTGAGAATTTTTTCCTACTTTGTTTTTCATTTTCAATGTTGTTTGGCTATCCTGGGTCCCTTGCAATTCCATATGAATATTAGGATCAACTTGTCAGTTTCTGCCAAAAAGAAAAAGCAATTAGGATTTTGATAAGAATTGTGTTGACCCTGTAGATAAATTTGGGGAGCACTGTCAACATAATACTATTATATTAAGTCTTCCAATCTGCAAAGATGGGATGGCTTTCCATTAAATTTTCATTAAAGTTCTTCTTTAATTTCCCGAAGTGATATTTTATGGTTGTCAGTACACAAGTCTTGTACTTCTTTTGTTAAATTTATTCCTAAATATTTTGTTTGTTGATGCTATTGTAAATGGTATTGTTTTCTCAATTTCATTTTCATTTATTCATTGCTGTGTATAGAAATATGGTTGATTTTTGTACATTCATCGTGCGTCCTACAACACTTATTAGTTATAATAGTTTTTTAGTGAATTCTTTAATATTTTCAATATATAAGATCATGCCATTTGTTAGTATACATAGTTTTATTTCTTCCTTTCCAAATTGGATGCCTTTTTTCGTCTTTTTCTTGTCTAATTGGCTTGGATAAAACCTCCAGCAAAATGTTTACTGGAAGAGGCAAGAGTTGAGGTCCTTGTCTTTTTTCTGATTTTAGGGGAAAGATTGCAGTTTTTCACCATTAAGTAAGATGTTAGCTGTGAGTTTTTCTAAATTAAAAAAAAATAAGGTTGAAGAAACACCTTGTTCGTACTTTTGGTAAGTGTTTTTATCATGAAAGGAGGTTGAATTTTGTCAGATGCTTTTACTGCATCTATTGGTATAATTATATGTTTATTATTTATTCCATTAATGTGGTATAATTACATTGATTGGTTTTCCTGTATTGAACCAAGCTTTCATTCCTGGGCTAAATTCCACTTAATCATAGTGTAGAATTCTTCTTACATGTTGATAGACTTAGTTTGTTAGTGTTATGTTGAGAATTTTTACCTGTATATCTACAAGTGATTGATTTGTAGTTTTCCTGTGGTATCTTTGTCTGTTTTTAGTATCAGGGTAATACTAGCCTCATTAAATCATTTGGAAAGCGTTCTCTCCTCTTTTATGTTTTGAATGAGTTTGTGTGTGAATAATTTGATGATTGGTACTAATTTTTTTTTTTTTTTAACTCACCACGAATGTCATCTGGTCCTGTGACTTTTTCTGGAAAGTGCTTTTCTTTTTTTTTTTTTTTTTTAAATGCAACCCCTTTACTTCTTATAGGTCTCTTAGGACTTTCTATTTCTTTTTGAGTCAGTTTTGCTAATTAGTGACTTTTTAAGAAATTTATTGAATTCATCTAGGTTATATAACTTGTGGACAATTATTCATAACATTCCTTTCAAATTGAATATGCCATCTTGCTGCATTCTGGCCTCCATGGTTTCTGATCAGAAATTAGTTGTTTTTAATTAACTTCTTTCTTGCTGGTTACAAGGCTCTTTCTTTGTCTTTGATGGTTTAATTATGGTGTATTTATGTGTGGTTCTCTGAGTTTATCTCATAGGGAATTTGTTGAATTTCTTGAATAGTAGATTAACATTTTTTATCAAGTTTGGAAAGTTTTTGTTTTTGTGTTTTGGTCATTACTTCAAGTATTCTTTCTGCTTTCTCTCTGTCCTCTTTTTCTGAGACTCCGCTCATGAGCATGTTTGCAAGTACGATGGTCTCTAAAGATCTCTTCTTTTTTCTTTATTCTCTATTGCTTTCTGTTTCTCAGACAAGATAATTTTAATTCATTCTCTTTAAGTTCAGTAATTATTTTCATGGTTCAGTGGGGGCTGTTGCCACACACATAACTGGATACACCATCTTTAGCACAAACATTTACCACTGGAGAGCTTTCTCCACAGTAGGAAGTCACCCATGAGAATGACAATACATTTGTTTGTGCAATTATTGCAGCACAATCTATGAGTAGAAAAATTGAGTTTCAGGTTTCTAACTTATTCCAATTACTTTTGCAAATGAAAACCAGAAAAACAGACCCAATGTGTTTATTTTTTCAACAGAATTAATTGCATGATAAAGCTTTTAGGTGTTGGGAATTGTTTTGTTCAAGGAAGTCAATGATTTTGCCACAGTGAGATTAGTGATGATAGAAGTAATTCTAATTTGTATTCTGCAGTCTTTATACTACTGCAGATAAGTTAGTTTCTCCAGGAAGAGAAAACTTTGTAGACTGGAGCCAGGGCATTTAGTTCCAGATGGAATAAAAGAAGAAGTAAAGCATTTACATTGAACTTTTTGTTGTAATTTAGCCCAATTTGATGAGGAAAAACTCTTCATTCCGGAATAATAATAGCTGGTGAAAGTATAATGCATAACTAAAGTAGAAATTTACCATTTTGAAACCCTTAGTAAAGTAATTGATTACAGGGATAACAGGTCAATAATGAATGTTATACATTTAAGAGAGAGGCCATTAGGGAACAAGCCATTCTAAAGTAGCAAAGAAACTCACAGATTACTTGATAATTGCAAAAAAGAAAAATATACCTATACAGTGGAGACATGTGGTTGTCACCAACTTAACCAAGCAATCACACTTAACATTACACTAATGGTCAGACAACCTAACATTATGACTTCCCTGATATGATACATTCTGAAGTACATGACATCTTGCCAAGAAAATATTAAACCTGAGTGTAATCAATGCTTTAGCTCTAACTTAGATTTGATAGGAAATAGGAAGTGCAAGAGATAGAGAATAAAAATAAATGACCCATCAACAAACAACTAGACAAATCTAGACTATGGGACACTCACATTACAACTTGCCTAACTTCTTCAAAAATTCATTAGAAAGGAAAGGTAGGATGACAGTTTTAGATGAGAAGAAACTTAAGCTCAGACCAACCAAATACAAAGCATGACTGATAGGATTCATATTAAAAATATTTTAATAACTGTTTTGACAATTAGAACAATTTATATATAGAGTGGATAGTGAGTTTAATTACTACTATGTAACAAGTCACTTTAAACCTCAATGGCTTAAAGCAATGGTTTATTATTTCTCCTGATTATGTGGGTTGGCTAGGTGGTTTTTCTCCTGGTCTTATCTGGGTTCACCCTTGCTGCTGTTTAGCTGGCAGATAGGATGGGGCTTGAGTTCAGCTGCGGCATTGGCCAGTGCATCTAAGATCTACTCTAGATGGCCAGCTTAAGCTTCCTTATAGCTTGGTAGTCTTACAAAAGCACTCAAACAGGTAGCAACACATTCTAAGGTCATGAAAACAGAAATTACAAGGAATTTTAAAAGCTTAGTCTTTGAAACCACACAGTGTCACTTCAGCTGGATTTTATTGGCCAACACATACCACAGTACAAACTTAGATTCAAGGGAAGGAGGAACAGACTCCAAATTTTGGTAAGAGAAATGCCAAAGTTTGATTGTAAAGGGTGTTCTGGATGAAAGATATTGGTGCAACCACTTGGTGAAACACTCTACAACAATATGGATTAGTGGTTGTGGACATTGTGTTGACATACAGACACAAAGTTTTTAATGCATTTCCACTTTTCCAGAGTCTGAATTATGATCAAGATTTAAAACAGAATACCAAGGCTTATTTCTTGGATACAAAGTTTTCACCTGCTTTGTAGGAAAGAGAACAATTCCAGGCAGTGGGAGAAGAATAAAGAAATGTATATTCAAGACACAATAAATAGAGAAATTTGGCTGGAAGAGGGAGCTCATGTAGTATAGTAGTAGGTGATGTTAAATAGGTCATTGGCAGATTTTGGAGGTGATAAATCAAAGAAATGTGAAAGCTATTGAACTTGAGTATGATATGATCTAGGTAGAATGAAGGCTATATTAGAGAGAAGGCAAACTGTAGACAAAATGATAGGAAGCTCACCTGTTCAACTGCTTGTCTACTGAGAGTTGAGCTTGAATAATGGAAAAACCCAAAGGAGTAAGATTTTGCAGCCCTGGCTAATGTGACAGTGGGAGGAGACAAATGTGGCTAAAGATCTGAATCTAAGAGTTAAGAGACAATAGAGATATAATTGAGAAAATAAATCAATGAAGAAGAGCCAATTTTATGCAAGGAAGATAACTTTTTTTTCCCTCAACTTTTATTTTAGAGATGGGGTACATGTGTAGATTTGTTACATGGGTATATTACACTCAGGTAGTGAGCAGAGTACCCAATGGGTAGTTTTTTGACCCATTCTCCTCTTCCTCCCTCCCCATCCAGTAGTTTGTACTGTATATTGTTCTCATGTGTATGGTCTTGGGTTCTCAATGTTTAGCTCCTACTTGTAATTGAGAAAATGTGGTATTTTGTTTTCTGTTCCTGTACTAATTTGCTTCGGATAGTGACCTCCAGCTGCAACCACATTGCTCCAAAGGACATGATTTCATTCTTTTTTTACAGCTATGTAGTATCCCATGGTGTATATGTACCACATTTTTCCTATTCAGTGCACCATTAATGGGCACATAGGTCAATTCCATGTCTTCGCTATTGTGAATAGTGCAGTGATGAACATACAAGTGCATGTGTCTTTTTGGTAGAATGATTTTTCTTTCTTTTGGATATATATCCAATAATGGGATTGCTGGGTTGAATGATAATCTATCTGTTTTAAGTTCTTTGAGAAATCTCCAAACTGCTTTCCACAGTTACTGAACTAATTCACATTCCCATCAGTAGTGTAGAAGCATTCCCCTTTTTCCACAGCCTTGCTAGCATCTGTTGTTTTTTTACTTTTTAATGATAGCCATTCTGACTGGTGTGAGATGGTATCTCACTGTGATTTTGATTTGCATTTCCCTAATGATTACTGATGTGGAGCATTTTAAAAATATGTTTGTTGGCCACTTGTATGTCTTTTTTTGAGAAGTGTCTGTTCATGTCCTTTGCCCATTTATTTTTTTTTGAGATGGTGTCTCACTCTGCCACCCAGGCTGGATTTCAGTGGTGCGATATTGGCTCACTGCAACCTCTGACTCCTGGGTTCAAGTGATTCTCCTGCCTCAGCCTTCTGAGTAGCTGGGATTACAGGTGCCTGCCACCATACCTGGCTAATTTTTTGTATTTTTTAGTAGAGACAGGGTTTCACCATGTTAGCAGACTGGTCTTGAACTCCTGACTTGAAATGATCCACCCATCTCAGCCTACCAAAGTGCTAGGAGTACAGGTGGGAGGCACCATGCCCAGCTCCTTTGCCCATTTTTAAATGGAATTATTTGTTGTTTGCTTGTTGGCTTGTTTAAGTTACTTATAGATTCTGGATATTAGACCTGTGCCAGTTGGATAGTTAACTTTGGTTTTTGGTGTTGAATTTGGACCTTTTAAGAAAAAAGGGAGGAGGTTCCAAGATGGCTGAATAGAAACAGCTCCAGTCTACAGCTCCCAGCTGAGTGACACAGAAGATGGGTGATTTCTGCATTTCCAACTGAGGTACCAGGTTCATCTCACTGGAGCTTGTCAGACAGTGGGTGCAGCCCATGGAGCATGAGCTGAAGCAGGGTGGGGCATCACCTCACCCGAGAAATGCAAGGGGTAGGGGAATTCCCTTTCCTAGCCAAGGGAAGCTGTGACAGATGGTACCTGGAAAATCGGGACACTCCCACCCTAATACTGTGCATTTCCAACAGTCTTAGCAAAGGGCACACCAGGAGATTATATCCCATGCCTGGCTCAGAGGATCCCACACCCACGGAGCCTCGCTCACTGCTAGCACAGCAGTCTGAGATCAAACTGCAAGGCCGCAGCGAGGCTGGAGGTGAGGCGTCCACCATTGCTGAGGCTTGAGTAGGTAAACAAAGCAGCTGGGAAGCTCAAACTGGGTGAAGCCCACTGCAGCTCAAGGAGGCCTGCCTGCGTCTGTAGAGTCCACCTCTGGGGGCAGGGCATAGCTGAACAAAAGGCAGCAGAAACTTGCGCAGACTTAAACATCCCTGTCTGACAGTTTTGAAGAGAGTAGTGGTTATCCCAGCATGGAGTTTGTGATCTGAGAACAGACAGACTGCCTCTTCAAGTGGGTCCCTGACCCCCAAGTAGCCTAACTGGGAGATACCTCCCAGTAGGGGCGACTGACACCTCATACAGCTGGGTGCCCCTCTGAGATGAAGCTTCCAGAGGAAGGATCAGGCAGCAACATTTGCTGTTCTGCAATAGTTGCTGTTCTGTAGCCTCTGCTGCTGATAGGCAGGCAAACAGGGTCTGGAGTGGACCTCCAGCAAACTCCAACAGACCTGCAGCTGAGGGACCTGACTGTTAGAAGGAAAAGTGAAAAACAGAAAGGACATCCACACCAAAACCCCATTTGTACATCACCATCATCAAAGACCAAAGGTAGATAAAACCACAAAGATGGGGAGAAACCAGAGCAGAAAAGCTGAAAATTCTAAAAATCAGAGCACCTCTTCTCCTCCAAAGGAATGCAGCTCCTCACCAGCAATGGAACAAAGCTGGATGGAGAATGACTTTGATGAGTTGACAGAAGAAGGCTTCAGACAATTGGTAATAACAAACTTCTCCAAGCTAAAAGAGGATGTTCGAACCCATCATAAAGAAGCTAAAAACTTTGAAAAAAGATTAGACAAATAGCTAACTAGAATAAACAGCATAGAGAAGACCTTAAATGACCTGATGGAGCTGAAAACCATGGCACAAGAACTACGTGATGCATGCACAAGCTTCAGTAGCCCATTTGATCAAGTGGAAGAAAGGGTATCAGTGATTGAAGATCAAATGAATGAAATGAAGTGAGAACAGAAGTTTAGAAAAAAAAGAGTAAAAAAACACAAAACCTCCAAGAAATATCGGACTATGTGAAAAGACCAAATCTATGTCTGATTGGTGTACCTGAAAGTGACAGGGAGAATGGAACCAAGTTGGAAAACATTCTTCAGGATATTATCCAGGAGAACTTCCCCAACCAAGCAAGGCAGGCCAACATTCAAATTCAGAAAATACAGAGAATGCCACAAAGATACTCCTTGAGAAGTGCAACTCCAAGACAGTTAATTGTCAGATTCACCAAAGTTGAAATGAAGGAAAAAATGTTAAGGGCAGCCAGAGAGAAAGGTCGGGTTACCCACAAAGGGAAGCCCATCAGACGAAAAGCATATCTCTCGGCAGAAACTCTACAAGCCAGAAAAGAGTGGGAGCCAATATTCAACATTCTTAAAGATAATAATTTTCAACCCAGAATTTCATATCCAGCCAAACTAAGCTTCATAAGTGAAGGAGAAATAAAATCCTTTACAGACAAACAAATGCTGAGAGATTTTGTCACCGCTCCTGAAGGAAGCGCTAAACATGGAAAGGAACAACCAGTACCAGCCACTGCAAAAACATGCCAAATTATAAAGACCATGAATGCTAGGAAGACACTGCATCAACTAATGAGCAAAATAACAAGCTAACATCATAATGACAGGATCAAATTCACATGTAACAATATTAAACTTAAATGTAAATGGGCTAAATGCTCCAATTAAAAGACACAGACTGGCAAATTGGATAAAGAGTCAAGACCCATCAATGTGCTGTATTCAGGAGACCCATATCATGTGCAAAGACACACATAAGCTCAATATAAAGGGATGGAGGATGATCTACCAAGCAAATGGAAAACAAAAAAAAGCAGGGGTTGCAATGCTAGTCTCTGATAAAACAGACTTTAAACCGACAAAGAGAAAAGGAGACAAAGAAGGCCATTACATAATGGCAAAGGGATCAATTCAACAAGAGCTAACTATCTTAAATATATATGCACCCAATATAGGAGCACGCAGATTCATAAAGCAAGTCCTTAGAGACCTACAAAGAGATTTAGACTCCCACACAATAATAATGGGAGACTTTAACACCCCACTGTCAACATTAGACAGATCAACGAGAGAGAAAGTTAACAAGGATATCCAGGAATTGAACTCAGCTCTGCACCAAGCAGACCTAATAGACATCTACAGAACTCTCCATCCCAAGTCAACAGAATATACATTCTTCTCAGCACCACACCATACCTATTCCAAAACTGAGCACATAGTTGGAAGTAAAGCACTCCTCAGCAAATGTAAAAGAACTGAAATTATAACAAATTGTGTCTCAGACCACAGTGCAATCAAACTAGAATTCAGGATTAAGAAACTCACTCAAAACTGCTCAACTACATGGAAACTGAACAACCTGCTCCTGAATGACTACTGGGTACATAACGAAATGAAGGCAGAAATAAAGATGTTCTTTGAAACCAATGAGAACAAAGACATACCATACCAGAATCTCTGGAATACATTTAAAGCAGTGTGTAGAGGGAAATTTATAGCATTAAATGCCCACAAGAGAAAACAGGAAAGATCGAAAATTGACACCCTAATATCACAATTAAAAGAACTAGAGAAGCAAGAGCAAACACATTCAAAAGCTAGCAGAAGGCAAGAAATAACTAAGATCAGGGCAGAACTGAAGGAGAGAGAGACAGAAAAAATCCTTCAAAAAACAATGAATCCAGGAGCTGATTTTTTGAAAAGATCAACAAAATTGATAGACCCCTAGCAAGACTAATAAAGAAGAAAAGAGAGATGAATCAAATAGATGCAATAAATAATGATAAAGGGGATATCACCACCAATCCCACAGAAATGCAAACTACCATCAGAGAATACTAAAAACACCTCTATGCAAATAAACTAGAAAATCTAGAAGAAATGGATAAATTGCTGTACATATACACCTTCCCAAGACTAAACCAGGAAGAAGTTGAATCCCTGAATAGACCAATAATAGGCTCTGAAATTGAGGCAATAATTAATAGCCTACCAACCAAAAAAAGTCCAGGACCAGATGGATTCACAGCCAAATTCTACCAGAGGTACAAAGAGGAGCTGGTACCATTCCTTCTGAAACTATTCCAATCAATAGAAAAAGAGGGAATCCTCCCTAATTCATTTTATAAGAGCAGCATCATCCTGATACCAAAGCCTGGTAGAGACACACCAAACAAAGAGAATTTTAGACCGATATCCCTGATGAACATCAATGCAAAAATCCTCAATAAGATACTGGCAAACCGAATCCAGCAGCACATCAAAAAGCTCAACCACCATGATCAACTGGGATGCAAGGCTGGTTCAACGTATGCAAATCAATAAATGTAATCCATCATATAAACAGAACCAAAGACAAAAACCGCATGATTATCTCAATAGATGCAGAAAAGGCCTTTGAACAAAATTCGACAACACTTCATGCTAAAAACTCTAAATAAACTAGGTATTGATGGGACAGATCTCAAAATAAGAAGAGCTATTTATGACAAACCCACAGCCAATATCATACTGAATGGGCAAAAACTGGAAGCATTCCCTTTGAAAACTGGCACAAGACAGGGATGCCCTCTCTCACCACTCATATTCAACATAGTGTTGGAAGTTCTGGCCAGGGCAATCAGGCAGGAGAAAGAAATAAAAGGTATTCAATTAGGAAAAGAGGAAGTCAAATTGTCCCTGTTTGCAGATGACATGACTGTATATCTAGAAAACCCCATCATCTCAGCCCAAAATCTCTTTAAGCTGATAAGCAACTTCAGCAAAGTCTCAGGATACAAAATCAATGTGCAAAAATCACAAGCATTCCTATACACCAATAACAGACAAACAGGGAGCCATATCATGAGTGAACTCCCATTCACAATTGCTTCAAAGAGAATAAAATACCTAGAAATCTAACTTACAAGGGATGTGAAGGACCTCTACAAGGAGAACTACAAACCACTGCTCAATGAAATAAAAGAGGACACAAACAAATGGAAGAACATTCCATGCTCATGGGTAGGAAGAATCAATATTGTGAAAATGGCCATACTGCCCAAGGTAATTTATAGATTCAATGCCTTCCCCATCAAGCTACCAATGACTTTCTTCACAGAATTGGAGAAAACTACTTTAAAGTTCATATGGAACCAAAAAAAAGCCCGCATTGTCAAGACAATCCTAAGCCAAAAGAACAAAGCTGGAGGCATCATGCTACCTGACTTCAAACCATACTACAAGGCTACAGTAACCAAAACAGCATGGTACTGGTACCAAAACAGAGATATAGACCAAAGGAACGGAGCTGAGCCCTCAGAAATAATACCACACGTCTACAACCATCTGATCTTTGACAAACCTGACAAAACCAAGAAATGGGGAAAGGATTCCCTATTTAACAAATGGTGCTGGGAAAACTGGCTAGCCATATGTAGAAAGCTAAAACTGGATCCCTTCCTCACACCTTATACAAAAATCAATTCAAGATGGATTAAAGACTTAAGTGTTAGACCTAAAACCATAAAAACCCTAGAAGAAAACCTAGGCAATACCATTCAGGACATAGGCATGGGCAAGGACTTTATGACTAAAGCACCAAAAGCAATGACAACAGAAGCCAAAATTGACAAATGGGATCTAATCAAACTAAAGAGCTTCTGCACAGCAAAAGAAACTATCATCAGAGTGAACAGGCAACCTACAGAATGGGAGAAAATTTTTACAATCTACATTTTACAATCTACCCATCTGACAAAGGGCTAATATCCAGAATCTACAAAGAACTTAAACAAATTTACAAGAAAAAATCAAACAACCCCATCAACAAGTGGACAAAGGATATGAACAGACACTTCTCAAAAGAAGACATTTATGCAGACAAAAGACACATGAAAAAATGCTCATCATCACTGGCCATCAGAGAAATGCAAATTAAAACCACAATGAGATACCATCTCACACCAGTTAGAATGGCCAAAATTAAAAAGTCAGGAAACAACAGGTGCTGGAGAGGATGTGGAGAAATAGGAACACTTTTACACTGTTACTGGGATGTTGAACTAGTTCAACCATTGTGGAAGACAGTGTGGCGATTCCTCAAGGATCTAGAACTAGAAATACCATTTGACCCAGCCATCCCATTACTGGTTATATACCCAAAGGATTATAAATCATGCTGCTATAAAGATACATACACATGTATGTTTATTGTGACAGTATTCACAATAGCAAAGACTTGGAACCAACCCAAATGTCCAACCATGATAGACTGGATGAAGAAAATGTGGCACATATACAGCATGGAATACTATGCAGCCACAAAAAGTGGTGAGTTCATGTCCTTTGTGGGGACATGGATGAAGCTGGTAACCATCATTCTCAGCAAACTATTGCAAGGACAAAAAACCAAACACCGCATGTTCTCACTCATAGGTGGGAATTGAACAATGAGAACACATGGACACAGGAAGGGGAACATCACACACCAGGACCTGTTGTGGGGTGTGGGGAGGGGTGAGGGATAGCATTAGGAGATATACCTAATGTTAAATGACGAGTTAATAGGTGTAGCACACCAACATGGCACATGTATACATATGTAACAAACCTGCACGTTGTACACATGTAACCTAGAACTTAAAGTATAATAATAAAAAGAAAAGAAAAGAAAAGAAAAAAATAGGATTTGGGGACATAAATCTAAGAAATGAATTCCTGGGAGTGGTGACTTGTCCTAAGGAGTGTAGGGAGAAAAAAGGGGAGAACATTTGATTAAGTTTTGAGGAAAGGCTGTTAACTGGGGTCAGGAGGAGTGATAACATTATTAATAACAAAATATTTGCTAAAATATACTGTGCACCTTCTATGGGCTAGGCACTATGCTAGGAAGTTTACAAATATTTTCTTTTTTAATTATCAGTCAACCTTGTGTTATTACTTACATTTAAGGGTAAGGAAATTGAGGCCTAGCAAAGTCAACCAGTTGGTCCAGATGTGGATAATTTTAAGTACAAGGTAGACAACTATGAAGCACAGTAATAATGCAGTCATGTCCAACCACTTACTGACATCTCTCCCCATGGAGATTGCCAGCCTTCAGAAAAGCACTGTATTACCTGCAGAACCAAACAAAATTTTAAAAGCGCTTGTAGATCATTTAAATGTCAAACTCCAGCTTTGCAGAAGCAACAAACCTGATTCTCAGCCCCACCTACATCTCCCTCCCAAAATGTTGGTTCAATTATTGCAATTTGGTATTATAAACCCATTTATCAGCTCATCATCAAGGGATCATCATTTGAGTCCTTTCTTGGCTGAATTCTAGGGACTAGATATTTCATCAAGGACTATTAACATTCATTTGCATCTATAAGATAAGACCTTATCATTGTGTAGTGTTATAACATCTGTCTTTTGAGTTAAAATAAACCAACTGTTGTTTAGGTGTCAGGTTTCTTGGATTGTTGCATGTATTCTGGAGTAATTTATTAAAAAATAATAGCTACCACATACAGTGTTATGTGGGGAGTGGCTTCAGCAGGATACAAGTTAGGAGAGGGTGCATGAGGCCGGGGACACTATCCAGGACAGCCTTCTCCTGTTGGGCAGAGGTTACCAGCCATCCTCTTGATGCCTGCTCTTTGAGTCTAGGTATGGTCCTGTTCCAAAGAGCTGTGGTCTCAGGATCTAAAGCATGAAAATCTATGCATGAAAATGAACTAACTAATTTGTCTTAAGATAACGTCTGGAGGTGGCAAGCACTCGGGGTATATGCTAATCCAATAATGATAGTTTTTTTTTTTTAAGTTTGATTTGCCATATGAAGAGAATGGTACTCAGAGATATGAAGAATTCTGCTCAGAAACAAATCTTGTTATACAAAATTGGGTATTAGAACAAGACTTCCTGACTTCCCAGTTCTCTGTCCATGCCATCTTGTCACATAATTTCTACTTCTTTTCTTTTCTTATTTTTTTTGTGGGGGATGGAGTTTCGCTCTTGTTTCCCAAGCTGTAGTACAGTGGCCCAACCTGGGCTCTCCACAACCTCCGCCTCCCAGGTTCAAGAGATTCTCCTGCCTCGGCCTTCTGAGTAGTTGGGATTACAGGCATGTGCCACCATGCCCAGCTAATTTTGTATTTTTTTTAGTAGAGACGGGGTTTCTTCATGTTGGTCAGGCTGGTCTTGAACTCCCGATCTCAGGTGATCTGCTCGCCTTGGCCTCCCAAAGTGCTGGGATTACAGGCATGAGCAACTGCACCCGGCCCTGTTTTCAAAAGATTTGATGAAAGACTTTATACAAGGAATTTGAATGAGCCCTGGAGGTTTGTTATAATAGAAGATCTCAGAAAGAGAAGATTTTTGAATTGTTGCTATTTGGGGTTAGATTTAAGGAAAGATAATTTCATCAATGCCATGAACAAAACAGTTATACTGTGACCAAATGGAAATATATTTCATCTCCTAATGGTTCCATGACTGGTCTCTCACTGGGGTCCAGGCGTGTCTTTAGGCCACCATTTTGTTCTGAACTCCTTGACAGTCAGTCTGGGCTATTAGCTTATTCTTATCTCTGCTATGGAGGATGCAGAGGTGAAGCTATCTTCCTCTGCCATTTACTGCGTAATTACAAGATAACCTCTTCACTAAAGGAAGCTGGTATTGGCTTGCCTCAAGGATAAGGACTTATAATTTAACACTTGCATTTCAGATTTCATGACTTTTCTTGTTGTAGGCTGCTTGAAGATTCAAACTCAAGACTTTTGATTAGCCCTGAGACGACACATTTTGTAGAAGAAAGAATATGACATGGAGTCATTAGTGCTTCTTACTATCTGGATGTCCTTTGGGATGTTATTTGGATCTCTGAATATTTATAATAGGGATAATAATACGTACAATAAGAGAGGATTAAATAAAATTATGTAGGTAAAGATCCTAGCAGTATTTGGTATGTATGTGTAACACAATATTTTTGTCCTCCAACCTTGTAAAACATCAACTTGTGGAAATTATTTAATTATCTCACCCACTTTGACATGCAAAGTAAAAAAGAGGTTTAAATATTTTAAACCTGCTCAGAATGAAAATATTTCCATGAGATTTTTTTCCTTGATAATGATAGGATGACTGGTTATTCTGGCAATTTTCTAGTTGACATCAGGGCTGATCTGAGGCCAGAGAACAGGAATAGGAAGAAGAGACTACACAAGTTACATCTGTGATATCAATCAGGGATCACAGTGAGAAATAAGAGATCTTTTGGGGCTGAGGTCCAAATACAACATTCAATCATTCCTCCAGCAATTATTTATTGAGCATTTTCTATAGCCTAACCACTAGACTTGATACTGGAGCTATAGTCACAAGTAAGTAAGATTAATTGCTAAATTGCCTCTAATTTTCACTCTACTTTGTATCTATACATTTTGCAGTGGGACCTGTTGGCTATAAAATAGTGAATATTTGTTTACATCTTGAATCTGATCTCATCTTGGGACTTGCTTAGGTCAACAGAGTACAGCAAAGGTGACAATGTGCTAGGTGATCTTAAGCCTAGGCCTTAAAAGCCCTTGCCACCATCCCCTTGCTGGAGGATGAGTGACCACACGGAGAGAAACAAGGATATCCCAGCCTATAGGCACTGAACTTCCAGACCAGAGCTGCTCAGCTGACCTGCAGCTGACTACAGATGTCTAACGGAGACCAGCTGACAGCAAAAGAACTGCCCACTGACTTGTAGGATTATGAGCTGTTGCTTAAAGCTATTAAGTTTTGGTGTGGTTTACTACGTAGCAAGAGCAAACTGATCCTTAGTTCCTGACCCCAAGAAACTTAGAATCTTGTGGCTGCAGAGGCCAAACACAAGTTTTCAGAAAAAGAAAACTCCTCTCTAGTCTCTTAGAAGACATTATAGAGCCAAAGCACTTTCCTGATGAAATATTCACTGGCCAAGCTGTTTGGTGTGATCAAATCAAGGAAACATGCATAGGCTGAGTAAAAATGTATTCTTCTTTTACAAGGACAGAAGGCAGAAGAAATGCTCTAAAAGAAGGAAACTTTAGAGCATGTCACATTATTAAGTGTCCCTTAGTGTGTTCTTGGTAATATTCTTGCAACCAGGTGGTGCTTGTGGGTATAACTTCAGAACTGTGGCCCAGGTCTCTTGATCCCAATATGAAGTGAGTGCTGTTCTTTCTGGTGTTAGTTGAACCGCAAGATCTGGAGATTTTCTTCATAAGCTTGCATTATGAATTTTAAGTGCTGTAGCAATTTTTTTTTTTGAAAGAAGACAGGACATTTCAAATTAATTTAAATTCAATTAATTTTTGAAGTAGCGTATTTTGATCCTTATGATAGTTCAATATACACATTAAGTCTACTCCAAAGATGGCCTGATTTCCCAATAATATCCCAGATATTGTAGCTCCTCTGTAATTCATGGAATTGGGTCAATTAGATTTCTGGGGAGCAGCATCCAAAGCCTACTGTAATACTACAGCCCCATTGTGATAGACAAAGTTCAGATAATAAGAAAGTGGATGATTGAGGTTGAGATTTTCATTTGATAGGGATTTTCACTTTTAATAGTGTTTGTTGTTTAAGCATTCGGCCAATATAACAATTTCAAGGCTCAAATTCTCTTTCATTTGAATGTTAAATTGCTCTGTACTTTGTTTAAATATTACTGTTACCACTACTACCTCCACCACACACACCCTCCCACCCACACCCCCACACACACCTGCTGTTCACCACATTGATATTCTTACGCTGTTTACATACTATCTCATTTATCCTTATAATAAACTCTTGAGGTTGATATAGTATTATTATTACCATTTTGCATGAGGAAATTGAGGTATAGAATAATTTAGAAACTTAGAATTACGCAGCTAATAAGAGTATGCATCTATGTGTGAAGTCAGGATTCCTGGGTCCAAGTTCAGTTTTCTTCCCACTATATTGTTACTTCCCTGTTTGAAATCCATTAAATATTTTCCTTTCTATAAAGAGCAAAATCAACCTCCTCATGAAGGCTTTAAAAATTCTGTATCATCTGGCTTCTGACTTCATCTTGTATCACTTTCTCCCTGGCTCACCAAATTTCAGTCAGCTCCCTGTCATTTAAAGGAAAAGTCCATGTAAGTATTTTCTTTACCTTCTGCTTTATATGAACGTGGGTCCTTCTCACCCATAAGGAGGACATCCTCTCCTTTGAGAAGAGATACCTGAATGCTCCAGCTAATGCAGACCCCTCCTTTGGAATTCCAACACTATTTGTTACTTTCATGGAATTAGGTGTGACTATAACTTGCTTACTGGTTCAATTACATATATACGGCCTTTTTGAATCCTCAAAATTTCGATGCCATAGATGTTAATATGATTCTTAATTTGTAGATGAGGGGAAAGAGTGGAGGAGCTTAAGCACTTCATCAATAATACATGGTTAGTAAGTAACATAAATCAAATCTGAATGCTGATCTTTTTCATTCTAGAGCTGAGAATCTTTGCCATTGTGTTGCTGTCACAGCTGTGCCAACTTTGGAGCATTTCTTTTTGAAAAATTTTTGTGAGTGCATAGTAGGCATATATATTTATGGGGTACATGAAATATTTTGATACAGACATACAATGCATAATAATCACCTCAGGGTAAATGGGGTATAGATCACCTCAAGCATTTATCATTTCTTTGTGTTATAAACAATTTAGTTATACTTTTATTTTAAAATGTACAATAAATTAATCTCTATTTACCCTGTTGCACTATCAAATACTAAATCTTAGGCATTCCATCTAACTGTACTTTCATGCCCATTAGTCATCCCCACTTCCCTCCCCCACCCTCTACACTTACTAGCCTCTGGTTACCATCATTCTATCTATATCTCTGTGAATTCAATTGTTTTAATTTTTAGCTTCCACAAATAAGAGAACATGTTAAGTTTGTCTTTCTGTGCCAGGCTTATTTCACTTAACATAATGGCTTCTGGTTCTACCCATGTTGTTGCAAATGACGGGATATCATTCTTTTTTTATGGCTGAATAGTTCTCCATTCTGTATATATATCACATTTTCTTTATCCATTTGTTTATTCATGGACACTTAGGTTGCTTCCAAATTTTGACTACTGTGCACAGTGCTGTAATAAACATGGGGATGCAGAGATCTCTTTGACATACTGATTTCCTTTCTTTTGGGTATATGCCTAGCTGTGGGATTGCTTGATCATAAGGTAGCTCTATTTTTATAGTTTTCTGAGGAAGCTCCAAACTGCTCTTCCCAGTAATTGTACTAATTGACATTCCCACCAACACTGTACATGTGTTCCCTTTTCTCCACATCCCTGCCAGCATTAGTTATTGGCTATTTTTGGATATAATCCATTTTAACTGGGGTGAGATAATATCTCATTGTAGTTTTGATTTGCATTTTTCTGATGATCAATAATGTTGAGCACCTTTTCATATGCCTGTTTGCCATTTGTGTGTCTTCTTTTTAGAAATGTCTATTTAGATCTTTTGTCGATTTTAAAATCAGATCATTAGACTTTTTTCTATAGAGTTGTTTGAGATCTTTGTATATTCTGGTTATTAATTCCTTGTCAAATGGATAGTTTGCAAATATTTTCTTCCATTCTATGGGTTGTCTCTTTACTTTCTTGATTGTTTCCTTTGCTGTTCAGGAGCTGTTTAACTTGTTGTGATCTGATTTGTCTATTTTTGCTTTGGTTTCCTGTGCTCATGGGATATTACCCAAGAAATCTTTGCCCAGAGCAATGTGCTGGAGAGTTTACCCAATGTTTCGTTGTAGTAGTTTCATAGTTTCAGGTATTAGATTTCAGTCTTTAATCCACTTTGGTTTGATTTTTGTTTATGGCAAGAGATAGGGGTGTAGTTTTATTCTACATAAGAATGTCCAGTTTTCCCAGCACAATTTATTGAAGAGACTGTCCTTTCACCAATGTATGTTTTTGGCAACTTTATCCAAAATGTGTTCACTGTAGGGGTTTGGATTCATTTCTGGGTTCTCTATTCTGCTCCACTGGTATATGTTTCTGTTTCTATGCCAGTACCATGCTGTTTTGGTTAATATAGCTCTGTAGTATAATTTGCAGTCAGGTAACCTGATTCCTCTGGTTTTTTTCTTTTTGCTCAGGATAACTGTGGTTGTTCTGGGTCTTTGGTGGTTCAATATAAATTTTAGGATTTTTTTTTCTGTTTCTGTGAAGAATGCCATTGATATTTTCATAGGGATTGCATTGAATCTGTAGATTCCTTTGGGCAGTATGGACACTTTAAAAATATGATTCATAATTCTTCCAATCCATGAACATGAAATATTTTTCAATTTGTTGGTGTCCTTTTTAATTTCCTTTATCAGTGTTTTATAGTTTTCATTGTCAAGATCTTTCACTTCTTTGGTTAAGTTAATTCCTAGATATTTAATTTTATGTGTGGCTATTGTAAATTGTATTACTTTTTAATTTCTTTTTCACATTGTTTATTGTTGTCATACAGAAATGCTACTGATTTTTTTATGCTGATTTTGTATCTTGCAACTTTACAGAATTGTTTATCAGTCTTCATAGTTTTTTGGTGGTTTTTCCAAATATAACATCATATCATCTGCAAACAGGAAAAATTTGACCTATTCCTTTCCAATTTTGATGTCGTTTATTTCTTTCTCTTGTCTGATAGCTGTAGCTAGGACTTCTAGTACTATGTTGAATAACAGTGGTGTACATGGGTATTCTTGTTCCAGATGTTAGAGGAAAGGCTTTTAGTTTTTCCCCATTTAGTATGATACTAGCTGTGGGTCTGTAATATACGGCTCTTGTTGTGCTGAGGTATGTTGCTTTTCTACCCAGTTTTTTAAGTGTTTTTTTTTTTTATCATAAAGGTATGTTGAGTTTTATCAAATGCTTTTTCAGCATCAATTGAAATGATTTTATGGTTTTTGTTTTTCATTCCGTTGATATGATGTATCACATTGATTGATTTGTGTATTTTTTATTTTATTTATTTTTTTTTTAGTTTTTAGATGGAGTTTCACTCTTGTTGCCCAGGCTGGAGTGCAATGGTGCAATCTCAGCTCACTGCAACCTCCACCTCCTGGGTTCAAGTGATTCTCCTGCCTCAGCCTCCTGAGTATCTGGGATTACAGGTGCCTGCCACCACACTCGGCTAATTTTTGTATTTTTAGTAGAGGCAGGGTTTCACCACGTCAGCCAGGCTGGTTTTCAACTCCTGGCCACAGGTGATCCACCTGCCTCAGCCTCCCAAAGTGCTGGGATTACAGGTGTGAGCCACTACACCCGGCAGATTTGTGTGTGTTAAATCATCCTTCCATCCCTAGGATAAATTCCGCTTCATCTTATTGACTGACCTTTTTAATGTATTGTTGAATTCAGTTTGCTAATTCTTTTAAAAGAATTTTTGCATCAATGTTTATAGAGACACTGATTTGTAGTTTTTTTTTTTTAATGTGTCTTTATCTGGTTTTGGTATCGGGGTAATACTGACTTTGTAGAATGAATATGGAAGAATTCCCTCATTCTCTATTTTTTGGGATAGTTCAAGTAGGATTGGTATTAGTTCTTTAAGTGTTTGGTAGAATTCAGCAGTGAATTGCACTGGGTCCCAGGCTTTTCTTTGCTGGAAAACCTTCTATTACAGCTTTGATCTCATTACTTGTTATTGATCTGTTCAGGTTTTAGATTTCATCATGGTTCAATCTTTTTTTTTTTTTTTTTTTTTTTTTTTTTGAGATGGAGTCTTGCTCTGTCACCCCAGGCTGGAGTGCAGTGGCATGATCTTGGCTCACTGCAAGCTCTGCCTTCTGCTTTCACGCCATTCTCCTGCCTCAGCCTCCTGAGTAGCTGGGACTACAGGCGCCCACCACCACGCCTGGCTAATTTTTTGTATTTTTAGCAGAGATGGGGTTTCACCGTGTTAGCCAGGATGGTCTAGATCTCCTGATCTTGTGATTCGCCCATCTTGGCCTCTCAAAGTGCTGGGATTACAGGCATGAGCCACCACACCCAGCCTGAGCTACTGCACCCAGCCATCATGGTTCAATCTTGGTAGGTTATATGTGTGTAGGAATTTATCCATTTTTTCTAGGTTTTCCAATTTATTGGCATATAGTTTCTCATAGTAGCCTCTAATTATCCTTTGAATTTCTGTGATATCAGGTATAATGTCTTTTTTTACATCTCTGATTTTGTTTATTTGGGTCTTCTCACTGTTTTTCTCTTAGGTAGTCTGGCTGAAAGTTTGTTGATTTTGTTTGTATTTTCTTTTTGTTGATATTTTCCATTGTTTTTTGTTTCAATTTTATTAGTTTTTGCTCTGATCTTTATTATTTCTTTCTTCTACTAATTTTGGGTATGATTTGCTCTTGCTTTTCTACTTCTTTAAGATGAATCATTAGGTTGTTTATTTGGGGCTTTTCTACTTTTTCAATGTAGGTGTTTATAGGTATAAACTTTCATCTTGGTACTGCTTTCACTGTGTCCCAGAGGCTTTGGTATGTTGTGTTTCCATTTTCATTGTTTCAAGAAATTTTAAAATTTCCTTCTTTATTTCTTCATTGACCCACTGGTCATTCAGGATCATATTCTTTAATTTCCATGTGTTTGTATAGTTTCCAAAATTCCTCTTGTTATTGATCACTAATGTTATTCCATGTGGTCAGAGAAGATACTTGATATTAATGCAATTTTTAATGTTTAAAGACTTGTTTTGTGGTCTAACATATGTCTATCCTTGACAATGATCCATCTCCTTAGGAGAATGTGCATTCTGCAGCCATTGGATGGAGTGTTCTATAAATGTCTATTAGTTCCATTTAGTCTACAGTGCAGATGAAGTCTGATGTTTCTTTGTTGAATTTCTGTCTAGAAGATCTGTCCAGTCCTTAAAGTGGGGAGTTGAAGTCTCCAGCTATTATTGTCTTGTGGTCCATCTCTCTTTTTAGCTCTAATAATGTTTGCTTTATATAACTGTGTGCTCCAGTGTTGGGTGCAAATGTATTTACAATTGTTATATTCTTTTCATTAATTGATCCCTTTATCATTAGATAATAACCTTATTTGTTTCTTTTTATACTTTTTCCTTGAACTCTATTTTGTGTGATGTAAGTATAGCTACTCCAGCTCTTTTCAGTTTCCATTTGGATGGAATATCTTTTTTCCATCCCTTTATTTTCAGTCCATGTGTGTCTTTGTAGGTGAAATGTGTTCTTGTAGACAACAGATCATTGGGTCTTGTTTTTCTTTTTTTTAATTGTTTCCATCACTCTATGTCTTTCAATTGGAGAGTTTAGTCCATTTACATATTCAATGTTATTATTAATAAGAACTTACTTCTACCACGTTATTTTTTTCTGGTTGTTTTGTGGTCTTCTTCTCCTTTTCTTTTTTCCTGTCTTCCATTTAGTAAAGATGATTTTCTCCGGTGGAGAATTTTTTGAATTTTATTGAATTTTATTTTTGTATGTGTATCTGTTGTGTGTTTTTTTGATTTTAGGTTACCATGACAGTAGCAAGTAATTTTATATCTTATTATTTTAAGCTAATAACAAATTAACACTGATTGCATAGACAAACAAACAAGCAGGCAAAGATAAAGCAAACAAAACCTCTACACTTTAACTTCATGCCTTCACTTTTTAACATTTTATTGTTTCAATTTTATCTTATTATACCATATCATACTATATCTTGAAATGTTGTTGTACTTATTTTTGACAGGTTCATCTGTTAGTCTTTCTACTCAAGATATGAGTAGTTTACATACCAAAATTATAGTGTTATAATATTCTGTGTTTTTCTGTGTACTTACTATTACCCATGAGTTTTTTACCTTCAGATGGATTTCTTATTGCTCATTAGTGTCCTTTTCCAGAACAGGCCTGGTGTTGAAGAAATTCTCAGCTTTCATTTGTTTGGGAAATATTTCTCCCGCATGTTTGAAGGATATTTTTGCTGGATATACTATTCTAGGATAAAATTATTTTTTCCTATCAGCACTCTAATTTACACTAATAAGTCTGCTGCCAGATGTATTGGACCTCCTTTGTATGCTATTTGTTTCTTTTCTATTGCTACTTTTAGGATCCTTTCTTTATCCTTGCTGTTTGGGAGTTTGATTGTTAAATGTCTTGAGGTAGTCTTATTTGGGTTCAATCTGTTTGGCGTTTATAACCGTGTTGTACTTGTATATTGCAATCTTTCTCTAGGTTTGGGAAGTTCTCTGTTATTATCCCTTCAAATAAACTTTTAACTCTGATGTCTCTACATCCTCTTTAAGCCCAATAACTCTTAGATTTGCCGTTTTCTAACTATTTGCTAGATCTTGTAGGTGTGCTTTATTTTTAAAAAATTCTTTTTTCTTTTGTCTCCTCTGACTGTATATTTTCAAATAGCCTGTCTTCAAGCTCACAAAATCCTTCTTCTGCTTGCTCAATTCTGCATTAAGATACTCTGATGCATTCTTCATGTATTAGTTCGTTCTTGCATTGCTATAAAGAACTACCAGAGACTGGTTTGTTTCTAAAGAAAAGAGGTTTAATAGACTCAAAGTTCCACAGGCTGTACACGATGCGTGGCTGGGGAGGCCTCAGGAAACTTACAATCCTGGCTGAAGGTGAAGGGGAAGTGGGCACAGCTTGTATGGCTAGAGAAGGAGGAAGAGGGTGAAGGGGAAGGTGCTAAACACTTTTAAACAATGAGATCTCATGAGAACTCACTCACTATCACAAGAATAGCAAAAGGGAAATCCACCCCCATGATCTAATGACCTCCCACCAAGCCCCTTCTCTAACATCGGATATTACCATTCAGCATGAGATTTGGGTGGGGACACAAATCCAAAGCATATCATTTCATTATGTTAATTGCATTTTTTAACTCCAGAATTTCTACTTGGTTCTTTTTAATTATTTCTCTCTGTGTTAAATTTATCTGATAGAATTCTGAATTCCTTCTCTGTGTTATCCTGGATTTCATTGAACTTCCTCAAAACAACTATTTTGAATTATCTATCTGAAAGTTCACATATCTCTGTTTCTCTAGGATTGGTAATTGGTGTCTTCTTTAGTTTGTTTGGTGAGTTCATGTTTTCCTGAATGGTCTTGATACTTGTGGATGTTCATCTGTGTCTTGGCATTGAAAAGTTAAGTATTTATTGTAGTCTTCACCGTCTGGGATTGTTTGGACTCATCCTTCTTGGGAAGGCTTTCCTGGTATTTGAAGGGACTTTGGTGTTACAATCTAAGTTTTTGGTCTCTGCAGCTGTATATGTGTTAGGGGGCACTCCAAACCTCGTAATGCTGTGGCTATTACAGACGCGTTGAGGTACTGCCTTGGTGGTCCCAGATAAGATGTGGAAGAATTCTCTAGTTTAGCTGGCAGACCTGAAGTCAGCATAGCACTGGGTCCTGCCTAAGGCCTGTGATGACCACTGTCTGGCTAGCACCTATCTTCACTCAAGGCCCAAGGGCTCTATGATCAGCAGGTGGTGAATCCATCCAGGCTTCTGTCTTTTCCTTCAGGATAACATGTTCCCTCTGGCCCAGGTAGGTCCATAGATATTATCTGGGAGCAGGACCTAGAGTCAGGATCCTTAGGAATCTACCTGGTGCTCTATTCTACTGTGGCTGAGCTGGCACCCTTGCTGCAAGGCAAAGTCCTTCTCACTCTTTCTTTTTCCTCTCCTCAAGCGGCACAGTCTCTCTCCATAGTCACCAATGCCCCAGGCCTGTGGCCAGTACTGCCTGGCTACCACCAGTGTTCACTCAAGGAACAAAGGCTCTTTAGTCAGCTGGAATACTTTTAGGCATAGATCTCTCCCTACAGGGCAGTGGGCTCTTTTTTGGCTCAGGGAAGGTCCAGAAATGCTATCTAAGGGCCATGGCCTGGAATCAGGGACCCCAGGAGCCTGCTTGTTGCTCTACTTCACTGTGACCTAACTCATACTCAAGCTGCAAGACAAAATCCCCTTTACTTTTCCCTCTCTTTTCCTCAAGCAGAAGAATTCTCTCCTCATAACCAACACAGCTGGGAATGTGCTGGGTCACATCTGAAGCCAGCACAGCTCTGAATCTCACCCAAGGCCTGTGGCAAGTAGTGCTTGTCTACCCCCGTTGATTATTCAGGGCCCAAAGATTCTTTAGTAAGCAGGTGATGAATCCTGTCAGGACTATATCCTTTTCTTCAAGGCAGTGGGTGACCTTCTGGCCCAGGGTATCTCTAGAAATGTCATCCAGGAGCTGGAGCCTGGAATAGGGATTCTGCCTGGTGCCCTATTCTCCTGTGGTTGAACTGGTATCCAAGTGGCCATACAAAGCCTTCTTTAGTTCCTTTTTTGAACTTCCTCAAAACAGCTATTTTGAATTGCCTCTCTGAAAGGTCACATATCTCTGTCTCTCTAGGAATGGTCATTGGTGTCTTATTCAGTGTGTTTGGTGAGGTGATGTTTTCCTGAATGGTCTTGATACTTGTGGATGTTCATCTGTGTCTTGGTCCCCACTTCTCTCCTCAAGTAGAAGGAAGGTGTCTCTCTTGGAGCTGCAAGCTCTGCTTCCTGGGGTTGGGGGAGTGGGTGACATAAGCACTCCCTTGGCTGCCCAGGCTGGAATCTCACTAGGTCTCATGCACTTCATTTCCACTGGCCCTGAGCTCAGCACAGTACCAGGACTTGCACAGGAATTGCAGTTCTTGTAGTCTAGACTACTACATGAAACTACCGTTCACGTTTATTTAGGACTGTAGCCCATGGTGCAGGCCTTGCTGGAGCTCAGGTTCTGATGGCTGGGATTGATGATTTACCTCTGGCTAGGACTGGTCTAAATGCTTTCTCGGTGGGGGTTGGCTGAGTTCTGGCACATGTTGCTTTGTGCTGTGACAGGGCAGCACTGAATTCCAAAACAAAGTCCCACAATCACTGTGCTCTCCCTCCCACAAACACATAGATTCTGCATGACACGTAGCCACTGCCAGGGGATGGGAGAGGGGTGGTGCTGGCGATTCAAGGCTGTCTTTCCTACCCTGTTCTTTGCCTCCTTCTTTAATATGATGTTAAAACCAGGTACTATGATTGCTCGCCTGATTTTTGGTTCCCATGTAGGTGGCTTTTTGTGTGGATAATTTGGTGTTCCTGCCTGGGGGACAATCACTGGAGGCTTGCATTCAATCATCTTGCTCTACTTCTCTCTGGAAAATTTCCTTTTATTGGTAATATCGTTCTTTACTTTGATTTTCTTCTTTAGTTCCCCAGATCCTTGAATGTTTTCCTTCTATTATATATTATTTTTATTTTTATTTATTTATTTATTTTGAGACAGGGTCTCATTCTGTTCCCCAGGCTGGAATGTAGTGGTTCAGCTTTAACCTCCTGGGTGCAGGTGATCCTCTCACCTCAGCCTCCTGAGTAGCTGGGACTACAGGTACATGCCACCACACCTGGCTACTTTTTTGGTATTATTTGTAGGGATGGGGTCTTGCCATATTGCCCAGGCTGGTCTCAAACTCCTGGGCACAAGTGATCCTCCTGCTTTGGACTCCCAAAGTGATGGGATTACAGGGGTGAGCCATCATGCCTGTCTCCTATATTCTTAAAGATAATTGCCCCAAGAAAAATATGTGCCTGTAGATGTAGGTGGGTGGTGGTGATAAAAAAAATTTGAGTTTTTGCAAGTAGCCGACTCAGAAGCTTAATCTTTTAATTTGAGCTTTCTTTTAAAGACCTCTGTCAGGAACACATGTTGCTAGGAAGGATTGACCAAACCATGGCATTGTATATATTATTCATTTGAAACGCTTATAGATTCTAAATATGGAAGCAGGGCACTTTATTTATATCATTTCTTTATCTTTTATTTTTAATTGACGTAATAATTGTACGTATTTACAGGGTAAAGTGCAATATTTAAATGCATGTATACAATGTGTAATGATTGAATTGAAGTAATTAGCATGTCCATTACCTCAAATATTGATCATTTATTTGTGTTAATTACATTCAAAATGCTCTTTCAGCTATGTGAAAATACATAGTAAATGTTGTTGACTATAATCACCCTACCATGCTATGAAACGCTAGAACTTATTCCTCCTATATAGCTGTAATTCTGTATTTATTAGTCAACCTCTTACTACTCCTTGACCTTCATGTACTATAGTAACCACAATTCTACTCTTTATTTCTATGGGTTCAACATTTTTAGTTCCTACACATGCGTAAGAACATGTGGTGTTTATCTTTCTGTGCCTGACTCATTTTACTTAACATAATATCCTCCACGCTCGTGAATATCATTGTGAATGACAGGATTTCATGCTTGTTTATGGCTGAATAGTATTCCACTGGGTATACACCATATTTTCTTTATGCATTCAGTATCTATAATAGCTAAGGTGTAGAATCAGTCTAAGTTTCTATCAACAGATGAATGGATACTTATGTTATTTCTAATCGTTCCTCTGACTTTCGTGAGGTGGGTATTTCCATTTCATTTCACAGTTCAGATATCAGACTCAGAGAGGCTAAGCAGTGTGTTTAAAGTTGCACAGCTAGTAAGCATAAAAGCTAAGTCGTGTTCCCAGTTTTTGTCAGAATCCAAAGTTCATGTTCTTTCCAATATTGTTCTGTATTTTCCCTTGATTCTGTGTGCCAAAGTTTTCTAAAAATTTAGAACCTAATAGTTATCTGTGGGAATGTAGTTTTATTATATATGTGTAAATATATATGTATAAACACACACATGCATATATATATATGTATATATGGAGGGGGAGAGAGATTTTTTTTCACTTCATTTTCAGAAATATTTTGAAAGATAATTTATCCACATGTTTGTATTTTGTGTTTCTTTGTGTCAAATTACAAAGAAACAGAAAATACAAATGTGGATATTATCTTTCAAATTTGTGAAATTACAAATATTAAAATCAATCAGATTGACAAACATTTCTGTAAAGAGCCAGATAATAAATATTTCAGGCTTTGTGGGCTATATGGTTTCTGTCACTTCTCAACTTTGCTGTTTTCATAGTTACTATATAAATAAATAGTTTACATATGATTTCTGTCACTTCTCAACTCTCTGCTTCCATAGTTACTATGTAAATAAATAAGACTTTCTGTGTTCCAGCAAAACTTTATTTACATTAGAATTTGAATTTTATGTGAATTTTAATGCAGTAGGTAATATTCTTTTTATTCATTTTTCAACAATTTAAAAAAGTAAAAATTATCCTTAGGTCGTGAGCTATACAAAAACAGGAACAGGGAGTGGGCCCAATTTAGTCTGTGTGTTATAGTTTCCTACCCCCAAGCTAGATCAATATTCTGTAGGTTCCAAGAAGATTTTGGTTTTCTTAATTTTTATTAAAATTCCAAATGCTCTTAGAAGGATATGAAATCCTTAACTCACCAATTAAGTGGATTCTGAATTAAAGGCATAAGATTGTTCTTTAACATAAACATTGCATCTGCTCTTCAGTTATAAAAGTGGACAAAGCATTAGGGAAAATATTTTAATAATTAAAATTCAATTATAGTACCTTTAGCAATGTCACCTACTGCTTAGAAGAGTCAAATCAATGAATGTGTAACATTTAGATAATACCTTTCCCACAGAGTCCTTTTACTTTTTTCTTAACACCTTGAATATAAAAGAAATGTCACTGAAGGTAAATTGAATAAAAAGTGATATAGCTGCTAAAATGAAAAATGTCCACAATGGAATCTGGTGGCATTGATGAGGTAAATTAGGTCTCATATGGACTTTGCTTTTCATTGCTAACAAGAATTTGATACTTGAACTGTGTTTCTTTCCTTCAGATATCTTTTATTTACACAATGGTGTGCCTTTAGCTGTAAAGAGATAGGTATTTTAATTTTTGGTGACTAAAGTCCTTGTTGTCACAAACTGAGGCTTAGTCAGTCTGGCTGTGTGCAATGTACTGGAGCTCTAGCCTGGCTCAGGCTACTCAGCAGGTGCTGATTTGCTTGGCAGGTGTCCAGCAAGGGGCCAGGCTAGCAAAAGTGTTGTGCCTGGGAGAATGGAAGGAACTGTGAACTGCTGCCTCCTTCCAGTCCAGGAAGTCCTGAAATCTAGTTTGAGCCCTAGCAAAAGAACTTTTTATTCCACATTTGTCCAGAACATGGTGTGATTCAAATCCCCTTGAGGCTTGAAGTAAAGACAGCACGTTTTGACACGTGGTGGGTCTTCCAACTTGGGGATCACCAAGAGCCTGTGGGCAGAGCAGTGATTCCACAGAGGGCCTGGTCAGCAGTGACAGAGGCAGGGACAAATCTCAACCTTCTAGTAGCTGTGAGGACAGCAAATATCCAGGGAGACAGGAAGAGGAGAAAGATGGGAGCAGACTTCAGAATGAGCCCATGTTGGGATGCCTGAGTTTCTGAGAAGTTGTCATGTGAGACTACCCTTGCTGAGTATGTACGGGTGACAAGCCAGATCCACTGGGTGTAAATGCCTGATGTCACTTCATTTAATTCCATAAGCTAGAATTTGGGATGGCAGTGTCAAAAGGCAGGCAAGGACACACAAGTCAGGAGCCTAGCTTTTGGGCTGGGTAGTAGAAAATGTTCAAAACAGAATAAAACGAAACAAGACATTTAATGTTTAGCTATAAGATTCCCATTTAAGAGGACTGGCAATGTTGGACATGAACTTTTTAGAACTTAGTTTCTGCATTTCTGAAATGTAGACAATAATAGTATTTAACCTATAGGGAGGGTAAGTTATAATTTAACTTTTAGGAGTTAAATTATATTATACCAATGAAGAGCTGAGCATAGTTCCTGGACATACAGGTTTTCAATAGAAGCTAATTATTATTGTTATTATTACTGTTACTATTAATATTATTAACATTTTTAGTGAGATTTTTTGCCTATATTATTCAAACTGACTCTCAGAAGGTAGCTAGACCTGTCAAAACTGCGGTTTGATTACATTGTTTTCAGGCAATGTTAGCTGAAAGTCAGAAAAACATGGGGCCCAGGTGGGTGTCAAAACTCCTTATCCTAAAGGCAATTATATAGAATGAGACATTCTCAACCTCACATTCCAGCTGTGCACCAGATACGTTGTTTTCAGATCATGACCAAGTTTATAAGTATGAATGACCTGAATTTGTGATATCTCTACCTTCTGAGTGCCTCGAATTACTATCTTTAATTATTCTAATAAGTTACAAGCAGAGAAGAGGATTTAGGAGCAGCACAATTTTCTGAAGAGAGAAGCTGGACAGGGAAAACTAGTTAAGTAGGTAGGATTTCCATAAAATGGCATGGAAAAAAACTCCTACTTGGCTAGTCAGCCCAGTAGTTAGCAGGTCACTGCCACTTCCTTTTGGACACTGTAAATGTACCCATTGCCTTTGGGCAAATGCCCAGGAACAAACCTTCACAAGTTAGAATTTACATCTTCTCTGTGCAATGGGTTTTCTTCATTTCTGATTATATTGAGACTCCCAGGTTTATACCATTCTGGGCATTTATTTTTAAAAATTGATTTTTATTTTGATACTAATGTTCATTGTAGAAAATATGCAAATTGCACAAAGCCCCCAAATATTCCATAATCTCAACTCCCAATATAGAAATAAAATAATCATTGTGTTACCTTTCTAATTTATTTTCCATATGAAATACTAATATTACACATGAACGTATTTTTCTTTGCAAAACTGTATCACGTGTAAATACATTTTTCTGCGTGCTGCTTATTTTGCTTCTGTGAACCTGACCTTTTCCATACCATTTAATATTCTTCTAGAGCATGATTTTTCATGACTATATTATATGAGCACATAATTTATATAACCAGTTCCCTATTGTCAGACATTTAGTTTCTTCCAAACCTTTCACTCTAGTGACTAATGGTTAAGTGGAGACTCTTGCAGATAAACATTTGTGCACATTGTTGATTATTTTCCTATATTTCTAAAAATGAATGTTTAGGAATAAAGGGAATATATACATTTCAGGTTGTATTCCAAAAATATTTTATTAGAAGGTTGAGTCAACACACATTTTCTGTAGCATCACATAAGAGCATTTGCTTCCTCATACTTTTGTTAACACTGGTAGCTGCATATACATTATATTTCATCACCAAGTTTTCAGTCAGTGAATGGTATTTTATTGCTTATATATTTTTACTTTGGTTACCCATGGGATAGTTTTTTGCATACAATTATCAGTCATTTGTATTTCTTTCTTTGTGTTTTGCTAGTCTGATTCCTTTATTTTCCCATTGTTATATTAATAATTGGTCTAGATGAGATTTATATGTGAGACTTATGAGCCACTGTTTGTCATGTATCTTATAAAAATTACATATATTTTATTTTTTGCAAATCATTGTTATATTTTACTTTTTCTTATGGTAGTTTCTAGCTGTATAGAGGCTTCGAAATATATATAACAAAAGATATCAGGCTTCCTTTCTGAATTCCTCTGCTTTTAATCTTAAAAAGGCTTTTATCAAGTTGATGTTTATAAACATCACATATGTTTTATCTGTTATTTTATTAGATACATTATTCACTATTTATCTCTTAAATCCATATATTTATTTTCTGAAGCTGAATTACCTCCTATTTTTATATAGGTAGATTGTGTTTGAGTCTTCTCCATCTTCAGTATCTTTCTTGTATAGCTTATGTGCTGTCTGTCAATGCTACAGGGATGTGCTGGTACTATACTATTTACCATATTCCAGAATTGTCACTATTTCCCCTTATTTATCAGATTAACTGGCTTCTTTAAATTCCCCTAAAGTTGCAGTCTTGAAAATGTAATCCCACATCCTTTCTTCTGCATTTTTTCCTGCCTCACAGGGTGTCTTGTGGAGCGGTTTTAACGATGTCTCTGGATCTGTCTCGTGGAGTTACAGAGTTGGTGGCGATTCTGGTCTTCTTCAGGGGCATCTGCTCTCTTGGGTATGCCAATCTATCACCTTGACAGGCATGTGTATAGGACTCAAAGTGTCCAATAGTCTCTTTAAGAGTTTTTTTTTTAAACTTACAGGCAGTCAATCCTGCCTCAATATTAGCCTAAGCATCTTTTATTCTTATATAATTATGGTCCAGAGTCACACAGTAAGTTCCAAAGTCTTATTTACATGAGAACCCAAATCCATTTAGGGAGCACGGGAGAAGAATTTTGGCCTCTGTACACTATTATGTTAGTTATGTTACAGACTCTATGTACTATACACTAACATAATAGTGTATAGAGGCCAAAATTCTTCTCAATGTTTGGGTCCAGATACTTGTCTTAGGCAGGATTTTTAAAATGCATTTCCTCCCTGAAGATTTTATGCCTTAATTCCTATGACTGTGAATATGATATCACACCCATTCAAATATAACGTTACCAGAAGAAAAGGATTTGGGATATGTAATTAATGTTGCTAATTGTTTGATGGTAAAATAGGGAGATTATCCTGGATTATTGTTTGGGCATAATCTAATCACATAAACCCTTATAAAGCAGAATATTTTATTTGGCTAGCGTAGAAGAGGAAATCAGAGATTTGAAGCACAAAGGAAATTTGATGTACCATTTCTGGCCTTTGTAGGTGGAGGGGGCCATGTGCTAAGAAATGCAAGTGGCCCTGAGGAATGGAAAACATTCCTCAGGGTATGACAGCAAGAAAGGAACTGGAGACCTCAACTTTACAACTCCAAGGAACAGAATTCGGCCAATAATCTAAATGAGCCTGGAAGTGGGTTATTCCCCCAAAGACTCTAGATAAAAGCCTAGCTTGTCCAACACCTTGATTTTAGGCCTGTGAGATGCTAAGCTGAGAACCAAACCACACTGTACTTACACTTCTGACCTGTAGAAATTATGAGATAATAAATGGTGTTGTTTCAAACCACCAAGTTTGTGGCAGTTTGTTATGGTAGTAATATAAGCTCCCATATAATACCTGCATTGGGATTCATATTCACAAGGGCATAGATGACATAACACAGCAGGTGGGGAGGGGGAACTGTGACTCAGAGTTTATGCCAAAGAACTCTTTATAGTTGTGGAAATGGAGGCTCAGAGAGGTTAATTGACATGGAGTAAGTCACACAGCTGACTAGTGATGTAGCAGAGGCTGAAGGCCATTGCCTATCAGATAATGATTCACTGAGTGTTCTCACATGCTCTAGACTGAAGGCATATTCAGTTAGAGGCAACTCGAACAAATGAGCTGTGGGTCAGAGGCAATGTGGTAGGGAGCATTATTTAGAGTCTGGTGTCACTTTCCATGCGATTACTTCAGCTATGTCACTTGGGTCGCCATAAAACCATCCACTGATTTACTCTGGGCTCCTGGGCCTGCCTCATAAAGGCATCTTTGTAATTCTCACCAGAGACTATCCTCTGGAATGACAAATAACATCAATCATTAAAAATGACATCTGTAATTTTGCAGCCTGAGAAGATGATCTTTTAAAGCTGTCAGTGAAACAAAAGAGATTTTAGGAGATGCTGATGCAATCTCTTTAAAATCTTTGGAAATTCTAAAGCATAAAGATGAACTGTCTATTTTGAAATTGCAGGATGAATCGTGTGCTAAGGCATGCCCCACGCATGCCCACTGTGTCGGTGGAGGTGAAGTATGAGGCAACCAGGGTTCCCTGCAGCTCAATCATTAACTTGCTGAACGACCTAAGAGCCAAAGGAGTTAATGGGCTTCATCCAGAGCTGGAGGAATGGAGGGCAGGCAGAGAGACAGGGGGAAAACACACTGTCTGTTGTAGGAAGAAATGGTGAGAAGCAAAGCCACAAAGGGAGGTGAGGGAGACACAGAAGTTCAGGAGACGCCAAGTCCACTTTGGGGCTGGTGATCATTTAAGCAATGAAACAAATTCTGCGTCACAAACTCTCAATTTTACTGAAGATAAAGTCCCCTTAATAAATAATATCGTCTCCCTCCCCGCTTCATTAAATTTTCCTGAACAGCAAAATTGCTGAATCGTCAGCATGTCAATCTCTACAGCTCTGTGAAAAATAGAGGGAGAAAAGAACAGAAATCAGATGTCCATTTTCCTAAAAAAGGAGAGGGAAGAAGAGAGAAATAAGCCTGGATCTTGTGTCCTTTGCTCACCAGAGGCAGGAAGCCAATTAGCTTAAATAAACAGAAGCTCAGAATACCAAGACTAATGAACAGGCTTGTTTTCTCCAAGTGGAAAGCAGGAATTCTGCAAACAGCTGAAACTGCAGAAGGGATGGAGCTGAGGGCATGAAGGTCACGTCTGGGGTGGGGCCATGTTGCATCTGACAGATATATCTCCACTTAAATTCTCCATGTCAGAATCAACATAAATCTGAGCTGGAGTGCCAATGTAGTCAATGGCCTCAATATACATATCTGCAGCAATTTTGCTCCTCCGTGCCAATTCCAAATTTGCTTTTTATTACATTAGTTATATTTTAGAGAAAACTAACTGCAACAGTTATTGTACAAGAGTCTGAGAAACTGATGACCTACATTGTTAGCTGTACTTAGTTCCTTGAGAGCTTTCTCTGTTTTATAACCTGATTTGATGTTTTCTTTTTTTTTTTTTTTTGTCTGCAGTGAATTGTCAGCTTGCTGCTGACCCCCAACAGTCACTGGGATTCCCAGGCTGGGGAGGTGTGTAGTCAACATGTCAGACTCTGCGGTGGAAATCAGCACAAGGGGGTGGAATTATTTTCCTGTGCCATTGCTTGCTGACTTGGCATTTAGTGTAAATACCTCTTTCTTCCAAGATACCTCTTCCATAATTACCAAGGATGATTCTATTTTCAGTGCAATAGCTGAGAGGATGTAATTGGAAACCACAGAGGCAGATTATTTTCTTTCTTTAAGAGGCTTTTTGCTATCATCATATTATCTTTTGCTCCCACTCACTCATACCAGGTGCTTCTCATGCTGAATTAGAAAATGCACTGGTTCTGAGAATTTTTCTGCTCAGGTTATACTGCTTAAAATCTGTAAAAGTGATAAAACATGGTTAAACATAGTAGTATTAATGTTCCCTTCAGCTTGACTAAACTTTAGACAGATTTCTTCCTTACCATAGGCTCCTGACCTTCCTTTTCTTAGATCATTTACTTTAGAGAACTTGAATTTTAAAATCCTTTCTCCGCCCCTTTGAGATGTAAATCTTCAACCCAGAAATGTCTTTCTCAAGGACTTGGGGCCACCCGTGTGAAGTGAAATGTCATCATCAGGAAAGATAGCACTTGTATCTCTCAATGTCTGGGGTGGTAGAAGCCTAACTACATTAAGCTCTAGTTAGCAAACAGCGATGACTTAATGACCTTGAATAAACTCCTTCCTGACTTCCTCCAGTAGTTTTCCAGTAGCTCACCCCAGTGCTTAAAAACTGAGCCCTTTGTTTTAATGGTGCTAATTTCAATCTCTCTCCCCTATTGCAAGTCTTAAATAAAGTCTTCCTTGCCCATTTAACTTGGAGTTTAGCTGGCCTTGAAAATGAGGACAATGCTAGCTTGACTCCTGAGGATTGTATCAGGGTTAAATAAATAATTGAGTGGTTGGAGACAAAGGGCTATGAAAGTATGAAAGTGTGATATTAGACTGTAAAGCGATGCAGGCTGTGAAGGGAATAGACAAATTTAAGTGCTGAATGAAATACTGTTACAAAAACTGAAACCCATTAGTTCATAAAAATGCTCTTGAGAGTCCGGGAGAACCCAAGGGTCTTTGGGTTGTGATGTGAGATTCCTTTTTCCAGTGTAATCATGTTTCAGGAAGCAGCACTAATATTTATAAAGAGAAATTGCTCTGTTCTTGAAGAGATAAAATTTCAGGGGGTGAAGATGAAGTTCTTTTTATGGGTGCAGAGTGCAGACTTGCCAGAAAAAAAAAAAGAGAAACAGCAGCTACAACTAGTTGGCATATGGCAGAAACAAGAGAAATGTACTCAAGGGTATCCTTTAGCTTAGGAGGTGTCAGAGATAAGAGGCCAGAGTTGGGAGACCCTCAGGAGTTTCCCAGTAGTGGGCAGTTTGCACTCACCTATGTGTTGTGGAAAGGCCACACCCTGGACTGTAACTCCCTGAAGATGATGCTGTCCTTGCCATAGAAATGCACCAAATATTGGCATGGCATGCCTACACAGGCTCTGGAAAGAGGTGTGTCCAATCCACATTGCCTGACGCTCCATAATTTTGAGACACCCTAGACTGTAGCCTAGTTCACAGGTGTGGCATGGGGATGCAAAGGGTTGTTACAATCACCCAGCTCCCACCGTGCTGTGCTCTGACACTTCTGTTTGTTGCTCTCCGAAGGGAGAATGTACAAGATGACCGATTTTATCCTTGTCAAACATGTGCCCTCCCTGGCATGAAAGGCAAAGAACAAAAATTTCAGTTACTTTAAGGAGGGGAAATGTCTTGAGGTTTTCTGAACTCAATTAAGTTCACTTACCAAACTGCTTTGATTTTGTCAGTTTTGAAAATGGTGATAAAGTTTTGCTGCATACTTCATGCTTGATCTTAATCAATACAATTTTGTACATTCTTTTGCTCTGATGCATCAGAATATAAGACAGGAAATCATTGAAAATTTTTCCATAGCTACTTTGTGCTAAAAAAACCAATGATTTTCCCTCTGTGGGGAGGAAGAATGGAATTTGCAGGGAAGGTATAATGATTCTAGAATTACTTCCCACCATAAGTAAGCTACCAAGATGGTGTGTTTTTATTTTTATTTTTTTGAGGAACAAAATTCCCTTCACTTTGGCAAAGTGATTTTATAAAAAATAATATGAATAACAACAGAATATTTCTTTGTCAGCCAGCCCTGCCACTATTGATGAAAGTGCTAGGCAGAGTGCCCTAACTTCACATTTGGGGATTAGATCAAACCTGTGTTTATAGTTTGAAACTCTTAATAGAGCCATCTTTTCTTAGGAAACTCTTTGAACTAGACAGACCAAGCTTCAGAATGGTGCCATGTCCTCTGCCCCTTTCTGATGAGATTCTCACATAGCCTGCTGAGAGAGGCACCCAACAAGTACTTATTTGCAAAATCATTCTACAAAGTAATTCCTGCATCATGAGGGCACACCACCTTTGCAGTAGGATAATTACTAGTTTTCCCTAATCTTTTCTAAGATGAGATTAGAACTCTGCTTTCTAGTTTTTTTTTTTTCCAGTAAAAAAAAGGACAAAACTATAAAGCATGTCTCAAAAGCCCAAGTGACAGTTTGGCACTTGCCCAAGTTTGGCAGTTGGGCCCAAGTGGTTCTCAAATCAGAGTGCCTGACACTCCTTCCTGATTGCATGACCTATTAGTTGTGACTTTGGGCAAGTCACCTTAGGCCCACCCTTCCCTTATTCCAGCTATGTTTTCACAGGACTATAACCCAGAACAGAGCCCACTGGGATATCACTTCTGAGCCTGGTAAATCCTCACAGTGACTCTCAAACCATGTCTTCACTAGCCACATTTCCCAAAGCCACTGAGTAGGACCTTTTAGTTGGTCTGCTTAGAGAGAACACCAATAAGTTTTCTCCAGAGGGCTTGGTCCTTTTCCTTCAAGCATAACATCTACAACAAACCCCAATCTCTTAATTGGTCTAGGGCAAACATTAACTTCTTTGCTGTGAGGGGAGTTGAATTACAGAAAACACGTATTTTGAGTTTACTACAATCAGTTTATAATCATTCCCTCGCATATCCTCTATATAAGCAATTTCTTTTATTTTTTACATATTGGAAACTCACAGGGCATTTTTTTCTTATGAATTTAAACTTTTACAATCTTTTCCTCAGAAGAGCCACATAATAATGATATTAATAACAATGACAATAGCTAAGTTTATTGGACAAATAATGTTTAAGGGCCTCTGCAAAATGCTTTTACCATAAATAATTTTAATTAGTCCTCTCAACAATCCTGTTAGGAAGATATGATCATTTCATTTATACAAGCAAAGAAACTGAAAATCCAAGAAATAGAAGTTCTTCATGGCACTTTTTACCACTAGCAACTCTGTCTAATGAAAGTTTTCCAACTTCAAGATACAAGACTCTGAAACACTTCTGTAGGCTCATCTCACCTGACGGCCAAGATTCAGTGATATTCAGATGGCCTCTCAAGTAGTTTCGGTGGGTACCATTGTTCCCATTAAAGTGGGGAACTAGATGTCTTCTGCTTATACATTTTCTCCTAGGCTATCAGAACGATTAATGCTCCATTTATAGCAAAGATAGAGTAAAAACTTGGATTCAGCTTTAAATTTGGAAATTCCAAATAGGGCTGCGAGAACTTTTCCTTAAAATGGAAGAAAGTTGGCAACTACAAAATTAAATTTGTCCAATCCTAGAAATAGCACATTAGTTATGAATGTGGTTATCTATTAAGGCCCATAGATTAAATGAAAGCCTTCTATCCTCACCCCTCTCCACACACACCGCCCCCCTCTACACACACACACAATTCATCTTTCTAGCCATCAGCTAGTAGTTAAATTGTGTATGTGTGCATGTTACAACTGCTATGATTGCCAGCGTGGGTTTAGGCTGAGGCAACTGTGTCGTACTCCCTTGCCTTTGCAGTAATGGATGCCTCCTACCCTTTTTGTATACTAGTGAGGAAGGAAAAGCTTTGAGATTGTCATGGAGGAAGCTCAATTTCACTTGTACCTTTGGTCCTGTATTTATTCACCCTCATCTGTGAAATGTTAAAAGTACCTGGAGGGGCTGGGTACAGTGGCTCATGCCTGTAATTCCAGCACTTTGGGAGGCCGAGCTGGGTGGATTACCTGAGGTCAGCAGTTCGAGACCAGCATGAGCAACACGGTGAAATCCTGTCTCTATTAAAAATACAAAAATTAGTCGTATGTGGTGGCACACACTTGTAGTGCCAGCTACTTCGGAGGCTGAGGCACGAGAATTGCTTGAACCCAGGAGGCAGAGGTTGCAGTGAGCCAAGATTGCACCACTGCAATCCAGCCTGGGCAACAGAGTGAGACTCTGTCTCAAAAAAAAAATTACCAAGAGAAACTTTCCTAGTACTGGGGGGAGATGAGTGAGCAATGGTACTTTCTCTTCTTTTCCCTCTGCCAATGACTTCTGAGGCTTGTATTCCTTTCTGTTTTCAAAACAATGACTGTGGCATGGAGTGGGGGAATATCAACCAAACCATACCAATCATTACATTCTTTCCCTCTAAAATAGCTTTATCACCTCAGAGTAATCTGTTTTGTATGAGTTTGACTCTCAACTAGCCATGTGTCCCTGGATAAATCGCTGAACCTCTTTAAATGCCCCAGGCTCCCTTTTACAATGCAAAATGCGTCAGACTTGACCTCAGAGGAGCCAAGTTCTTGTCCCAGCCCTACCCCTTACTATCTCCCTGGCATTGGACAAATCACTTTACTTCTTTGATGCCTTCCTTTCTTATGAGGAATAAGAATCACTACTTTCCAGAGTTTTATTGTTTTTATGAAGATTAAATGAAAAGGACACACACAGGTATATATAAACATAAAATGTAAAGCTATATAATAAACATTTACATGTTTGTATGTAATGTTTATGTAACATATATGTTTACATAATAAACACGTGTGTTCATTGTATACATATGTCTATGTGTATGTGTTTATATATGATGCTTTTTGTGCACTGTAGATTTCCATGTAGGTATAAGAGATTGCTGTCACATTTATTGCTTGCAGACTTAGTGATGTCTATCTGAGAAGGCACAATGAGCTCTGCTGCCTGCTCCTACCCACTTGTTTGTTACAGCATTGTACTAAGTCTGGCAAAGATGGATGGAGCACCAAATTCCCTGGCTGCCCATTAAGTCAACGTCTACCAAATTTTATTCCTTTCTCAGCCGTTTCTTTTCTCATGAGACTTTTGTAAGACAGAGGCATTAATATGACATAGATGATTGTAAAAATGGCCCTCCTAGACCTCATAAAGGAGCCCATGCTGGGATCCCTATCCACACTTGGTGCCCAAGCTTAGGTCAGGATTTCTATGTTTAACTTGTACCCAGAAATGGATTTTTACAAACAGAAATGAGAAGTCTTCAAAGTAACTTTCTTGAAGGTAACAACATACTGTTAGAATAAATAGAAAGAAAATAGAGGTAAAATTAAATAGAAGCTTAAGTAAAAAGACTTTTTTGTTTGTTTGTTTTCATTAGGACTTTTAGTTAAGCAACATAGACTTTAAACAGCATTTGATTTTGAAGAAACCTCATGGAACTTCTCATCTCCTTCCTTTTCTCTCCCTGCCTTTTGTTTTTTTCCCATCTCTCTCTCTCCCTCTCCCAGCTACTGATGTACTAGCTTTTTTAGGAAAGGCTATTGAGTATTGTGTGGAAACTTGACAACTTTGCCAGGGCAGACTTATTCCACATTTTATTTCTGGCCAGCATCTCCAACTTGGCGATTTACACACACACACACACACACACACACACACACACACAATACTCCATGGATCACATATTAGGCAATGTTGGTTTGCATCATCTTCCTAGGAGGGTCAAACCATCTTACCATCAGGCCAGGGCCAAACAACCAGAATCATTGTTTGTTACAGAGAAATGTGAGGCAGAATTCTGGCATAGGGTCAGATTGAAGGTAGAAAAGGGCTGCCAGATACAGCACCCCATCAATATATAACCTGACCAATTAGAGGTTTGAAAGGAAGACACCAGGACAGGAATCAGTGCCTTCAGTGGTGCCATCTCGGACCAAAAAGACATCTGGTACAAGGGCAGAGCTAACTCTAACACAAGCTTCTGGGGTATGAGGTGCCTGAACTTCTCCACTGGCTGGCTTGTTTCATGGGAATGTGAAGGATTACCTGCTGGCCACACTTGCTTCTGAGTGATATACAAGAACAACATGGCACACACTAATAGTAAACACAACCTGTTCAGATTTCATGTGGCAATCTCTGTCACCCTTTGCACCCCAGCACAAACTTTGTAAAATTATATTGATCTGTGTCTAGAACTGTATTGCCTCCATTTTAACCTGTAAGAGCAATATGATTATTTGATAATATGATTTGAATGTTTCAGAGAGACATCAGTGAGGCTACTGGCAGCCAAGCAACCTAACCCCACAAGAACAGTCAACCTGCAAATACACAAACACACTCCACAATGGTTCACATTCAAAGAGCTGGGCCAGGGCACCATTCACATATATGAATAATATTTGGCCACCAACTCAATGGCCCCAGGTGGGTAGCATCACTCTTGCCATTGCCACTATACTCTCCAGTAGCTGAGATCGCTGAGTTATTGCTGTGACCCAGTAGCCCAGGGGTTTCCCACATGAAATACCTCCTGACAGAATCTCTCAACTTACCAGGATCTCCATTGATAAGGAAGAACACAGAGGAGCAATTCAAGATATGGGCTCAACTCAGCCTGACGAGTTTTGTTTCTGTCTTTGGTGTTTGGTAGAAAATACTATTCATTTAAAGAGATCTATCAATGGCCTACAAGCAAAACATATATTGCCCAATTGCCACTATCTTTATGGGCCTGCTATACTAATGAAGAGTATTTGTTCTATATAAAGAGAATGTGAACTTTACTGCTCCACATCTGTGGGCTTGTGCTTATGATGAAGATACATTGATGATTTGTGATCTGCAGGGCTTAAGATCAAGTGGTTGATATGACATGTGGTTGATATGTTTGGGTGTGTATGAAAACACTCATGTATACTGATGGACACAGGGTTGTGCTAGGATTATAAGAGAGCCTGGCTACGGGTTTAGGCTGCTAACATTGAGTGTGTGCCCTTAACATATCTTAGAAAATCTATATATATATATTTTTTTCTTTAGATCCAATTTTATATGTTGGAAACAGACTTATGAAGCTCAATGGGTGTACCTAAAATTAAAGGCAATAGAAAGTAGCAGAGCTAGGATTTGGAACTAGGTCTATGTGACTCTGATGTCCACGTTCTTTCTCCCACTTCACACTGGATTGCATTAGACTGGATGCTATTTTTTTTAATCTGTTCGCAGTCTAACTGATAATTTGAGGTCAACAGACAGTAACTGTATGTCCTTTTCTTACCCTTTAGAAGCTCTGGTGAATGGGATGAACTGTCGAAAGAACACCAAGGGTAGGCCCGGGAAGCTGGGCCTAGCAGTGAGCCACTGGCCTGTTTCTCTTTTGGTGGGAATCTACTAATTTTTGTTCAGGACACTCTAATTTTTCTGGACTACGTCTTTATATAAAACACTAATTACTGTAAAGTCCGTGCTTCTAGCCCTGTGTGATACAAGGATAAGACATACCATTAACTACGGTCCATAATTCAGGGGAGACAAAGAACTTCAGAGGCAAGGGCTCATCCTGGAGCTTTGACCTCAACACATGGCACTGGGCAGGTGGCAGGGCTCCCAGCCTCCACCTCTTTACACCTTGTCTTAGTCTGTTCAGGCTGCTGTAACAGAATTCCATAAATTGGGTAGCTTTTAAAGCAGCAGTCCCCAACCTTTTTGGCACTAGAGACTGGTTTCCTGGAAGACAATTTTCCCACGCAAGGAGGGTGGGGATCAGTGGGGGATTGTTTTGGGATGAAACTGTTCTACTTCAGATCATCAGGAATTAAATTATCATAAGGAGTGTGCAACCTAGATCCCTTGCATGCACAGTTTGCAATAGAGCTTATACTCCTGTGAGAATCTAATGCCACTGCTGATCTAACAAGAGGAGGAGCTCAGGTGGTAATGCTCATTATGGAGGCCAGGAAGTCCTAGATCAAGGTACTGGCAGATTTGGTATCTCATGAAGGCTGCTCTCTATTTCATAGATGGGATATTTTAGTGTATCCTCATGCAGTGGAAGTTTGAGATAGATCTCTGAGGCATGTTTTATAAGGGCACTAATTGTACTTATGAGGGCTCCACCTTTATGACCTAATCACTTCCCAAAGGCCCCCTCCTCCTAATATCATTATCTTGGGGCTTAGGATTTCAACGTACGAATTTTGGGAGAACACAAACCATAGCATTCTACTCCCAAAAGGCCTGAGAACCAGAAACTCTGATATCCAAGGGTTGAAGAAGATATCTGTCCTAGTTCAGGAAGAAAAATTGCCCTTCTTACGTCTTTCTGGCTTTTTCAGGCCCTCAATGGATTGGATGATGCTCACCCACTTTGGTGATGGAATATCTTCTACATTCGTTCTACTAATTCAAATCCTACTTGTTTTGGAAACACTCTTGCAAACATACTGAGAAATAGTGTTTTATCAGCTATCTGGGCATCCTTTAGGCCGGTCAAGTTGACACAAAATCTTAATAATCACTCCCCTCTAACAGAGATGAAACGAGTATAAACTATTTCAAAGACTTGGCTCTTCAGAACTATAGTCATACACTTTTATTATCTGTTGATTTTCTTGGGGAAAGGATTCATGCAAGTACAAGAGAAGAGGAGGCATAGATTAGAGTTTAAAAATCATACACCCAGAACATCATTTGAAGAAAGTCTCTGTTTAATTCCAAAGCTGATGCTGAGACATTTGCCTTTAAGTTGATTGGAGATAATGAGCTGAAAACAAAAACCAGTTTGAATTTTGGACTAAAGGAAAAAGGAACAAAAATTATATTGTAAAATTATTACCTTTAAAATTTCAAATTTGTCCAGTGATTTGTCTATGACTTTTCTCTTAAGAGAGAGATGTGCTTTGGGCATTGACTCTTACTGTTTATGATAAAATGTTCACTGGATATTCTCATTCACAGAGCGGGAAACTGACTATGTCTTTCTGTGTTACCATTTTAAAAGAAACTTCTCAAGAGGGAGACAAGATGGCTGACTAGAAGCATCCAGGAAGCAACACCACCAAGAGCCACCAAAATATCAAGGAAACCAACATATTTCAAACAGAACTTTAGAAAGAAAACACCACGAGTTGATAAGAGGTGATGCAGATGCCAAAGCTGAAGAAGGAGGAAGCCTGGAACCCTGCATGGGGTTGCTGAGTGCCAGAACTAGTTCTGGCCCTGAACTGTTTCTAGGGAAGAGGTGTGTGAAGTGATGGCAGGGCAGGCCACTCTCGCTGTGGACCTCTGGGATTCTAGCTATAAGAGATCCAACGACCCTATAGGCATTTGAATTGGCAGGGAGTTCTGTCTAGAGATTAGGGAAAGACAGAGCTCCACCCTGTGTGAAACCCAGGGGGTTTTGCATGTGGGGCAGCTGCAGTGGAACATGGCAATAGGCATCATCTCCCAGGGTTCCCCATCTTCCTCTGAGTAGCTCTAATCCCAGCTGACCACTGGGCCAAAAGAGAGCAGGGCTATCTTTCCCATGGGATTGGAGTCCATCTGTTCTGCAGACTCCCTTGCCTGCCGTCTCCTCCCATGGTCCCTGACTGGCTGCTACTACAGGAGCATATGCATAGTACAACCTCTGCTGCCCAGCCTGAGTGCTACCCTGGTGGCCTGGGGGCATTTTGGATCCCCCAGCGTAGCCAGTGCCTGACCCCAAGAGGCCATAGGCTAGGTTCCTGTGCCCCACAGTTGCAGTGCACAGCCTGGGAGTGCCCAGCTGAGATCCGTGGCCCATACTTGAGTAGGGGAGAAGCCCCCACCCTTAAAACACTGAGAAGGGTGAGACCATCAGGTTCATGGGTTGGTATGGGAGTGACTTGTGCTTCCCTCTGCAAGGCTAGTCCAGGAAGGGTGTGTACTGTCTGTCCGCCATGACCTCGGCCCAAGCAAAACCCATGGCCGAGAACACTTAACAAAGGAAATGCAGGCACAGCGTCAGTGATCAGAGGGGGCTACCCTAAGGCCTGGAAGTGTACTTGGTGAGGGGTTTATCTCTCTCCCCTCCCTATACCATAGAACACTGCTGGAAACACTTTGAAATACAAAAGAGCTGCCCAGCTAAGTAACAGCCTATCTGCCAGCCAGTACTTTTAAGTGTCATCTACTGGGTTGCAGCCCAAATTACACAACACCAAATATATTCTGTCAGTATGCATTGCTGATGAAATCCAGTGCAAGAATCTAGTTACAAATGAAAATCCTGCACAGAGGTATGGCCCTCTGAAAGTATCCAGAAGGAAGTCAATTGACTATACTCAACTTACAGCACAGTTAAATCCATAGGAAATAAAGAATATAAACTCAAAAGCCTCATCTGACTGATAGCAATTCCCAAAATACAAGCAAACACCAATCCATTCAACAGTGATTAATCCAACTTGTACAAAAGCAAATAATAATTATCCATAATATTAAAGGGCAAACCTGATCCCTTATATTGATCTCTCTAATTCTTTTCATTGCTTCAACTAATCTCCTTGGGCTCCTACTCCATTCATTTACACCAACTACCCAACTATCAATAAATCTCCCCCTCAGATGTAAAAGAATCAGTGCAAGAACTCTGGCAATTCAAAAACTCAGAGTGTTCCCTTACCTTCAAACAAGTGCACCAACTCACCAACAATGATTCTTAACCATATTGAAATGACTGAAATTACAGACATAGAATTTAGAATTTGGATAGCAAGGAAGCTCATCAAGATTCAGGAGAAAGTTGAAACCCAATCCAGGAATCCGAAGAATCCAATAAAAGCATCCAAGAGTTAAAAGACCAAATAACCACTTTAGGGAAGAACCAAACTGAACTTCTGGAATTGAACAATTCACCATACAATTTTCATCATACAATCAGAAACATTAACAACAAAATAGACCAAGCTGAGAAAAGAATCTCAGAGCTTGAAAACTAGTTCTTCAACCCAGTCAGACAAAAATAGAGAAAGATTAAAAAATGAACAAAACATCCATGAAATAAGGGATTATGTAGAGACCAAACCTATGACTCACTGGCATTCTTGAGAGAGAAAGAAAGAGAGTAAGCAACCTAGAAAATATATTTGAGGATATAGTCTATGGAAATTTCCCTAATCTTGCTAGAGGGGTTGGCATGCAAGTTCAAGAAATACAGATAACCCTTTCATGACACTAAACAAGATGACCATTCAAAAGCCACATAGTCATCAGATTCACCAAGGTCAATGTGAAAGAAAAAAAAAATCTTAATGGTAGCTGGAGAGAAGGGTCAGGTAACTTAAAAAGGGATCCCTATCACCCTAGCAGCAGACCTCTCAGCAGAAACCTTACAAGGCAGAAGAGATTGGGGACCTATTTTCAGTGTATTTAAAGAAAAAATATTCCAACCAAGAATTTCACTAACCATCAAACTAAGCTTCATAACCATAGGAGAAATAAAATTCTTTTCGGACAAACAAATGCTAAGGAAATGTATTACCACTAGACCAGCCTTACAAGGGGGCCTTAAGGGGGTGCTAAACATGGAAATGAGAGAAGGATATCTGCTACTACAAAAACAAAGTTAAGCCCACAAACACTATAAAACAACTAACCAAGTCTACAAAAAAACCAGCTAACATGATGACAGGATCAAAATCTCACATATCAATACTATCATTCAATGTAAATGGTCTAAATACCCCACTGAAAAACATAGACTGGCAAGATGGATATAAAGACAAGACACAGCTGGGGTCTTCAAGAGACTTATAGCACATGTAACAACAGGCTTAAAGTAAAGGGATGGAGAAAGACCTATCGTGCAAATGGAAAGGAAAAAAGATCAGAAGTTGTTATTCTTATATAAGATAAAAGAGACTTTAAACCAAAAATCAAGAAAGTCAAAGAAAGAAATTATATAATGAGAAAGAGTTCAATTTAACAAGAATACACAACTAACTAAATACATACACTCCCATGAATGGAGCTCTTAGAGTCATAAAACAAATTTTTCTTGACCTATGAAAAGACTTAGACAGTGGCACAATAATAGTGGGAGGCTTCAACACTACTGATGATATGTAAGACATATCATCAAGGCAGAAAACTAACGAAGAAATTCTGTACTTAAACTAAACACTTGACCAATTGGACCTAATAGATATCTAAGAATACTTCACCTAACCACCATGGAATATATATTCTTCTCATCTGCACACAGAACATATTCTAAGATCAACTATATGCTAAGTCATAAAGCAAGTCTCAATTTAAAAAAATCAAAAAATATCAAGCACTCTCTTGGACCACAGTGGAATAAACACAGAAATCAATACCAAGAAGATCTGTCAAAATTATACAAGTACATGGAAATGAAACAACTTACTCCTAAATGACTCTTGGGTAAACAATGAAATTATGACACAAATAAAAAAAAATCTTTGAAATTAATGAAAATGAAACACAATATACCAAAATCTTTGAGATGCAGCTAAAGCAGGGTTAGAAGGAAAGTTTATAGTGATAAACACATACATCAACATGTTACAAAGGTCTCAAATTAACAATCTAACATCATACCTAGTAGAACTAGAAACCAAAGAACAAATCAACCCCCAAACTAGCAGAAGAAAAGAAACGACTAAAGTCAGAGAAGAACAGAACAAAATTAAGCTGCAAAATTCTGTACAAAAGATAATGAAACCAACAGCTGTTTCTTTTAAAGAGTAAACAAAATTGATAGACTACTAGCTAGATTAATGAAGAAAAAAAGAGAGAATATCCAAATAAGCACAATCAGAGATGACATTACTACTGATCTCCCAGAAATAAAAAGAAACTGAAAGACTATTATGACTATTTCTATGCACACAAATTAGAAAATCTAGAGGAAATGGATAAATTCCTGGAAACACACATCCTCTCAAGATTGAACTAGGAAGAAAGTGAAAACATGAAAAGACTAATAATGAGTTTTGAAATTGAATCAGTAATAAAGGAAAACTACCAATCATAAAAAGCTCTAGACCAGATGGTTTCACAGCCAAATTCTACCAGATGTAAAAAGAACTGTTAACAATCCTACTGAAAATATTCCCAGAAATTGAGGATAAGAGTCTCTTCCCTAACTCATTCTATGAATCCAGTATCATCTTGTTACCAAAATCTGGCAGAGACACAACAAAAAGAGAAAATTCATGCCAATATCCCAGATGAAAATAGACGCAAAAATCCTGAACAAAATACTAGTAAACCAAATCCAGCAGTATATCAAAAAGTTAATTCATCATGATCAAACAGGCTTCATTCCATGGATGCAAGGTGGGTTCCAAACATGCAAATCAATAAATGTGATTCATCACATAAAGAGAATGAAAAACTAAAACCATATGATCATCTCAAAAATGCAGGGAAGGTTTTCAATAAAATCCAACATCCCTTTTGATAAAAACTCTCAATAAAGTAGGCATTGAAGGAACACACCTCAAAATAATTAGAGCCATCTATCACAAACCCATAGCCAACATCATATTGAATGGGCAAAAGTGGGAACAATTCCCTTTGAGAACTGGAGAAGACAATGATGCCTACTCTCACCACTACTATTAAACGTCGTAATGGAAATCCTAGTGAGAACAATCAGGCAAAAGGAAGATGAAAAGAAATCCAAATGTGGAAAGAAGAAGTCAAACCATCTCTCTTTACCGATGATATGATTATATGCCTAGAAAACTCTAAAGACTCTGCCAGAAGGTTCCTAGAACTGATAAACAACTTCAGTAAAGCTTCAGGATACAAAATCAATGTACAAAAATAAGTAGCATTTCTATACACCAACAAAGTCCAAGGGAGAGCCAAATTAAGAGCACAATCCCATTTACAATAGCCACAGGCATACACAAAAAAGTACCTAGGAATACGTCTAGCCAAGGAGGCGAAAGACATGTATAACAACTATAAAACACTGCTGGAAGACATCAGAGAGAGCAAAAAGAAATGGAAAAACATCCTATGCTTATGGATTGGAAGAATCAATATTAAAATGTTCATACTGCCCAAAACAATTTACAGATTCAATACTATTCCTATCAAACTACCAATGTCATTTTTCACATAATTAGACAAAAAATTCTAAATTTAAAAAATTCTAAATTTAACATGGAACCAAAAGAGAGCCCCATAGCCAAAACAATCCTAAGCAGAAAGAATAAAGCTGGAGGCATCACATAACCCAACTTCAAACTGTACTACAAGGCTACAATAACACAAACTGCAGGGTACTCATACAAAAACAGGAACATAACCAATGAAACAGAATAGAGATCCCAGAAATAAAGCGGTATGCCTACAACCACTCAATTTTTGACAGACTCAACTAAAATAAGTAATGGGGAAAAGACAGTGCTGGGATAACTGGCTATCCATATGGAGAAGAATGAAACTGGACCCCTACCCATGACTGTATACAAAAATTAACTCAAGATGGTTTAAAGACTTAAATGTAAGTCTTCAAAACATAAAAATCCTGGGAGAAGACCTAAAAAATACCCTTCTCAATTTTGGCCTCTGCAAATAATTTATGGCTAAGTCCTCAAAAGCGACTGCAACAAAACAAAAATTGATTAAGTGGGACCCAATTAAACCAAAGTGCTTCTGCACAGCAAGAGAAACTGTCAACAGAGTAAACAACCTACAGTATAGTAGGAATTATTCACAAAGTATGCATCCAACAGAGGTCTAATATCCAGAATCTATAAGAAACTTAAACAAATCAACAAACAAAAAACTTCATTAAAACTGGGCAAATAACATGAAAAGACATGTCTCAAAAGAAAACACATACATGCCAACAAAGATGACTAATTTGAAACATAATGCACTAAGAAAGTAATTAAGGGGGTGGAGGGGACAGGAGAGATAGTGTGGGTTTCAAATGCCATGCAAAGGAGCAGTGGAGAGATAGTGTGGGTTTCAAATGCCATGCAAAGGAGCAGTGGAGAGAAGTGTGCAGAGACCACCTCAACGTCTGAAGGATGGGCTACTCACAGACATGGGGATACACTAGTGTCTTCTGGGGGCTGTGGAGAAAATTGTTACCAGTTTATGTCATATATTGATTTAGCATATATGATTTTAAAATAACCTGAACTTAAAACTATATCTATATGATAAATCATAATGAATGAGGAGTAATTTCCTTAGTGATGGCCTGAGTGGAGAAACTGGAATCAGCTGGGAAAGATAGAGAACTATCAGTGCTCCTACCATTGAAAAAGCAAATAGAATCAATGTGGTGAGGTTGCCCATAAGGCAGAGAATGATTATAATAAAAGACTAGAAGGAGAAAAAAGAGAAAGGGGAGGAAATGACGAGGAGAAGAAAGAGGAAGCAGAGAGACATAGATGATTTTTAAAAGAGTTAAATAAAGCATGGTTGAATTTTGTAAAATACCAAAGTGGACAATAATGTAGCAATTAAATACTGTGATTTTGCTCATCAACTTAGAACATATAGGCATAGTGAAGGATAGAAAAGGAGTCATAGGTTGGTTAAGACTTAAGCTGTTATACACTTTTAATTCAAGGCAGTGCATATTTATTGAAGTTACTCTGTGGGGAATCCTGTATGTACTATGCGGGTGACAAAAAGTAGATTGCAATCTAGGATTTAGAAAGACTATTTGTTGCTTTTTTAAAATTTTATGTTATGTGATTTGTTAATTTGAGTTTAAAATAATTATTTGTTTTCTTTTTGTATAAAACATATTCATATAAATCACTTGATGTACATTTTTCAGTGTTGATCTTACTTGGTTTCTCAGTAGGAATACAAATTGATCACTCCCTCTTTATTAAAATACTCTCTCCTCTTGCCTTCCATTGTGCAAAAAATACTTGGTTTTCCTTTTTGTTCTATATCTCCTTTGACAGTTTATTCTTTTCTTTATCTCCACTAAATGTTGTTTCTCCATGTTCAATCTGAGGTCTTCTTCCCACTTTCTCTAAATGATCTCATTCAATCTTGTGGACTCAATGACCAACTGAAAAAAAAAGGATTAAATGCATTTTGATCTCCAATTTAGACCTTTTTCTACTGAGCTACTTGTAACTCAAGTTACAAGTAAGAAGTTAACTAACTTCTTACGTGGCTTCTGTACTTGCATGTCTCAGCAAGGGCACCTCTAATTAAAAATATCCCAAAGTAAAGTCACAAGAGCCCATATTCTCATCCCTTATCTCCTCAAAACAAACAAGCAGACAAAAAAGCAAAACTAAAGCAAAGTCGCATACACAAACAATAATTCTCCCTTCAAAAAACTCTACAAAATTTAGTCCTCTTCTAATCTAATCTCTCCTGCTTCAGTGAATGGTACCATCCTTTAGGTTATGGAATCCAGAAATATGGAAATTACACATAACATTACCTTATTCCTTATCCACCTCTTACCCAGGTCCAACTTTTAATCAAGTACTTTGACATTTATCTCCTAAATATCACTTGATATCCTTCTCTTCACTTCCAGGACCATCATACTAATTTAACTCACTATCTTATCCCACCTATACTAAGACTTTAGCCTCTTAACTATTCCACCATTTCACACTGGCCCCTTTTCCATCTCTAGTCCTTCTCCATTCTCTAGCCTGAGAACTCTTTTCAAAATGTAAATCTAATCCAATCTTATCTCTACTTAATACCTGTCACTGGCTTCCCAGTGCTTTTAGAATGAAGACCAAAATCTTCAACATGGCTGGCAAGGTCTTGCATGGCCTGACCCTTGCTTTGCTCTCCATCTTGATCTCCTTGCAGTCTGCCCTGCATCCACTGCTGGATTTCTCCAGGAAATACAAATGAACTCATGACAAATTAATTCATTCTCACATCAAGGCCTTTGCAATCATTGTTTCCTCAGCATGAAACGCTCTCCCCTCAGAGCTTTGATGGTTAATTCCTTTCGCTATCCAGGCCTCAGTTGAAATATTACCTGCTCAGAGAGGCCATGACCTGCCACCCATGACTTGCCGCCCATGACCTGCCACCATATTACTCTATTGCTCTGATTCTTTTTTGTTTCCAATATTTTTATTTCATCAAAATTTATGAATATTATCAAGATTATAGCTGATGAGTCATTAAATTATTTTGATATTATGTGATTTCTTTTATACAATTTTTATTGATGTTCTTACCACAAAGAAATGACAAATGCATGAGGTGGTACATGTCATACATATCCTGCTTTGATCATTATTGCTGTGACTTTTGTAGCCCTAAACCAGCGTTATTAGCAGTACTAGGGAACTTGCTAAAAATGAAAATACTCAGGCCCCACCCTAGACCTATCGAATCAAGAACTCTGAATTAAAACAATCTCTGCTTTAATCAGTGCTTCAGGTAATGATGACACATGCTCAATTTGAGAATCGCTGCTTTGTTGTATCTTCTTCAATGTACTCATCAGGACTTTATTTTATATATTTTGGGGAGGAGAATGCATACTCTTTTTTTCTCCCCAAAGGAAGGTGAACTCACTGAGCACAGGGACACTCTGTCTACTTTACTGCTGTTTCCTGGGCCTAGAGCACTGCCTGGCACATCATAGGCAGTGAGTAAATATTTGACTGCCTGCTAGATGGAATACTTTTTATTCTAATGGAGCCATATATTTCTTGTTTTTACTAAACATATTATAATTTTGAAATTCTCCATATGATTATCTAATTAATGCTTTTCCTCCTCTAAACTATAATTTTCATTTATGCAGGGCTTGTATCAGTCTTGTTTACCAGAAATATGGAAGGGCTTGTTACTTAGTAGGCATTAAAATATTAGTTGAACAAAACATCTGTGAGTATTCATTTAATTAATAAATATTTATTAAATGTCCATTGTATACTAGACACTTTTCTTTCTGGATGCAAGGGTATATAATGTTGAACAAGACAGGCAGAACATTCTTTTCTTCATAGAGATTAAATTTTATTGTGCAAATATGTATACATGTATGCAAATATTCATATAAAATGCAAGTTTCACAGGTTTATAGAAGCAACACTTTCTTTTTTTTTTTTTTTTTTTTTTTTTTGAGACAGAGTCTTGCTCTGTTGCCCGGGCTGGAGTGCCATGGCACCATCTTGGCTCACTGCAACCTCTGCCTCCCGGGTTCAAGCGATTCTCCTCCCTCAGCCTCCCGAGTAGCTGGGATTACAGGTGCCTGCCACCACGCCCAGCTAACTTTTATGTTTTTGGTAGAGACGGGGTTTTACCATGTTGGCCAGGCTGGTCTCAAACTCCTGACCTCAGGTGATCCACCCACGTTGGCCTCCCAAAGTGCTGGAATTATAGGCATGAGCCATTGTGCCCGGCCTAGAAGCACCACTTTCAATGCAACTTCAGTCAATTTGAAATATTCTGGGTGAACTGCAACCACAATTTAAGACATCTCCCAGGAGGGCTGTAAGAATCTGGCTAATGAGAGCTGCAGAATAGAAGCTGTTTTCAGATAGGGGCCAATCATGGTCCAGAATGAATGGCTACCCTATCGGATTTATCTCCCAATGGTGCAGACAGGACTTTATTTGAGATGGAGGACGAAAGACTCCTCTGAGGAGCTATTGATCTTTAGACTCTTGAATCTCATGCTTTAAAGCATCACCAAGTATTACAAATGATACAATACTCATGCTCACACAAATACATGCAAATATTTATTAAGAAATTGTTTTGTGTCAGGCTCTGGCATAAGTACTTTACATACATTGTCTGATTTAATCATCAAATAACTCTCTGAAGGAGAGTATTGTTATTAGCACAACTTTATATCATGGCAGACTGATGTACTGAAATGTTACATGATTGCCCAAGGTCACACAGTTTACAAATCAGAAAGTAAGGACTGACTCCAGGAGTGACTTCAGAGCTTATACTCTTCCATTTACTGTTTTTGCAAACATTGTAGGGATTTCTTTCTTAAGAATCTAAATACGTGAGTTTATTTCCTTTTACTCCAGGTCAGAGTATTTAGACATACTTGACTTATATCACTGGGGCTGAGCTAATCATGCTAGATTCTCAATGCAGATCTACAGGCAGCCAGGACAGCACTAAGATGTCCTGGCTTTCTTTTAGTAGCTTCATGCTTTTGCATCAAAGAAGAACCAAGAGAGTGCATAGGGAGCTCCATGCTGTGAGGCTGGAGTTGGACTCAGGATCAATTAGCCCTTGAGTAGTGCCAGGGATTTATATTAGCCTTTGCTAGAATACCACATACTTTAAGGAGGCTTATTTTAGTCATAAATACAATGTTGCAAAGGATATCCCAGTTCTCACAACTTTAGGTGGCTTAATATCTTCTATGCAGTTTAAAAATTGTTCTTTATGGAGTCTCACATAATCTGGTTAAAAGCTGAGTGAAGAGAAGCTTGGATCAGGTTGTTATGCTGGAATTGATCACTCAAGTTGATCCTCAATTTGAAGACCCATTATGGAATTATAAAGCAGACTGTAGGTCATGACAGAGATCTTTGGGCCTCTCAATGACACTTTTAGCCTTTTCCTTCGATCATTGTTGGGGCATTTCACTACCTCTTTCCTTCACAGCTACCCAGACCTAGGAGGTATTTCAGGGAAATTGGAGATGCATGCATGCTTAAAAAAAATGGGCTTGTCCACTTTGCTCACATCTGAAACTCCTCCAACTTCAAGGGAGAAGATGAAGTAGGAGGAGAAGAGGTCTTAGGGATGAGGGGAACTTGGAACGAGGACATTAGAGATGCTGGGAGCACAGGAGTGCAGCATATTAACAATCTGGCTCATTTGCGGTTTTGTGCCATTGACAATTTATCCCTCAGATAGTGAACTATATATTGATTTTTAAGTGGAGCTCTGTTTTAATAGCCATAGGAGAAAAGTCTCTGAAGAAAATAAATATTGCCATGCCTTTTGTAGGTGTCAGAGAAGCTTATCTCAGTGACTTGTTTAGAATGGAAATAAAGGTGCTTTCATTTTTATCAGAGTGAATTTTTAGAACCCTTGTTAGTCACTTGCCTTGTGTTGACCTCAGCACCTATCATTGATTCAAGTGACTTGATTTCCCTCTCAGCTCCTTCTTTTGTTACCTCTCCAAATAATGGGGGTGGTATGAGAATAAATAGATAGCACTATAGGCAAAAACGCTATAAGCTGCTCTCACCTGTCAAACTTAAGATACGATTATATGCCACTAAGTCCATGCCACTTATTTAATCACTTTTAATAGGTATCTGAGCACATTGTAATGGCTTATCTGTGCCAATGGTGTAACTCGAGAGAATGAGTTAAAAATAGCACATGGGTAATTATGCAACCTTCACTGGACTGTGCATATTACGCTCAAATTGCCCTGACAGCATGCTGTCCTGGAACGATTCCAGAGAAGTCATTTCTTTGCATTCTCTGCCATCAGAACATCCCAGGGAAGTGTGATTTCAGGTTCTGGTAACATGATACTGCTACCGTTATACAAAGCTCAGAGCTAGTGGGACTAGAGATAAGGTAATCAAAAACAAATACAAAATGTACTTAATTCATTAAAAAGGTGAATCTTTCTAGAACATGCAGGGCTTTACTTTTACACTACTCAACTTCAAGGGAAAAGATACTAAAAACACTTACATCCATGTTACGGATGAATAATTGTGTCAAATGATTCAAACATATGTTTCCAACTTCATAAATTCAGAGAAGGTCTTAAGCCTGGAGTAGAATGAACTGATATTCACTCCAATTTTTCAGACCAAGGAGCTGGAGGCCACAAATAGCTCCAAATTCTCTCTGGCTCAGTGAGCTGCTTGCATTTAATAAATGTTCAGTATTAAAAGCATCCAAATGTGTGCTGATCCGAAACAAACCCAACATGCCTGTTTCTAATCTTTACCTTTTGCTTCCCACAGTGACTTGAGTGATTTTTGCTTTCTTGGCTTTCTGTCTCAGACAAAGCTGGCATTGACCAAAAGCTCATCAGAACTGGTCAGAGCACAAGAAACTCTCCCAATTTTCCTCATTTTCTCAGTCTGTGAAATGAGACACACATTCGAGTATAGTATTTTAACCACTGAAAGTCTGAAATGTCTAACTATCCCTTTTCTCTCTACCCTTAAAAATTCATGAGTGACTTTATGCCTCATCTATCTATAAAGCATACATTTGAAGTTAATCCATTGATTCCTAAACACCTTTATTGAGGTACAATTTGCATACTGAAATATTCACCCTTTTTAAGTGTACAATTGAATGACTTCTTAGAGAGTTGTGCAATCATCCCCAGAATCTTAGAATAATTTCGTTGCTCCAAAAATATCTTCCATGCCTATTTGAATCGTCTTGGCATCTTTGTAGAAAATCAGTTGAATATAAATGTAAGCATTAATTTCTGGACTCCCAATTTCATTTCTTTGATCTATATGTCTGTCCTCAAGTCAGTGCCACATTATCTTGATTCCAATAGCTTTGTAGCAGATGTTGAAATCAGGATGTGTGAATTCTTAAATTTCTTCATTTTCAAGATCGTTTTGGTTATTCTGGGTTCCTTGCAATTAGACATGAATATTAGGATCAGCTTGTCAATTTTTACGAAAAAAGAAAAAATAGCAGCTGAGATTTTTGACTGGGATTGCATTAAATATTTGGGGGAGTATTGTCATGTTAACATTGTCTTCCAATCTATGAACATTGGATGTTTTCCCATTTATTTAGGTCTTCAAATTCTTTCTATGATATTTTGTACTTTTCAGCATACAAACATTATTCTTTTTTATTAAATGTATTTCTAAATATTTTATTCTTTTTGAAGTTATTGTAAATGTAATTGATTTATGATATAATTATTAGATTGTTGCTAGTATATGGAAATACAGTTGTGTTTGTACATTGATTGCATAGCCTGTAAACTTGCTCAACCAATTTATTAATTATAATTGTTGGAGAAGGTAGCCAGGCAGATATGAGCAGGGCAGGAGAAGCCCACCCCCACCAACCAGGAATGTCAGGTGGCCATCAGGTGATCGTTAGGTGGTTGTTAAACTGACTCACTAAAAAAAAATTGTTTGCAGCTGGCACCAGGGGAAGCACGCTTCCAATAAATAGAAAACACCTGAAGCTAGTGATCGGCTGCTTCCTGATAAGATTTCAGGAGTTGGGCAAGCAGGCTTGAGCATGCACACTGAGAAGCAAAATGGCAGAGTTTAACTGGTGTATGACCTTCCTCTGGAAACACTTGACTGGTAAGGGAAAAATGCCTCAAATGAACATGTGCACAACTTCAGTAGACACCTGCGCATGTGGCCCTTCCCTAGTTTTGGCAAGTCACTGTGCATGTAGACAGCCTGCCTAAGGAAAAATCAAGGGAGAAGAAATGCAGTATATAAAAACCTTAAGTCAAGGGCCAAACAGCACACTTGGCTCGATCTCGAGTTACTCGCTTGGCCCCTTTCCAAGTGTACTTCTTTTCGTTCCTGTTATAAAACTTTTTAATGGACTTTCACTCCTGTTCTAAAACTCACCTTGGTCTCTCACCCTCCCTTATGCCCCTCAGCCTAATTCTTTCTTCTGAGGAGGCAAGAATCCAGTTGCTGCAGGCCTGGATGGATTTTTAAACTGCTAACATAATGTTTTGTGGACTTCTTTTAATTTTCTATGTAGAAGATCATGTCATCTACAAAAAAGATAATTTCACTTCTTCCTTTCCAATTTTATGTATTATTCTGACCTAATCTCCCTGGGTATGACTTACAGTATAATATTAGATAGAAATGGCAAGAGAGTGAACAGATTTTTCTTGTTCTTGATTATAAGGAGAAAGCTTTGTCTTTCACCATTAAGCACGATGCTAGCTGTAGGTATTTTATAGATGTTCTTTACCAGGTTAAGGAAGTTTCCTTCTGTTTTTTTAAATGGTTTTCTTTTTAAATGAAGGTATGTTGAGTTTTAACAAGGATTTTCCTGCATTTATGGAGAAGATTATATGGTTTTTGTGTTTTATTCTATTGATATGTTGTGTTACATAGATTTATGTTTTGATTTTGAATCAATCTTATATTCTTGGGATAAATCCCTCTTGGTTATGGTGGATAATCCTTTCTATATGTTTCTAAATTTAATTTGCTAGTAATTTGCTGAAAAGTTTTGCTTTTATTTTCATAATGGTTATTAGTTTGTGGTTTTCTTCTATTTTAATGTCTTTGGTTTTGGTAATTCTGTCCTCATATGATGAGTTGAAAATTGTTCCTTCCTTTTCTATTTTTTGGAAGAGTTTATGAAGTATCTGTTTTAATTCCTCTTTATGTATTTGCAAGAGTTCACCAGTGAAACATGATGGGCCTGAGATTTTCATTGTGGTAAAGTTTTAATTTACAAATTTAATCTCTTAATTTGTTATTGGTCTATTCAGATTTTCTTTTTTATCCTGAGTTAATTTTGGTAGTTTCTGTTATTTCAGAAATTTGTCTATTTCATCTAAGTTATGAAATTTCTTGTTGTACGTTTATAGTACTCCTTTTTAATCCTTTTTATTTCCATGAGATCAAAAATGATATCTTTCTTTCACTTCTGACTTTAGTAATATGCATTCTCTCTCTCTCTGTCTCATTAGTCAGTTTAGGTAAAGGTTTTTCCATTTTGTTGACCTTTTCAAAGATCCAACTTTTTGTTTCATTGATTTTTCTGTATTGTTTTTCTATTCTCTGTTTTATTTATTTGTTTGTTATTTCCTTTTTTTTTCTATTGCTTTGGATTTAGTTGGTTCTTCTTTTTCAAGTTACTTAAGGTGGAAGGTTAGATTATTAATTGCAATCTTTCTTCTTTTTGTAATACAGTATTGGTGTTTATAGCCATAAATTTCCCTCTGAGAATTGCTTTTGCTGCATTTCATAAGTTTGGTATATTGTGTTTCATTTTAACTCATTTCAAAACTTATCTAATTTCCCTTGTGATTTTTTTCCCATGATCCATTAGTTATTTAGGCATGTGTTATTTCTATATAATTTTGAATTTCCCATCTTTTCTTGTTATTGATTTATAGCTTTATTCTGTTGTTGTCAAATAACATAGTTTGTGTAATTGCAATTCTTCTAAATTTATGGAGATTTGCTTTATGGCCTAGCATATGATCAGTCTTGGAGAATGTTCCATGTGTGCTTAAGAAACATAAATTTTGTGGCTTTGGGGTGGATGTCTACTATGTCTAGTTGTTTTAAAGAGTTGTTGAAGTTCTGTATTTCCTTGTTGATCTTCTGAATAGTTGCTCTATCTGTTATTGAAAGTAAGGTCTCTTATTATGATTGTTGAAACTTATATTTTTTTTACATTCTGTTCAGGTTTGCTTCATGTATCTGAGGCTCTGTTGTTAGGTGTATATATGTTTATGATTCTTATCTCTTCCTGATGGATTGATCATTTTTTATTATGACATTTTTTATTAACATTTTTTCAAAACTCTAATTTGTCTGATATTAGTATAGCTATTCCTGCTCTCTTGTGGTTGCTATTCACATGGCATAGCTTTTCCCATCATTTTACTTTCAGTTCACTTGTATTTTTGAATCTAAAATATGTTTGCTGTGGACAATATATGATTGAATTTTAAAAATTATGTTTAATAATTTTTTGTTTTGATTGGATTGTTTAATTCTTTCAAATGTTATTGTTATGGTTTTATTTATGTCTGCCATTTTTGTTTTTGCTTTCTATATGTTTATCATGTTAGTACCTTTATTCTTTACTATCTTCTTTTGCCTTAACTGTGTATTTTCTAGTGTAACATTTCAATTCCTTTAATGATATTTTAACCATGGTAGGCAAAATAATGATCCACAATGATGCCCATGTCTGAATGCCCAGAACCTGTGAATATATTACCTAACATGGCAAAAGGTACTTTGCATGTGTGATTAAGAATTTTGAGATGGGGAGACTACCCTGTCTTATCTGAGTCAGTCCAATGTAATCACAAGGCTAATTATAAGGGAAAGAGGGAGGCAGGAAAGTGAAAAAACGATATGGTAAGTGAAATGTTAGAATGATGCATTTGCTGGCTTGAAAGGGGAGTGTAGTCTCTGAAAGCTAGAAAAGGCAAGAAAACAGATCTTCCTGCTAGAGCCTCCAAGGGGAACACAATTCTGTTTACTTCTTGATTTTACCCATTGAAACCTCTTCAGATTTATGACCCCCAAAACTGTAAGATCATAAATTTGTCTTGTTTTGAGCAATTAAGTTTGTGGCAATTTGTTAAAGCATCAAATGAGAAACTAATATTTGATATTTTTTGAGTTATTTTCTTAGTGCTTATTCTAGGACTTTCAATATACATCTTACCAGAATTGACTTCAGGTTTATACTACTCAATTCAAGTGAGATACAGAAGATTTTCTTCTATATATCTCATTCCCTCTCATTCTTTTCTGCATATTACTATTTTGCATATTATGTTTATATATGCTACAAACCCAACCCTACATTATTATGCTTATTATTTTATATAATTTTATTTTTAAAAGCTGGAAGAAGAAAGAAGAGTGAATTAGTCTGTTCTTGCACTGCTATAGGGTGGCTCATGCCTGTAATCCCAGCACTTTGGGAGGCCGAGGCTGGTGGATCACGAGGTCAGGAGATCGAGACCATCCTGGCTAACATGGTGAAACCCCGTCTCTGCTAAAAATACAAAAAACTAGCTGGACGTGGTGGTGGGCACCTCCTAATTGCTATAGGATTACTCTATTATTTTTGACAATACCCTTGGGCACTGCACACAGTTTGATCCAATGAAAGTCTGTCTCTTTTTCAGGGGAAGAATGTTGCCAATTTTTAAGGCTTGCTCTGACTCTTCCCTGGGCAGAACAACTAAACTATGGAGCACCAGCTGGGGTGGGGTGGTGGTGGAGATAAGAAACTTATTATTTATTGCTTTCCCACCAGCATCCCCCCTATAAAGCAGGAACTGTGTCTATGTGTATATATGAGGAGGCAAGAGGGCTGGTGCTGCCACCCAACTACTGCCACTGCCCAATATGGATCTTCAGTAGCTCAGACCTAAAAAGGATGGGTTCTACTAATATTCACTGACTGCCAAATCTACCTGGAATGGGTCTTCCACCTGAGGAATCTAGGGGAGATGGGAGCAGCCCTTTGGCTGTCAAGCCAACTGGAGCAGTTCTTTTACAATGCTGATCTGTTCAGGAAATGGAGTCTGTACTCTTCACCAGCTGGCCCACTTGGATACTCCCTGTGTAACGGGAATTGGGATTGGGGTGACAGATGCCATCTGGCTGCCACTACCTACTCGATATAGGCCTTCCACAGTAGGGAGTGTGGAAAATGGGATCTGCCAAAATTCAGCAGCTACCCAAACCACACAGAATAGCTCTTCTATCCTAGGGAGCTGGAAGAGATAAGAATGTCCCTTGGTTGCCGAACCCACTGAAATAATTCTTCTCAAGGCAGTCATATGGGGTCAGGTACAGTCCCTAGCTCAAATGCTGTACCTCTCAGTGTTCTTACCAAGTTTACAAACATTTTATTGAATAAATCCCTCTCAATCTGTTATAAGCCCATTGATCAGCCTCCACAGAGTCTGAGTGATTATCTTTGTTAACTCTGGCCTGCTTAATATATGTTTTTCAGGGGAGGTGTTACTCACGCTCCTCAGAATGCCATTCTGGAAGCCAGGGTATTTTATTTTTTGATGCTATTGTGAGTGAAATTGTTTTCTTAACTTGCTTCTCATGTTCATTGCTGGGATATAGAAATATATATACTCTCTTTTTAAAGTTTTAAGGCAAGACTTCCGTAGTCTCACCACTATTAGTAGCATGATCCTGCAGAGTTCAAGCTGAAGACATAAGGCCCCTCTTGCCTATGGTACCTTTTCACCTGGCATGTCTTTGGTATGGTTCAGAGAGGAAAGAGTGAATTCAACATAAAGTGCTTTCTCTAGGACTTAAAGAATTCCTCTATTGGGCTGCATATTAATAAAAAGATCATTAGCTTGCAGGAAAGAGATAGCTACTAAAGCTAGCATGAGGGGAACAATGACATTTAATAAAATTTAAAGGCAAGAAAGGGACAGCCACTAAGAATTTTACTTTTTAGAGATGTGCTCTCTTATATTTACCCTTTTTTTTCTGGGCTTTTCTTCCTCCCTCACCTTCTCCTTTCCTCCCTTTCTTTCCAGACTGCCTTGGCTCCCCAACCTTGGCTATACATGTTCTTCTAGTTCAAGTGATCCATGACTGAAACTCGGCTCCAAGTAATTAGAAGGCAGAATCAGATTGGCTAATCATGCAGCCAGATGTCCATTCCTGATCCAATCTTCCATGGCCACAGTGCAGGCATATGCAGACCTGCTCTTCCCCAGAAGAGATTGTGAGGGCCAGGTGGAAATGATACTTGTTTCAACCTTCATGTACCTCAGTACCCATTTTCTAAAGCAGTAGGAGAATATCATTGTGAATCTTTGAATTTTTAGGGATGTTTCAAGCCATTGTCAGCACTTTTTATCCTTAATGTCTAAGGCAGCTGGATGAAAACGGATTGGAGCTCAAAGTCAGTAATTTGTAGCTGTCAGGTGAGCTCCTTTGTCTATAGGGAGAAAAAGAAACCATGGAGAATTTTGATTGCTCAAATATAGATTAAAAATACACAGGCTGTATAGATTTCTGAGCATAAATGAGAGACTCTGAGATAAAAACCATCCAGTATAGTGTAGGGTTAATATACAAAAATATCAGTCTGGGCCTCCCAATGCCCCACCTACCCCTTGACCACCCTGGCTCCTTCCACCGACTGGCTCCTTGAACTACCCCAGACTTCCTCAAAATCCTGCAAACTAATGGTTAATACATGGTGTATTAGGAGGCCTCGCCAGACTCTGTGACTATGTGATTAATCAGTGCTTTGCTATACTAGTTTTTAAATATTTTGATAATTGCTGCTAAGGTGGTTAATACAGTCTTTGGAATTAGGAGCTATGTGATACTGAGCTCATTTTTCTTATTTCTTTCCAGATAATTAATTAATAAGTATTTTTGCCCTCTTCCTGATATTTTAGTTGTCTGTATAATAAGCTTAGCAATTGGGTTTGATTTAATCCAAAACTATACCTGAAATTTAATAAAATATGATTTACTTTTTAAGCCAGGGAATCTTCCCTATCACCTCAGAAGTACTAAAGTTATACCTTCCTCTAGCTGTTCTCATTATAAAGGACAGGAGACTTGATAGGAGGTGTTAACAATTCTAAACATAGTGCTAAGGAAATTCATTTTACTCTTCCTTTGGGAGGTGCTGATGGGGTTAGGGAACAAATTAACAAGGAGAGAGGGGTAATTATTAAGTACATAAAAGTTTCCCAAATCAAATAGGCACTTGAAAACACAGAGGCACATGGGCTTTTCTTCTTTAGGCATGCCTCATGTTCTGTTGTAAAAACGCTGCAACATTTCCATATTGATGAGATCTAATTTGTAATTGCAGAAGGGTCCCATTCTTACTAGAAAAGTAAAGTCTGTAAAAATTGTAAGTTGTCAGAATCAAAATGGAGTCACTTGGGTTAAAAACTCGGACAAAGAGAGCAGGGGAAGGCCATGAAGAAATGGTTCTCATGCATGAATGCCTAATCAAGAAACTCTCACCAAAGACTGCAAAACCACAGCCTTGCACAAAGACTGCCACAACCTTATACAAAAATACACTTCTTTGAGGACAACTGCCCAGTAACTTCCTGTCCAACCTCAGACTGATGCCACCCTTGTTACTGATCCTTGTAGCCAAGGATAATTATCTTAAAACAATTATGTAATCCCTCTCAATTTTTTTTAAAAACTTTGTCTTTCCAAAATATGCACATAGTTTATTATGTATGGCACATATATTCCCAGTGCAAAGCCCATTCCCAAATAAACATCATTTTCTTTTAGAGAGTTCACCTGTGTGTTATTTAAATTGACAAGCCCTGTTAGTAAATTCAGTAAACTTTGAAAGTTTGGTAAATTTAATTCTGGCAATTAGTGTTTTTATTGTTTTCTCCCCTATTCCTCTTTATGCATTTAAAAAATGTTTATAGGTTCTTCTCTTGGTATTTCACTCTTTCTTTAGATTTGGGAAATTCCTTCATGGGTTGTTTTAACATGAAGCCTCATTTAATTGTTCAGATTACTCCTTTCTCATTTTTCTCTAAGTAATAATTTTATCTTAGTGCATCATTAGAATTCCTTGAGAATTTTCCATCTTTCCTTAAACTTCTGGTCTTTGCTGGATATTCCTAAACACTACATTATAGAGCAACTGCCCTACCAATTCCTAGGCTGCTTTGTTGCAGTTGAAATATGCTTCCCAAATAATTGTTATAGGACTGTTCTTAGTGCTGCAAATTTAATTAATTTTGTTGCCAGCATCCACTCTTCCAGGCTTGTAGTTAATGACTTACTGTTGGATTATCATAAACCCATGACTAAGTCTCTATTTGCTTTCTTGAGTTTTGGAAACTAAGGACTCTCCTCCATGAAGCTCAAATGCCTTCTGAGGACTGTTGGGCTGTGCCAGTAACACAAAACATGATTACCAAATTAAAGTCTCTGAAAATCAGATCTCGAGATCTTTTTATCTTTTCTAGAAATGTAAGTCATCTTGGGTGAAAAGTTTCACTTTCATCTTTTTTGTAACATGGCCATCGAATAGTATTTTACATAGGTACATTTTCCCTTTAGTGTCTGAATTACAAACAATCGATTTCCATACATCCCTGTAATAAAATATCTGCGAAGAATGTAACTGCAAGGTGATCTTTTCTTACCAGACTTCATTCACTTTCTTCTTCTTGTGCTGCACAAAGGCTGCCACAACCTTCCACAAAACCTTGTCCCACCATTTGGAGAAACTCCATTATTCCTCCCTATAGCATAATGATTCTTGAACTAGTCTCATTGTCACTTCCTTCTTCTTCTAAGGCCAGTTTTTCCTGGGGCACCCCAATGGTTAAAAGAAAAGGGAAAAGTGAGGTTTGTATGACAAGGAGATGCTTGTGCCACTGAGTGTGGCTGTTCCTAGCATCTGTTGTTCCTCTTATCAGTCTCCAACTGCCATGTGGAAGCTGGTCACTCTTTATACTGCCCTGCCTCCCAAACACTCCTCCTGTTCTTCATTCTGTCATCCAAGTTCCTACCCAGTTTCTTAACATTCTGAGAGAGCCTATTGTAGTAGTTGGGAGTTTTCAACTGCAAACAAAATGACTCTAAAAAAGTGATAAACAAAATTGGATATTTAATTTACTGTCACAGAATAGAAAGGCTTCAGGCCAGTTTGATTCAGGTGCTCATGCTCTGCCATTTAAAATCTGCCTCTCTACAACTCTATATTCTGATTACAGTAATCTAGAATTTTGACTGTGGAACTTGGCTAAGCAGGCCGTTTTCTTCTCTTTAACACAAATAAGTCGCTTTTTCTTTAGTCATTGCCCAACCAGTTTATCTATCCTCAGCTCTGAGCATGAGAATCTTCATATTTACTGCGTGAATGATGGGAATAAGAATGTGTTCTTGGCACTACTGAGTTGGACTATCAATTGCATTTTCCCACAGAGGTATTTTACTTATTTACACTTAAGTTCTGCCTTGTTTCAAAAAAATGATTTAAGATGGAAAAGGATTGTTGTACATGGCAGAAAGCTTCAAAGTACTTCTGAAATTGTATGTCAGGTACTTTATAGATTTCTGTAGATGGGCTGAGGCTGACCCAATATCCAATCGCCATTTTTAACATTTTCTCTAAGAGATGTGGATACCAAGTGAAAAATTATTTACAGATGGAATTTTTTAGCACAGTCTGGTCAGACTTACAGAGAACTATCTTTAATTCCTTTCATGTCTATAGCTAACTGAATTTCACTGTGCATTCTACATTAGATTTTCTCATTATGTTTGTACAAATGCTTTACTGAATAAGCACTTCATCTCTTGTATTTTGAGCCAGATCCTTAGTCTAAGTGAATTATATTGTACAGTTTTCTAGCTATCTTGCTACTTCACTACTGAAATCTTGTGCATGTATAACAGCATTGACTAATCCTAGCTAATGTCTATATGCCCTTCTCCCCAAATATAAAATACATATGCTTCAGTATCCCCAGGCCTTATTAACCTGTGGAAAAAATAAGTTCTTATTACCAATTATACTCAAATCAGGCTAACACATTGTCCCATCTGCTCAAGCAGGGAACCAGCTTCCCAGAAAATCTCCCTATCTCTGCCATTCCTCTACCTCTGAAAGTATACTTGGGAATTCCTACAGAGTATTTTTATGTGGGTTCAAAAAGACCGTACCCCCCAGGGAATTCCATTCTCCCATGAGAGAGAATTAGCTCTGTTTTTGACATAAGCCCTGGACTTAAACTACCTGTGTTTGAGTCCTGGTGCCACCATTTAGATACATGACCTTGGACTATCTGCTTAACTTCTCTAAACTTCAGCTTGTTAACTGGAAAGTGGTGATTGTTTTAGGGTTAAGTGAGTTAATGCATTTGGAGTAGTTGGAAAGTATCCGACCTATGTTAAGAACCCCATAAAGATTACTCACTGTTATTATCCACGGCATCTTCTGCTGCTGCTTCTCTTTTTTTAAGCCCCACCCCCCGACTTGAATGCTAGCACATGGTTCTAAAAATCTGCCAATCCAGTCGGTATCCAAAGGGTCCTCAATGCTCCAGATCATTGTGTATTCATCACAGAAGTGGGAAGAAGGTCCCTGCTTACATTTGGCTCAAGTGCTTTCCTTAGAGCTGGTTGAGGTTAAGGTGGCTAAGGTCCCTTGCATTTTTCATCTCTTTTTCAGGCTCTAGCACATTAAAAGCTACCTTTTTGCAGGTACCCTTCACCTCATGTAAATCAATCAGTACAACCAGAAGCCTGGACAGGGATGAGAGTAGAAATCTAGTCCAGCCACATAACCCCACCTCAGTGACTTCCCTTTACTGTCAACCATGATCTCTGCAAGCAGAAGGAACCATTTTCTCCATTGTACTTACTACCTTAATGTATCTTAATTTTAGTTGTGTGTATATTAAGTGAATTAATGGACTGAATTCAGGTATTTAAAGTGAAAACCTCTTATTTTCCTTTTTACATGTAGATATTTCAGTGAGGAGTTAAAACCCCTCAATCCTACAATTTATTCTGCTTTTTTGGCCTTGAAAAAGTGGTATTTATAAACAATTATGCTAGGCAAAATACTTAAATTATTTTTATAACAAAAGTGACATTAACTTAGTAAATACATTTTTAACAATATTAAAATTTTAACTTCAGAGTAACTATTTTTGATTGAATGGAGAGTTTTGGTGGTCTGGATAGAAGATCAAGTCACCCATATTTCTTTAAGCTGAAGTCTATTCCAGAGCAAGGTCCTAACTCTCTTTAATTCTATGAAGGCTGGGAAAGGTGAGGAATCTACAGAAGAAAAGTTTGATGCTAGTAGAGGTTGGTTCATGAGATTTAAGGAAATAAGCCATCTCCATAACATAAAAGTGACAAGTGAGGTAGCAAGTACTAATGTAGAAGCTGCAACAAGTTATCCAGAGGAGCTAGCTAAGATCATTATGAAGCTGGCTGTGTAGCTTCATCAATGTAAAATCTAAACAACAGATTTTCCATGTAGACAAAACAGCCTTCTATTGGAAGAAGATGCCATCTATAACTTTCCTATTTAGAGAGGAGAAATCCATATCTTGTTTTAAAGTTTCAGAGGATAGGTCAACTCTCTTGTTAGGGGCTAATGCAGCTGGTGACATTAAGTTGAAGCCTATGCTCATTTACATTTTAAAAATTCTAGGGTCCTTAAGAATTTTGCTAAATCTACTCTGCCTGTACTCTGTAAGTGGAACAAAAAACCCCTAGATGACAGCACATCGGTTTACAGCATGGCTTAATGAATATTTTACAGCCACTGTTGAGATCTGCTCAGAAAAAAAGGATTCCTTTCAAAGTATTATTGATCATTGGCAATGCACCAAGTCACTCAAGAGCTCTGATAGAGATGTACAAGGAGAATAACAGTGTTTTCATGTCTGCTAAACACCACACATTTTTTAGCCCATGGATCAAGGAGTCATTTTGACTTTTGAGTCTTATTATTTAAGGAATACATTTTGAAAGGCTGTAGCTGCTTTATATAGTGATTCATCTGATGAATCTTGGTAAAGTAAATTGAAAACATTCTAAAAAATATTCACCATTCTATATGCCATGAAGAACATTTGTGATTCATGAGAGGAGATCAAAATATCAACATTAACAGTAGGTTGGAAGAAATTGATTCCAGCCCTCATGGATGACTTTGAGGGTTTCAAGATTTCAGTGGAGGAAGTAACTGAAGATGTGGTGCAAATAGTAAGATAACTAGAATTAGAAGTGGAGCCTGCAGATGTGACTGACGTTTTGCAAACTTATGATTGAACTTTAATGAATGAGCAGTTGCCCCTCATGGATGAGCAAAGAAAGTGGTTTCTTGAGATGGAATCTACTGGTGAATATGTTGTGAACATTGTTAAAGTGACAACAAATGATTCAGAATAGTACATAAATGTAATTGATAAATCAGCAGCAGGGTTTGGGAGAATTGACTCAAATTTTGAAAGAAGTTCTATGGGTAAAATGCTATCAAACAGCATCACATGCTACAAAGATGTCTTTCATGAAAGGGAGAGTCAAGACCCTCTATCAGCAAAATGATTCACTGAAGTCTCAGATGACTGTTAGTATTTTTTAGCAATACAGTATTTTAAATTAAGGTATGTCCATTTTTTTAATACACAATGCTATTGCACACTTAATAGACTACTATATAGTAGTTTAAACATAACATTTTATGCACTGGGAAACCAAAAATTTGTGTGACTCACTTTTATTGTGATACTTGTTTTATTGCTGTGGTCTGAAACTAAACCTGCAATATCTTTGTGGTATGCTTATACTTGTAATTTGTTTCAATTTTGATACCATATCAATTCAGAGAGGTAGGAGAGTGTCATGATTAGGTGGGAGGGCTGGAGCTAGTTTGTCAAGTTTGAATTGTGTCCCTACTCTGTGGTAGTTGTGTGTCTTGGGTAAGTTACTTAACTCCTCTGTGTTTCAGATTCTTCATCTGTAAACATCCTCATCTGAGGATAATAATAGCCTAGATATAATGGGATATGTTATTAGGATTGAAATAGTTAGTATATGTTATGTGGTCACAGTGCTTGGCATGTAAGGAATAATAACTGTTGGCTAATATTATTAACTACATCAAAAATATTCGACAAAAAAAATTATTTTGATTCATTCACTCAACAAATATTTATTGGGTGTACGCCAGGAATTATGCTAGACTCTGAACTAAAAGGCAATTAAGACAAAATTACTGTCCTCAAGGAGCTAGTAGTCTTGTATCCTAAAATTTTCAGATGATTTCTTCAATCAAACATTTCACTTTAGGGAACATGGATTCATGACATAACATATCAAAGAGATGTTTATTCTTAAAAGAAGAAAGATAGATCTTGAATTTAATGATGAATTCAACAAACTATATTCAGTAATCTTTTTTTTTTTTGTCCAAAACACCTAGAATTCAGGCAACTGTTGCTATGTAGAAGAATAGCTTTAAACAAATCCAAGTTACTAGGAAGAGTTAATATAGACTGCAGAGAACTCTATTCTTTTATCCTCCTGGAATTCATTAAAATAATTTTAAAATTAGCCTTGTGAAGATAAACTAAAATAATTTCCATTTTTAATGCAACATTGTGTGATTAGCTTATCCCTATTTATTAGCTATTTCTGTCCTTCAAAGAATAATAAGGGTTATTTAAACTTGAATAATAGAGCTAAGTTTAAATAACTAGGAACAATACTTTTCTATTTTTGGCAGAAAATACACATTATTTTCTGAAAAGTCAGCATCATCAACAAGACTTCTTAAAATGACACAAATTGGGAAATAATTTAGCTTCCCAATTATTATTGAGAATTTATGAGCAAGGCTGCTAATCATCAATCTCTTGGGGTAAAAAGAAGTGAATTGACAGCAAAAGGTACATATGTAAGTTTTGAAGATAAACTGACCTTGTGCCAGTCTCTCAACCTGTCCTTCTTAACAGATGAAATGTCGTTTGCTGTGTCAGTGGTTTGAAGTCAGTAACCATTGATACTCTCCTTGGGGACCTCTTGGGCTTACAAAGGCAATATTTTAGAATGAGGACACAGTCTGGTGATGAGTAAGTATCTCTGTTGATGGTAGGAAGATATGTTACTTTGAAGCTCTGAAATTCAAAAGAATTATTGCTACTCTGTTCTTTTAGTAGTTATTGAACAATAATGATGCATAATTTTCAACTACACTTCAGATGAAAAGTAAGTTCTCTTTTCTTAAAAGTAGAAATATTAAAATGTTTGTATACTGTGATATTTCACTCTTGTTCTGTTTGGAGAGTAATTTCATAATGCTGATCCTGGTAAGCATCTTGGTGGGATAATATCTTTTTAAATGAACTTGTCTATTTTTGTCTAGGTCACAAAGGTATGCAGACATTTAGTTTTCAGCCTAGATGTATTCCCACATTTTGCCTTGCGTTTGATGTCCTTATTCTAGTACTTGCTTACCTGCTTTGTCTTAACCCCAGAAGAAACATGATATTACTGAACGTCATAGTCGTGAATGTCTTATAGGCAGCCATTGTGTTTTTGAGATGGTTAATTCCAAACCAACATGAACATAGTTCTTTCTGTTATCAAAGCTGGTTTCTGAGTTTGGCTAGTATGAATCAACACCACAAAATCTGACCACCTTTTGAGGAGCTGACAAAACTTGAGGGCCTGGATTAAGAAACCTTTCTTTAAAGAATTTTCTGAGTAGCTTATCAAAATTATTCATAGCTCTATTTATTTCAATTCAGAGTATTTACAAACACATAAATGCCTTGTTTTCACTATTTAAAATCAAATCGAGTGAATTTCTCTTTAACAGAATTTTAGCTTAAGTTCACATAAACAATGACATTGATAATAATTGAAAGCAAACTCCCATTAAATATATGTAGATATTCTTATTTCACTCACTATAAAATTTAATCATCTCATTAACTGTCTAATCTCTTAAGTGAAATGACCAGGTAATGGAACTTGATCTGATTGATTTGATTGGTTCAGCGATTAACTTATGCGCATATTTATCAGACTCTGTAAGACCCTTTTTTTTTTTTTTAAGTCTCTGTGTGCAGTGGCGCGATCTCACCTCACTGCAAGCTCCACCTCCCGGGTTTACGCCATTCTCCTGCCTCAGCCTCCCGAGTAGCTGGGACTACACGCGCCCACCACCAAGCCCGGCTAACTTTTTGTATTTTGTTTAGTAGAGATGGGGTATCACCGTGTTAGCCAGGATGGTCTCGATCTCCTGACCTTGTGATCCGCCCGCCTAGGCCTCCCAAAGTGCTGGGATTACAGGCGTGAGCCACTGCGCCTGGCCAAGACTCTTTCTTAAAGTCAAAATAAAACTTGACTAGTCAGGTAAACTGCCCTTTTAAAAAAATTCCGTTTATCTCTTTTTGAGTCCCCTATAATGAGAACACGGACTTAAACCTCTCTGTTTGAGAAATGGGAGTCATTGGAGGACAACTCTATCACTTTGGTAGGAAGGAATCCAACATATATCCACCAATATTTCTTTACCAAATGCTATGTAAGATGAGCAAATAAAGGCCAGGTTGTGTACCAATAGACTTTTTCATATCTGAGCAGCATGTTATTCTTTCACAAAAGGTTTCTGTCTGTTTCTCATATAATCTCAGTTTACTCATTATATGAATATATAAATTTGTATGTATATACACACAAACATATATTGAGTATCTACTGTGTATAATTCAGGTTTCAAAGATTCTAAATCTTTAAAATTTAATCTATATAATTAATGCAATCCTCATAAAATACCAACATTTTGAGGCATCTGACAAAATTTAAGTTTTATATATATATCATCTTTTTCAATAGTGAAAAGTGCTGTGGAGAAAATTAAGCACAGGAGGTAGATCGGGAGATAGGGAGGTCTATCTATGGACAATTAGTTTTAAAGAAGGTCCACAGGGAATACCAGTGAGGTATTACTTTTATTTTATAGAAGAGAAATTTTACATTTTCAAGATATGTGAGTAGCTATCTAAAATTCACTAATGGTGCAAGCAGAGTTTGGTTTGTGTATTTGAGATCTTTAAATTAAAACTCCAATAGAGCCGTCTTGAAATATAAAATCAAAGAAACAAAATGTAACAAATATCTTTGATAACAATTCATTACACCTTTATGTTAAACAACCCACAGTTCAAAAATAAAATAAAACTTTGCTTGTGTAATGGTCATACAATAATGAAAATGAAAACAGTAAGCTATAGAATCTATGAGCTATATCCATAGTTCACACAGTATAATTCTCATAGTTTTAAACTTACAAAATAAAGATTAATAGTAAATGAATTAATTATTCAAATCAAGTATTTTATAAAGATTAACAAATAGGACCTAAGGAAAATAGAGGAAATTATTGACAAAATGAAAGCAGAAATGTATACATAACACAACTGGGAACCTAGAAATAAATTAAGTTTATTTAACAAAACACAATTGGTAACATATACAAAATTAGAAATGAAAGTGAGGAAATAACCAACCACAAGTGGAAACGATATCAAATTAGTTATTCGTGAATATTTTATAATATTCTCTCTAAATCTATTTGAAATCCTAGATGAAATAAATGTTTTGTTAATAAAAAGATCTATAAATAACTAGACTTTACTAGAAAAGATTTAGAAAGCCTAAATTGTACAAAAACCTAAGGAGAAATTTGAGAAAAGAATTTAAGTTACTTCTCACAAGCAATATACTCAGAAGATTTTACAGATGAAGTCTTTCAAATAGTTTAGAAAGAAATAAATGTAATTCTGTTAAATGATTACTACTATACAAAAAAGGAGGTTTTAAAGTGATACCAAAATCTGATAGGAATGATAGAAAAAAAAAAAAAAAACTGACTACAAACCACTTTAACAACTTACGAAGGCAAAGTACAAAACATATTATTGGCAAACAGCCCTGCATGAAAGATGTTTCAGTATTTGGAAAACTGTTATTAAAATTCACCATATTAAGAGAGTAGAAAACAGTATTTCTTCTTAAATGTTAAACTGAAAAATACCCTTACAAATATAGAAACTTCTTTAGAATGAAATAAATATATGTGTTAATTAAAAAGAAAGCATAAATCTTAATAATGAATCACTAAGACATTCCTGTTATCTCCTGATAAGATGGGAGATAATACAAAAGAGAAATATATAGATGCCCTTTTATATCTTTATATCATTTATTATTTTCCTGGAAGCACAGCCAGTACAACTAGACAAATAATGTAAATAGACTTATAAATGTTACAAAGCATGTGCCTTTTTTTTGCAAGTGATTGCAATGTAAACCTAAAGTAATCAACTAAAATCTACTATAATTTAGTAAAATAAAGGTGAAAAATGAATAACCAAAAAGTTTTCTACGTACCAAAACCACCAATTTAGAAAAGCAATGGGATAGAATATTTAATATATAATACCTGGGTATATAATTAATGATCAAGGTGTGGAACTTATGTGAAAAAAAATTATTTTCTAAGGACAATAAGGAAGTATTAAAAAGAAAGACCTACTTTGGATAAAAAGAATCCATGCTATAAAACGTATATTTTTCTCAAATATATATATTTAATCTATTCCCCTCAAAATACCAGCAAGATTGCTTTTGAGAAAATTTGCAAAAAGATACTACATTTTGTTTGAAAAAGATAAATAAGTAAGATTAAAATGAAAGATTGTTAATAAGAATAATGAGGGGAAACAAGCCTTGCCAGGTATGTTAATAAATCTGGAGAACTTGAAAGAGCTTGTTGTTTATTCAAGAATAGACTGAAGAGCATTTTATTATGGAAATGAAAGTCAAAATGTATGAAGATTTTAATATATAGATAATGGTAGAACTCAAGTAAATGGAGAAGGAAATGGATTATTTAATAAATGATGTTCAATAAGTTGGCTTGATATTTAGAAAAATAAACTGATATCTCTCACTTCTTACACTAAACAATTAATCTAAATTTCAGATGGCTCAAACATTGGAACATAAAAAATAAAATGAAATCAGAAAGGCAATTGAGTAAAACATCAGGATATTGATTTAGAAAAGGACTCCGGAACATGCCACAAAGTTTAAGAGTTGTGAAGATAGACTGATAAATTTAAGGGCATAAAAAAATCTTTCAGTCAAGGTAAAAAATAAAAGTCAAGTTTGTGTGTGTAGAGGTGTTCCTAATAGTTTCTGATGGTTGTTTTTATTGCTGTGGGGACAGGAGAACATTCGTTTTGTAATTTCTAATTGTGTTTATGTGGCTCTTCTCTCTTTTCTTCTTTATTAGACCAGCTAGTGGCCTATCTATTTTATTACTTTTTTCAAAAACCAACTCCTGGATTTGTTGATATTTTGAATTTTTTGTGTGTGTGTCTCGATTTCCTTCAGTTTAGCTCTGATTTTTGTCATTTCTTGTCTTCTAGCTTTGGGGTTGATTTGTTCTTGCCTCTCTAATTCCTTCAGTTGTGAAGCTGGATTGTTAATTTGAGATCTTTCAAACTTTTTGATGTGGGCTTTCAGTGCTATGAATTTCCCTCTTAACATTACCTTAACTGTGTCCCAGAAATTTTGCTATGTTACATCCTTGTTCTCATTATTTTCAAAGAACTTACTGATTTCTGCCTTAATTTCATTATTTACCCAAAAGTCATTCAGGAGCATGTTGTTTAATATCCATGTAATTGCAGGGTTTTGAGTGATTTTCATAGTCTTGACTTCTATTTTTATTGTGCTGTGGTCTGAGAGTGTGTTGGTATAATTTTGGTTATTTTACCTGTGTTGAAGATAGTTTTATGTCCAATTGTGGTGCTGATTTTAGAGTATATGCCAAGTGGCAATGACAAGACTGTATATTCTGTTGCTTTTTGTTGGAGAGTTCTATAACAGTCTATCAGATCCATTTGGTCCAATGTTGAGTTTAGGTCTTGAATATCTTTGTTAATTTTCTGTCTCAATGATGTATGCACATAAACTAGAAAACCTAGAAGAGTTGAATAAGTTTCTGGACAGATACACCCTCCCAAGGCTGAGCCAGGAAGAAATTGATTCCCCACACAACCCAATAATGAGTTTCAAAATCAAATCAGCAATAAATGGCCTACCAACTAAAAACAAAAAACAAAAAACAAAAAAACAAAAAACAAACAAACAAAAAAAAACCCTGGGACCTGATGAATTCTACAGGATGTACAAAGAACAACTGGTACCATTTCTACAGAAACTATTCCAAGAAATTGAGGAGGAGGGACTCCTCCCTAACTCATTCTATGAGGCCAGCATCATCTTATACCAAAACCTGGCAGTGACCTAACAAAAAAACATCAGGCCAATATCCTTGATTAACATCAATGCAAAAATCCTCAACAAAATCCTTGCAAACTGAATCCAGCAAAACATCAAAAAGCTAATCCAGCAGAATCAAGTAGACTTCATTCCCGGGATGCAAGTTTGGTTCAACATATGCGAATCAATAAATGGACACATAAACAGAAATAAAGAGAAAAACCACATGATTATAGACACAAAAAAGGTTTTCAATAAAATTCAATACCCCTTCATGTTAAAAACTATCCATAAACTAGGTACTGAAGGAACATACCTCAACATAATAAGCACGATCAGTGACAAACCCATAGCCAACACTATACTGAATGGGCAAAAGCTGGAACCATTCCCTTTGAAAATCAGCAAAAACAAGGATGTCCTCTCTCACCAGTTCTATTCAACATAGTATTGGAAGTCCTAGCCGGAGCAATCAGGCAAGAGAAAGAAATAAAGGAGAAAGTAAAACTGTCTCTACAGATGACATGATTTTATATCTAGAAAATCCCATGGTCTCAGTGCAAAAGCTTCTCCAGCTGATAAACAACTTCATCAAAATTGCAGGATACAAAATGAATGCACAAAAATCACTAGCATTCCTATTTTGTTTTCTGTTCCTGTGCTAGTTTGCTTATGATAATAGCCTCTACCTTCATCCATGTTGCTGCAAAGGACATGATCTCATTCTTTTGATGGCTGCATAGTATTATTCCCTGGGTATATATGTACCACATTAAAATGGCTATACTGCCAATTTAGTTCAACCCTTGTGGAAAGCACTATGACAATTCCTCAAAGAGCTAAAAGTAGAATGCTCTTTTGGGTCAATCAAGTAGATTGACCCAGCAATCCCATTTCTGGATATGTATGCAGAGGAATATAAATCATTCTACCCCAAAGAAACATGCATGTGAATGTTCACTGCAGCACTGTTCACAATAGGAAAAACATGGAATCAACCCAAATGCCCATCAATGACAGACTGGATAAAGAAAATGTGGTATGTATACACCATGGAATACTATGCAGCCATTTAAAAAAGAACGCTCAGATAGAGCTGGAGGCTATTATCCTCAGCAAACTAATGCAGGAACAGACAACCAAATACTGCATGTTCTCACTTATAAGTGAGAGCCAAATGATAAGAACTTATGAACACAAAGATGTAAAAAACAGACAGTGGGGTCTACTTGAGTGGGGAGGGTGGAAGGAGGGAGAAGAGCAGAAAAGATAACTATTGGGTACTGGGCCTAATATCTGGGTGACAAAATAATATGTACAACAAACCCCTACAACATGTGTTTATCTATGTAACAAACCTTCACATGTACCCCCAAAGCTATGATAAAAGTTAAAAATAAATTAATTGAAAAAAAAGAGAAGAAAAAGTCAAAACATGAATGATAACCTGGCAAAGAGTAATCAGAAAAGCATATGAGAAAGGACTAATTTTCTTTCTAGTAAAGAACTTGTATATTAAGAAAAATGAGCACAACACTATAGAAATATATAATAACAACAAAAAACCAAACAGGATACAATCCAAATGTCTGTCACTATGGTTCATACAAATAGTAGAGTATACTGCACACATTTTATTTTAAAATGAGATATATATTTTTTGTTGTTTTTGCTTCCTTTTTTAAAAATTTTTTATTTTTTTTTTTAGCTTTTAGGTTTAGGGGTACATGTGCAGGGTTGTTATATAGGCAAATAGCGTGTCATAGGAGTTTGGCATAGATTATTTCATCACCCAGGTAACAAGCATAGTACCCAATAGGTAGTTTTTTGGTCCTCATGCTCCTCCCACCCAGCATTCTCAAGTAGGTGCTGTATCTGTTTTTCCCCTCTGTTTGTCTTTGGGTTCTCAACATTTAGCTCCCACTTATAAATGAGAACATGTGGTATTTGGTTTTCTGTTCCTGTGCTAGTTTGCTTATGATAATAGACTTTACCTTCATCCATGTTGCTGCAAAGGATATGATCTCAGTCTTTTGATGGCTGCATAGTATTCCCTGGTATATATGTATCACATTTTTTTTATCCATTATACTGTTGATGGGCATTTAGGTTGTTTCCACATCTTTGCTATTTTGAATAGTGCTATGATGAAAATACATATGCATGTATCTTTATGTTGAACAATTTATATTGCTTTGGGTATATATCCAATAATGGGATTTCTAGTCAAATAGTAATTCTGCTCTGAGTTCTTTGAGAAATTGCCCAACTGCTTTCCACAATGGCTGAACTAATTTACATTCCCAACAGCAGTGTATAAGCATTCTCTTTTCTTCATAACCTTGCCAGCATCAGTTATTTTTTGACTTTTTAATAATAGCCTTTCTGATTGGTGTGAGATGGTATTTCTTTGTTGTTTTTATTTGCATTTCTCTGATTAGTGTTGTTGAGCATTTTTTTCACATGCTTGTTGACTGGGTGTATGTCTTCTTTTGAAAGGTGTTTGTTCTCATTCTTTGTCTACTTTTTAAATGAGGCTATTTGTTTTTTGCTTACTGATTTGTTTAGGTTGCTTATAGATTTTGGATATTTGACCATTGTTGGGTGCATAGTATGCAAATATTTTCTCTCATTCTGTAGGTTGTTTGTTACTCTGTTGATAGTTTCTTTTTCTATGCAGAAGCTTCTTTTTTTTTTTTTTTTTAACTTTAGGTTTTATGGTACATGTGCGCAATGTGCAGGTAAGTTACATATGTATACATGTGCCATGCTGGTGCGCTGCACCCACCAACTCGTCATCTAGCATTAGGTATATCTCCCAGTGCTATCCCTCCCCCCTCCCCCCACCCCACAACAGTCCCCAGAGTGTGATGTTCCCCTTCCTGTGTCCATGTGTTCTCATTGTTCAATTCCCACCTATGAGTGAGAATATGCGGTGTTTGGTTTTTTGTTCTTGCGATAGTTTACTGAGAATGATGATTTCCAATTTCATCCATGTCCCTACAAAGGACGTGAACTCATCATTTTTTATGGCTGCATAGTATTCCATGGTGTATATGTGCCACATTTTCTTAATCCAGTCTATCATTGTTGGACATTTGGGTTGGTTCCAAGTCTTTGCTATTGTGAATAATGCCGCAATAAACATACGTGTGCATGTGTCTTTATAGCAGCATGATTCATAGTCCTTTGGGTATATACCCAGTAATGGGATGGCTGGGTCGAATGGAATTTCTAGTTCTAGATCCCTGAGGAATCGCCACACTGACTTCCACAAGGGTTGAATTAGTTTACATTCCCACCAACAGTGTAAAAGTGTTCCTATTTCTCCACATCCTCTCCAGCACCTGTTGTTTCCTGACTTTTTAATGATTGCCATTCTAACTGGTGTGAGATGGTATCTCATTGTGGTTTTGATTTGCATTTCTCTGATGGCCAGTGATGGTGAGCATTTTTTCATGTGTTTTTTGGCTGCATAAATGTCTTCTTTTGAGAAGTGTCTGTTCATGTCCTTCGCCCACTTTTTGATGGGGTTGTTTGTTTTTTTCTTGTAAATTTGCTGGAGTTCATTGTAGATTCTGGATATTAGCCCTTTGTCAGATGAGTAGGTTGCGAAAATTTTCTCCCATTTTGTAGGTTGCCTGTTCACTCTGATGGTAGTTTCTTTTGCTGTGCAGAAGCTCTTTAGTTTAATTAGATCCCATTTGTCAATTTTGGCTTTTGTTGCCATTGCTTTTGGTGTTTTAGACATGAAGTCCTTGCCCATGCCTATGTCCTGAATGGTAATGCCTAGGTTTTCTTCTAGGGTTTTTATGGTTTTAGGTCTAACATTTAAGTCTTTAATCCATCTTGAATTGATTTTTGTATAAGGTGTAAGGAAGGGATCCAGTTTCAGCTTTCTACATATGGCTAGCCAGTTTTCCCAGCACCATTTATTAAATAGGGAATCCTTTCCCCATTTCTTGTTTTTGTCAGGTTTGTCAAAGATCAAATACTTGTAGATATATGGCATTATTTCTGACGGCTCTGTTCTGTTCCATTGATCTATATCTCTGTTTTGGTACCAGTACCATGCTGTTTTGGTTACTGTAGCCTTGTAGTATAGTTTGAAGTCAGGTAGTGTGATGCCTCCAGCTTTGTTCTTTTGGCTTAGGATTGACTTGGTGATGCGGGCTCTTTTTTGGTTCCATATGAACTTTAAAGTAGTTTTTTCCAATTCTGTGAAGAAAGTCATTGGTAGCTTGATGGGGATGGCATTGAATCTGTAAATTACCTTGGGAAGGATGGCCATTTTCATGATATTGATTCTTCCTACCCATGAGCATGGAATGTTCTTCCATTTGTTTGTATCCTCTTTTATTTCCTTGAGCAGTGGTTTGTAGTTCTCCTTGAAGAGGTCTTTCACATCCCTTGTAAGTTGGATTCCTAGGTATTTTATTCTCTTTGAAGCAATTGTGAATGGGAGTTCACTGATGATTTGGCTCTCTGTTTGTCTGTTATTGGTGTATAAGAATGCTTGTGATTTTTGCACATTGATTTTGTATCCTGAGACTTTGCTGAAGTTGCTTATCAGCTTAAGGAGATTTTGGGCTGAGACAATGGGGTTTTCTAGATATACTATCATGTCATCTGCAAACAGGGACAATTTGACTTCCTCTTTTCCTAATTGAATACCCTTGATTTCCTTCTCCTGCCTAATTGCCCTGGCCAGAACTTCCAACACTATGTTGAATAGAAGTGGTGAGAGAGGGCATCCCTGTCTTGTGCCAGTTTTCAAAGGGAATGCTTCCAGTTTTTGCCCATTCAGTATGATATTGGCTGTGGGTTTGTCATAAATAGCTCTTATTATTTTGAGATACGTCCCATCAATTCCTAATTTATTGAGAGTTTTTAGCATGAAGGGTTGTTGAATTTTGTCAAAGGCCTTTTCTGCATCTATTGAGATAATCATGTGGTTTTTGTCTTTGGTTCTGTTTATATGCTGGATTACATTTATTGATTTGCGTATATTGAACCAGCCTTGCATCCCAGGGATGAAGCCCACTTGATCATGGTGGATAAGCTTTTTGATGTGCTGCTGGATTCTGTTTGCCAGTATTTTATTGAGGATTTTTGCATCAATGTTCATCAAGGATATTGGTCTAAAATTCTCTTTTTTTGTTGTGTCTCTGCCAGGCTTTGGTATCAGGATGATGCTGGCCTCATAAAATGAGTTAGGGAGGATTCCCTCTTTTTCTATTGATTGGAATAGTTTCAGAAGGAATGGTACCAGCTCCTCCTTGTACCTCTGGTAGAATTCGGCTGTGAATCCATCTGGACCTGGACTTTTTTTGGTTGGTAAGCTATTGATTATTGCCACAATTTCAGCTCCTGTTATTGGTCTATTCAGAGATTCAACTTCTTCCTGGTTTAGTCTTGGGAGGGTGTATGTGTTGAGGAATTTATCCATTTCTTCTAGATTTTCTAGTTTATTTGCATAGAGGTGTTTGTAATATTCTCTGATGGTAGTTTGTATTTCTGTGGGATCGGTGGTGATATCCCCTTTATCATTTTTTATTGCATCTATTTGATTCTTCTCTCTTTTTTTCTTTATTAATCTTGCTAGCGGTCTATCAATTTTGTTGATCCTTTCAAAAAACCAGCTCCTGGATTCATTTATTTTTTGAAGGGTTTTTTGTGTCTCTATTTCCTTCAGTTCTGCTCTGATTTTAGTTATTTCTTGCCTTCTGCTAGCTTTTGAATGTGTTTGCTCTTGCTTTTCTAGTTCTTTTAATTGTGATGTTAGGGTGTCAATTTTGGATCTTTCCTGCTTTCTCTTGTGGGCATTTAGTGCTATAAATTTCCCTCTACACACTGCTTTGAATGCATCCCAGAGATTCTGGTATGTTGTGTCTTGGTTCTCGTTGGTTTCAAAGAACATCTTTATTTCTGCCTTCATTTCGTTATGTACCCAGTAGTCATTCAGGAGCAGGTTGTTCAGTTTCCACGTAGTTGAGCGGTTTTGAGTGAGATTCTTAATCCTGAGTTCTAGCTTGATTGCACTGTGATCTGAGAGACAGTTTGTTACAATTTCTGTTCTTTTACATTTATTGAGGAGAGCTTTACTTCCAAGTATATGGTCAATTTTGGAATAGGTGTGGTGTGGTGCTGAAAAAAATGTATATTCTGTTGATTTGGGGTGGAGAGTTCTGTAGATCTCTCGGCAGAAACCCTACAAGCCAGAAGAGAGTGGGGGCCAATATTCAACATTCTTAAAGAAAAGAATTTTCAACCCAGAATTTCATATCCTGCCAAACTAAGCTTCATAAGTGAAGGAGAAATAAAATACTTTACAGACAAGCAAATGCTGAGAGATTTTGTCACCACCAGGCCTGCCCTAAAAGAGCTCCTGAAGGAAGCGCTAAACATGGAAAGGCACAACCGGTACCAGCCACTGCAAAATCATACCGAAATGTAAAGACCATCGAGACTAGGAAGAGACTGCATCAACTAACGAGCAAAATATCCAGCTAACATCATAATGACAGGATCAAATGCACACATAACAATATTAACTTTAAATGTAAATGGACTAAATGCTCCAATTAAAAGACACAGACTGGCAAACTGGATAAAGACTCAAGACCCATCAGTGTGCTGTATTCAGGAAACCCATCTCACGTGCAGAGACACACATAGGCTCAAAATAAAAGGATGGAGGAAGATCTACCAAGCAAATGGAAAACAAAAAAAGGCAGGGGTTGCAATCCTAGTCTCTGATAAAACAGACTTTAAACCAACAAAGATCAAAAGAGACAAAGAAGGCCATTACATAATGGTAAAGGGATTAATTCAACAAGAAGAGCTAACTATCCTAAATATATATGCACCCAATACAGGAGCACCCAGATTCATAAAGCAAGTCCTGAGTGACCTACAAAGAGACTTAGACTCCCACACATTAATAATGGGAGACTTTAACACCCCACTATCAACATTAGACAGATCAACGAGACAGAAAGTCAACAAGGATACCCAGGAATTGAACTCAGCTCTGCACCAAGCGGACCTAATAGACATCTGCAGAAGCTTCTTGATTCAACAACAGCACCATGCTGTTTTGGTTATTGTAGCCCTATAGTATAGCTTGAAATTGGGTAATGTGATGCCACTAGCTTTGTTCTTTTTGCTTAGGATTTCATTGGCTGTTTGGGCTCTTTTTTGGATCCATACGAATTTTAATATAGTTTTTCCTAATTTTATGAAGAATGTCATTGGTAGTTTGGTAGGAATAACATTGAATCTGCAAATTGCTTTGGGTAATAGGGCCATTTTAACAATATTGATTCTTCCTACTGATGAGCATGGATATTTTCCATTTGTTTGTGCCATCTGTAATTTCTTTAAGTTGTGTTTTGTAATTCTCATTGTAGAGATCCCTCATCTCCCTGATTAGCTATATTCCTAGGTATTTTATCCTCTTTGTGGCTATTGCAGATGGGATTGCATTCTTGCTTTGGCTGTCAGATTGGATGTTGTTGGCATATAGGAATGCTGCTGATTTTTGTACATTGATTTTGTATCCTGAAACTTTGCTGAAGTTATTTATTAGATCAAGGAGCTTTTGGACAGAGACTGTGGGGTTTTCTAGGTATAGAATTACATCATCTGCAAACAGGGATAGTTTGACTTGCTTTCTTCCTATTGGGATGCCTTTTATTTATTTCTCTTGCCTGATTGCTCTGGCCAGGATTTCCATTACTATGTTAAATGGGAGTGTTGAGAGAGGGCATTCTTGTCTTGTTCTGTTATTCAAGGGGAATGCTTCTAGCTTTTACCCATTCAGTATGATGTTAGCTGAGGATTTGTCATAGATGGCTCTTATTATTTTGAAGTATGTTCTTTCAGTTTATTGAGGGATTTTTAACGTGAAGAGATATTGAATTTTATCAAAAGCCTTTTCTGTATCTATTGAAATAATCATGTGGTTTTCATTTTTGGTTCTGTTTATGTGATGAATTACATTTATTGATTTACATATGTTCAACCAACTTCGCATCCCAGGAATAAAACCTACTTGGTTGTGGAAGATTAGCTTTTTGATGTGCTGCTGGATTTAGTTTGCTGTATTCTGTTGAGGATTTTTGTATCTATCTTTATCAAAGACATTGGCCTGAAGTTTTCTTTTTTTGTATGTCTCTGCCAGCTTTTGTTATCATGATGAAAATGGCCTCATAGAATGAGTAATGAGGAATCCTTCCTCCTCAGTCTTTTGGAATAGTTTCATTAGAAATGGTACCTGCTTTTTCTGGTATATCTGGTGGAATTCAGCTGTGAATCTGTCTGGTTCTTGCTTTTTCTTATTGGTAGGCTTTGTAGTACTGATTCAATTTTAGAACGCATTACTGATCTCTTCAGGGATTCAGTTTCTTCCTGGTTTCATCTTGGGAGGTTGTACATTTTCAGGATTTATCCATATCTTCTAGGTTTTCTAGCTTGTGTGTATAGTGGTGTCCATAGTAGTCTCTAAGGATTTTATTTTAAAAAATATCTGTGGAGTCAGTTGTAATATCGTTTTTGTAATTTCTGGTTGTGTTAATTTGGAAATATATCTGTATCTATCTATCTGTGTATATATCCTCAACACAGTATCAGATATACTAGTATCAGATATATCAGATACCATGTTGAGGATATATCTGATATATCTGATACTTAGGTCCTCTTGTTGAATTGAACCCTCTACCATTATGTAATCTCCTGTCTTTTTTGTTATATGTTAGTTTAAAGTTTGTTTTGTAGAAAATTAGAATAGCAACCCCTGCATTTTGATGTTTTCCATTTGCTTGATTTTTCTCCATCCATTACTTTGAGCCTAGATGTGTCATTACATGTGAGATGGGTCTTTTGTGTATAGCATATTATGTATAGCATATTATTGAGGTCTTGCTTCTTTATCCAATTTGCCACTGTGTACCTTTTAATTGCATCATTTAGCCTGGTTGCATTCAAGGTTAGTATTTATATCTGCAGATTTGATCCTGTCATCATATTGTTAGCTGGTTATTATGCAGACTTGTCTGTGTGGTTGCTTTATGGTGTCACTGGTATATGTACTTAAGTGTGTTTTGTTGGTGGCTAGTTATGTTTTTCATTTCCATATTCAGGAGATCAGTTTTAAGAGACATAATAAAACTAAATTATCTTGTGAACAAAAGTAGTGACTTAAAAATATACACAGATTTACTTCTGAAAAAGTGAGCTACACATAAAAAGTTGATGGAAAGATATGTGAAACAGTTTACAGTACTTACCTCTCTGGGGAGTGGGCATAAAATTATAGTTGAGAGGATCTTCGAATTATACATTTTGAAATCTTTTAATGATTAAAATGTGTTAATCATGTTTGTATTATTTTATAAAGTGGATTTAAATAAAAATCAGTTTATGTTAAAATAATAATATGGTATAATCTATAGTCAAAATAAATAGTTTTAAAAATAAATTTAAAAACAGGGGAAATAGTTACCTAAATCAGGCATGGAGAACTAGGTTTTTGCAAAGATAAATAATGTCTCTTCCATCCTTTAGATATGTAACCTTTTTTTTTTTTTTTTTTTTCCTCTAAGACATGGTCTTGCCCTATCATCTAGGCTGGAGTGTAGTTACATAATCAAGGCCCATTGCAGCCTCAACCTCCTGGGCTCAAATGATCCTCCTGCCTCTGCCCCCCAAGTGGCTTGGACTATAGGTGTATGCTATCATATTCAGCTAATTAAAAAAATGTTTTTTTGTAGAGACAGGCGGGCTCTTCCTATATTGTACAGAGTAGTCTCAACCTCCTGGGCTCAAGTGATCCTCCCATGTTGGCCTCACATGGGGTTATAGGTGTGAACCACTGTGCACCATCTAGATTATAACCTTAAAATAGATTATATTTTGCTGCATGTCCAACTATATTAACAGATGTGCTACTTTGTCTTGTAAATTAACAGGTCTTTTGAGTGAATAATAGTATTTCATGTGATAACATTTGTTAAGACGTGGAATGGAGTGCCAAGTATTAACATGAACTTTTTTACTTGACGTTTTCAATAATTCAGAACATTCACCTTTCAAACTAGCATAATAAAAACACTTTTCTTATTCTCCAAAGCAAGGTGTGAGGAGGAACAATTAGGTTTTGTGTATGAGTTTTCCAGCCATCAAATATCTGTTTAGCACCTACTCTATTAAGCTGTTGTAGTGAATAAACCTGCCACTAGGTTGGTTTCTGGCATTAAGGTATCTACACTATTTTTGTAATCCTGCCTCTTGCCAGTAATACATCTGTTGCAAATTGTGGCTGGGAATATCTAAGAGGATATTTCTATCATCACTCTTGGCAGTAATGTTCACTTAATGAATAGTTTAATGGACCTATTGTATGACAACAGTTGATTATTTCAAAAGTCATCAAATTGAATTTAGAATGTAAAAGAGAATATAAAGACTGTAATGTATATAATTAAATATATTATGTTGATTTCCTATAGAATTGATTTTGTGTTAGTTTTTAAGAGCGTTATTTGAATCTAACATTTTGTCTTGAAGATAGGTGTTTTGAAATTCATTCTGTAACTTTATAATTTACCATTTTTTTAACTTTGTGATATATTTTCTATAGCTGTTCTTTCAGAATAAAAGAATAGTTGTCTTAAATCTCTAGGTAGTTGTACCCAATTATTTCATGTTAAATAAAAAAAAAAGTATACTTTGTGTTCAATTTCTGTAAGTCTCTGGAGGAAAAAAAACTGTTTCTCTTTTGATACTTTGCCTATTTTTTCATCTTTATTCTCAAAGTTTTAAAAAGATATGAATAATTCCCATTCCTTCCTTCTTTGTAGAAATATTATTAAAAAATACTGTGCCTTCAAATATAAACCAAGCATAAACCAGAGAAATAAAATTCATTCAGCCATTAAGTTAATAATTGGTTATTTGGAACTTGAAAATTAATTGATCACAAAGCCAAATTTTATCTTTTTTCCCTTTCGTCTCGAGTCAATTTGTGTATAGGCAGCGTTTAATGAGCAAATAGAAAGTTTCATGAAAGAAATTATTGTAGTCATTCTGTTACTAACAGCAAGGCCCTAGAGCAGGTTTTAAAAATAAATTTTTATTTTAAAATGATTCTAGGTATTCAAGATGTACAATGCGATGACTGGATGTACGTATATGTTGTGTAAAAATTGTCGCAATCAAACTAATGACCACATCTATCACCGCTCATGCTATACATTCAATCCCCAGAACTTGTTCATTTTATGACAAGCATCTTCCTACTTTCAACACCCTCCAGCTCCTTGCAACCACTGTTCTACTCTCTGATTCTATGTGTTCACCTTTTTTAGATTCTACATATGAGTGAGATCATATAGTATTTGTCTTTTTGTCTTTGGTTTGTTTCACTTAGCGTAGTGTCCTCCAGGTTCATCCATATTGTTGCAAACAGCGGAATTTCCTTCATTTTTATGACTAAATAACATTCCATTGTGTATATATAGGCAATGAAATATTATATGTATGTATGTATAATATACACACACCACATTTTCTTTATTTATTCATCTATTGACACTTAGGTTATTTCCATATCTTGGCTATGGCAAATAGCGCTTGATGAATATGAGCATTATGAGGTTTCAACTATTTAAAGTGACTTCTAGTCTTTCGCAAATTATTTGGAATTGATTTACTATAACCTAATAGAATAGCATTATTCTTCCATTTTCTACTTGAAACTATGGAAATCCAGTTTAGAATATGGCAACACTACAAGGTGAATCAATTCTAGAGTGAAGGGCTGAGAGTCCTTAGCTTCAGTTCTCCCAACTGTTTCTTTGGCTTCAGGTTAGCATAGAGGCCTCTCACTTGAATCTATTATCATAATCCTTTATATAAAATTATAAAGCACTTGGAAATTGAAGGGTAACATTTTAAACTTGAAGAAAAAAATGTTTTGACAAAATGAAGTAAATGTAGTTATCCTCAGGAAAAAAAATCTTCCCTTTACCGTGAGTAATGCTGTATTGCCATGTTTTCCAAAGAACATGCTTTTCAAAATGAATATCTCCAGATGTGAAAAACTCAGTGGGATAAATTAGTTTGCAAATATCTTGGTTAAAAAATAAAATACTGTTTTAAAACAACATAATCTTCTCTAGAGATAATTTATATTCTAATAATGGTGGTGAATATCCTAGTGGGGGCTATATCCCAAACGTATTTAACCATGAAAACACTTTTTTCTCCTACGGAACATCTGTTTAGTAGAATACAATTTAGGTAACACCGATGAGAGCATATCTTCAGACATTAAAAAAGATAATTATGCTAACAATTTGCTTTCAGCAAAATCTCCTGCTAGGTTTAAATAAATGTATACTTCAGAAAGTTAATCTATAATATCACCTTCTTTTCTTAGGTATGAGAATAATTTATTTTTATAGATTTAGTTAGAGGCTTCACAGCTAATTGACAGAATTACACATTGGAGGTGAGTCTGTCAAGGACTTTGTTGGTCAAGTTGCTTCCATGCATTTGTTTGAATAGAGCTTTGCTACTCATAAAAGGTACTGGACATAGAGACTGAGCGTTGTTATATTCTGTTGGTTCTGCCCAAAATTTCAGCCACGGAGGTAGCCTCGATGTGATGGCTGGCTTTAGAGGCCATACAATTTGGCCACCCTCAGGCAATGATTACTTTGGCCCTGCTTTGAGCAGATGAAAAATAGAGGCGTTTTTCTATATAAACACTAAATGCTATTTACTGTAGAAAGGCTCGTTATGAGTAACAGGTGGTATTTATAGTAAATTTGAAGCTTGAGCTCTTTTGTCATTGCTCCTGATATTGTTAGGGGATTTAAACAATCGCTACTTTTCTGATCTAAAAATTTCCCTAAATAGCCAATTTATTAATGCTTATTTGAGGGAAATTTTGGTATTCTTTCCTGTCACCCTCCCCCTTTCATATATTCATAGTCAACTTAAAAAATTGTGAGGACTACCAGGCAGCTGAATTATTTCTTTACATTATTCCACAACTTCATTTTTAGTTCTCTTTACACATATGTTAAATTTTGTGTCTACAAGATAGATTGTCTACCAGTATTTTATTATTTTATCCAACATATCAATTTCCTTGTGTTCTCTTCTCAATTCTGTGATCCACCACATTCAGTATATCTCTACAGAAACCTCTTTGTACAATGTCCTATAAACAGCAAATGGGAAATTGGTTTCTTTTGTAAGTTTGCTAGATTCTAAAACATCTTAAATATAAAGAAGAACAAAACTTGCATTATGATTAAAAAAAAAACAGAAGGGATATAAACTTATAAAGACGGTTTATAAGTTTAATTGGTGACTGTCTCTGTGATGTAATTCCAGAGATCTCACAACACTAAAAAATGAGGTTTGTAAACATTTTCTACCCCATGAGGTCTTATCTAGTTGCCTTTTAAGCCCTTTGGTTAATGTTAAAGTGTGCAAAGGTCTTTGAGTCCTCACTTAGGTACATAAATGTGTTATATATTTGAGAATTTCCAGTGAATGGATTTAAGGGGAAGATTTGAGTAGGGGAAGAGACTGAAGAAGACTGCAAGAGAGTTTGGATAGCTAATATTGGAAGCAAGAGACAAGGACATGCAAGAGAGAGTTGGGGATACTAAAAACAAACGGTTCCATTTCGCTAAGTGCCAGCTCTGAATATCTCACTCAATCTCCCTTAAGGGGAAACTTGGATACTAGTGCTAATGTGGATACACTGAAGAGCAGATGGTTCATATCTTGTCAATTTTTAGTTGGAAATGTGATACATTTTAAAAATCATGGAGTAGGATATGAGAAAGAGCATCTTTGCTAACACACCACTAAAAAAATCTTTCATGGATTTTGGGCTTATTGTTATTTGAAGCTACCCCGAAAGTCAGAACCACACACTTCCTAAGTGAGATGTCCAAGAGCCTCGGATTGTAAATTCTGTGACACCTGAAATCTCTTCATTTATCCAGAGGATCTTCCCTTGCTTTCTTCTATAATGTCTGTGCCCCTTGTCATTGAACTTCAGGGATGTATGTCCAGTAAGTAGATAGAAGGAAGGAGGCTGGAAATAGTGGAAATCTAAGGCTACGAATCTGCGAGGCTTGTATTTTGGGAACAGCAACCCCAGGAAACAGATTATTGTGCTCTAACCCCAGGCATTTGAGGCATACCTGGTCCCTGCAGCTGTTTGAACCTTGTCCAAAATAAAGGTACTCTGCACAACATTTTGGTCTTTCTGAGAAGAGGTCAATAGAAACCCATGTTATTGCTGGTCCTTACCAGGCTTATGCATTTGAACATGTAAGTATCTATAAATTGTCCCAAAATATTATCCCTCCAATTTATTTATTTATTCATGCATTTGTTTTTGTAGAAAAGTGGTCTTGCTATGTTGCCCAGTCTAGCTAGTCTCAAACTCTTGGCCTCGAGAGATCCTTCCACTTTGGCCTCCCAAAGTGGTCTCCTTAATTTTTAGCTTAAATGTTCCATATGTCATGTGTTATGTAAATTCATTTTCTTTTCAATGATCTCGTCTCAAAAGAAAATGATTAAGGGTTGAAATTAGACAAACTAAGTTTCTTGAGCTTTTCTGGCAGAACCTTCTAGTTACAAAATAGCACCACACACATAGCATTTTTATGAGAAGAAACTCATAATCCAGTCCTACTCATTTGGTTCATAGATGAGGAGGCCAAGATCTAGAGAGGTGAAGTGCCTTGCCCAAGGGCTTCAGAGCTGGACATCAACACTAATCTTTGTGCTCCAGTCTTAGGAGGTCCTCACTACATCACACTGCCTACTTCGCATCTTTGGATTGACTTACCTCATGTCAAATTTTTAAAAAGTTTACCTTAAAATACTGTAAATGTCAAATATTTGTCATAAATTTTTAGTACTAAGAACCAAATTAAAATATGAAAAATAATTACACTTCAGTAGAGAAGATTAGCATTAGATTGCTACTAAACAAAATGCTACTGTAACTTAGTTGGAATCTGAAAATAATATTTAAAATTCACTAAAGATATAAATAAAATTTGCAAATCCACAAAATGAAAACTGGCTTGAAGAAACATAAGGTCAGAATTCAAAGAAAAGACACCAGCTTCTGTTAGCCCCTTCTTACTGTGCTATCTGCTTACCCACCTGTTCTACCAGTGAGCTTGTTCTAACCATACCCCTCCCTGTTCCTTCTTGGCTTGACAGTATTAGGAAGTGAAGAGGATATTGTGCAATAAAGTCCTTAGCATAAACAAAATAGGTCTCCAGTTAATCTCCACTGTTGTGCATATTTCACAGATTATTTTTTCCTACTATGAGTGTTATTTTCATTGTTTTCCAAACTTTAGATGATTCCTTTGGCTTTCGGCATCTGCCTCGGAAGATATTCACTTAACTTGAAGCAGCTAACCTTGCTCTATTTCTTTCCTTAATGTTCAGCCCTGAAGTAGGCTTGGGACTGGAAGTATTTTTGGTAAGGATATTTTGCATATAGAGGAGGAGGATAGATACAGCAGCATACTTCTGAAAAATTTATATTTTTCTAAACTAATACTCTACGTTGTAGGTTGGTTTCCCCGGGAAAAAATATTCAGATCCAGATTTTTTGCACAGGGAGTTTATTGGGAGTGCTCCTGGAAACCACACCTATGAGGCAATGAAGAAAGTAGAATTAAATAGAGGGAGAAATTGGATTGCACTGTAGTCACAATGAGGGCCTCTGTTGATCTCATGGGAAGATCTGAAGTGGAATGGCCCTGTGGAGTTGACCACATAGAGGCAAGAGAGCTAGAACTGTAGACACCCGTATTAACTAATACGTGGATATTAGCTGCCTCCAGAAATGGAGTGTGGGTAGTGTGACCCAGGACATGGAGGGTCTCTTTACCTGAGGTAGCCTTCTTCAGCTCGTGGTGTGTCTCAGAGATAAATTCAGCTGAGAGCCATCAGCTACCAACAATTGCAGAAGGTGAGGAAATGAGTGTTTGAGTCCCAAAGTGTTGATTTGGGAAGGACACCTTGCTACTCACAATAGTCCACCATTTGCACTGCTCAGATCCACATGCTTCATATAATAAGCTCTAGGAGTAGCTCCTTCTGGAACTTAAGAACTTCTTTTCCTAGGAAAGTTAGACCAGACATGGTGGCTCATGGCTGTGATTGCAGCACTTTGGGAGGCTGAGGCAGGTGGATTGCTTGAGCCTAGCAGCTAAAGATAAGCCTGGGTAACACAGGGAGACCCCAACTCTACAAGAAAACAATTAGCCAGGCATGGTGACATGTGTCTGTGGTCTTAGCTACTCAGGAGCCTGAGAAAAGAGGATCACTTGAGCCTGAGAGTTTGAGGGTGCAGTGAGTTGTGATGATTATGACACTGCACTCGCCCTGGGTGACAGAAGGAGACCTCGTATCAAAAAACAAAACAAAACAAAACAAAACAAAAAAACAGGAAGGGAGGTTAGTGGAATGAATTCCAGTTCTAGCTGCTTCTCAAGGCTACTATTTGATGTCTCTCTTCTATTACACACTCTAGGTTCCACTTAACTTTGTCTGCTAGCACCTCTGCTAGTCTATTTTTTAAATCTATTCCCTCAAGTATTTATGCTTTGAGTTACAAACAATCCAATTACACTCTTGAAATTATTTTAAAATGTATAATTATTATTGACTATAGTCACCCTGTTGTGCTATCATACATTTGGTCTTATTCATTCTTTTTATATTCTTGGTACTCATTAACCATCCCTACCTCCTCCCCATCACCTCTGCTGGTCTAGATAACACATTTGCTTGGATGACTGAGATCCTCATCTCTGAGGGTCCTGAGCCCCTGTTCACCATGTTCTTTGCATATGCGGCTGCTGAATTTATCCATTTTCAAGCAAAATTGTGCTAGGGAGTACCAAGAGATACTGAAAATATCACTTGGATGCCTCACATGTTCTTCCATGCCTTCATTTGTGGCATGAAGCTTAAAATGAATGGGCAGCATTTCTAGAGATTAAAGTTCAAAGGCACTCTTGCTGTGTCCTCTGGTGGAAGCATTTCCATCTGGGAACTAGGATCCCTAAACCTGTAGAGTACGAAATTAAGAGAAAAGAAACTGTGGATTTTTCAAATGGGTTATTGACAGTGAGGGTAAGCTGGGCCACTTTTGTTTCCACCCTTTTGTTCCTGGACACATGTGTTGTACCCAATGGGAAAATAGCACCATTAAAAGTCATTGATTTAAAGTGTGATACAACACTCTGGGGAAAGATTCTTCATCTTTCCAGGGCATCATTTGCAAGCAGGTGCCTCAGCTGTTGCTTCATCAGGCCTTTCCCTTGCTCCACTGGGACAGCATCTTGCAGGTGGTGTAGTAAGGGATAGCTCCAGTGGACCGCCTTGCTGTATGGCCACTGCAAAGCGTGTGAAATCCTGTGTCAGTAGATGAAACACTGTGTAAACTCAGAGGGAGGTTAGGTTGGGTTCTGCAGGTAGAAAATTAAAACCCATACACCAAATGTATGCTGATTCTATTAAAGTTAAGTTGCTGCCCCTTTCAAGAAAAAAACAGCCTAATCTGATCAACTTGCCAACAAATAGCTTTGCAGTCTTCCTGAGGGATGGAGCTGTTTGAGCAGCTAAGATTCGGTCTCTGTTGTTAGCAAGTTGGACATGTGGCATTAGCAGTAGTTAGATTAGTCTTAGTGAGTGGGAGCTCATGCTGCTGGCCCATGCATAGCCTGTATCCTTGCCACTCTACTACTCAACTCATGTATCTATAGTGCAGCCATGAGGTGGTCAATGACAGGCTCCTAACCCCAGCAGCAACAATCCAGTTTCATAGTGTTTATAATTATTATCTTTCATATTTCTTAAAGCTGAAGATACCACACCCATAAGTGTAGTCACTTCCACCACTATCCCCTCTCTGTTCATGCTCAGCAAAAGTTTTAATACTTGTCCCACCACTCCAGGTTAGGAGCTGTCAGTATTTCACTTACCACCAGTGATGACTTTTTCATGGTTGATTGATCGGTAGGTGATTCAGCAGCAAAATGTCATTTTATAGATGTTTTCCTTGAATCACTCCTGGCACCAATTGTTACAGAATGGATTCCCCTAAAAAAGAGAGGCTGAGAAGGAGATCTGCATGCACAGACTTTATTAGTGTATGTTCCTGGGGTCAATACCCATTTTGGGTTGAAGGAAAAAAGATTGTGTAGAGAGAAGACAAAATGAGAGGCCTTGCATAAAGGTCCCAGGTGATTTCAGAGGGAGCTCTGGAGCTGTGATGGCCCTTCAGTTGAGCCACGATGAGGGTCTGGACCTATATACATCTAAACAGGTTGGCCATTAAATGTCAACTGCCCTTAAGATGGAGGCAACTTTAGAGGCCAGGCAAAGTGGTCCACACCTGTAATTCCAGCAATCTGGGAGACTGATATGGGAGGACTGCTTGAACCCAGGAGTTCAAGACCAACCCAGAAAACACATAGACTCTATCTCTATAAATAAAGATAAAAATAAAATAAAATAATTAGCTAGGCTTGGTGGCACATGCCTGTAGTTCTAGCTACTGGGGAGGCTGAAGTGGGAGGATCACGAGTCCAGGAGTTTGAGGGTACAGTGAGCCATAATCATGCCATTGCACTCCAGCATAGGCAACATAGCAAGACTCCATCTCTAAAAGAACAAAAAATTAGCTGGGCATGGTGGAGTGTGCCTGTGGTCTCGGCTACTCAGTAGGCTGAGGTCGGGGGATTGCTTGAGCCTGGGAGGTTGAGGCTGAAGTGAGCTGTGATCACACCACTGCACTTCTGGGTGAGAGAGCAAGACTATGTCTCAAAAGAAAAAAGAAGGAAGCAACTTTTGGTGACATAGCTCTCTTCAGGCCAGAGCAATTCCCAGAGAATGAAAGCTGCCAGTCACCTAGTCTCCCAATACCTGGAGGTAATGGAAAGAGGAGGAGTGTTTCAGTCCTGAAAGCGGATTAGGGGATGGGATATCTGGATGGAGCACCACATCATGCACTATATTATTTATTGCATAAAATTTGCAAAAGGCAAAAAGTGTAGAAAGAAAGATAAACGTGACTCATAATACCATCACCTAGATTTAACTGCTGTTAGTATTTTGGTACATTTTCTTCCCTCCTTTTTCCTAGGTATCTATATTTCCTACATATTTGGAAGCATACCCAAAACATTTCACATATTACTGCATCACTTAACATAATTTACGTAATTCTTCATATTATTGAAAATAAATGTCATATCCTTAATTTTAGAGGCTCTAAATATTTCAACTTATTGATGTACATTTACCTAACAATTTCTCTATTATAAGTTGTGATCTCCTATATTTTATGAACATAAATAATAGCGGTATAAATTTAAACTGTTGATCCTTGATCTAAATATATATGAAAGAGTTCTCTTCTTTCTTGTGAACTAAAAAGTAAATCTTTATCAGAAAGAGTCTTTCAATGTTCCCATCCTGAAACACTGGGATTTTTTTGTTGTGATGGGGAAAAGAAATAACAGCTGGTCACTTTCTGATTTTCTTGTGCTGTTACTTCAATTCTGTCCCTCACCAGAGGGGCAGATCACCAGGTCTGTGATTTTAGGTTACTCAGTTAAGTCCTCCGACCCTAAGATCTTACATCAGTAAGTGTATAATTCCTGCTCTTCTCCCTCACAAATTTATTGTGAAAAACCCACACACTCTCCTAACGTGGAAGGGATTGTTTTGTAGTGATGATGATCCTGTCTAGGGATAGGAGACTAGTGTGATGGGCAGAACTAGAAAAATAACAAAACGAAAACTGTCCTTTGTTTTTGTGAACTGTATTCCAATTTGCCTAGTGTCACATTTTCACAGAGAAATGAGGAAAATGAGACTCATTAGCTTTGTTTCAAAACAGACAGGGGCTGTGCCTGCATAGCAACCAGCAGCAAGATGAAGAAGAGCAGGGTTCAGCTGACAGTCCAGATGCTTGCTGATTCTCAGGATGCAAACAAAGCATCTGGGTGGTTGATTAAATCTCCCATTCCCACCACGGTGCTTGGTCTCATGTAGACGGTATTGCCAGTTGGTGAGAGCGAAGTAGATCATCCATATGGGCAGAAATACATAGATTTATATGGATCCCAGTCCAGTATGTTTGAATGTACAAATGCCTCTCTTTGTACCTACGTAAGTGGGAATATTAGGCAGGGGCAGGCATAAAGACTGTAGAGATGTAAATGATGACAGAATAAATAGTCTTCTATCCTACTGCAGGTAAGCAAAGGGAAGCTTTTTAAAATAGAGTGTTAGGCTGGGCACAGTGGCTCACGCCTGTCATCCCAGCACTTTGGGAGGCTGAGGCTGGTGGATCACCTGAGCCCAGGAGTTTAAGACCAGCCTGGACAACATGGCAAAACCCCATATCTACTAAAAGTACAAAAGAATTGGCTGACTGTGGTGGTGTGCACCTGTAGTCCCAGCTACTTGGGAGGCTGAGGTAGGAGGATTACCTGAGCCCAGGAAGCAGAGGCTGAAGTGAGCCAAGATTACGTCACTGCACTCTAGCCTGGGCAAGAGAAGGAGATCCTGTCTCAAACAAAACAAAACAATACCAAAGAGTATTTTATGAACTATCCCAGGTTGGTATGTGTTTACTTCCTTTATCTTATGCCTTTTCAAATTGTGACCTTTCTAGAAGGCATAAATCATTGTAATTAGTAGGAGGAGATTCCATAGATCCTGGCTTCTTTTCATGTATCTGAGAATGACAAGGCTGGAGACCCTTCAGAATGTGATGCCAATGAGTTAGAAACACCAGGCCCTAACCTGAGTCAATGCATCCAGATTCCAGATTAAGATGGGATGTTCAGGGGATTTGAGTGTCTCATCTACCCCCCATCTCCAACCAGGTGTAGAGGGGAGGAGAGCCTATTAGTTTTCTAGAGGGAGGAAGAAATAAGCTTTCTCAGTTCCTCATTCTTCTCCCTTCTGCTCCTTTACTTCTATAGCCTTGTAGGAACTTTGGAAATGTGATCGGTTATTTTTAAAATGTATTTATCCAGGGTTAAGATTAATCAGACATTCACCAGGAAATCTATCTTTTCTTTTGAGGTTTTTTCATTGACTCTGTATTTGTTATAACTAGAAATTATATAACACACATGTAATAACTTAAAACACGATATAATACTATCATAAGTAGTATTTGTTCATCATTCAGTATGTGCTTTAATATGTATTAGGCACCCAAGAGCCCACAGAGTATGAGGGGAAATAGCTCCTGGTACCTGATGTCTCCTTATCTCTCATTCACTCCTCAACCCCCTGAAAATGACTCCTGCTCCTACAAGTTAATGGAAATGTCTCTTGCCAAAGTCAATGATGACCTCTGTTGGTAAATTCAGTAGAGAGTTAGTCTTCATCTTATTTGACCTCTCAGCAGCAATGCGACAAGGCTGACTAGTTTCTCCTTGAAAAAGCCCCTTCCCAGGCTCCTGGGATACCGTACTGCCTGGCTTTCCTACCACTTCTCTCTGGTACCTCTTTCTTTGATCCTTAGCGTGTTTCTCCCTCCTTTGCTAATCCTTCCAACGTTGTTGTTTCTCAGCATACTGCTCTAGGCTCCCTCTTCCTCTCCTGTTTGTATTCTCCTTTTCTATCCTGTTCTCACTTCACCCAGCCTCCCTGAGTAAACAAAACCCTCCCAATGTCTCTGCAGTCCCTAGTTTCATATATGCCATATAGCTCCTTATACATCTGATGTTTAAAATTTTATGTTTTCATCTGAATCTTCACACCTGGACACTAGCCCATTTAGCAAATGACCACTTGTAGATCTTGATTTTGTTGTCTCACAGGTGCTTTTTACTATAATCAAAGAAAAATTCATCCTCTTCTCCCACAGATTTGACTGTCATCCATTTTGCCTTTCTCAATGAATGGTACAAATGTGCAACTCACAGTGTAAGTCAGCAATAAGAGTGGCATGGTTAATGTGAATTTGAGTCACATATGGGTATTTGTTTCTATCTTGTTTTTCTGTTTTGTTTTGTTTGTTTATTGAATCCTCCCAGTGGCAACAAACCTCAGATTGAATTCCTTGCCTCCTGTGAATAAAAAAAGCGCCTCCTGCCTAGGGGGCGCTGTTCTTTTCTGTGCCTCTGTTGGCTGATCATTGTCTTCAGATGGAGGGCAGCAGGATGTCATTTCTAGTTAGGGTTGTGCCAGGAGGTCTCCCAGCTGTGGGAATAAAGCCAAGGGCCCCTCCTGCAAAGGTACATAGTAAGACAGCCAAGATGAGCTAGGAACTGGAATTTTAATTTTCAGTGTTGGTGGTACAGAGATGTGGATGAGGGATTGTTTTAGCATAAGAAATTAAATGCCTGTCAACATAGTCTGCAGAATTAACATAGAAAAAAAAAATCATTTCCAGCATTTTTCAGGGCTTAGATTCAATGAGTAGTTATTGGCATCATTATTTAGTAGGAGAATTTCTATCAACAGACTTGATATATCTCTGCATCCTAATTTCAATGTAGTTTTTTTCCTGTTAGCAAGAAGAATGTTATTATCTGTTAGATTTGGTGGTGGAAGCAAAGCAGAAGGAAGCAGAGAATATGAAATTGTGAGCTCAAGCAGTAACAACATTTAGAAAAGGAAACAATCCCAGGAGAAAGAATTGGGTAAACTTGATAGGTTTTCTAATTTATAAATGTTCTTACATATCTAACCAATTTCATGTGCTCTCCGCCATGTCTATGGTATACCTTAAAAATCATTTTAGCCCTTAAGGGAACTGGGTTGGCATGCTTTAGCACAATATTTTTACCAGCTTTAGAAATGATCCTTATCGTTTTTCCTGGGGTTATGATGGGTCTGAAGAAGGTTAGTAGCAGTAGACAAAATAAGAAGCACTACTTTACAATGAGAGAATGACATTTAAATTCTTACCTTTTAAAAATTGTTTATTAGCCATGCTGACCTCTCTCTGAGGAAGTATTGGAACATGAAAAAATATGAAATTGTACACTTTTTTCTCTTTTCTTAACCATTAGGAGATTGTAACAAGTTCCTGCCCCTTAGCAATGGGTATTTTTGAGCCCCACTGGGTAACATGGTATTATAGGCATGAACGATAAAAAACTTAGGATGTATGTTTACCAAGAAGATTTAAGTGATCATCCAAGCTTCCATATACTTCCTGAAAATTCCGCAGAGTGAGTGTTTTTAATCCAGCTCATGAGATACTGAACTAACATGGGAAAGGAGTCTGGAGGCATTAAGCATATTCGTTTAGGTAGTAATTTGTGTCTTATGTGTTATCAACCTTTATTAGAGTGATTAGTAAGCAGCTACAATGAGACTCATTGTGGTTTAGTTTTATTTAATTTCCCTCGTCTCCACTTAAATGAAAGGCATTAAGTAGCAATAAGTTGACCAGGCCTCCGAGACAGAGGTGAGAGGAGAAAGAAGAAAAGCACATGTGCGGTTTCATCTGAGACTGGACAAACAGCTTCTGGGTTATAAGGAACTGACTCTACCTTTCTGGAGAAGCTGCAGTTTTATCTGGAGGATACAGGAAAGCACATAATGAGGCATAAATATCATATATTATTTTCTTTGCAGCTTGAGATAGTTTTGACTTTTGTTCCTATACTATTTAGGCTCAGGGTTAGGGCACTAGGGATGCAGACAGCTTGAGTGTAGGATGGAGCATCTGGGTTGTATGTACAGAGCATTAAGCAAACATCTTGTATGCCCACACTTTAGACAATTCTGACAGCTGCTGGAACAAACTATTTTTCCAGTACAATTATACAAAACTAAAAGCAGTCAGCAATTGTATTTACCATTGTGAATTGTGTTCGAAATCTTATTCTCTCTGAGATACTCATTTTAATGAGCTAAAGATGTTCACCTAAAAAAATAAAAGGTTTTGTATGTAAGCATCTTCAAAAATGTTTTTATACTGTCTGGTGCTGTTACTACATTTCTTCCTGAACATATTATGATTCCTGAGTTAGATCCTACTAGAGCCAAAACTCAGATCTGTAATTTGTTGAAATGCTCTATGATAGTGAGTTCGTGAGACCTTATTGTCTTTATCCACTAGAAACAGACTGAATTTTAGGAATTGGGCCACATTGAATTTATGATGATGCTTATCTTCAGTCTTTCTAGAGAATATAGGCTGCCCAGTGAGTGAAACAACATGACAATAAAGCATATTTATGTAGCTTAGCTTTCTGAAACCAGGGATGTTATAGGACATAGCTCCATGCATCTGTTTATTTATTGCCTGTATCTTCTTTTGTGTGGCAATGGAAGAGTGGAGTAGTTGGAACAGAGACTATATGGCAAGCAAAGCCCAAATATTTACTATCTGACATTTAACAGAAAATGGTTGCAGAACCCAGCTGCAGCCTATGACCTCTTGAGAAGCTGGGATTCTTTTTTGTTGCTTAGGGATCCCAAATGCATTGCACAGTACTTGGCATATGGTAGTAGGCACTCAATGTCATTATTAAGAAGCATCAGCAGCATTGAGATTAGTCAAGTGCTTACTGTCTTTCAGGCACTCTGCTAAGTGTTGAGTGCCTCTAGCTGCATTATTTTATTGATTCTGCTCAATAACCCCATGAAGTAGGTATGCTATCATTGCCCTCATTTTATAGGTGAAGAAACTAAAACAGAAACATGCTGAATGATGTTTAAAAAGTCATACAGCTGGTATGTGGTGAAGAAGAAGAAAGATGCTGAAAGATTTTCAAAAAGTCACATAGCTTGTATGTGGTTGACCAGTATTCATAGATTCAAATCTTAGTACCTACACTTTCTAAGTGATTAATGAAAACTCAGTACAGTGAAGCAAAGAGCCTGAGTCCCCTACAAATTACACGGCTCCAATAAGGACACACGCCAGAGGCCACCATCCTAGAGGGCTGCACCTTTGTGAGAAGGTAATAAATGGCTATTCTTCTTTTCCTCCCTGCTCTTACTTTTTTAAACCTTCTCTATCTGTTGCACTGGTAAGTAAAGGTCTGAGTGTGTCTTTTGCCAGGCAGGTCTTTATAGAGGACTAACATGGGCCAAGGTGAGGACTTGTGTGGAAAGAAAGCAAGAATGGCTGCTTGACTGTTTCTGGGTCAAGTCTCAGGGCTCTGATTTCTGTGTTGCTCAGCCTAGGTGGGTAGGGGAGCAGATGAGTGTTAGAACAGAAGGCTTAGTGTGGTCATGGCTGTACATTTGGCTGGTTCAGATCCTGTGTCTTATCTCTTGTGAAACTGATGGAAGCAGTGAGTTTTGGATTTGGGGTGGTAATGACTGAACCAAGGGATCTCTAATGTCCACCAGAACCAGCAGTAGAAAACCTCAATAGCTGGTAAATGACTGACAACCACTGTCTGCCTCAAATTGCAATAATGGTAGCTTTGTCAAGTAGTAGGTTGTAAGTACAAGAAATTCACTGGCTGCACTACCATCTAAAGATTTTTATGTGAAGAATAAAAAATGACAGAGATTCAGTAAATATTTCAATACCCACAATCAGTTATTAAAGGGGAATAATATGCTCAGTATATTACTGATAATCAGGGTAAATAATGGAGTCAACCAGTTTACTGAGTGTGGCAAATACTGAGCTCCCTAACAAAATATTATTATATATGTATCTAAACATGTATAGTAGTAAGCATGTATATAGCAGGACGGCTCATTGATTTGGCTCCCACAGAACTTCATTTTCTCTTATACGTTTATTTTTAATTTTAAAAGATGAACTAAATTCTAATATTGTGTGTCTCAATGAGAAGGTTGAAGTATTATGTTTTAATCAAATAGTTTGATAGTCTCAAATAACCTAAAGCTATTCTCAGATTATTTATTGATTACTTCTGGTTTATTTCCCAGTATCGTTATTCTTCTTGTCTTCCAAAGTTCCCCCAACCAGGGCACTGTGGCCTGTGCATACCCACAAGTAAGCACTGGGAGTACTTGAGAAACCTGGGAAGCTTCATTAAATTTCCAGGACACCAGGGTAAGAATCACTGTGCCAAGCCAGTCATTTACAGAAAGGCAAAACCATTTTGCTTGGAATTCTCTTGTTACCACCTCAGAGGTCCATAGAAATCTTCTGAGTTTTTGTTGTTCTTAGTTGGTCTGTTTTTCTTGAAGGATGAACTCACTAGGTGTGTTTTTATGTACAATTTTACTCAATAAACTGAAATTACAATATGGAAAACATATAATTATGGAATCAAGCAAGCAGTAATCATTTTGTACAAAATGCCAGAAATCTACAACTATGGCAATTAGTGTGGCACACCTAGCTGAGATCAAATTTGCATAGTATTAATATCTAAGTGATACTCCATGTGGCTCAAAAGAATAAAAAATTTTCTAATCCAAGAGGACTTGCAAATGATAAACACAGAAAACAAGCAGGGTCTCTTCATTCACCTGGCAAATTTATATAACTTCCCTTCTGAAATTGCTGGTGAAGTTTTATTCTTTTATTTGTCTAATCATCAATGGATGGCTTTCATAATATTTCTACCGTGAGTTTTTAAAGCACTGTACATTCTGATAATTGTCATATACCTCATTTTATTCTCATAACACCCCTTTAAGGTGAATATGAAGCTTTTCTGCTTTCAAATGGTCTTGTGTTCCAGAATCTAGTGGTTTGCCTGTAACAGTCTGAAAGTGTTAATATTGCTGAGTGACAGGAACTCAGCTTCGAATTCTGAGTTCGAATTCTCTTTTCCTTAGTGTGGAGAAAATCACATTTTACCTGCTCATACAGTCCTCTATTTTATCTTTCTTTTTTTGTCTTAGTTCTAAATAGCTAAAATTAAAAAAAAATACTAGATTACATTTAGTCTCACTTTCACAATGTGAGGGAAGCAGACTATATCTAAACCCTTCTCAGCTTTGATTTAGTTACTTTTCAGAGTCTTTGGAAAGGAATGTCTGCACACACTGAGAACATTTCATGAAAGACAGCAATAGCTAACACTTGAGGTGCCAAACACTCTACTGTATCATATGGGGAAGGTTTTATAGAAGAAGAAACTGAAGCTTAAGGAAATTTAAATAATGTATTTAAGACCACATAGCCAGTAAGTGGAAAAGCAGGGATTCAAACCCAAGCAGTCTGGCTCCAGTGCCCAGACACTGAATATTGCTTTGCTATAGCTTGGCTGTATCTTTTTTTCATAACTAGAGGGATGTGAATTTCTATTAAGCTAAAGTAGAGATAAGCATAGCAGATAGGTAACAAGCGCCAAGAAATAAAAATGGGCTTGATACCTTCAAAGTGCCTCTAACCCTCATGGTCATCCTGGAGACATTAGCAGACATAACAAAGAGTAGCTCTGTAACTTCAGAATGTCTTTTTTTCACTTATCCTAATTACAGGATATTGTGCTTTGGAGGGATTGGTCTCTGAAGTTCTCCTTTTCCATCTCCACTGAAATGTGGCCAATTTGTTCTATGGTTATTTAACATCTTTGGTTAGTGCCCGAAGTCTTCTTTCAGTTTAACAAGGTCGCACAAGTGTTGGTGGAAGTTGCATTTCTATGTAGACTTATAACCTACTTTCTTGGCTTTTCTACTCTATTCCTCTTCTGTACTTATATATTTGGCCTTATCATGTTTCATACCTGTGTTGAACTAAACAGTAGCAAGAGTAAAAAGAAATCACAAGGGCTGTGTGGATTCTTAGGATAACTAAAGCAGGCCATCATACTAAAGGTGCTGGCCACTATGGAGCCACTCACCAGACATGCTGCCATGAGACATTCATGCCTATCAAAGCATGGCCCAGTGATGACTCTTCAGTTATCCCATAGTAGAGGACAGTGCACAAGTGCTTCATGATCCTACTGTCACTTAGATCGACCTACTTTAATGACATTGGAAAAATAAAGAAAATGGTATTTTAGGTTGTGGACAGAAGTACTGTTTTTAAAAGGTACCATTCAAGATGCCTCCTGGTCACACCAGGATTCTAATGAAAAGCCTTGTTTCCAATTTCCAGGCTGACACAGCTCTTTGTACTACTCGCTGTAACATTTTTCAATGTGTAGCAGACTTCAAATAAAAGTCTGGCAGTAACTTCATTACAGTATCCTAATCCAGCCCTGTAGCAATTCTATAATTACCAGTTAGCAAATGCCTGTCCTGCTGTGCACTTGTGTCTATCTGATCATAGGTTTGTAAGAGGTCAGTATATCACATCCTCAAAATGATCATGGTTTAATATTTACAAAGACAAATACCATAATATTTGTTCCTAAAAATGTACATTTTTATGCATGTACTTTATTTTTTAATTGTATATATTTATACATGTACAACATGATTTTTATATATGCATTATATATGTATGTATATGTATGCATGTACATGCATTATATATGTATGCATACGTATGCATATATATGTGTATATATACACACACATAGTGAAATGATTACTACAGGTAAGTAAATTAACTTATTCATCACTTTCCATAGTTATTTCTCTCTCTTCCCCTCTCTCTTTTTTTTGGTATTAACTCCTAAAATGTACTCTCCTAGCAAATTTCTAATATACAATACAGCAGTATTTACTATAATTCTACTGTTATATATTAGGTCTCTAGACTTACATATCCTACATAGTTGCAGGTTTGTACTCTTTGACCTGCATCTCCCCATTGCCTCACCCTCCACCCACTTACCCCTGGCAAACACCCTTCAACTGTTTCTGTGTATTCACATTTTTTAAAAATTCCACACGTAAGTGTGGTAATGAAATATCTTTCTTTCTGTGTGTAGCTTATTTCACTTAGCATAATGCCTTCTAGGTTTATTTGTGTTGTGGCAAATGGCAGCATATCCTTTTATTAAGCTAAGTAATAAGTTCCATGGAAGTAGATGTTCATCCTTGGGGAGTTTCATATAAATTATCTTTGACTACCTCAGCCGGGGGTTAAACTTACTTAGAAGGAATTATAAACCTTGCCATGCATTTAGAAGCTAGGATTGGGCCTGTTTTTATTATTGCAAATTGAAAAGTTTGGTTTACCTTGCACTTACTGAAAATCAGATCTTTTATGCCAAAACATAGCTCTGTGCTGATTTCTTACACCTGTCTGTACTAGTGGTATTGTTTTATATTGTACTGTTTTGAGGAGACAATGGGGTATCTTGTCTTTAAACTTCTGAATATCTGGTTTCATTTAGGTATATGGCAGTGTAAAGAGGACTGTCTTAATCCGTTTGGGCTGCTATAACAAAAATACTGAAAACTTGGTGGCTTATAAACAACAGAAATTTATTTCTCACAATTCTGGAAGCTAGACAGTGCAAGATCAAGGTGCCCATAAATATGTTGATTGGTGAGGCTCTCACTTCCTGGTACATAGAATGGCATTTTCTCACTGTGTCTTGGCGTGGTGGAAGGGACGAGGCAGCTCTCAGGTGCCTCTTTTAAAAAGGCATATGATCCCATATATGAGGGATTTACCCCATGACCTAATCACTCCCCCAAAGCCCCACCTTTTAATATCACCTTGGGGATTAGAATTTCAACATATGAATTTTGAGGAGATACAGCATTCAGACCACAGCATAGGGTCCTAGTCCAGACAACACACATTTGCCACTATAAGTTGTATAGTACTCCCAGGTAGTTATTATTTAGATCAGATAATTAGATGTTCTTATTTTGTTTTGTTTTGGTGTAAGTCTATTTATCCAGAAAATTTGTGACTCTGATTCTGGGCATGAAAAGGAAGAGTAGAAGCAAGGCCTATCACCAGTAAAACTGGAAAGTTCTAGAACTATAAATCTAAAATCTAACCTAGTGTTTTATTTATTTTCTTATTCATTCCATAGGACACCTTCTAAGTGCTTGTGATACATCAATGGACAAGATATCTATTATATCAGCTATCTCACTTTTTGCTAGCATTCCCTTGTTTCTCTCCCCCTCTTGGGTTCGTCACTCCTTTAGCAAATATTTATTGAGTATTTATAACCTATGGAGTACTATCCTAGTTCTCTAATGGCCTTGTAATTTTTTTCAAACAGATTTAGAGAAGGAGGTCAGTAAGTTCTATATTCCCAAATGTGACTTGAAACCAACTTGAAACCAACCAATGTCTTTCTCTTCTAGGGGTGAAAATTTTTAAGTCTTGTTTGAACATAGAGACACTGGCTTTTTCTAAAGGAATTTTGGTATTAATTAGGTGATGGCTAAGTTACTGGCCTTAGAACCTAGTGTCTATGGATATGCCTCTTTGGCATTCATAGCTAATCAGAAGCTTTCTCTCTTCCACTTTTACTTAGCAGGTAGGAAAGTTGAGGCCATTGAGGTTTTGAATTGCCAAAGGCTTCACATTAAGTCTGTATCAAAATCGACACTGGAACCTGGATTTTCTGATTCCTGATCTAACAGATTTTTATTTCACCTGGCTGGGTAGGAGGAGAACCTAATATGGAATGAGCCCAGAGAGGACTAAAAGGCTAAAAGTTAGATCCAAAGCAGAATTTGTAAGAATTTGACCTGACAAAGCGAGGCTAATGGAAGACTTCATAACCAGCTGCATTCAAGGGTATAAACAGTTTCTACATCAAAAATTATGATGACCAACAGCATAAGAAGAACACATATATTAAGGTTGTACTGTGAATATTTGGGTGAGGTATAAGAAATCTTCCTAATGTTAAAAGTGGGAAGACATTTCTAGAAAAAAATTACAAAAATTTATTTTTGAAAGGTGTTTCTTTTTTAGAAAATAGAGTGTATGCGTGCATGCGTGTGTGTGTGTGTGTGTGTGTGTGTGTGTGTGTGTGTGTTTAGTTGCAAACCTACTGTTTAAATGGAATAAAGCCTAGGTAAAAAGTGGAGCTGTGCTTACAGAGAATCCAAGCCATCATGGTTTCTATGAGCTCCTAAGAGCACAGTCTGGGCCGGGCATGGTGGCTCATGCCTGTAATCCCAGCACTTTGGGAGGCCGAGGCGGGCACATCACAAGGTCAGGAGTTCGAGACCAGCCTGGCCAATATGGTGAGACCCCATCTCTACTAAAAATACACAAATTAGCCGGGTGTGGTGGCAGGTGCCTTTAGTCCCAACTACTTGGGAGGCTGAGGCAGAAGAATCGCTTGAACCTGGGAGGTGGAGGTTGCAGTGAGCCAAGATGATACCACTGTACTCCAGCCTGGGTGACAGAGCAAGATTCCATCTCAAACAAAAACAAAAACAAAAAACAAAAACAAACAAACCAAAAACCAAAGCAGAGTCTGAATGAAAAGCCCTGAGCCAGATTATAATTTGCCAGAATGGTTTTACCTTAGGGTAGAGAGTTGCTTTATGAGAATGCTTCAGCTCTGACATTCCAGGAAGAGCTCTTTGCTTGAATATTAAGAAGTAGTTTGGCAATGTACGTGATATTCAACAGCCATTGACTCATGCCCTTTCATTTAAACTAAAGTGAATAATCAGTGCTGTGCTCAACATAAGGCCTTTCACACAGTGGGCTCTTGACAAATATTTGATGAACAAATGCTGTTTTTATGCATAGTAGAGAGCTCTAATTCTCTAAAGGATTTGGTGAAAAGCAATGAGAAGTCATGGCCCAGAGTTAATTTTGGCTTCTTAACCGCTCTAGACAGTGTATTGGATTTCACCCCATGGGATGGCTGCCAATGATAAAATTTTCCCAGCTCTGTTTGCATTTGTGGCCTGGGCAGGAGCTGGAAGGGCTGTGGCAGCAGAAACATGAGACCCAGACCCGGAGCCAGCCTGACTCTGTCAATATCTTCCTGCTCAGCACTTCAGAAATGTTTCCTGTATTAACTTCTTTGGACAGTAATTAAGGAAGGAAGGATATTTTTGAAAGATCAACTTATAAATGTGGAACAGATATCTAAATGTGCTCTGGGTTGGACATGTTTTACAACTAGGATTTTCACAAGTGAATTTTTTCCCTGTTTTTCTTGCTCTGGCCTCTCATGGCTATGGGGAAGTGACTTCAAGGCATTATGGATTTTGGATGTTGCCAAGTCAATCTACCACAGAATGTGTGGCTTTGGAGAGCAGTAAGTCGTTTTCCTGGGTTCGTTGACTTTTCAGGGACCTCACAAGTATTTTCAGTACTAGCATATAAGAAAGATTTTATCTTTATAGGCAGAAGGACATTTTGTAACTCTTCCTGCTCCACCTCTAAGAAGTATATTTTTAAATAGTGCCTTCCTTATCATTTTTTCTTCTCTTTATTTTATTTAACATGGAAATAGCATAAAAATAACAACTCAGAAATAAAGACAGAAGAAAGAAGTTGCCCCAAATATCACCACTCAAATATAGAATGTGTTTTAATTTTCAGTGATTCCTTATAGACACTGTTCATACAAATATTATACAGTGTTAATAAAGGTGTAGACAGAATTATGTCCTCCGTTTCATGCCAAACCTGATGTTTATATATATTCCATGTTGAATAATTTCCATAAATTATCACATTAGTGGCTATTTTTTGCGGATATATTCCATCTTAAGACTTGCTCTGTTGTTTAATGCTTGTTCAAAAAGTGTCCAAGTTTTCCTACTATAAAAATTGCTGAAATGAGTGATTTCACATAGGTAGTTTTCTTTTCTTTCTTTTGAAAACAACTCAGCATATAACATGATATTTTCAAGTAGATATACATTGTGGAATGACTAAGTTTAGCTCATTAACATATGCGTTACCTCACATAGTTATCATTTTTGTGGGGAGAACACTACATTCACTCTCAACATTTTTCAAGAAGACAGTATATTAACTATAGTCATCGTGTTGTACAATAGATCTACACTTGAAAACATCATGTTGTCCACAGTAAATACAAATTAATCTGTCATTTTAAGATATAAATAAATAAGTCATAAAACAGATAATCTTTTGCTTCGAGAAATTTATATTTTAGTGGAGATAGGCATTCATGAAATAAAACAAGTGGGTAGCAGTTGCTATAGCAGCTGGGTACAGTGAGACAAAGGACATTGGTGAATTCCTTTTGAGCAGAATGTTATATATATAAAACATATATAACTTCACATATATATGTATAACATATATAACTTCGTGTGTGTGTATATATATAGATAGATAGATAGATAGATAGATATATTCATATGTGAAATGATGTTGTTCTTAAGTCTTGAAAGATGTGTAGAATTTAACCAGGTATGTGAAAGCAGAAAACAAATTGTAGGCATAGGGAAGGGCTTGTGCAAGGGCATAGAAGCCTGGTAAATTCTGGGAACTACCAGGAGTAGGAATGATTGGAGGTCCCTGTGGAAGAGGGCCAGCCTCAGGGCTAAGGTGGCAATCAAATGATGAAAGGCCTTGAGTTCTGTTTGGGAACTGGATTTTATCATGTAGGCAATGATAGTGCAATTATTATAATACTTCAGGTAGGAGGCGAAAAGCTTTGGGCTCTATGGAGTTTTATGTGCGTGTGGGCTCAGGAGAGAACTAAAAAATTTTAAATTCGTAGATATACATGACACTTGGAAATATTTGAGTAGATGACATCACCAAGGAGGATTGTGTAGAATGAGGCTGGCCAAAGACAGAGGGTTGGGAAGTAAGACCAGTTATGGAGGAGGCGGGAGGGGGAAGAAAGCAAAGGTATAGGACTGACTAGGAAGGCAGCAGGGGAATCAAGTTTGAATAGCCAGAATTATTTTTTATTTTTATGTTTTAATTTTATTATTATTATACTTTAAGTTTTAGGGTACACGTGTACAATGTGCAGGTTTGTTACATGTGTATACACGTGCCATGTTGGTGTGCTGCACCCATTAACTCGTCATTTAGCATTAGGTATATCTCCTAATGCTATCCCTCCCCCCTCCCCCCACCCCAGAATTATTTACTGGATAAGTATGTTTTGATAAAAAACAATCTCCTGACTTTTATTTGTAGCATTGTCTCTGTATTGAATTCCTTATTATCAATTGGTGTTTTCTATATCATGTAGGCATTAGTTCATTGTAAAAGCCATATTTGACATTTATTCTTACTAGTCCATTTTTGTATTTTTAAGTTTTTGATTTTATCTATCATGAGTGCAAAAATTTTAGCAGTTGAATTGTGATAATTTTCCTTTGTGATTTTTTTTCTTTTGTATGGATGTCTAGGCAGATTAATTAATATGGATTGAAGGGATGAGGGATAGAGGTAGGGATTCCAGTAAGGAAGCAATTATGGTGTCCTGATGGCCTGAAATAATGGAAAGAGCAGTAGGACAAGAAGGGAGGAGACAGGTGGTGCAAGAGTTATTACAGAAGTAAAACTTACAGGTCTTTCATAAGCAATGGTAAGCATTAAGAAATAATGTTTGGAAGCTGAAGTATTAGAGAATGAAGAAGAGAAGGAAATCAGAACTTTATGCTTTTATAATATTTCAGGCAATTTCTAGTTGTTTACATATATTCAATCATTCAAAACTATTTACTGAGAACCTGCTATGAGCATAACACTGTTTTATGTGGTCAGAATGTATTAATGGACAAAGCAAAGATTCCTGTCCATACTGAACTTACATTTTGAGAGATGAAGGTGATGATGATAAACAAAAATAATCATAATAACAGATGCAAAGTACATCATGCATTTCAAGTCAAAGTGATTACTAGTCTCAAAGTGATTACTAGTCTCTGTTTTCTTTCTAGATTTACTTCTATCTTTCTCTTTCCTGCCCAGAGCTCTGGGAGTCTGACTTTTACAGATTAATCAATGGGCTCTGTTGCCTTCTGGCCTCCAGCTGAGTGCAACTAATGGGAGATACTAAAAGGAAATCAGAGTTTTGGAGGAGAATAAGAGTTGTTCTCTTGTCTGCTGATGTAAATGTTGATGGTGGCTGGGCTTATCTAGCAAAAGGCACAACTTGTGTAAGATGCTTTCTGCTACGGGATTTAAATAAAGTAGTTGGGTTTCATTGAAAATGAGACATTTGAGTAAAAAAATCGAAGGTGATGAAACCATTATTAAAGCGGATATCTGAAGTGTTACACTGTTTTTGAATTGCTATAAATAAATAAATAATAAATAAAAGAGGTTTAATTGGCTCACAGTTCTGCAGGCTTTACAAGAAGCATGGTGTTGGCATCTGGTCAGCTCCTAGTGAAGCCTTGGGAGCTTTCAATCATGGCAGGAGGTAAAGCAGCAACAGGCACTTTACATGGCAAAAAGCAGGAGCAAGTGTTAGGGGGAGGTGCCACATACTTAAATGACCAGATCTCATGTGAACTCAGAGCAAGAGCTCACTTACCACCAAGGGGATGGCCCAAACCATTCATAAGGGATCCACCTTCATGATCCAAACACCTCCCACCAGGCCCCACCTCCAACACTGGAAATTACATTTCAAAATAAGATTTGGGCAGGGACAAATATCCAAACTATATCAGAGGTAGAATCTTTTCAGGTGGAGGGAGCCACTATAGGTAAGTTAATTAGGATAGTGTGTCCTATAATGTGGAAGAAACAGCAGAAAGACAGCATGGCTGGAACATGGTGAGTGAATTGGTTAGAGCACAGATAGACTTTGAAGTAGAAAACAAAGGGAAGAGGAAAGGATAATTCTGTGCCTTGTGTCTTGGGCAACTGGCAGGATGGATTTGCATCCCTTTCAGATGGAGTGGGAAGAGATCGATTCAGTTTTAGGCATGCAGAATTTGAGATGTCTATTTGATATCTGTAATTGAAAATATCAAGAAGGTATATAGATACATAATCTAGAGTAATAAATTAAGAGTCATCAAATAAATGTGCACTGTCTAATACAATAGCCATTGGCCACATGCATTATCACATTTAAGGTGACTCAGTAGCCTGTGTGACCAGTGGTAACTGTATAAGATAGTAAATATATCTAATACAGTAGATATATTCTATTGCTATTGGATAGTGAATATATAGAAGATTTCCATCACAGAGGAAAGCCCTCATGGATAATGCCAATCTAGGCAGTATTTAAAGTAGTTAGACTTGATGAAATCATTAATGAAGGGAAAGGCAGAGAAGATAAAAGACTGAACTTTGGAGCAATGCAATATTAAGGGATTAGACAAAAGGGAAGGATAGAACAATGATATGAAAAGGAAGTAGACAGTGAAGTACAAGATAAACCAAGAATAACTGATGAAACTGTATCATTTCATCCTAATGACAAAATTAAGAGGTTTACATTACTTTCAACACTATTTAGGGGAGAGAACTAAGGCTCAGAGAGTGAAGGCACGTGTCTTTTATGACACAGTTAGTATCAGAACAGCTAGGAGTTGAGACAAGAATGTGAGACCATCCTCCTTTGGTTGGGATCTAGCTGGCTGTGTATGTGATGATGGTGACTACTCTTTGGCCATGACCACAAGTGTGTCCTCACCAAAGATGCCTATTCTAGTGAATTCAGGGAGTGGTTTTGGGTTTCAAGGATCCCTCTGACCGTGGAGGACGGAATATACTAACAACAGCTGCTGCCTCAATTATAACTGAAGTTCAGTTCTGCTATAATATGCTGTACTTACTGGAAGACAGAGTTTTCTTTTGAGTGGCTCATCTTGCCTGAGTTTGCCATGCAAGAGGCAGGGGGCTCCATTTTATTGAATCACTAAGTCCTAAGACTGCTACTTAAAGAGTTTTCTGGGTTGCCTGACTTGGTATTTCTTATTGCAAAAACTTTAACATCATTTATGTCTTAGTTTGAGTTTTCTTGAAGGCATAGCCTAAAATAAGGATTTGGTTGAAGGTAGTTTATTTGAGAGATGATCCTGGGAGGCAGAAGTAAGGGAGGAGGGAGAATGAGGCAAGAGAGAAAGAAAAACTAAAAATGGTTAGTTACCCCCATGAGCAAATAGGGCTTAAATTTTCTGGTGACTTTCTGAATGCCCTGACTTCCATCACCTTTGGTTGAGAGTTGCCCTTGGGGAAATTTACTTTGCACAATTCTTGTCTACACTTGTGCACAGCTTAAGCTGTGTTCCCAGCGTCTTCCTGAACCAGACTAACTAGAGATGCTGCAGCTTGTATTTATGGTGGGACACAGGCACTGTGCATAGAACTGTCTACTAAAGCCATGTTGAAATCAGGTGGGCTGGGGGTCCATGGCATGGAGCACCTGTAAGTGTAAGACAATTGGGAAGCAGCATAATATGGCTGTTGGGACTGAGAAATGAGTATGAAATTACACTATCCTCTCTTAAAATGATATTACTTGTATGTAAATATATTAGATGACACTATAATTTATTCATCTCTAAAGACAAAATAATTACAAGTAAAATGTAAAAAGAAACCCTCTCTCAAATTTGATACATCACTTTGGAATCAGAGAAATTAGGTTACAGCCTTGGCTTGCTGCTGATTTGTTTGAATTTGGGGAAGCCAGTTAACATTTCTGCACATCAAAATTATGATCTGTACAATGAAGACAAACATATTTACCTCATGGGATTATTGCAAGAATTATAGAACACACACAACACAAGCGCGCATACACACACATACCAGGCATGGAGTGAGTACCTAATACTTACTAGTTTCTTTTTCTTTTAAAACAAATCTAGTTATTTAACACCTTTCCAGCCTTAACTCATTTCTTCCTTTTTGAATGGAGAATAGAAACATACTGATTTTTATCAATAATGAAAATAATAGAGTAAAAGTGATGTTAATATTCCATTAGATTAAGTAAAGATTATTGGACTCTCATGAAATATTTTGTCATTAAGTTATGGGAAAATAAGGTATATGAGAAAAAAATCAGCTTATCTAGATTTCCTACTGAAAATCTATATACTACAGTCTAATTTTCCTATTTATGAGATTTGAAAAGATGTCAGGTAAAAACCAAACTACTATTTCTACTTCCACTTACTGTAATGGGTATATTGTTCATAATAAGGTTTAATTTTCTATTAAGTATCTTTCATCTGCCTTTCTTTATAGTGCACTCATTCCCCATTGTTATTTGCTTACAGCCTTATTATCTATAAATAAAGGGAGAGAAGAAATGCCAACAAGTCTAAATATTGAAAGGTCAGGATATTTACACACACACGGTTTCACTTTTTAGAATGCATTAGCCATTACAAGTCTGGTATGTCTTTCAACTTTCAGGTATCAAATTGATGCTGTGCCATTTTCTCTTCTGGAGGCAATTTTTGAGATCATAAATGTGTGCAAGGGACATGAAAACGGGGCCTGAATAATTCAGGATTGAGAGCATTTTCAGCTCATGCATGGTGTGAAAAAACCAAAGATGCTGGTTTTCACTGGCTATTTGTTTTTGTAACACTTCAAGTCATAAAAGCATCAACATAAATTCTGCATTGGTTTTGTTCCCTCAGTGAAGTTTTGCTATAGAGACTGATGCGTCTCTTTGCACAACTGTGTAAATAGTATGCTGCTATTTGGCACAATGAAAGATTGGTCCTGGTGAAGAATGGAATAAGCACAGGGATTAGAATAAGTGTGGATTGGGAGAGAAAGAGCTTCCCAATCAGGGATTTTTCTGTAATAGATATTGCTGCTGTTGTCTGCCCAGCGTATGTTTATTTGGGTACCTGCTTTTTCTTTGTCTCATTAGTTCCGATCAAACTGGCAGGTACAGTACTCTGACTTTGGTCAATAGAGTAGGCTCTAATGGTCTGATAATTATAAAATTAGAGAAAAAAATAAAGTTTTTATATACAAAGATTTTTTATATAATCTGTACAAAAATGCTTAACATGGATGAAAAAATCACAAGCAAAAATGAAAGCCTTGGCAAATTTGAAGATACTTCCAAGATACGTTACATATAGAGGTCTGATATCACAAATACATGATAAACTCTTAAAATTGGAAAGAAAAAAATTTTTTTAAAACAGAAGATATGAACAGATAATTCACAAAAGAAATAGCCCTAAAACATAAAAGGCATTCAATTTCACACATAATTCCAAAACTAAAAATTAACATTGTACTGAGAAACCATTTATGACTTTTCCCAGTTGATGAAAATTAAAAAGTCTGACCACATCCTATTGGCTAGGCTATAAAGAAACCTGCACTCTCATATATTGGTGGTGGTAATACAAATGAATACAGCCCTATTGGATGGGAATTTGACAATATCTAATACAAATACATGTTAATTTACCTTTTGACCCAATAATCCTTGTAAGACTTTACTCTGAAAATATACCTCTGATAATACAAAGATAGAAGGAAAAAGAAACAAAAAGATACTGTGTTTCTGTTTGCTTTCCATGTTTGGTTTCTTGTATCCATGTTAATTTTAATATATTTTTGATTATTTACAACATGGAAATGCTTTTAAAAGTCAGAACTAAACCAAATATGATATGATACAGACCCTTTAATACAAAATGGAGATGGAGGTAAACAGTAAAGAAAGAGACAATTAGAATAGGGTACAAAGGTGGGGGCAATACTTCCCTGAGTATACTTTTGGTTTAGTTCTGACTTTTGAAGGCATCTCCATGTTGTATATAATCAAAAATATACTAAAATTAACATGGATGCAAGATACCCAACATAGAAAACAAATAGAAGCAAATAAACCTAAATGCATTACAAGTCAGTAACATAACCACAGTGAAGGGGAGTGGGAGAAAGAAAATAATTAACCTAAGACACTTTGAAAAACAGTGTTTTTTTCCATATACTCTAAGGTTAAAGAAAAAAAATAACTGTTCACAAATATTGAACTCTAGTTAGTAGGTTTGTTTTTAACTGGTGCATACGTTACCAATTCTAAAACTTATGTATATTCTAGAATTAAGCAAATAAGTAATATATGATGCATAAGGAGAGCAAGGTTTCTCATTGTCTGAGAAAAGAGTTACAGTTAAAGAGAGGGGAAGGCTGCTGCCAGCGCTCGTGGGCCAAAGATCACCCAGAGCATACCTGAAATTGACAAGTAGAGCTTGTTACTGGTTTGCAGAGAGGAGGCACACCATAGCGAACCACAGTGTCTTAGTAGAGAATGTTAGAAAGAACCAGTCATAGGATTTGGACTTTTGTTGGGTGGGCAGTGAGTGTAGTGAAAGTCTAAAGAATTGGGGATTCACTCTAGGTAGGATGCTGTTAGAAAACAAGGCGATTCTGTCATTGGGTATCTCAGTAATTGTATTTATATGGAAGACAGATGAGAGTGAGAATAAATCTGTAGTTGGAAAAGAAGTAGCAGCCACTTGCTTTAGTCAGGAGAGAAAGGGAAATTTAGTATTTAGTGGGTAGCACAATGACGTTATTTTTGTCTATTTTTACAAAAAATGATGAAGTGGTCTTGTTTTTTCTCACATTATCAAGGTTGCAGAGTAACCTTTGCTCATGTTTGCTTTCTGTGAGTTTGTTTACATTTAACAGGAGAATAACGTATCCAAGACATGAATGCCAGACCGCCTTCAGGATATAATGGACTGCTTTTTGACTTTCTGTGGCACTGGATTAGAATCAGTAAAATCAATAGGAACTGGTGGCTCATGCACACTAATGTATATTTCTTAGCCCTGTCTACCGAGAAGCCTAGAAGCAATGCCACCTTACCATGGATAAGCATACCTCTCAATTACATCTTGCTTCCTAAATATTATTCTCTAACAAAAGAAACAAGAGCTCCTTGGAAAAATGGCCAGTTCTGTGGCTGCAGTAGAGAAATTGAAGGATAAAACTAGAACATTCTGTAGTACTGTTGCAGGACAGGTGAACCCCAGAATTGAAGCTTAGCCCGGGAGGGTTCTTGGCTTCACCCAGGAAAGAATTTGAGAGTGAGCCAGTGGTGTTAGACAGCAATCTTTTATTGACTGGTACTGCTCCCTGTGGAGCAGGGCTAACTTATGGACAGTGCGCCCAAAGTCAACAATATATGGGCTCTAGGCAACTGTTTATATTCACTTAAACCCACTTCCAATTACATGCAAATTAAGGGGCACATCAGTACAAATTGAGGAGCAGGTCTCACTAGACTAAAGTCAAGGAAACAGTTGTGCTGTGTTTCTTTCTGGAGACACTCGGGGAGAATTTATTTTCTTTTTCTTTCTAGATTCCAGAGGCCACTCACAGTCCTTAGCTCATGGTTCCCTTTATTTATCTGAAAAGCCAGAAATGTTGCATCATTATAGAGTCGTGTGTTAGTCAGGGTTCTCCAGAGAAACAGAACCCATAGGATACATTCTCTGTTTTTAAAATTCAAATTAGATTTTTGTTTACTTGACCTGGAAGTTTCCTGTTTATTCAGATCAAGTAAGAATTTAGTAGGCTTCCTGTTTCATATCTAGGAATAACATGATTAACTAGCTAATACCACAGGTCTGCATAAGTCAGACTATTCTAATTGTTGCTTTGACCCTGTGATCCATTACAGTAACTAACTACGCCCACCTTGTCTCTGGTGGTTGATTGCTGCCACCTGGCCCTTACCAACTAGGATCCATTTTTTCATACTGCATTTAAGTTTTATAGATTACAGTTCCCATGATACACTCTGAGCAATCATGAAGCTCCTCAAAGACTCTAGGGCTCCTTTCACAAATCTATTTCTTAAAGTAGTGGTAAAAGATATATCTCCTGGACTCTCCTAATATAGGAAAGTAGGCCTTAAATGACAAATTTGCTCCAGCATTCCAAGCTCCCTGAGTCTTTAAATCTTTTATTCTACCTTAAGCCAAGGGACACGAGGCATTTCCAACTAACTCACAGTAGGCCCTTGTTGACTCATTTTTCAGCCGAGAAAACGAATTATTAGAGCCTTTTCTAACACCCCAGGCTGCAACATTAAATGCAGAATCTCTGCTTAGTGGGCCTATATTAATTTCACTTGATCCATCTTTATGTTCCTTCCATTATTATTCCACACCCTTAATACCCATTCCCACACATGTTCTCTGGATTTCTGCTTGTATAAATTAGAAAACTTAAGTAGCTCTTTTAAAGTGCGACAGACATACCTCCTCATGAATCACACTTTGTACTTTACTTTTGGGGGCCTTCTGGGACTTGAGTCTAGTTACTGGTCTAGAAGCAAAGAAGGGTGATGGGGTGGATCCTGAGGATAATCAGCATTGCCTTGCTTAAAGGAGGTCATTGCCATTTCCTTAGGCAATGAAAGGCTAATCCCCTTAGACAGAGGTAGAAAGACCAATACCACTGTGGGTGGGAAAACTGCTACACCTGGGGGTAGGGAGGCCACATTTGCGGGCAAAATAAAAAACAAAAACAAAAAACTCATCAGGATTTAGGAGCTCAGTGTACCTACATGTCCTCATGCCAACTTACAGGATCCCATTATTTCCCAAGCCATGCCCTTACTTTAACAGTAGACACCTTGCAAGGCTGGGAGTTCAATTTTCATCGCAATTCAGCCAATTCCATGAAGGAATCTTGCGTTTTATTTTCAGCAATTTCAGCACTGTGGCTACAGGAGATACGATTATTTGTTAGGACATATATAGAAGCTTTTAGGTCATTTATGTGGTACTTGAGCTGTGATTTAGAATCCCTGAGATCATCCTTTTCTTTCATCACTCCGTCCAATGACATTAGGAGCAACCAACCAATGTCATTATATGGCTTAGTTTTCCACAAATGTTCAAAAGTAATAACAGGATCACTAAGTTCTTTGTGGTTGATTAGGAGTATCCTAATCAAAGTAGAGATACACAAAATATCTGTGTATCTGTATAAATATTTCATGCTATGAACTATTAGTGCTTTTTGTACTATTAAAAATAGAGTCCTTAGCATTTTAAAATCTAATCAGATTAGACAGCCAAGTGCAGAAATCCTAAAACCAATTCAAGAAACACAACCTTAAAATTCTGTTCACCTAGAACCACTCCTGGTGTCAAAATCTGTTTTAGTCAGGGCTATCCAATGAAATAGAAGCAATAGGAGAGATTGATAGGTAGACCAATAGATCAGAGGAAATTTATTATAGAAATTTGCTCATGTAATTATGGAGGCTAAGAAGTCTCATGATATGCTGTCTGTAAGCTGGAGAATTGGGAAAGCCTGTCACATAGCTCAGTCCAAGTCTGAAGGCTTTGAGATGCAACAAGGACCACTGTTTAGGGCCTGCTGATCTCCTTGACCACCTCCCTCAACCCCAAGCATAGAAAGAAATAAAGATAACATTTTAAGTTCATCCAAAGGAAATTCCAGGCAGTTAGCCCTGCAACCAGCAATTAGAGAAGTAAATAAACAACACATTAGCAAGAAGATAGTAGCTTAAATAGTCACTCAAGGAAGCCAGAATCACATTATTTGGTTTTGTATAGAAATTGAGGATAACATCTTGACGTACGTCCTTGAAGTTTTTTTTTTTTTTTTCAGAAACTAGTTGGAAAATTCTGACCAACCATTGTCATATAGACCTCAGACAGACTGGAACCAGAAAGTATATAAAAAAAGTTCCAGAAATTCTCCAGCCCTTAACTCACTTCTGAGAACGGCCCCAACCTCTGCCTTTAAAAAGTGTTGCTTGTAAGTCATCAGAGGTGAGATCTTAAGCATTAGCTGTCCATTCTTGTTGCTTGGTGCCCTAGAATAAATGTCTTATTTTCTTTCACTTAGAAATCCTGGTATCAGGGTTTGGCTTTGTGGCACTGGGTGAGTGGACCCAAGTTTGTTCCAACAACAGCCTGAGATCCAGGGAGACTTCTGGTGCTAGATCCATAATCAGAAAGCCAGAGAACCTGCAGTTTTGCTGTCCAAAGGCAGGAAAACATTGGCATCCCATTTCTAGAAGAGAAAGTTAATTTGCCCTTCTTTTCTGCCTTTTTATTCTATTTGGGCCTTCAACTGACTGGATAGTTGCCTCCAATTGCATCTACCTGAATAATCCATGAAAATTTTTCCATCCCAAGGTTCGTAGCATTAATCACATCTACAAAGTCTCTTTTGCCCTGTAAGACAACATATTATAGATTTCAGAGACTGGGAATTGGACATCTTTAGGAGGCCATTATTTTGCTACCACATATATGATAAACAGTAAAATAACAACTAAAGTAACACAAAAGTTTTAGCTAATATGCCAACAACGGATATAAAATGGAATCATAAAAGTAAAGCAGAAAATAAAGAAAAAGCAAACAACACAAAGATGGAATAAAAAAGAAATCCCAAGACGTAAAAAAAGAAAAAAATGAATGAAATATAACTGATTAAACATCCCTATTAAAAGGCACATGTTGTTACATTGCATTTAAAACAAGAAAACCTAACTCTAAAGCTTGCTTTTTGATGCTTTCAATAACAATGATAAATTTCTAGCCAGACTGATAAGGATAAAAGGAGAAAATATACAAATTATCAATATTACAAATAAGTAAAGTGATACCATTACAGATTCTACAATCTTAAATGTATTTAACAAGAGAATATTTAAAAAACTTTATGTTGACAAATTTTACAATTTAGATGAACAATTATCTTGACAGACACATATTATTAATACTCCCTGAAAAAGAAATAGAATATACAAATTGTTCTTTATTTATTACAGAAATGAATTTGTAATAATCACCTTGTTTGTTTCAGGGTATGAAATTCATTCTGACACTCGTGTTTGTATTAGATAAAGCAAATATGTTAGGTTTAGATGATATTTCTTTTCTGACACTATTAATTCTGTATTATGAGCTACAACAAATAAGCAATAATAATTTTGGATACAGATATAAGATTGAGGAGGTTAAACATATCTCTTTAGTCCTAAATTTGAATTGAAATCTTTATTTTAATTTTTTTTTTTTTGAGATAGTATCTCACTCTGTCACCAAGGCAGGAGTGCAGAGGTATGATCAAGGCTCACTGCAGCGTTCAAATCCTTGGCTGGAGTGATCCTGTTGACTCAACCTCCTGAGTAGCTGGGACTAGAAGCTGCATGCCACCCCATGCCAGACAACAATTTTCTTTTTTCTTTTTTTTTTTTTTTTTAGTGAAAAAAAAAAAGTCTCACTATGTTGCCCAGGCTAGTCTTGAACTCCTCAGCTCAAGGGATCCACCAACCTCAGCCTCCCATAGTGCTGAGATTATAAACATGAGCTACCATGCCCAGTCCAACTGAAAACTTTTGTAAGAACATTCAATGTGTTTTCTTCTTATATATGTCTTTTCTAGCTCTTTCCACTGATAGGGCACAGAAAAGAAGATTAATGAGAATGAGAAGGCAATAAGAATCCCCAGTGGTCAAATTATGCTCTTTGAATAATATTTCCCTCCAAATGATAGCAGAACTTCTTGCATAAATGACTGATGTGAGGTCTAGAACAGAAACTTTTATAAGTTGGACCTGCACCTACTGTGTACTTCTTAAAAAAGGAACTTGTACCAATGTCATGTTAACAAGACTCAAGATTCAACCTCATTTAATCTCCCATTTTCCAAATGTGGAGCATTTTCAGTGAAAACACTAACTTCGATGGATTGAAACACATCAAATATGTTTAACATTGCAAGTTCATAATGATACCCAAAAGAAAGAAAATGCATTTTGATTAGTACAGAGAATCACTCCATTAGTTTGAAAAGTGTGCAGATAGGAGAGGAGTAAGAAATGTATTCTGCCATTCTGTACAATAATATACAAGGAGGAGTTTCCCTTTATAAGTGTATTTATAAATGTAATAAATGAAGAAGGAATGGCAAATCATCACAATTTGAAACCCTTAATGAAGTAATGAATCTAGGCAGTGATTAATGGATGATAACATCAGTGAAAAAGTGCCAACCAGACATCATGTGCCTCCTATTAGAAGTATACACCACACTCTAGGAGGTAGTGTAGTACTGAGTTTGGGCTACCATAACACAATACCATATACTGAGTGGCTTGAAACAACAGCAATTTATTTTTTCACAGTTCTGGAGATTAAAAATTCAAAATCAAGGTTCTGGCTGATTCAGTTTCTGGTGAGGGCTCTTCCTGACTTGCAGACAGCTGCCTTCTTGCTCCATCCTTGCATGGCCTTTCCTCTATGGTGTATGGAAACAGAGAGAGAGAGACAGAGAGAGTGCACGCAAACTCTAGTGTGTCTTTTTATATAGACACTATTCCTATTGGCCCATGGCCCCATCTGACAGTATGATTAACCTTAATTACTTCCTTCGAGGTCCCATCTCCACATATACTCACTCTGAGGATTAGAGCTTCAGCATATGAATTTTAGGGGAACAAAGCTTTCACTTCCATAACACATATTCATATACAAATTACTGAATTTAAGTTGATCAAGTCTCTAGATCAGCTACCAATTTACAGAAAATAGGACAGAGGAATATGTCAAATGGCATCAAGGGACTATTCAGCAAAATTGTGCAAAACTCTACGGGAATAATAAAACTTCAACAAAACATTGCAAAGTGGAAAAAAGAAGAGAATGAATGTAGAGATCAACCAATTACAAAGATGCACTTTATTCAGATACTACTTCTTTTCATATTGTGTTGTATCAAAGTCCTTTCAGGAATACCTGAATAAATACTACAGGTCCCAAAGTATAAGTGGCGTTTTATCCTACTTTGTCATCTCTTCTCGTTTATCAACTCAATTGATGATGTATCATCTTGTTATATCTTTTAGAGCCTTAGTATTATGTTTTATTTCAGCATTTAAAAATATCCTCTGTCTAAGCAGAGGATACTTAGGAATAAAATACTATAGTTTCTTACCATTTTAGGCTTATCACTTCCCTCTGATTCACAGTCTGATTTTTACCGCTGGTTTGTTTATAGCTCTGCTGTTTTTCAAGCAGATAATTGCTATGACCTGGTCTTCCTGCTTGCAGTATCAAACCTACTCCAGTCCATAAATAACTCAAATAAAGAGCTTATTATTATTCATCTGCAAAATAAGCTCTTGACAGTTCTCCATTGCCCAATTAATAAAACGATTACTCCTTTCAATGGTATGCAGAGATCTGCCCAGTCTGGCCCCAACCATCTTTCCATTCTTATCTCCTGCCACTTTGATCACTGTATTTGTATCATATTACTATTTCCAGAACTTTCTGTACTCTTTGCCTTTGTGTATGCTGTTGCCCATGCTGTAATACTCTCTTTCTTTTTAAACCTGGAGCATGCTTACTTGTGGTTTATAATCCAACTCCAAAAGCATCTCTGATTTTTTTCTCTGTGCTCCCAATTCCCCGTGTACACAGCTTTCGTCACTCTTTTCTTTCTAACATTTCACACATTTTGTTATTATCAAACTCACCAAATTGTATTGTGATTATATGTCACATCGTCTTTAGTATACAGCTAACATAATTATTAATATTCAATAGATGTTAAATTGAATGAATGCATGGAAGGTAAGTGGGCTGTTTTTGGTGGAGGAAAATAGGTTCTGCTACTCCTCAAATGTGCATCATTACAAAAATCTACTGGATTATGAATAAGGATGACTGTTATCTTCAAGCATTTATACATAACTTCTATGTTATAAATAAATTTAATTTAAATCTGAGTTTGCTCCTGTATAAATGTGAGTTTATTCCTGTATAAACTCAGATATTCATTTTTCCAGGGGCATCTTGGGTTAAAAAATTTCTAGATGATAAAAGCCACGTTATTTTCATTTAGTCTATAGTAGTGATATGAAATGGCTATAGAAAACTTTATTTTAATATTAACTTATTTTATGGTTCTAATTAAACAAGCTAGTTTCTGTTATATAAAATTTTATAGTAGATAAGGTTTTAAATTATATATATAAAATATAAAGTTTCACTTTAAGCATCAGGTATGCTTTTGAATATAACTTACTGTAAACTAATTGGATAATGTCAATAACAATCCATCAGACTCTAACTATTGAAAGTCTTTTTTCCTTGTATAGAAACTATATTTCTATATCACAAGTAGATGACACTTTTCCAGTCTGAAGTTATAAGCTAGCGCACTCCAGACGTTTCTCAATTGAGAAACTGATAGATAATCACATTCATACAACTTCCAGTGCTATAAGCTTGACAGATTTGAGTGGACTGTGTTGTTTTTTGAGAAATGATTATATTGTTGTCTCTAAGAGACAGAGCTCCTTACTCTGAACTGGTTTTTGAAGGTTTTACACCTGAATAACAACTGCATCTGTAAAGTATGTAGGGAGGAAAGCAAGATTTATTTCACATCTTGCATACTCTTTAGGCACTTGGGAGGGCAGATAATGCATTTTCCCATGCCTTTTTGTTTACAAAAGTGTCACCATTATGATTTTTATATAGGACTGTTTGCAACCATTTTTTTTGGTATGTATTGTTGAATGTGTTCAAGACAACACAGATGCTCACATGTTGCTATACAAGTGCAGTGTTTACCAGTTAGAATGGTTGTTATTAAAAAGTCAAAAATTAACAGATGCTAGTGAGGTTGTGGAGAAAACAAAATGCTTATACATTGTTGGTGGGAGTGTAAATTAGTTCAATCATTGTGGAAGACAGTGTAATGATTCCTCAAAGACCTAAAGGCAGAAATACCGTTTCACCCAGCAATTCCATTACTGGGTATATATCCAATGGAATATAAATTGTTCTATTAAAAAGACACATGCCCACATATGTTCATTGGAGCACTGTTCACAATATCAAAGACATGGAATCAACAAAAATGCCCATCAATAATAGACTGGATACAGAAAATGTGGTACATATATGAAATGGAATTCTATGCAGCCATGAAAAAGAACAAGATCATGTTGTTTGCAGGGACATGGATGGAGTTGGAGGCCATTATCCTTAGCAAACTAACAGAGGAACAGAAAACAAAATACATATGCCCTCGCTTATGAGTGGGAGATAAATGAACAGAATACCTGGACACTTAGAGGGAAACAATGCACACACCGTGGCATATTGGAGGATGGAGGGTGGGAGGAGGGAGAGGATCAGGAAAAATAACTAATGGGTACTAGGCTTAATACCTCAGTGATAAAATAATCCATACAACAAACCCCCATGACACAAGTTTACTTATATAACAAATCTGTACATGTACCCCTGAACTTAAAATAAGTTAAAAAAATAAAATACAATATTTTAATACAGAAATATGGTATTTAGTTCTATCTTACAATCCTTGAAGTCAGCATCTGGATTTGCATTCTTCTTTTTGCAATTGAACTTGTGATAGAGAAGACTTGGAGGAAGCTAGAGAGGCATGATAGACCCCTGTGCAGAATGAAGAAATGGAAAACCTGCAATGGTTTAAGTTGATGATCACAGCACTTAATTCTTTTGACTTTGAGCCAGACTCAGCTATAAATTTTCTTATGCTTGAAAGTAGGAAAACATTTAACATGCTTTTTTTTCTATCTCAAATATAGTTTTATCTTGACATGGGCTGAAAAACAAAGTAAGCTTAAAGAAAACAAATCTGCTATCTTCTTTGTCAAAGCCTCCTTTACATCATTTCTCTAGGAGTATGATACCTATTTCTTTTCCATGATGAAAAATGAAACACCCAGTCAGTTATAATCTATGACACATAGTAGTTAAGTGATATCCTGCAAAGGAAATTTTATATGCTTCCAAGCTTCTTCACATTTCGAAGACTGCATTTAAGAAAGGAGCCTTTAGTGTATTCTCATAGATAAGATGAAAAATGACTCCAGGCCTTTTAAAAGCCTTAGTTATCCAAGAAGTTTTCTTAACCTGTCCTGCTAGTATCAGTGTTTCAACAAAGTACCAATGCTTGGGAGCTTCACTGACCCAGGGAAAAAGGAGACTAGATCTACAGCTTACATTTCCATTTTATTAAAAAATTTCCAGCTTCATGTTAATGTGTGCAGCACACCAACATGGCACATGTATACGTATGTAACAAACCTGCATGTTGTGCACATGTACCCTAGAACTTAAAGTATAGTAAAAAAATTTTCTATTCTTCCAGAGTCTATCTGAGTCTTCGTGTGCTGAGTGATGTTAGCAGACTGAGGCTCTCTAGAAAGATTTCACAGAGGAAGAGGGCAATGTTGTATTTCTTCATTGTAACCAGTGTTTGAAAGGATGACATTTTCCTTCTGAAGCCTTGGTATGCATATCTACTTATTTAGTGAGAAGAAAATACCACCACTTCATGCCTGGTGCAGAAATCAATGTCGTATGGCAAATCTTTTATTTTAGAGTGGGGAAAGGAGGACTACATGCTGCCTTAGTGCATTTTCTGTTGCTTATAACAGAGTTGTTGAAACTGGGTAATTTATAAAGAAAATGAATTTATTTTTTGTAGTTATGAAGGCTGATAAGTCCAAGAATGAGGGACCACATCTGATGAGGGTCTTCTTGCTGGTGGGGTCTCTCTGCAGAGTCCAGAGACCATGCAGGGAATCACATAGTAAGGAGGCTGAGCGTGCTAGCCCAGGTCTGTCTTCCTCTTATAAAGCCACCAGTCCCACTCTCATAATAATGCATTAATCTATTAACACACTAGTCAATTAATCCATGAATGGATTAAACCACTCACGAGGGCAGAGTCCTTACAACACAATCACCACTTAAAGGAGCCACCTCTCAATTCTGCTGCATTGGAGAGTACATTTCAACATGAGTTTTGGTGGGGACAACCATTCAAATCCTAGCACATGTATATGTCTCTGGGACAGGGAATGTTTTGACTCTATTTCATACTAAGGTATAAATGACTAATAAGTAATCTTTTCCCAAGAGAAATTTTCTTTTCTTTCTTTCTTTATTTCTTTTTCTTTCTTTCTTTCTTTTTTTTTTTAAGAGATGTGATCTCATTATGCTGGGCTTGAGCTCCCGGGCTCAAGTGATCCTCCCACTTCAGCCTCCTGAGTAGCTGAGTAGCTGGGATTATAAGTGCACATTACCATGCCAGGCTCTCAAGTTTAGTTTTTGTCGAAAGAAGAGAAAGAGAACAAAAGGACACTAAGTGGAGGGAGAAAAGGGTGTCATACAATTGGAAGAAATTAGAAAGAAATGGGTGGCTGGAGTACTCACAAGTCAGCTTTGATGATAGCCTTACATATATGTAGCCTGGTCTTTCCGCACTGCTCACATTTAAAGCAAGTCCTATTGATTTTATGATTATAACTATGGCTGTTTTGGTATTAGTTTCTTAGATGGCTTGAAGTAGTTGCTAAAATAATGCTAGATTGGGCTTACTGTAGCAGTTCTTCTTCTTCTTCTTTTTTTTTTTTTGCATCTAGAACTAGGTCACATCTTTTTATAATCATTCCTGAGGGCATCCTTCTAAGTACTTCTCTTCTTTCTGCTTGAATTTACCCCTCATAGGACAATAGCATATACAATGCCTATAAAATTCATATTTCTTCTGATGTGGCAATTGACTAATTATACTTAAATATGGGGATCATGATTCTTCTAGTCCTCTGAAAGCTGCTTTGACAGAAATTTTAAAAAAATCCAGGAGCTGCTTTGACAGAAATTTAACAAAAGTCCAGGAATCAATTAATGCCTACGAAAAACAAATAAAAACACATTTCTTAATTGTAACATAAAATACAATAGGCTTGGTCCTATTAGTGATAGTCTTTATTCAGAAACATTGTCATTTAAATGTGATAATTTACCTTAAACTACTTCTAATTCTATTCTCATTAGAGATTTTTCACAATTAAGCAGTAAATATACTTTTTTCTCTTTTTAGGAGACTAAAAATCATGGAACTGGCAGTTTATATTATAATTTCTTGTCAGCTTCCTTTGAGGCCTTTGATCATTGACTTCTTTTTTTTCTCATTTCCTCAACAAAGTCTACTGAGCAAATTTTGCTGAATTTGTAAACATCTTAAAGTGCACAAGGTTCCATTCGTTGACCAGCTTTTCTCATTTTCCCTGGTCTCTTTAGCCTGCTGCTTAAGATGCTCAAAATGGAATGAAAATTTTATTTCATATTATTTTTTGAGTGTTTGCTATTTCCAAGGAACTATGCTAAAATGTCCAAAAATAGAATATGTCCAAAAATAGAATATTCTTATTTTCAGAAAGCTGAAAGCTGGGAAAGGGGGAGGGCTGGTTAAAATATAAATACTTGGGTGTATAAGCTACACATGGCACATGAAAACAAGCAGATATTTGTTGAGCATCTACCATGCACTTCACCTTGTGCTAGGTGCTGTGGGTGATGCAGAAGTGAGTATAGTTCATGACCTAACTGGGAAGATGAAGCATACACATGCACACAGGCTGGTATGAACCCAAATAAGTGAGGAGATTTTGACAAGAGGACATCAGAGTGCTGGATTTCTAGTCAGTGTTTAATACATGTTTAGAGATTGTTTAAAGAAGACTGGGGTAAAAAAGGAAGTATAGAATAGCCTTAGCTGGTGCTTTAGGAATGATAGTCTGATATAAGGCAGATTGGGAAGAAACGAGGAGACACTCTGGGCAGGAAGATGACAGGAGCAAAGGGAAGAAATGAGGTATGTACTGGCATGACTGGGGATGAGAGAGGTTGAGGGGGTCATGGGTTGAGCATGAGAAGAAGACTTAGAAGGGCATAAAAAGGAGACTTAGGTATCTCATCTAAGGTTGTTCTGCTCAAAATAAATGAAGATGGTGTTTGAACCTAGGAATTCTGATCCTGAGTCCCCTGGGTGGGAGGTAAAATTGCACACACATCTAGATGTGGCAGCCTTAAATTTGAGTATAGTAATGTGACTTTAATTTTGTAGATACATGGGAATTAGGTGAATATTATTTTCTTGTCTTTCTGCTATAAGGACAAATATAAAACAGCTGTTTTAATATTGAAACAAAGAGCTCTGAATGGAGAAGAAAAATTCCAGCAAACATTCAGATTTCTGAAATTATTATCTTGTGCCGTAAGTATTGGGAAGTAATTTTTTAACTTTTGAAATTTGAATAATATATAATAAGTAACATACCATTCTGTGCTATTACTGAGTTTGTGCTGAGGACTATTTTAGGTTTCTAAAAGGGATCGTTCTAATTGAGACATAACTTGTTTGGGATTCCTATTATATAGAAAACGTTTCTCTAGAATTTTAAATAAACCCAATATGTATTTGTAAGAAGAACAAAAAGAGGTAGAAAACAGAATCCTACCTCTGAAATTAATAAGGGAAAATTGAAGGGAAATACAGTATGCCTAGAAGTATACTATCAACCATGGAGGCATTATCAGGTTTGGACATGGTAAGTTTATCTTTGTAGGCTATTTGCATTTACATACTGTGTAACATCAAGACATAAATTAATGGGTCTTCTTGGAAAAAGAACTCAAATGGAAATTAGGGATGGTGTCACTTGGGGTTATATATTTTTAAAAATAAATTTAATTTTCACTGCTCCAATGAAAAATATTGAAAACCATTGGCAATATTCTTTTGTCTCACTCTGCTGTAGTTTATTAACACGAGTTTTAATTAACTGCATTGACAGTATTATTTTTCTCTTGCAGCAGCTGACTAAAAATCTAGGGCAAATTCTAGTAATAATCGTGCTGAATCTCTTCAGGGAAAAAGTGAGAGTTATAATACTCATTAAACTTTCCAGTGGTTTGCATTAGCAGAAATTTTTTCTAAGACTGGGTATTTTCACTTTTGAAAGCTAGCAAACCTGTGTCCTGGGTTGTCTGAACTGGAAGAAAAGTTTCACTTTTCATAGAGAGAACTTCTTAAAAAGAGAAATTATTTTAAAGAGGATGCAAATTATTGGATATTTGTGTGTCTAAGCTTATTTAGTAGTTAAGTGTTGGGTGATAACGGCATCTCTTCTGTTTTCACAAACACTGAAATTGTGCCTCAGCACTGCAATGAAGACATGACAACTTACGCTTTTCCACATTTTTATAAGCTCTGGAAAAAATCTAGGCCATACCCATATTAAATAAAAAATGTTTAAAAATTATTTCCAGATCCACATAAACCTATTTAAGCCATTCAGATTCTCTTAAAAATATTGAAAATTACATTTTTGGCTCTATAGTACAGATGATACATAAATTTATTAGAATGTATAGATATTTTTTATTCTGACATAATCTTTAGTGTTGCTAAATTCCTCTTTTTTCTTTCTTCCTCTTAAGTTTAAGCAAAATAAGATTCCCGGTTTGGATTTAAACTGAGCTTCAAATTGTGGTGAAAAAGAAAAGTCTATAATTTGATTCCGATACAATTGGAAATTTTCTCCTTATACATTTCCTGATCTTACGTCACTTAAAATTACTTCTCCACATAGTCCTGGCTACCAATATGTGTAGAAACTTCGTCTGTCATACTATTATAGTCATATTTTTAAAGATTTACTCTTTTTCTTTTACTTTGAAACATGTTTTCTTTATTTTCATTTCAGTAAACTTATTGGGTACCTGATAGGTACTTAATAAAGTTCAAAAAGGAGCTCAAATTATTTCAAGCAAAAAAAAAATTTAACAAGGTTTTTAAAGCTTCCCATAGGGAAAATGAACCTTGTAAGTGGGCATGTGTTGTTTTTGGCTTGTTAGCAACCAGGGATTTGAACATCTTTCCTATTATGGGCTAACCCTAACAATGGAGCTAAGCAGGACCCTCTCACAACAAAAGTGAAGGAAGCAAATAATTCTTTGACTTCCTAGGCTTATAGGCAAGTCCCATGGCCTTGGCTAATTGGATACTACAAATAAAAATTTTAATATAAGGGAATCATTCTAAGAATGGGAGCAGAGTTTATGCACAGACCTGTCATGGTGTTTTCAGAGGTAAGAGTGTCCACTGCTACGTGGGTGAGTGTCCAGAGATGGCAGCATCCATTCAGACAATCTTGGCTATACTTTGGGTTTCTTTATTTCTCCCAATTTTTTACATCTTTCCACTGTTGCTCGAGCTATGTATGATTCTTTCAATAAAATTACTTTCTAATTAGCTAGAGTAGAATTCAGGTATTTGCAAGCAAGAAGGATTTCTACTACTTTTCATCATCAAGGATTAATTTTTTTAAAGTGCAGGTGAACTTTAAATAATAGTGACTTTTATTTGCACACTTCTTTAAAAATATTTTGAAGCACTTATACAACTTATTTAATTTTATCCTAGGAATATTACTATGGAATAGTTGGAAACAGTTTCTATCACTAAATGATATAATAATAAGCTATGGCTTAGCAATGCGGGCTCTTTTTTGGTTCCATATGAACTTTAAAGTAGTTTTTTCCAATTCTGTGAATACCATCTCACACCAGTTAGAATGGCGATCATTAAAAAGTCAGGAAACAACAGGTGCTGGAGAGGATGTGGAGAAATAGGAACACTTTTACACTGTTGATGGGACTGTAAACTAGTTCAACCATTGTGGAAGACAGTGTGGCGATTCCTCAGGGATCTAGAACTAGAAATACCATTTGACCCAGCCATCCCATTACTGGGTATATACCCAAAGGATTATAAATCATGCTGCTATAAAGACACATGCACACATATATTTATTGTGGCACTATTCGCAATAGCAAAGACTTGGAACAAAGCCAAATGTCCAACAATGATAGACTGGATTAAGAAAATGTGGCACATATACACCATGGAATACTATGCAGCCATAAAAAATGACAGTTTCATGTACTTTGTGGGGACATGGATGAAGCTGGAAACCATCATTCTCAGCAAACTATTGCAAGGACAAAAAACCAAACACTGCATGTTCTCACTCATAGGTGGGAATTGAACAATGAGAACTCGTGGACACAGGAAGTGGAACATCACACACCGGGGCCTGTTGTGGGGTGGGGGGAGTGGGGAGGGATAGCATTAAGAGATGAACCTAATGTAAATGACGAGTTAATGGGTGCAGCACACCAACATGGCACATGTATACATATGTAACAAAGCTGCACATTGTGCACATGTACCCTAAAACTTAAAGTATAATTAAAAAAAAAATAATAATAACGTAAAACTTGAAAAAAAAAAAGAATAAGCTATGGCATGGAAACATTAAATGACTTGCCTAAGGACATTAGGCATAGAGAAGAGTTTGGAAGCCAAATCACTTGCCTTTCAATATCACATTTTCCCATATTTGTTTACATTGCTTTATATCATGATTGAACCAGTAAAAGTCTTAACAAACCAAAAATAATAGGCAAGACCAATGTTAACTTAGCTATTTATTGAATAAATCTTTAAGCTCTTATTTAAGCAATAAAAACAAAATGATGAAGCAATGAATGAAGCTGTTCCCATTCTCCAGGAGTTTGCTATCTCATCAGGAAGATAGACCTGTACACAAATAACTTTTACACAATGCCAACAATGAACATGTTCTGAAAGAGGGAGCGTTTGATCTGGTTTTCTAAGGATGAATAGGATTCTAGTAGGTGTTTATGAGGTTAGGGAAATTTTCAAGAGGGAGCTTCTGAAATGAATAAAGGAACAAAATACATACAAGCACGGAGCTGTGTTCTGGTTGGAGGCAGTGTGGAGAGCCTGCTGTTCTTCATCATGAAGAAAATAAAACCAGACATGGGAGACATATTGGTGGAGGTGTGGTTTTTCATAGCAGTGATGAGGAAGGGGTTCTCTGGTTATGTGATATTTGGCCAGGTTCCTGGAGGATGTGGGGAATGAATCAGTCTTGGGAAGAGCCTTCTAGGCTGAAGGAATGGTAAGTACCAAGGCCCTGAGGAGGAATTTGTGGAGAAAGAGCAAGAGTTCAATGTAGATAAACAGAACAAGAGAGAAGAGGAGCTAAAGGAAAGCAGTCTGAAGAGTTAGAGACTGTCAGATCATTCATGCCATGGTAAGACATTGAACACATTCTCAGTGTCACAGGAAGTGGATTTTGAACAGGTGATTTATGCTTTTAAATGATCACTCCGACTGCTCTGAAGAAAAGATATTGGTTGAGCAAGTAGGGAGTTGAGAAGTTAGAGGCAATGGTGACCTAGATCAGGTGGGCCTAGACTAGGATGGCTGTAGTGATAATTTAACCCCTTTACTCCATGTCTGTCTTGAAAAGATGTTTAAAGGGTACAGGGTACAAATAATGGTGGGATCTGTATACTGGCTATGAATCAGCCAGTTTTGGGGAAACATTTTTAAATAGTACTTTTGACACCCACGGTTCACACTATGCATATGGCTATATACTAAGGAAAATGAAAGCTTTTAATATTTCCATGAGAGAAGACTTCATAATTTTTATAATATAAATTTTAGAATAATGTCCATCAGGAAATATTATGTTTACCCATTATTATTTGTGCTGAAATACAATCCTATTGCTTTCTCTAGTACCATACGCTTGTTTTTCAGGGTATAATAAAATAGTCTCAAAATTATGTTAAGATTTCAGCTGTTTTCCATGAGCTAGTACTTTTTGTAGCATTGATGTCAATGCCAATTAGAGAACATGACTGAAAAGTAGGAAGGTCAGAATCACCAAAGGTAATGAAGATTGCCAATAGTATTTATGAAGCAGGAAGGGCAATTTGGTTTAACCATGCAATAACGGTGATTGGCTCATAAGCTTTTTCTATAATGGTGTGGAAAATAAACTTATTTCTGTGTTCTTAAATGATTTTTGCTAATGAGAGAATTGACATATATGTTACTTGGAGAAATAGCCTTTTATTTTAAAACTTTGAGAACTGGCAGAAATAAAGGCAATCAAATGCTCTGTGAACAGAAATGCAGTTGTTAATGACAATTAAAAGGAATTTGAGAAACTATGGTGCAATGTTCACCACAGTGAAAAATGAAGTATCCAGTCAGGCATAACCTATGGCACCATTCAGTAGTATGTTGCCAACGGGATATAACATATTTTAGATGCTGGATTAAATCTTGATTGAAACTCTTTTGACAACTTTAAATATTTATGAATGTGAAAGTTTTGAAATTAAGGAAAATAGTCATAGGAATAGTTTATTCCTTAGGATAATAAAACTGTAAAGAGAGAAACATAACAAGATGTGTTTGCACTTATACTTTTATGATATTGATGAATGACTCTTAATCTATTTAACATCTAGTGAAAGCTTGGCTGTAAGGAGCTCAATAAAAGCTGGATAAATATTATATTAGTCTGTTCTGGTGCTGCTAATAAAGACATACCCAAGACTGGGTAATTTACAGAGAAAAAGAGGTTTGATGGATTCACAGTTTCACATGGCTGGGGAGGTCTCATAATCATGGTGGAAGGCAAAGGAGGAGCAAAGTCACATCTTACATGGCAGCAGGAAAGAAAGCATTGCAAGGGAACTGCCCTTTTATAAAACCATCAGCTCTCATGAAACTTATTCACTATCATGAGAAGAGCATGGTAGAAAAACAAAACAAAACAAAACAAAACAAAAACAGCTCCCATGATTCAATTACCTCCTATGGGGTCCCTCCCAGGACACTTGGGGATTATAGGAGCTATAATGAAGGATGAGATTTGGGTGGAGAGACAGCCAAACCATATCAAATATGGTTAATAGCTCAGGTTGTGGTGTCTGACTGCTGGGGTTTCAATCATAGTCTACAACTTATTAACTGTGTAACCTTAAGGAGTGTTATAAACTGAATCTTTGTGTTCCCCTGCCCCCAAATTCATGTTGAAGCCCTACCCCCCAGTGTGGCTGTACTTGAAGATGGGGTCTTTAAGGAAGTCATTAAGGTTAAATACAGTCACAAGTGAGGGGCCCTGGTCTGATAGGATTAGTGTGTCTGTAAGAAGAGACCCAGAGAGCTTGCTTGCTCTCTCTCTCTCCACACATCGCAGAGGAAAGGCCATGTGAAGACTCAGCAAGCTGGCAGCTCTCTGTAAGCTAGGCAGGGATCCTTTACCAGACACAGAATTGGCCAGAACTTTTATCTTGGACTTCTAGTCTCCAGAACTGTGAAAAAATAAATTTCTGTTGTTTATGCCATGTAGTCTGTGGCATTTTGTTATAGCAGCTCTAGTGGACTATACAAAGGAGCTACCTAATTTCTCTGTGCCTTGGATTCCTTACTGTGAAACAGAGATAACAAATAAACCCACCTCCTGGTGTTGCTTTGATGATTAAATGAGCTGAGTGTAACAAGCTCAACTAATGTTAGTTAATCATAATGATCCAGAATGCAGTTTACTCTTCTTTTTTTTTAATATCTGGAATAGAAGAAGATAATTTTCTTTGGTGTGTGAGTTTTCTTTTAATGAATTAAACATATTAGGTATATATTTATGTGTAGAAGAATGTGTATAAACCCGAGATAGATTTAACTCTATCACAAAGAATGCTAAATACAGAGGGCTATAGAATGTAAGAAAAGTAAATAAATAACAAAAAGCCTCTGATATGAATTTTGTTTTTTTGAAGTTATGACTCAAATGTGGCCAAATAGAGAACTGAATATTGTTTTGAAGTTTTCCAGGTTCTTGGAACTGTACTCCAACTGACAACTGCAAACTGCCTGAGACCTCTCAAACAGTGAGCCCTATAAGGACAAACAAACAAAAAGAGCACAGAGTATCTGGCTCATTTAGTTACTTTAGCCCTAAATTTTGACTGAAAGTTTTAACTGTATACTATTAACCAATTTAATTTTTTTCGATGAGTTGATATTTCAACATCATGGAAACACAGATTCAGCCAATTTAGTAAACCAAAGGTCAAATCAATCATTTGTTGTCCTAGAAGAGGAAATGAGTAATTGATTTAATTAATTTTGTAGTTTCCCATTGATGGTCCCTGTGAGTTTTAGACAAAGCCCCAATAATGTCAAGGTTTCTATTCTTTCTAGTTACTCCTTTAACACATTGATATATATCACTGTATAGGCAAATTGCTTACTGCCTTAGGTGCTTTGATAAAGTCTTTGGATCCCAGATTTCAAACTAGATGCCCTTGTATTAGGGTGAGTGGGAACGATGGGTGGGGAGGAGGGTAGAGGTAAAGCCACATGTCTCCAAGCATTTGACTCGTTGATCTAAGGGAGTTTTTACTATTCTTTAAAGAAAAAAAAATCCTAGGTTGTTGCTGATGTCTTTGAGCTTTGACGGCAGTGTGAAATTCTTGTAAGTAAATAATGCTAAATGACGAGTTAATGGGTGCAGCACACCAGCATGGCACATGTATACATATGTAACTAACCTGCACATTGTGCACATGTACCCTAAAACTTAAAGTATAATAATAACAAAATAGAAAAAAAATAGGAAAGAGAATACTGAAAGAGTATTGATCAAAAATCAGAAACAATTATCTGAAAATAGTATTAATAATTCCTTTGCCTAAGGAAAAAAAGAGAATTCTTCCTGAAGTTCTTTCTCACTTAAGTTATTATGAATATAAAAATATCAATGTCCTTTATATGTACTCTATTAAATAGTGCTTAGGCAAACAGAAACTTTGAAAAATAGAGGAGAAAACAGAAACTTTGAAAAATACATACTAAAAAGTAATGTAAAACATGCTTTGTATTGATCCACCACCCCCCCCTCCACAAATATCTGAGAGAGAGATCTAATTCTGGAGACACTCATTATTAAAATACAATTTGTGGCACTTACCTGGTAGCTGAGAAACAATTTGTAACATTAAACACACTGAATTACTATATGGATTTTTAAGTTATTGATATTTAATTTATGTGTTTGATGAAAATATGTTCAATGCTTGAATTGTTTGAATACAATTACATTTTATATTTTAATTCTTAGATCTTGTCAGTGGAAAAAATAATGTTCTAGTAGCTTATAAAAACAATTTGTGGTTTCGGTTAAATCATCTTTGATATTTTGTCTTCAGTCACACAAAGAACGTAGTTTATACATATATTTTCATTTAAAAATTGTGAAAGTGAATTTGTCAAACTAGAAGAAAAATCATTTTTTATTTAACAGTGCGTTAGCTTGATTTATAACTTTTAAATGTTTAGACCCATGATATATAGGCTTCAGTTTATATTCTTGCTCTGGGCCCCACGAATTTTAGAGGTGGATCTAATGTGAATACATTCTTGATTGTATTTTTTTCCTTAGGCAAAGGAATTCTCTAATTACACAGCAAACTTCTAATACAAAGTTCAGATAATTTAATTAAGAGGCCAATTTTGGGGGTAGGTCTAATGTAAATACATTCTTGAATATTTGTTCACTACTTATTTTCTTAAAAATTTGTAGAATAGAGAACACATTTTGTGTGTGTGTGTGTGTGTGTGTGTGAATTACTTAGATCTGTGTTGTCCTAGGAAAAGTACCTTTAGTGAAAGAAAATATGATTCACTCAGTATTGTTTATTATTGGGGAAGTGGGTAGGCCAGCTGGAGGATGTTCTCTTTGGGCTCAGGGTATATCAGTTGCCTTTGTGCCATATTTTAGTTAGGAACCAATAAGAGTCTCTCCGTTTGAAAATTTGGTGGTGGGCCCTCTATGAAACACAGATTTTTATATTTTTCAAAACAATAGTATTCTGAAAAATTTTACACAAACATATCTTTGTTTGTTTTTTGAGACAGAGTCTCTTTCTGTCCCCCAGGCTGAGTGCAGAGGTGTAATTATAGCTCACGGTTGCCTCAGCCTTCCAGGCTCAAGTGATCCTCCCACCTCAGCCTCCCCAGTAGCAGGGACTACAGGCGTGCACCACCACACCCACCTAATCCAACTGTATTGGTTCGTTTTCATGCTGCTGATAAAGACATACCTGAGAATATGCAATTTAAAGAAGAAAGAAGTTTAATTGGACTTACAGTTCCACGTGGCCAGGGAAGCCTCACAATCATGGCAGAAGGCAAGGAGGAGCAAGTCTCGTCTTACATGGATGGCAGCAGGCAAAGAGAGAGAGAGAGCTTGTGCAGGGAAACTCCCCTTTTTAAAACCATCAGATCATGTGAGACTCATTCACTATCACAAGAATAGCACAGGAAATACCCGCCCCAATAGTTCAATCACCTCCCACTGAGTTCCTCCTGGGACATGTGGGAACTGTGAAAGTTATGATTCAAGATGAGATTTGGGTGGGGATACACCCAAACCATATCACCAGCTAAATTTTTTTTTTACATTTTGTAGACAGGGTCTCACTGTGTTGTGCAGGCTGGTCTCTAACTTCTATATTCAAGAAATCCAAGGTGGTGGGATTACAGGCATGGGCCATGGCCCCTGACCAGATTTTTATTATGAATAAACAAAAAGCTAATGAAGTATGGAGAGAATGATAATCGCCTAAAATTCCCTATCCAGAGAAAAAATACTACAGTATGCTTTTGTATATATGTTTCTAGGCATGCAATTATATATATTTATACACATAGATACACAAACACTTTTGATTGTATATTTTATTCCTCTTTTAATATACTGTGAACATCTATACCTGTCAATACAAATCTAAGATTGTATCGGTGTATGCATATACCATAATATATTAACCTAAATTTATTTCACATTCTTAGATATCTAAGATGTTTTTACTTCCATAAAATCCTGAGGTAAGCATACTTTTACATAAATCTTTAAAATCTTGTCCATTTATTACCTTAAAACATGTTATGCAAAGCGTAATTACTGATTTCAAAATAAACGGGTGAATTCCCCAATTCACTGCCAATATTCTTTTTTACCCTTTACCAAATTGCCAATCTCAATGAAAACCTATAAACCTATAAAAATTATCATTTTAATGTTCATGACTATAAATAATTTTAGATAAGCTTTCATATATTTATGCATATGTGCATTTATTTGTGAATTATTTATTCATATAATTTCAGTATTCTTGTTTGGTGTCTTCAACCTGTCCTTATTTATTTATGAGTGTACCTTATATGGAAAAAATATTAAAACTTTGTCTCAATTTAACAAACTATGTATTGATCACTGCTCTGTTTTTGGCCCTATGGAGGGCACTGAAGAGACATAATAAGCAAAATAAACATGATGACTGAGCTGAGTGCCTCATTAAATGATCAAGCCAAGGGTGATAAAAGATAAAGAATGTTGTTCTTCACACCTGAAAAACTTCTTTAACCAAGACAATTACATTTTCATAGCTTTTGAATAAAAAAAAATCTGCCTTTGTAATTCATATTGTTTTATTTTCCATTTTTTTCTTAATATAATACACTAATACAGTTTATTAAAAACATAAACCTAATTATTGTGGTTTAAAAATTCAAACATTATTAAGTAGTTTGCAACAAACTGCAGTAGCACACCCTTCCCTGTTCCTGCCCACTCTGTACTCCCACTGTATGGAAGCAACCACATTCATCACTTTTAGCTGTTTGAATAGTTATTTGCCTTCATATTTTTAAGCAATACACTTAAACATTTTTTCACTTTTTAATATTTTAATTTTTGATTTTTGTGGGTACATAGTAGGTGTATATATTTATGAGGTAGATGAGATTTTTGATTTTCAAATTTAAGATGCAAATTGATTTTTGTGCTAAGAAAGATGAGCTTTAACTCTCTTACCCTAACTCTGTTTTATACATACATACACACTCCCAAATGCCTACACTTCTATATCTTCTCAAAACTGTAATTTTTGTTTAAATAATTGTTCCAAGTTTCTAATGTGTATCCATTGTCCAGGGTTTCTCAGTCTCAGCACTACTGACATTTTGGGCTGGATAGTTCGTTGTCCTGAAGGACTGTGGTATGCATTGTAGAATGCTTATGAGCCTTCCTAGCATCTACCCACTACATGCTAGCAGCACATCCCACATTGCGGTAACAAAAAATGTCTCTAGACATCACCAAATATCCCTTGGGGTACGAAATTACCTCCAGTTGAGAAACACAACCTTAATTTTATAGATGATTACTGTTGTTATTAAGTATTGTTCACAATGGAATTACACATCACACAATTATTTTATTTTCCATACAAACTTTTTGGTGCGATCTTGGCTCACCACAGCCTCCACTTCCTGGGTTCAAGCAATTATCCTGCCTCAGCCTCCCGAATAGCTGGGATTACAGGCATACGCCATGACACCCAGCTAATTTTTTTATTTTTAGTAGAGACGGTGTTTAACAATGTTGGCCAGACCTTGAACTCCGGAACTCAGTGATCTACCCGCTCAGCCTCCCAAAGCGCTGGGATTATAGGCATGAGCCACCATGCCTGGCTCACGTTTTGTGTTTATTGGAATTAATGGCATTGTGTGTATGTTTGCTTAGTTTTATACATAAATTCACTGATAGCTACAAACACCTCTTAATATGTCAGAAGCATCAGTCAATCTATGAGTTCAATTTTCCCTGGGTGGAACTTACTCCAATGTGCTCAGGTATACAATTGTCATCTTGCAAATTTTCTCCCTGTCATTGTAAGAATTTTCTTTGACTCACTAATCTGATAAAGCTCACTTCCTGGATTCAAGTGTATTGGTTATAAATTGCACTTGACTGCTCCTGAGAGACACCAAAACAGCAATGACTTAAACAAGTAATCCATTGACTTTTGGCTGATATAGAAGTAGTAGAGAGCTAGTTCTATGCAGTTACGATAGCTCCAAAAAGTCATCAGGGATTCTGGCTCCTTCCCTTTCTCTGTGACAGAATACTCAAGCATGGCCTCTCTTCTGAAAGTCATGAAATGTTTGCTGGATCTTAGATGTCACATGTATATTCAAAGCAGGAAGTGGGAAAGAGGTAGAGAGAAGACAAACAGTTCTTGTTGGCTGTTGGTCTCTCTTTGAAGGAACTATTTGAAAGTGTCAGCTTAGGACGGGCACGGTGGCTCACGCCTGTAATTCCAGCGCTTTGGGAGGCCAAGGCGGGTGGATCACAATGTCAGGAGTTCAAGACCAGCCAGGCCAAGATGGTGCAACCTCGTCTCTACTAAAAACACACCAAAAAATTAGCCAGACATGGTGGCTGGTGCCTGTTATCCCACCTACTCGGGAGGCTGAGGCAGAAAATTGCTTGAACCTGGGAGGTGGAGGTTGCAGTGAGCCAAGATAACACAACTGCACTCCAGCCTGGGTGACAGAGTGAGACTCCGTCTCAAAAAAAAAAAAAAAAAAAAAAAAAAAAGTCTTAGCTTAGATGTTATCCCCCATGCCTTATGAAATGAAATAGGGGATTCTGATACAGCCTTTTGGTTGGGCATTGCTATCTGGACTAAACTCAAGTTGCATTCCTATGGAAGAGGAGGAGTGGATATTGGGTGAGAAGTTGGTAGTGCCACACCAAGGCTTTCTGTCTTTTTATTTACTATGTTGGTAGAGCATATTCATTTGTATCTTCCTGAGATGGTGAGAATACATTTTTTGTTTATTTATAATAATAAAATGTATTATTTTTATTTATTATTATTTAATTCCACAGTCTGAAAATGTCTTTAGTTCATGATACATGTACTTAATAGTTTGGTTTTGTATAAAATTTGATATTAGAAATTATGTTCTCTCAGATTAAAATGTTGAAACCATTCCTGCATTGTCTTTTGGGTTTCAGTGTGCTACTGAGAAGTCACATATAATTCTGATTCCTGATTCTTTGTTTGTAATCTATTTATCTCCCTAGATGCTTTTAGAATGTTTCCATCATCTTTATTATTTTTAAATTTCATAATAATTATGTTGGCTTGGATCTTCTTCATTCATTGTGCTGGGTACCCAAGGGATCTTTTCAGTCTGGAAACTCAATTTCTTTTGGGGAATTTTTTTGTAGTATTTCTTTGATAATTAAATGCCCTCTACTTTTTTAATGCTTTGTTTCTAGATGTTAGAGCTCTAATTATTTGAATGTTGGAACATCTAGATTGATCCTATAATTTTCCTTCTTTTTTATATTTTTTAGTTATTTTCTTTTTGTTTCTGTGTTTCTGATAATTTTCTCAATTTAAACTTTAACCTTTCTCTTGAATTTCTCATTTCTGCTGTCCTATTATATTTTCTTTTTTGTTCTCTGTTTCAATTTATAGCCATCTATTTTTATATTGTCATTGCAATAACTTCCATTATCTCTGAGAACATTAATGATAAAGTTTTAGTGTTTCCTTTTGCTCTCTCCAGTAACTTGGAAGGGTACTCTGTCTTCAAGCTACTGGAGAGAGCAGAAGAAAATACTAAAAATTTATCATTAGTGTTCTCTTTTTTTATGTTTTATTTTCCTTTTGTATTCCTTTTCTGTTTTTCATTGAAGGTTGTTTTTCAAAATCTTGTGATGTTTTGATAGCCTATTTCTTTATAAGACTTAGAACTTAAAAAATATTTGTGAGTTCTCTTTTTGTGCAAAATATGTCATCTTTCTATAATACTGTCAAGTAGGAACTTGGCTATGTCATTTGGATAAGCCCAATATCAGTATCTGTAAATCTGTTTTCTGGTTCTGATCAGAGTACCTCTGGTTGACCATTATAATCTATTGCCCAGGAAAGGAGTATAAACTTGGCTGTTTGGATTCTAGGAGCAGAGCATGAGAAGTGGGCTGGGAGTCTGCTTTTAGAATGCAAAATTCAGTTAATTTTCTTGTTTTCAAAATGGTGCAATATTCTTGCCCTCATCTGTGCAGGCTCATATCCATGGGTTAACACTTTTCAAATTTTCTAGAAACTCATTCCATATTTCTTCATGTTGCAGGAAAAGATATGAGGGTCTGAAATCTCTTTGTAAAGACTTTGAACACATTTTCTCTTTTTGAGACCTATTTTTTACTTCCTCCTACACAAATATCTGCACTTTCAGTTACTGAGTCTCTTGTTCATTCTCCAGCTAAAATTGTCTTCTTCAGTTTTGTTTTTTCCCAGGCAGGTCTTCAAGTTTCAACTATCTTCCTTTACTAAAACAGTTACCACTCATGCATCATATTTCCATCTTCTCTATGTCTTTATAGATACGCCTTATGTACTCTGGTTAATACTCTCATTTGCTTTGCCCTGTGTCTTATCCATGTTTATCGATTTATTTTAGTTTTAGTGATAGTCCTGGAAACTGCAGCTATAAATGTGTCGAATCTGTCATGATTATCAGAGTTCTCATTAATTTGTTACAACTTCCATAGGTAATATTTATATGGCCTCAAGTATATGAAGAAAAAGTGCATTTTAATGTAGCCAGGTTAATGCAGCAATAAGAACTTTGAGTTGACTTCAAGGGCTTGTCTAGCTGATGGTGTTTTGTCAGTTAGTGTCATGAATTGTTTGCCCACAAACATGGGGGATTGCATATTTAATCCCCATTTAAGGTGTTTTTTTTAATCATGATAGCTCATGTAACTGTTATCTTTATTCAATTCAACAAGTCAAAGATGCTACGATATGATAGACGCTCATTTGATTATCTGATAAAATGTAATTTGGAGCTAGTGTACTTTTTATCTCTTCCACCTTTCACTTCTAAACTAAATTTCACATTAGCTATCATGAATAAGGAATATTTGAGTTATCTTATCTCATTTTTAGTCTTGAGTTGAAATTCAGTGAGAAACGCTGGGGATCTTCCAAATAGCTCTTTTAAGTGGAGAAGTTCCAGCTGAACAGGTTACAGCACACTAGCACAAAAAGGCAATGTTAGGAAAAGAGAGGAGAAGTATGGAAAAACCTATCTGCAGTGGTCAGAGTATATTTCTAATTTTCTAACATATGACTAATGTGGAGGATTCCCTATTCCAGCTATTTTTAGGAATTGCATTGCCTAACTTGCGAGGAACTATGCAACATGCCTTTGGTCATAAATTTAGTGAAGTTGTCTTATTATTTGAATTGTCCTGAATCTGTAGTACACTTTGCACTTTGCCTAAACTTAGTTCAATATCTGCCTTTTAAGTGGAAGTCATTTCTCAGATGACACAGCATTTGAAATGCCATTGTGGGAATAAGTAGTTGCATTTGAGATTTTATTTCCATAATGCATCAGTGGAAAGCTGTAGTAAAATATAATATGGTTTAATCCCTGAATAAAGAAAATTACTTCATTTCAGCCACTATACCTGGTGTCTTTAAGGAAATGCTAACTCATATTATTAAGAGGTACATTGTATTGTATCTGTTAAGAGCTGACAATTTTTTTGCATCCTGATTAAATAGATTCTGTTTCCTGGGTTAAGCCAAAACAAGATGATAACAGCAAAGAGATTTGGTTTTGAGTTTTCAGATGTTAAGGAAAACAAAAATAGAAATGCAGGTAAGTTTATTATTTTTAATTTTTTGACAATAAAAAGATACAAGGAAAACTTTTTTCTTGGGAAAAAATAAATTTGTTTTCTGGGTTGTTGTACAGGGAACATCTAGGAATAAAATCTTCAAACATAAAGAAACACTGTCCAAACTAATGGTTCCTGTATCGACCCTAAATAGAGGATAAGAACATTACATTAAGTTGTGTCTCAGTGAAAGCAATTCTTTGAAGGGCTGAGATAATGTGGTAAATGTTCTTTACTGTCTGATGGCTTAATATAGGAATGGATCTTGGGGAATCAGACAAAAGGATGTCAGCATACCCACTAGGCTCTTTCCAGTACCATGAGTAGAAAGAAGCTTAAGATTCTGCAGAATTTCTATTGAAAATTAAGTTCTTCCTTGGACATTCAGGAATATGGAAGGGTTATTTAACTGTGAAGTAATCATAGCTATATGGTGTATTTCATATAATGGAAATTCTTTTATGTTTATACCTTGCAATGTACTCTCAGATTTATTTCCTTGGTATGAGGAAAGATACTCATTCTTGATTTATTGCTCCTACAGAAAATTATGTTATTGTTGATATCCACAGGAAGCTGAATATTCAGAAAATAGATGGGTAAATTGGAAACATTTTTATATATTTTTAAAATAACTCCCCAATAAAAATAATACATTTAAAGATGAGTGGGTCAGCAATTTATAATATAATTATTATTTTCTTCTAAATTTAATGTTAAAAATTTAGACAACATTATCTGGTTTTCTATATTGGAAATGAGAGTTGATTTCTCTAGATCTCCCTATAGTCACTGTTTGTAAACCATAATGTGTGGCCATCTGCCTGTTCGACTGAAGGTACCAGGGGTATTTAAGAGGACCTATGTCTCCTGTTTGCCCTCATCCTTTTCATTTCCCAGAAAGAACATGGTCAGCACTCAGTTTTGAAGAAATTCAAGAATTCTTAGTTCAGAGACAGGTAGATATGATGGAAAAGGAAGGGAGAAGAGAAAGTTCAGAAGCCATGCAGATGTTTTAAACACACCTTATATCAAATCTCCATACCTATTTTCCATTAAGCATAAAATGTAGACATAAACTCATGTGATTCTAACTGCTTATCACCGCTGACTCATTTATCTATCTACCTGAACATACACATATACATGATACAATATATGTAAAAGAATGTGCTTAATACTTTCATTTTGTTGATTTCTTCTGGATCCACATATACAGCATAGAATTTAACAAATCCATTTAAACAAAATTTCAATATATTTTACTTCTTTGCCACTAACTACAACTGGAAGCTGAAACTAAATATATATTTGTGGATGGCCCTTTGTCCCTAGAAAAGCAGTTTGCATCATGTTGTCAACAGGACTGACTGCATGTAAATGCAACATGTTTGGATTTTGATGTAGAAATTAGAGTATTATCTCTAAAATAGATTTATCTCACTTTACACTATTAAAAATACTTCAAGTTCTTGAGACCAAAGCAAGCTTGTTGAAAGGATCTGAGTGGTTTTATTTCCATGAGTTCTGGTCACAGAGTAAAAGAACATCATCAGGTGAGTGGTGATAAAAATAGGTCTTAGAATTTACAAATTTTATTTCCTTCATTTGTGTCTGTAAGATATGTCTAGTGAGGTTAGAAGTTAAAGACTGGGCTATATTCATATGTATATGTATCATTGGACTGTGAGTTCTTTAAAGGCAGGCTCCATAACATGTATGACTTTGTTCATAGGAAGTATTTTCATAAAATAGAGGTTTCAGAAGTGCTTAGTGACTGACTGAATAAACATCTCCAAAATATCTGGACAGCATAATTAATTTGATCTTTTAAAATGACTTAATGACCCACAGGGATAGCTTATGGTCAAATAAATTGGTGTTTATCAGATGTACAACCAAAAGGGGTGAAGGGACTTGTTTTGCTTCAGTGGCAATTATTTATAAGGCCTTCTACTCATCTGAATTAAAGTTTAAATCAATATTATCACCAAAATATTATGGAGTTTTACTTTCTTGTTGCTAGTTCATTTGCTTTTTTGTCTACTGCTTGATTTTTGAAAATTACTCTGAGCTCAATACAATATTTCCTACCTCATTAAAGATTCTGGATGACAAGGCCTTGATTGACAAATGTCAATGGCAGTTAGTTTTGGTTGTTTTTAATGTATTTGCCTAGCATTAGGATCCTCAATTTCTTTTAAAATATTTCAAGTATGTTTTCAGAGAAACTCTTAAAGATAGACCAAGATGATTATAAAAACATCAGGGTCATTTTGCAAGGGTAAAATTCTTAACTGGATTTATTTAACCTGAAGATTCTGGTCAAATGCCAGGTCAGATAGTTGCTTTTTGTTCTTTAAATTTCCTTCCTGGGTTAGAATGCATTTGCTTAATTTTTAATATCTGGGGTGGATAATTGGTGAATATTGGTGATGCTTTATTACAGATATAATATGGTTATGTGGGAAGTGGTATGGTAAAAAATTGCGGAATATTTTGTATTTATGCTTAATTTCTGGGAGTGAAGAAATTCATGGCACTGTGCTTTCAGTTTGGTGGAAGTAGAATACAGAGTAAAACATCCTGATGCTTGCTTATCTTGAAAAGAATTGGGGCACCTTCAGATAAAATGAGACAGTATATGTCAATTATTTGTAAGCCAAAACAAGCAAATAAAATCATTCATTTTTGCAGATGTTAGTTGTGGTAGTGTCAGGGATACAGGAGGGTTTTCTATTAGTTTCTTATGTGACTAAAGAGCAGAGGCAACATTGCCTCCTGGTTAGAGTATAAGTTTTGGAGTTACACAGCATTGGTTTTAATTCTCAGCTCTCCTTCTTGTTAGTTGTATCTACTTGGGCAAGTTGCTTTTTTTGTGTCTGGCTTGTAATAGTTCCTCAATAAACAGTAGCTATTTTCATTAGCATCGTTAGCAACAAGTAACTTAGGATCTTTCTGGAATAGCCACAATATTCCAATCAGTATTTTTGTTAAACATTTTTGGATAAAGTCAGGTTGAATATTTTGTTAGGGTTAAGTCTTTGTTCTGTGATTTTTCCTTGCTCAATTAGCTAGATATTCTTTACTCTTGGTGAAAAAAACCAGAAACCTTATGGATTAGAGATACAAGCATTTGCATATTATATCTCATTTTTGTTAGATGTTTTAATAGAAGAAACTTTTTTTTTCTTTTTTCTCCTGGCCTAGGAGAAATTTTGGTCATGCACTCAGCAAAATGGTGATGGTAGCTGCGAGGGAAGTTGTGACTGCATGGTTTCAGAGGTGCCCCCATTGGTCAATGTGTCTTGGGACATTCAGTTTTGGCTTACCTTCCAGGAGTATGTCCAATCTTTTGGCTTCCCTGGGCCACATTGGAAGAAGAAGAATTGTCTTGGGTCACACATAAAATACACTAACAAGAATAGCTCCTGAGAAAAAAAAAATCTCATAATATTTTAAGAAAGTTTACGAATTTGTGTTGGGCCTCATTGAAAGCCGTCCTGGGCTGCATGTGGCCTGCAGGCTGCGGGTTGGACAAGCTTGCTCAGACAATATTGCCTGGTTAATTTTACATAATGGGAGTAAGTAAAGTTGAACATGGAGGAGTAAGGTCTGGAGGTTTCTGTCTTGTTCATATTTTAAGGATTAGGGAGATGATATATAAAATGATCAAGTCCAAAAAATATATGCTTTATCAATTCCTGAGATTATGTTGAGCCTTAACTATTTGATTTTGAGGTCAGAAATCCTAGCTTTGTTGTTTTTTAGCTGTAGGACCTTGTATGAGTTACTGACATTTTCTAAACATGTGTCTTCATCTATAAAATGTTAATAATATATCCCACATTGTTTTAAGTTTTATCTAGAACACCATCACCTAGGTAATGCGTGAAAAATGCTTGATTCTATGCATGGTGCATAATGTCTGCTCAGAAAAGGATTGGTCCCTGAACAAAGTTTTTGAGGATTTAGAAAGCAAAAAGACAACTAATAGTTCTTTAATGATCACATACTGTATATGAGGTATAGTATTGAACAATTATTATATACATTTATCTCATTTAATCCACATACCTTGTGTTAAGTAGGTCTTATTACCTTCATTTAACAAATAAGAAAACAGAGTCCCAGGCTGGTTAAGTAACTTGCTAAGTCACACAGCTAGCGGCTGATAATGCCGAAGTGTTGCTTACTTTGTCTATTATTGGACACTAAATTCTATTCTGATAGAATATACTGTATTCCTGGGTCTGTGTTCTTTGCTGTCACCAAAGTATCTTCATTGTTTCTTATTGATTAATGTATTCCTTCTTCTGTCGAGCATGTGTGCTATCATTATCCTATATACCTGCTTGATTTAAGGCTGATAAATATGTATCTGCCAATTTTAACTGTCAGAAAATCCATGTTAATTATTTTCTGGTTAGCAAGCATAGTAAGAAGGGATGTGATTTACACAGGTCATTTTGCAGCATTATTGTTTAACTTCAAAAGCAAACATCCACTTTATGTGCATTTAATAAGCAAAATACCAGTGTTATCATATGTCTTGATATCCTCTTGAAAAGACATCAACATAATGGAGATTTATTAATATTTTTCTCATTAAATCACATGCAGCTTTATTCTACACAAAGGTAAGTTCTGCTTATCTATGACAGAATCAGATATGGCTGAAAGATGAAGTTATTCATAGATGCCAGGGAGTATTAATAATATGGCACCCAAGAGTGGAATTATTGTTATCTCTGCATCCACCTGCCAAAAGACTTGCAGCGAAGGCACAGAACACCAGAAATCCTGCAGCTGTACCAACATGACAACTCTAAAATGATTTGAAAGTAGAAAAAAAGAATTACTGAATTTTGAGATATTCTGGTATGTCAGTTCCAGCCTTGGCCAAATCCAATTTTTCATAGAAAATGGAGAATTCAGACGTGCAGGCATTTAAATTAATGTCATTCTCCCTCCTCCCATTTGTCGTGTAATTTGTATTTTCTATTTGAAAATGGTTGGTAGGTATTGTAAAGCAAATATTTCATAAACTTAACTAGAAAAACCTCTCATACAAAAATGCAAGTAAATTGGGTGTTTCAAACAGTATTTAAGCTTAAAAACCTTCAAAATAACCTTACTTAATGTCTCAAGATAAGCAACACGAAAACAAATTGTGTTTTATTTTTCAGGTTATGGAGAGCAGAAAAATAAAACTGCCAATTATTCCAGAGTTTTACTTTTAATGCTCCATGGATAGTACCTAGGAACCAAATTCTTTAAACTTTTGCTTAGCTCTCATTGAGCAGAATTTAGGTATACTTGGGAAAACCAAAGATGATCTTGGTCCTTTGGGTGTTGTCCCTTTCAACCCCTGCTTGTTACGAGTTACATACCCTGCCCAAATCTCAGCAAATGGCATGACATCAGCAAGAAAACAGGAGTGGTCCAACACAAATTCTCTCAACTATTTGCCCCACTCCCTGTACATTTACCAACTTCTGTATCTTCCAGTTACAAAGGGAGAAACACCAAGTCTGACTCATTTTCTGGTGCTCTGTATCCCATTCTCTCCTTCCACCTCAATTTTCTTGTTCCATCTGTAATCATTCACTTTCTTCTTTGCCATTAATCCATCTCTTTTCACTGGCTTTTTTTTCAATTTATAAATATTCATTCACTCAACAAATATATACTAATGTACACAGGGATGGGCTCCTTTCTAGGCACTAAAGATAGAATATTGAATGAAAAAACAGTTAAATTCTGGCGAGGGGAGGAAAAGATAAATAAATAGAAATATAGCAAATGGTGATAGGTACTACTGAGGGGTTCATAATATGGTGGTCTGAAAAGGCTTCACTGAGAAGATGATTTTACGGAAAGATAGTTGTACCATGGAGGTAAGAATACAAAGCACGCAGATCTGGGGAAAGAGAATTTTATAAGAGGTAACAGTATAAAGATCTTAACAGAGGCACATGCCTGCCATGTGTGAAGAATGTGGCAGCCAAAGTGGCTTGAACAATTGGTGAAAGAATAATAGGAGGAGGTGGCACAGATCATGCAGGGCTTTGTAGCCAATTATATGGATTTTAGCTTTGATAGTGAGAAATGGAGCCATTGGAGGGGTATGAGGAGGGAAAGTTGTGATCTGGTTTGGTTTTTATCAACATCTTTTAGCTTCTGTGTGGTAGCTTCTCTGGGTTCTCCAAAGGCCATGGAGGGTTGAGGGCAGAAGCAGGAAGATTAACTAGAAGACCATCACAAAATCCAGGGGAGAGTTGAGGTTGGCTTGGACAAGAGTGGTGATGGTAGAGTTGGTAAGAATTGGTCATAATATGGATAGTTTTACAATAGAGTCTATAAGATTGGGTGATAGTGTATATGGTGTAAAATTGTGGACTGAAGAATGGCATAGGCTTACTGGGACTTCTGTTGTACACTGGAATGTGGAAAGCTGGAAAAATCATTGCTCTCATGTTCACAACAGCAAAAAAGTCAGATGATCTATGAATTTACACATTTTCTCAAATCTATCAGAGAGCTGATATTGCAGAGCAACTGATTTTTCTGAAATCTAAGCAAATATGGCTGTCTGCAAGGAGATATAGGACACAAGTATTTGCTTGTGTGTGGAAGATTCACCAGGTGCTGTAAGAGGAATTTAGCTAAAATTGTTAAGGAATTGGAAAGGACTAAGTATGGACCAGAAGAGAATATAGAACCCCTGAGTTCCAAAGTAACTAGGGAATTTGCACCCACTTATGTAGGCTGTCCTTCATGGACTTCAATGCATACTCACAAAAAGATTGGTGGGAATCTTAAGAAAGTGTCCCTCATGGTGTAGGCTTGGAGGGTTGTGAAGAGAGATTACCTTGAGAAAGGGACGAAAACCTCCTAAGGTTTTTCTCCTTTATATCATATTAAGCTTCTGGGGCTGGAGGTGGAAGTGGGGCAACAAACACCATCAAACTTAGGATACTTGTATAAACAACTTCATTTGGGAGAAGGGGAAAGAAAAACCTTATAATCCAGGGGGAAGTAAAGGATTATTAACTTTTATTTGTTAAAAATTAGATATAAAATTTACATTTCTGATAGAAATAGTTTTGGGCCTGAGGAACTGGTAAAACTCAGTAACCGTTAACTAAAATTGTGAAGATGTAGGGGAGGGTAGGATTGATGAGGATGATCAATAGTTTAGTTTTTTGTATACTAAAAAATAACCCTTACACAAACCCCACAACTCTTTGTTGAATTACCTGTGGTCTCCTCTAGCTATGCTTCTAACATCTTCACATCCCATGGCTAAGGTTCAACAAAGAACTGTTATTAAATCCTCTGCTCCACACTTTATTGGCTTTAGCTTGTATTTTCAAATATGCTCCTGTGTTTTTCACTTGAGATTATTTTACTTTCCTTATCTTGACTCTTGGTGATGTTTTAGGACTTTGGCTAAATCATCTTTGACTCCTTTTGCTTCCCACTGCTTAGAATGAAATGCCCCACCCAACCTCGATCCTCAGAACCCCCAAACTGTTGCCCATATGCAACATTTTGTGGTAAGGTCTACGCAGAAGAATCACTTACTCTCTGGTTTACACTCTTATTATAGCTCACTCATGATTAAATGAGGTATAATATGCAAAGAATTTAGTGCAATGATTGGTATGTCATAAACTTGTAATAAATGCTAGTTGTTTGTATTAATAAAACTGTTTTTCTTATCTTTTTCTTGTTATTATTACACTGCTGTATTTGTTCTACTTCACCTTTTGGCTTCCCCCCCACCCCATCTGTTTTGTATTGTTATTCACTATTGATAAATATCATCAATATGATCACTAGCCCCCAAGTTACTCAAGTTATAAAACTCGAGTTGTCTTATATTTGTTTTTCTCTAGCTTCCTCCAGTCCTTAACTACTGTGAAGTCTACTTCCTGGATATCGATAATATTTTTCTCATTCTTTCTATTCCTATTGCTCTTATCTCTTCATACCTTACATGAGCTAGTATAATAGTTTCCCAATTGAATTCTTTTTCTCTAAAGCATCTCCTACCAAGACTTCATAAATATATTTCCAAGATACGAATATGATCTAATATTTAAAATACTTTATTCATTATCAGTAGGAAGATTGTGAAGCCTTTCATTGTATCCTCTCTTCCAGTAACCATCCTTATCTGATTACTTCAACAAATGCACTCATCAATGCCACACTATTTGCAATTTTTCCAATTGTTTACATCTTTTTGCTTGTGTGTGAATGTGTGTACACATTTGAATAGGACAGTATCTCCTGTTTGTTGGGGTGAACACAACTGAAACTCCACCTCATGTGTGAAGCCTTCACTGATACTGACATCCTGTTTCTCTAGTGACAACATTCCATATATTCCATCTTATCTGGTACTCTATTTTGTACTTAACTGCATTTTAAAATACTCATGTGTTTTTGATTTGCATTTCTCTGATGGCCAGTGATGGTGAGCATTTTTTCATGTGTTTTTTGGCTGCATAAATGTCTTCTTTTGAGAAGTGTCTGTTCATGTCCTTCGCCCACTTTTTGATGGGGTTGTTTGTTTTTTTCTTGTAAATTTGTTGGAGTTCATTGTAGATTCTGGATATTAGCCCTTTGTCAGATGAGTAGGTTGCGAAAATTTTCTCCCATTTTGTAGGTTGCCTGTTCACTCTGATGGTAGTTTCTTTTGCTGTGCAGAAGCTCTTGAGTTTAATTAGACCACAATGAGATACCATCTCACACCAGTTAGAATGGCAATCATTAAAAAGTCAGGAAACAACAGGTGCTGGAGAGGATGTGGAGAAACAGGAACACTTTTACACTGTTGGTGGGACTGTAAACTAGTTCAGCCCTTGTGGAAGTCAGTGTGGCGATTCCTCAGGGATCTAGAACTAGAAATTCCATTCGACCCAGCCATCCCATTACTGGGTATATACCCAAAGGACTATAAATCATGCTGCTATAAAGACACATGCACACGTATGTTTATTGCGGCATTATTCACAATAGCAAAGACTTGGAACCAACCCAAATGTCCAACAATGATAGACTGGATTAAGAAAATGTGGCACATATACACCATGGAATACTATGCAGCCATAAAAAATGATGAGTTCACGTCCTTTGTAGGGACATGGATGAAATTGGAAATCATCATTCTCAGTAAACTATCGCAAGAACAAAAAACCAAACACCGCATATTCTCACTCATAGGTGGGAATTGAACAATGAGAACACACGGACACAGGGAGGGGAACATCACACTCTGGGGATTGTTGTGGGGTGGGGGGAGGGGGGAGGGATAGCATTGGAAGATATACCTAATGCTAGATGACGAGTTGGTGGGTGCAGCGCACCAGCATGGCACATGTATACATATGTAACTTACCTGCACATTGCGCACATGTACCATAAAACCTAAAGTATAATAATAATAATAATAATAATAAAAAAAAAGAAAAAATAAAAATAAAAAAAAAAAAATAATAAAATACTCATGTGTCTATTTTCTTCACTAGGTTGTGAGTCCCTTGAATTTAGACATGGCTGGCTTCTTATTAGTCTGTTTCTTTAACATGTGGTTCAACACTGGACACATGTAAGGTTCAATGTAAGAATTACTGATTGAATAAATATGATAAATTGAATAAATAGAATCGACTGAGTTAGGTTCACAAATCTTCCATGAATCTTTCCAGACTTATAATTCAATGCTGCATTGAATTTAAATAAAGACAAGTGATATAATTTGGATATTTGTCCCTGCAAATGTCACGTTGAAATGTAATCCCCAGTGGTGGAGGTGGGGCCTGGTGGGATGTGTATGGATCGTGTAGGCATATCTCTCATGAATGACTTAGTGCCATCCCCTTGGTGATGAGTGAGTTCACATGAGATCTGATTATTGAAAAGTGTGTGGCACCTCCCTTTCTCATGCTTCTGCTATCACCATGTGATGACCCTGCTCCCAGTTTGTCTTCATAAGTAAAAGCTCCTGAGGCCTCCCCAGAAGCTGAGCAGAGGCTGGTGCCATGCTTGTATATCCTACAGAACTGTAAGCCAATTTAACCTATTTTCTTTATAAATTACCCAGTCTGAGGTATTTCTCTATAGCAACACAAAAGTGGCCTAATACAACAAAGATCAACTTTTAAAGTTTATTCAAATTATCCAGATGTAGAAAATATATCAAGTATTCTGTCATTTCTTCATTTTCAAATTATTAAACTTATCAGTAAATTGTTTTCCTAAATTTGCTAGCATTGTAGTACACATAGTTCATAGGTATATATAAGTTTAACTGTTTATATACACATGATTTATTCTCCTTTAAAGTAATGATAGAAATATGAACTGGCTATCAATCTTTAGCTATAGAGAAATGCCTCTGTACATAAAATGTAATTCTATACTTGAGAAGGTTGAGATTTTATCTACTATAAATTTATTTGAAGATGTGATGAAAACATGGTCAGTAATGAAATTCTTAAGCAAGGAATCTTGGATAAAAAGAGATGAATTAAAATACCCAAGAATTATCCCTTGCTCGCAGAGGTTATTTGACCTCTTAATTTGGTTATATCAAGATCTAAAATTGAATTTTGAATGGACTGCTACTAGGTAGTAACCAAATTACATTATTTAAGCAGATATCTTTTTGCTTTCATATTTTATAGACTGGATTTGTAATCCTTGCTTCTGAAGAGTTACAATAAGAATATCATTGGGCTCAGAAAATCAAACAACAGTTTTGACTACCTACTCTGTGCAATATACTTGAGAGGGGTGAAACAGAAAGATTCTCTGCTTCTGATATGCTTATAGTTTGGTGTTAAGGCAATACTATAATTACTACTCTTTATTTTGAGACTACAACCAACAATCATACTAAATGTTGATGTGTCAAACACTGAGCGAAGACATTTAAGGATATTATTAAATTTAATCATAATGAAAAACATTATGTAGTGGATGTAGATCACCTTTTTGTTCAAAGGGAAAACTAGGGTCTGAAAATGTTAACAAATATTCCAAGTCAGACAGTTTTTAAGTAATAAAGCTGGAATATCTATCCAGACAGTCTGACACTGGAACTTGTTCTCTTTACCACCACAGCCTATTGCTTCCCTAAGCATCAGAAAGAGAAAGTGCAAACAGTTCAAAAGCATGTTAACTAAATCATAATTCAATATAACAGCCAAGAAATATTGTGGGCAGTACATGATTAATTAACAAAAGAATGGCAACGTGTGCCAGTTTGAGAGCCCAGCCCCCAAAGGACTATGACCTGCCCTAGAGCTGATACCACTGCTGCCACTGCTGCCACTGCCAAACCAAAGGAGAGGGGAAGCCAGGCACTTCTATGTGCTCCGATGACAAATACCACTGCCACTGATGTGAGCTGGCATGGGACTGAAGCATGAACAAACCATTCCTTCTACAGCTGCCTGATTACGCTGCTTCCACTGAGAATGGTCCAGTCCTCCCTGGTGGCAGGTCCATAGTGCAGCTGTTCCACTGGTGGCCTTGGGATCCTGTGGCTGAATGTCTATATTTGTTGCTAGACTTGGAAACTTTTCATCTATTGTTTCATTAGATGGGGTTTTCTAACCCTTTTAGTCTCTCTTCTCCCTTGGGAACACCAATAACAGGATTATTCAGTCTCTTTATGGTGTGTCAAATGTCATAAAGGCTTTACTTATTCTTTTTTATTCCTTATTCTTTATTTTTTCCTGAGTTATTTCAAATAATCTGTATTCAAGTTATGAAACTCTTTTCTTTTTTTTTTTTGGCCAGATCTTGTCTGTTTTCAAAGCTTTTAAATGTATTTTGTATTTTATTCAATGAATTCTTCAGTTCCAGAATTTGTTTGTTTCCTTTAAATAATATCTATGTCTCTGATAAATTTCTCATTAATATTTTTAATTATTTTTCTGATTTCTCTGTATTGTTTTGCAGAATTCTCTTGTATCTTTGAACTTTTTTAAAACCAGTATTTTGAATTCGTTATCCTGGATTTCACGAATTTCTTTTTGACTGGGAACTGTTGCTGGAGAATTATTGTGTTCCTTTAGGGGTGTCATGTTTTCTTGCTTTTTTATGTTCCCTATGCCCTTAATTTGATATCTGTACAGTCTGTGCGGCAGTCACTTCTTCAAATTTTTTGAATTTGCTTGTGTGTGGGAAAACCCTTTCCTAAAGATGTATATATGTTTTTGGTTGGGTCAGGTATTTTGGCTTTGATTTGGGGTGCATGCAGTAGTGTAGCCTGTGTATGATATTTCTTCTGCTGTAAATGATGTCAGTGGTATCTGTGACTTCCTTGGTGGCTTGGAGTAATTATATAATGATAAAGGGATCAATCCAGCAAAAGAATATAACAATTCTAAATTATATGTACTCAACACTGGAGCATCCAGATTGATAAAACAAGTAACACTACATCTAAAGAGAGAGATTTCTGCCAGGTGCAGTGGCTCACACCTGTAATCACAGCACTTTAGGAGGCTGAGGCGGGTGGATCACTTGAGGTCAGGAGTCAGAGACCAGCCTGGTGAAACCCTGTCTCTATTAAAAATACAAAAATTAGCTGGGCATTGTAGTGGCCACCTGTAGTCCCAGCTACTCGGGAGGCTGAGCCAGGAGAATTGCTTGAACCCAGGAGGCAGAGGTTGCAGTGAGCAGAGATTGTGCCACTATACTGCTGCCTGGGTAACAGAGCAAAACCCTGTCTATAAATAAATAAGTAGGTAAATAGAGAGATTGCAATAGAATAATAGTGGCAGGATTCAATCCCTAACTCTCAGCATTAGATAGATCATCTAGACAAAAAAATCAACAAAGATAAATTAGATTTACACTAGATGCTAGACCAAATGTACCTAACAGACATTAACCGAACATTCTACCTAACAACTGAAGAATATACATTCTTTTCAATAGCACATGGAATATTTTCCAAGATAGAACATATGTTAGGCCAAAAAAAAAAATCTCAATGAAGTGTGAGAAACTGAAATCATATCCAGTGTCTTCTCAGACTACAATGAAACAAAACTAGAAATCAACACCAAGAGGAATCTTTAAACTATCCAAATATGTGGAAATTAGACAACATGCTCCTAAACAATTATTGCATCAATAAAGAAATTAAGATGAAACTCCAAAAATTTCTTAAATGAAAATGGAAATAAAACATAGTCAAACCTGTAAGATACAGCAAAAGCAATGACAAGAGAAAAGTTTGTAGTAATAAATGCTTACATCAAAAAATTAGAAAGATTTCAAATAACCAATCTAATGATGCACCTTAAGGAACTAAAAAGGCAAGAACAAATCAAACTCCAAATTAGCAGAAAGAAAGAAATAATAAAGACCCAATGGAACTAAATTAGATAGAGACTATAAATATATAGAAAGTACACAAATCTAAAAGTTGGTTGTTTTAAAGGTTAGTTAATGATTGATGAATCACTAACTAAAATAGTGAAGAAAAGATGAGAGATGACTCAAATCATCAGAAATGAAAATAGAGACATCATTAAAAATGATACCACAGATATTAGTCTCTGATGATACAAGATTATCGGAGACTATTATGGACAACTATGTTCTGACAAAAATGAAAAACCTATAGGAAATGGATAAATTTCTGGAAACATATAAGATTGACTCAGGAAGAAATAGAAAACCTAAACAGACCAATTATGACTAGTGAGATTGAATCAGTAAATAAAGTCTCTCAATAAAGAAAAGCCCAAGACTGGATGGATTCACAGTTAAATTCCACAATTAAACAAAAACTAATACCAGTCCTCCATAAACTATTCCAAAAAATTATAGGGGAGGGAAATCTCTTTAAATTATTATATTAGGTCAGCATTACACTGATATCAAAGCTACACAAGGATACAACAAATAAAGTAAACTACAGGCCAATATCGCTAACCTAGACACAAAAATCTTCAACAAAATACTAGCAAACAAAATCCAGTACCATATTGAAAAAATAATATAACATGACCAAGTGGGATTTGTGCCAGGGATGCAAAGATGGTTCAACATATGCAAATCAACAAATGTGGTATATCATGTCAAAAGAATGAAGGACAAAAACCGTACCATCATCTCAATAGATACAGAAAAATCATTTGATAAAATTCAACATTGATTTCTGATTAAAAAATAAACTCAACAAACTAGGAATAGAATGAACATAACTCAACATAATTAATGCAATATTTGACAATCCCACAGCTAACATCATACTGAATGATGAAATGCTGAAAGCCTACCTTCTAAGGTCTGGAACAGGATAAGGATGCCTGCTTTCACCACTCCTATTCAACACAGTATTGAAAGTTCTACCCAGAGAAATTAGGCAAGAGAAAAAAATAAAAGGCATCCAAATTGAAAAAAAGGAAGTCAATTTGTCCCTCTTTGCTGATGATATCATATTATATCTAGAAAACATTGAAGACCTCACCAAAACCTCCTAGATTTGATAAATGACTTCAATAATGTTGCAGGATACAAAATCAACGTATAAAAATCAGTAGCATTTCTATTCATGATAATGAACTGAGAAAGAAATTGAGAAGGCGATCCCATTCCAGTAACTACAAAAACAAACAAACAAAACAAAAAAACCCTAGGAATAAATTTAACCAAGGAGATGAAAGATTTCTATAAGGAAAACTGATGAAAGATATCGAAGAGGACACAAATAAACGAAACCATGACCTATACTCATGGATCAGAAGAATTAATATCATTTAAATGACCACACTATCCAAAGCAATAAAAATGCGATCTCTATTAAAATACCCATATTATTTTTTACAAGATTAGTGGAAAAACCCCAAAACCTAAAGTTCATTTAGAAGCAAAAAGAAAAAAAAAAAAAAGCCCAAATAGCCAAAGCAATCCTGAACATAAAGAACAAAGCTAGAGGCATCTCACTTCAAAATATATTACAAGGCAATAGTAACCCAAACAACATGGTATTGCTATAAAGACAGACACATAGATTAATGGAACATAGAGTCCAGAAGTAAATCTGAGTATTTATACCCAACTGATTTTTGAGAAAGGTGCCAAGAACAAACACTGGGCAAAAGTCACCCTCTTCAATAAATAGTGCTGGGAAAATTGAATATCCATATGCAGAAGATGAAACTGGACTCATATATCTCCCAGTATGCAGAAATCAACTAAAAATGGATTAGAGACTTAAATGTAACACCAAACACTATAAAACTAGTAGGAGAAAAAAACTAGAGATAGAGTTAACACTTCAAGACATTAGTGTAAGCAAAGATTTCATGGCTACGAGCTAAAAAGCACAGACAAACCTAACAAAAGTAGACAGACGGGACTACATTAATCTAAACAACTTCTGCCCAGCAGAGAAAACAATCAACAGGGTGAAGAAACAACCTGTTGCATGGGAGAAAATATTTGCAAACTATTCATCCAAAAAGGGACTAATATCCAGAATATATAAGAAACAATAACAATGTGAAAAACCAAATAATCCCATTAAAAAGTGAGCAGAGGGCATGGATAGACATTTCTCAAAAGACATCCAAATATCCAAAAGGCACATGAAAAAATGCTCAACATCACTAATCATCAAGGGAATGGAAATCAAAACCACAACAAGATATCATCGTACTCAAGTTAGAAGGTATGTTATTAAAAAGGCAAAAAGTGACAGATGCTGTTACGGATGTAGGGAAAAGGGAACACTTAAATATTGTTGGTGGTTGTTGTGGGGTGGGGGGAGGGGAGAGGGCTAGCATTAGGAGATATACCTAATGCTAAATGACGAGTTAATGGGTGCAGCACACCAGCATGGCACATGTATACGTATGTAACTTACCTGCACATTGTGCACAGGTACCCTAAAACTTAAAGTATTAAAAAAAAAAAAAACGTTGGTGGGAATGTAAATTAGTACAACCACTACAGAAAAAATTGGGTGGATTTCTCAAAGAACTAAAAATGAACTATCATATGACCCAGAAATTTCACTACTAGGTATTTATCAAAAGGAAAAGAAATTGTTATATCAAAGAGATACCTGCATTTGTGTGTTTTTTTGCAGCATATTCACAATAGCAAAGAAAGAGAATCAACTTAAGTATCGGTTGGCAGACCATCGAAGCAAGAAAATGTGATGTATGTATACATACTGGAATATTATTTAGCCATAATAAAGAATGAAATAATATTATTTGCAGCAACATGTATGGAACTGGATTTTATTAAGTATAATAAAAGCAATAATAACCCAGGAACAGAAATACGGATACTACATGTTCTCACTCATATGTGGGAGCTTAAAAAGTTGATCTCATGGAGATAGAGAATAGATTGATAAACTCCCAGAGGCTAAGAAGTGTGTGCTGGTAAGACGGGAGGACAAAGAGGGGTTGGCTAGCGGGTACAAACACAGAGATAGGTAGCAGAAATAGCCCCAGTTTTCAATAGCTCAGTAGGGTCATTATTTTAGCAACAATGTATTGTATACTTCAAAGTAGATAGAAGAGAGGACTTGATATGCTCTCAACACATAGAAATGATGAATTCTCAAGTTGATGGATAGTACAAATACCTTGGCACACATTGTATGCATGTAACAAATACTCACATGTACCCCATAAATATGTAAAATATTTTGTATTGTAAAAAAATGGTAGAAACAAACTCTTTGGGTTTATCTTGCCACCCCTATAGTATTCTAAGACTGCACTATCCTCTGTAAAAACAAAACAAGAATACTACCATCTGTAACTTTATTTTGATAGCAAAATAGAGATTCATGCAAATTTAGTCAATTTATTTTTCCTGCACTCATTTTTTTAAAGGTACTGGATAAATTTTCGCTCTTTTGTAATATATCCACAAACTGATGCTATTTTGGCATATGTAAACAAATTAGCCGCCTACTTATGCAACAAAACAAAGCTTTTGTTAAATTTTTGCAAAGTGGTTTGGACCAAAAATATTCTAAATATCTTTCAAATGTGTTCCAATCAGATAACCATGTGGTATAATAAATTTCTGGCCATAACATATTAATGGACAGCTCTTCATATCTGTTCTTGTAATACTTCTTCAATTTCCCCTTATTTTAAATCTTTTTTTTGTAGTACCTTAGAAGTTTGCAAAATTCAGAAGTAGCCGCATTTAGTTTGAGTGAATAGAACTCTGGAGATTTATGATGGGACCACATGACTATATAAAAGTGAAGTCATGTAATGATGATTTTCCTTGATTGTAAGAAGATGCTTTTCAGAAAATCAGTTGCATATTTTTCCCTCCCCATTTCAATGTAGATTATCACTACTTTAGTTGTAGCTTACATCAGGATTTGTATAGAAAGATAAAAAAGAAAATTTTGTTTGGGAGTCCTTTTGGGGATTATTTACTGAAAGAATAACCTCAGTGGGGATAATTTTGACCCTAACTTTCCCAAAGAATTAGCAATTTTAAAATATAGGTAACCTTTAAGTCCAGACATATTAATTTCATGAATATTTATGTTCTGTAAATATTTATGATTCAAGGTAGATCTTTCCAGAGGAAACTGAATTTGGATGGTTTTATATAAAGATCATAATAACTGTAAGATATATATATATAGAGAGAGGAATAAGGCAGAAGAGAATTAAGTCTCAGCCTCATAAAGTGACTTGTTTACAGCAATATTTAAATAGGGGAGGCACAAATTCCAAAAGCGGAAAGTGCACATTCAGTTTTATGATTTTGTGAAACTGCTTGACTGACAGAGTTAATTTTGAATATTTCTGGTTTGATTTTCTCTTTGCAAATCTATTTACAGAGAAATAAGAAGCCGTGATGTGACCAATTTGTTACTTTCCAAAATATCTTAGTACATTTTTGATATGGTGATGATTGCCTGATTGACTCCCAAATCTGTGGTAATATGCAACTTAATTTCTCTAGCACCCAGATCATATTAAACATTCAGAAAATGACACACTGTTTCTGAATTTTTAAATAAAAAAGAAAGAGCTCAGCCATAGGAATTTCTAAAGTGGAAGTCTTCACCTGTTAGGATACAAGTGTAGATGCCAAACCACTAAATCGTGAGTCACATGACCATGGTCCTTTTTAATCCTGTTGTCTTTACTTCTCTGAACATTAATTTATTATTTCATAAAATAGAGAAACATACCTATATAGCATGGCTCTTTTGAGGATTAAGTGAAAAAGAATTATGTCAAAGAGCATTAAAAATTACCCTTATTACACAAGTGTTAGTCATTGTAGTCATTTTTATAATAAATATTTAATTATGAGCTTAATCTTTGTTCCACCAGAAAGTCATTTCTATTTTCCTTTTCATAAGCAGCTTTTCTCTTGTTTGACTCCTGAGTAAGTTTTCCAGATCTGGTTTATTTATTTATTTTTAGATTAATAGTCAGCTTTTCATAGTGGGGCACTGCTGACAATCCCTTCTTTTGGACAAAACCCTAGCCTCACTCACCTACGTGAGTAACTTTTAGGGGGGTCGAAAGCTATGTTAGGTACAACCAACTGCTTTAAAGCACACGTTCCTTACAGATTTGGAGCAAAATCTCAAAGTCAGAAGAGGACAAATTAAATATTTGAGGTTGCTATCTTTCAGTCAGTTGCCATCATTTATTATAATATTTTAAGGTTGCTTATTTGATGTGGTAGAAGATTGTGCCATACATTAAGATACCTTAACAATTTTTGTAAAGGATTGCTATAAATAACTTACTAAAAGGTTGCCACACAAAGAAACTTTGTATGGAATTCTCTTTGATCTGAAGATCAATTGATGTCTATAATGAGACCTGATATATCAAAAAAAAAAAAAAACCAACAACCCTTTAGAACAGTTGATTAACTGTGCGCAAAAGCTAGCCCTAGATTACATAAAGAATAGAAGTAAATCGAAGGTAACAGCTGAATCTGATAAATTTAGAAGCAGTTGGGAAACATTACATTTTTATTAAGTATAATAGGCATCTTGAGGTCTCTAAAGCTGATAACAATGTTTGAAAAATGCTTTTGTTTCACTGTACTAAGTCTTACTGAACAGTTTATTGTTTTTCTCAATTTATTAATTGATTCTAAAATAAAACCTTTCTAAACAAGCAAAACAACAACTTACATGGTATTAACTTTTGTGTCAGGATTGAATAAAGCAGTATTTGAAATTTAACACATTTTATTACATGTTTTCAAAAATTTTTATTAGTGTGTACCACACAATTGTGGAATGTTGATGATAAAATTTCTCAATATGAGTATTTTCAATGTGGTCCGTCTATGATTTACTCATCAGAAATGCACCAACATATAATATTGACTTATTGAGTCACAAAAACAAATTTTGAAACTTTGAGCCCCTTTGTATCTAAATGAGATGGCATCTGTTGAGATGGATGGGAGAATTCTCTGGATGGTATTGCTTGGTTGCCTAGCAATCAGTCACCTGATGTGTTTGGGGAACCAGGCAATGAGCAAAAATTCTAATCAAAGAGAAGCCACAACATCTTTTACAAATGATAAGTGCATGTACAGTAACAACTGTTTTAGCTTTTGCTTGGGTGTATAAAGTATTTGAAACAGGTCAAGAGGGCCTTTGGGTAAGCTTCACTATTAAGAAAGAGGAATCTGGCAAGAGTTGTATTAAGTTGCTCCTATGTTGTTTTTGAAAGATAGAGATCATATTCTAGGGAGATGTCTAAGAATCCAAGATGTCCAGTGCCTATAAAATGATGTGATGACCTTGGGTAAATGGCATTTTGAAGAGATGTTCTTGGGCATTATTCTTAGTAGAAAATTTCAACTTACATGAATGATTACGTTTAATTAAGTAAGATAAGGAAATAAACAGTTTTCTATTCAGAGAAGGGTAAAAAACATAATTGTCATAAGGAAGGCATTGATAGTTTGGTTTAAACATGCCATAGATTTCTTAAAGGAAAGGTTAGAATGAATAAATACTTATTGCTTCAGATTAATTCCCATTATATAGCATCCTCTTCTAGAAAATGTGTAATTTCTTGATATAATAGTTTTGTGACAGAAATACTGAGGCCATCTAACATGATGTTGCCAAATATACTATTACTGCATCAGAGTTATAATGAAGCTAAAATTCTTAGACTAGTTTCTATAATAGTAAGCATGAGCTATAATTTAAACTTTTATTTAACAAAAATTGTTGATGAATAGCTGAATCTACTAATCAAGTGGAATAGTAATTCCCACTACTCCTGATTTTTTAAAATCCTCCTTAGAATAAGATAGGGCAAAAATAAATATACAATATAATAATTGGCCTATATAATAAGTTTATGTAAAAACATCTTCAAAATGTATATAAAGTAGTATTTTGTAAAACCTCTAATCCAAACTGCTATCTTTCTAAACATATTATAAAAAATGTTTCAGAACTAAGGTACTTCTCTCTCATTAATATTAACTTAATTATTTACATTTAATTTAGGTTTAATGTTTAATTTTCAAACAATGAATATTAGGGTTGTTAAAACTGAGATAACAATCATATAACATAAAGTTCAAAATTTTAAAAACTTAAAGCATACAACTCAGTGTTTTTAGTAATTAACAAGTTTGTATAATTATCACCACTAATTTTAGTGTATTTTCATTATCCCAAAAAGAAGCCATATATTTATTAGCAGTCACTCCCATTCTTCCTTCCTGCCAAGCTCATGGCAAGCACTAATCTACTTCCTGTTTCAATGGATTTGTTTATTCTGAATATTTTAAATAAATAATATATGTAATATTATATGTTTGGCTTCTTTCACTTAGCGTAATGTCCTCAAGTTTGACTTGGGTTGTAGCATGTACCAGTTCTTCAATCCTTTCTACAGCTGATAGTGTTTCACTGTATGGATAAACCACATCTTGTTTATTCATTCATTGGCTGATGGACATTTGGGTTGTTTTCTTGTTTTGGTTATTATGAATAATGCTGCTATATTTACTCATATACAGGTTTTTCTTAGACGTATATTTTCATTTCTCTCAGTTACTTACCTAGAATTGCTGGATAATACGTTAACCTTAGCTGGGATTACAGGTGCCTGCCACCACGCCCGGCTAATTTTTTGTATTTAGTAGAGACGGGGTTTCACCATGTTGACTAGGCTGGTCTCGAACTCCTGACCTCGTGAACCACCTTCCTTGGCCTCCCAAAGTGCTGGGTTACAGGCATGAGTATTTAGCTTTTTAAAGAACTGCCGTTTTTTTTTTTTTTTTTTTGTCCACAGAAGCTGCACCGTTTTGCATTTCTACCAGCAATGCACGAGGGTTCCATTTTATCTGTGTCACTCTCAACACTTTGTGAATGGCCATCCATATTCTTCAGAGAAATGTTTATTCAAGACTGCTGTTCAGTTTTAAATCAGGTGGTCTTTTTGTTGTTGATTTGTAAGAGTAGCTTGTAGTAAGTGTTGAAATTAGAAAGTGTGACTCCTCCAAGTTTGTTCTTTTTCAAGATTATTTTGGCTACTCTATGTCCCTTGCAAATCCATATGAATTTTAGGACTAGCTTATCCAAATTTGCAAAAGAAAAAGGAAGTTGGAAAATTAATAGAGGTTACATTGAACCTGTGGATCAATTCGGGGATTATTGACATCTTAACAATGTTAAGTCTTTCAATTTATAGACATGGAATATTTTTCCATTTATTCAGGACTTCTTTAAATTTTTTCAACAATATTTTCAAGTTTTCAGTGTACACATCTGCTACTTCCTTGGTTAAATTCATTTAAGTGTTTTATTCCTTTTGATGTTTTAGTAAATAAAATTATTTTCTTGATTGCATTTTAGGATTGTTCAGTACTAAATTTATAGAAATTCAACTGATTTTTGTGTTAATCTTATGTTCTGGAATCTTGCTGAACTTATCCTACCTCTAATAATTATTTTGTGAATATCTCAGTTTTTTATTATATAAAATTATGTTATCTGTGAATGTAGTTATACTTCTTGCTTTTCAATCTAGATGTATTTTCTTTTTCTTGCCTAATTACCTTGACTAGAACTTACAGTACAATGTTGAATTGAAGTGTGGAAAGTGGCATCCTTGTTTTATTCCTGAACTTAGGGAGAGAACTTTCAGTCTTTCACAATTAAGTATGAAGCTAGCTATACGTTTTTCATAGAGGCCCTTTATCAAACTAAGGAAGTTCTCTTTCCTAGTTTGTTGAGTGTTTTTATCATAAAAATGTTAGAATATTGACACTTTTTCTGCATATGTTGAAACGACCTTGTCATGTTTGGCCACTTAGTTTTCTGTGCTATTAATGTTATGACCAGCTGGTGATTGGACAAATATTTTCTTAGGTGGCTGGAGCTAAAACAAAATCTCTCATGGGCTCTCTGTGTGTGTTTGGGAATGCCTTCAACACTAAGCAAAGGAGTTTACAACTGTCTTATCTTTCATTATTGCTTGTGTAGAGCTTTAAGATTAGCCAGAAGTGAGAATTCAGGGCCTTCTCATGTCTTTCCTGAGTATGCAGACAGTCATGGTCATGAATATGGCTTTCTAGGTTTTCAATAAGATGTTGGAGCTCTTCAAAACCCTTGTTCCTCAAAGTATCTCCTTCAGCCTTTCTTCTCAAGTTTTTAAATTAGTTTATTGTTTGTCCCAACTGTTAGCGATTGCCAGTAGGCAGTCATGAATAATACATTTGTTATGTAATTTGATAAAAATCCTTCCTCAGATATTCACCTAAGCAAAGCAAAAATTCTAAGTTAGGTAAGATAGTGGCAAGCCCTTTTATTTGAGGATCCACCAGACAGGTCAACTGAACAACCATATTCTTTGTGAATGAGATCTGTTCCGTTCCCTCTGACACTACTATTTGTACAATACTCGGAAAGTGAGCTTTTGTCATTAAGGCTGTATTTGAGTCAGATGTTGAATAATGGGAACAGAGTAATTTAAAACACCACAAAGCTCTTTCTTTACCAAGAATCCATCAGCTTTTTCTTAAGAATGAACTTAGTTGCACAAGCTTCTGGTTAATTTCCAGAATTTCAAAAATGTTGACTATAACATATATCACCAATGTTTATTGGTTTTATGGAGGGATAAACTTTTGGCATTCCTTACTTTGCTGTTTCTGTTAACATCACCCCCTTTAGGAATTTTAAGAAATAATATTGAATATCTACTAATGAGGAGTCAAACTAAAACATTAATTTCTTGACATAGTGTATTCCGTTTATTATAAAATGAAACGGAAACATATAATCTACATCATATTCCATGCTTTGGTTTCTTTTTATCTCTTACTAATTGAAAATAGAACTTATGTACTTATCTTGTAGTTATAGACTTGTATGATCTCTGTTTATGCTGTTGTTTTAAAAAGTATATTTTAAATGTTCAGAGATATTGAGAATAAACTGGGGTCAAATGGCTAGTAAATGCCCAAACTGCAATTACTTCCAAATTATGCTTTCCCCAACACCACACATTTAAAAATTATGTGTACATGCTTCAGTGACAGATGCTTAGTAAAGGAACCATTTCTCTAATTAAGCAGTTTATGGAATTAATGCAATGCAATTCTGAAATGTTACACCAGTCTATCATCTCAGGAGGACCCTCATTAAAATAATTCCTTAATGTAATGGTATAAATGGATTCTCCAATATTTGCGGCTTGTCTCTGAGGAAGAACTTGCCTGAAACCTTTGATGTTTTATAATCAGAGAGCCTTTTTGATCTTTTCTTGGTTATACCAATTTTGCATGTTATTCCCCAGTCAATAATAATTCTATCATATTAAAATTGCTCTGCTTTATTCTTGATGGTCATCAAAGAATATTTGTTTTAGCCAAATTAATTGCCTGTGGAATAAGTGCAACCATGGGGTTAGTCTCTCTGAAATGTTTAAAAGCTGGTTTTTATCTAAATTTCAAGTATCTCTTGGGTTATATTTGTTTAAGCCTTTATTTCCATATTTGGGGGAAAACAAAAGTCATATTACCATTTAAAATTTACATGTGTCAGAGTTTGGAGATACCAAAATACATAAGAAGTCTAGACAACCAAAGAAAACAGAAATGTGCTTGCTTTAAAAATAAGCTATTGCTATTTGAATTGTACAGGAAATGAAATACCTCCATCTATTGTCCTGAAGAGCAGTCAGTGTTTTGAATCTCTATGAGGGTAGTAATCAGAAGCATTCTTTTGTGGAAAAGAATGGATAGATGGATGGTGAGGAAAAATAGGTTTCAAGCCAGACCCTTTTGTCTTGGTTTACTAGTCTGTTTTTAACTCTTTACATGATTATTGTGAGTATCTTTGGGGAATAAGTATGAAAGATGTTTTAAAACCTACAAACTGAACCATAGACATAAGTACATTTATTACCCATATCAGTAATCTGAATAATTATTGAGAGAGTGTAGCCATGTGTCACATCAGGTAAAGCTGTTGAGAGGAGATTGCCTAGTGGCCCCTTCTCCTGTAGTTTGTCTGCTATCACAGCCACTTTTCCAGCCCTGTCATTAGAAAAGGGAGACCAAGTCCTAATTCTTAGAAATGCTCCTTCTAATTCAGATAATATGTTATAGCTTAAATTGAGACAAAGTAGACTAATGTATATTACTATTATAAAAAATGTGTATTCATTAGGATTCTGTTTGCAAGTAATAGAGATTGAAATTGAAGCACCTTAGGCAAACCAGGAATGTTTGAGTCATACAGCCAGATCTCAAGAAGAACAGTGTTGGAGATGGCACAAGAATGGCTGGAGTCTGGGTTTAGATGCCATCAGAATTTCCTCAACATTTCACTCTGATTTTCTCTGCAGGTTGGCTTCTTCACCTGCTAGGGGTATGGCTATCACCAAGGTAAGAAAATATTCAAAATCCTCAGGCTGGGAAGAGTTTCGGTTTAGGAACCAAATGTAGGCCCATTTGAATGAACTGTAAGGAATAAGATGGAAAGAAGTAGGAGCCCAGGATGTAGAGTCAGGCAAAAGCTCAATCTTGAAGGCTATGCTAGACCACACTTACAAAGAGTGCTTTTGGGATTCTGTTCAAGACCATATTTTCAGAGTGTTTTTAGGCTTCTGATCAAGATTGCACATGAGTTTATATTCAGTCCTCGAATTCTAAACAGATAACTAATGATATATAAAATATATCATTAAAAATAGTAGCAACAAACCAAAAATATTTGGGCTCCAAAGCAAGCTAAATATTTCTGAAGACCAAAAACAGAACAGAGAGACAAACCAGTGAATGAAGCTGAAGCCATGAGCTTGCTAGTATGAAGCAGGGCACTGTCAGCGGGGGCCAGGAACTGGCTCCTGTAGGGTAATAGGGACTACTTGTGGTGAATTCATAGGGAACCACAGCCAGGCTGACTGCTTGGAGCCAAGGTCTGTCTTGAGGCTCCCTTGGCTGCCTTCCTGCCTCAATTCTAGAACACAGGAAGGCATATAATGCCAAATTATCCTACCAAATCAAGAATGTTTGTGAATTATCCTCTAGAGAATAGAAGAGGGAAAATGTCCAAATTCATTCTAATCAAACCAGTGTAATATTGACACCAAAACGAGGCAATAAAAGTCTAAGAAAGAAAATGAGAGATGAATTTTACTTATGATTTGGATGCAGAAAATCTTCCCCAAATACTAATACATTTAACTAAGCAATACATTAAAAAATACATTATGACCATGCATAATTAATCTTACAAAAGCAAGAATGCTTCAATATTAGAAATGCTGTTATAATAATATATGATTAATAGATTAATAAAGAAATCTACATGATTATCTCAGTAGAAGCAGCAAAAGTAAATATGATTCAACACTGTTTTATATATTAAAAATGAAAGTTCTTAGCAGATAGCATAGCAAACAAAATATGCTACTTCTGTTGTTTACTATGTGTACCTCATACTTATTCTTAAACCCCTTTTTCCTACCCACTTCTCACTATTCAGACTGTAAAAGCATGGTGAATCAAATGGGGAATATGGACAAAAGGACTGAAAAAGCCAACTACTCACTTTTCCAGCTTCTGCTGTGTAACAATGGGCAGATGACTCAGGCCAGGCTAATGAGGTATAAGGATAATTCTGATGGCGAGGAAATGGCTTTCCTCCCTAATAAAAGAAGAGATGGGTGATTCATTTTTATGTGCCGTGGCTACAGCCTGTTTCCTCCCTATGACCATAATTGTATGTGGATATGATGCTTGGAATATGCCATAAAGGAATGTCAGACATCTTGATCCAGAGAAGCTCCTGCCCCTGGAACCACCAATTTTCAAATTATTTCTGTATATCATAATTAAATATTTTTATTGCAAACGTAAATGTTAGATATTCTTACTTTTGGTCAAAAGCATTTCTAATTGATACAGAATGAAATTTCCTTAATCTAAGAAAGGGTGTCTATTCAAATTCTCCCACAACTATCATACTTATTGATAATAGGTTAGAAGTTTAGCACTTAAAATCAGGAATGAAAATGATGCCATTTATAACTTTTTCTATTCAATGTAATACTACAAGTGCTAGTTTGTCTAGTAAGATAGAGAAATCAAGTTACACAAATTATGAAGGAAAAGAAAAAAGTCTTTAATTTTCCACAATATGATTGCTTTTATAGAAAACTGAAAGGTATATATATATATAAATAAGTTAATAGAACTACTCAGAGAATTTTGAAATTTTACTAGATTTTAGGTAAACTAAAAAAATTACATAACTACTATCCACTGAAAAGAAATTGATAAATATAATAATATTACATAATGGTGGTAAAGTACTCATGAATAGCTCTAAAATGTCTTAATATTTTTAAGGGGATATTTTCAAAATATTCCTGAAGTACATAAGACTTGAATAAAAGGAGAAGTACACAAAGTTTAGGAATTAGAAACTCTTAAAGAAGCACCAATTTACCTCAAATAAATATATATTTTCAATGCAACCTCTATTCAAGAACTAAATGGATTTATTCAGGGTCTTGATAGCTCCTCATGAAACTCATATGATGGTACAAAAGACCAAGAATAGCTGAGACAATTTCGAGAAAGATGAGATAGAGGGACTTTATCACACTTGTTTAACAACTTATTATTTATGATTATATAATATAGAAATTGCTTGAAGTTGGGCAAATAGAAAAATTGGGAAATTTTAAGGAAATTTAAACATCTATGTAGAAACAATATATTTCAGACGTGTCATTAAAACTGTTGGGAAAGAATGAACAAATATATAAATAGTTCTGGGAAAATTAGTTATCCATATGAAAAACAACTGGAATCCCATTTCATCCAGAATAAACAATTAGGTGGCTGAAAAGCTAAAAATGTAAAGGCAGACCTTTGACCTTTTTAATAGAAATTATGAGAAAATATTTTCATAATCTTGGGCTAAGGAATAATTTATTAAGTTACAAAACAGAATAAATACTAAAGAAAAAAGATGGTTAAATTAACTTTGTTAAAATTAAGTTTCTGGTCTTCAAGAGACATCATTACCAAAAATAGAACACATGCTATAGGTTGAGAGAAAAATATCTGAAATGTCTTAAAGTATCTAAAATATATCTGACAAAGAATTAGGATCTGGAGTTAAGGAAGGATTCCTACAAATGAGGGAGGATATAAGTAATAATACAACAGATAAGTGAGCAAAGGAGAGGAACAGGGACCAGAAAGAGAAACTCAATCTACACATATGAATATTCTCAATCTCACTGATTCTTTGGGGAAATGCAAATAAAAAACTGAAATTCCATTCAAAACCATGGAATTTGAAAAATTAAAATCTAGTTTTACAATTCAATGAGTTTATAAGGATGTGGAACAATGAAAATTCTCATTTGTGCTAGTAGGAATGTTCACTGATGAGATTGCAGTAGAATTTAGCACAATACAGCAATGTGAGTTATGGCCTTAACCCTCACACTATTTATACATCCTAGAGAAAGTTCTTATAGCACAGGATAGCAAGTAAGATGTTCATGGCAACGTTGCTTATCATAGTGAAGACTAAAAATACCTAAATGTCCATTAAAAAGAACAGATAAATGTTATGACTTCACAGAATACTGTAAATGGTTCAAATGAATGAACTAGAACTATGTTAGGACACCTCAAAAATAGAGCACTGAGCAGAAAAATCAAGTGCTCCTAATGATGGGCAAGTTATGCTATTTATGTAAAGTTTGAAAACAGGAAGAACCCTTCTGTATAATGTTTCTGCATATATACATGAGTAGTCACAGATTGAAAACATGCATGAGAATGATGAATGCCAGCTTCAAGACAGTGTTCACTCAGGGGAAAAATAAAGGAAGAGGATTGGGGAGAAATGCTTAGAAACTTCAATTATCTGAAACATTTATTTAAGCTGAGAGTGTGTTACTTGGATTTTTACTAAATTATTTGAGATTCTGTATCCCTGAAATGTTTCACAAGGATCTATTATCTTTCCCTCCTTCCCTCCATCGACTTATCTACCTGATACACATATGTCAAAATAGATAACAGATCTATAAGTATTATGTTATTCTCTCTACTTTGCTAAATATTTTAAACACTTAATTTTCTAAACAATTATGCTTGCTGCTGTCTGGATAATCCCTCGGGATAATATGGGGTGTGAGATGCCACTGAGCCTTATTACAGTAGCATAAGAATGAAAATAGTGAATCTGAAGAACATTTTGAAAGTTGTAGGGATGTCTGTAGAAACTCAAAGTAAACGTTTAGGAAAAGGCTGATACATCATGTTTCTGCCATAAGTCTCTGAGGGAATAATGAAATAAATGACTTCTATTACCAGAAAACACATGTGGAAAGGCTCAGGCTGATGGTGGGGGCAAGGTGAGGCCCTGTTTCTCTGAATTTTAATATTCATAGTTTATATTTCTTAAAACATTCCTTGATGTGTTGTATATCCTACTAAGTGCATTGTGTTGTTACAGAGTTCATCAGAAGGTGTTTGCGGCTTGGCTCCTTCTGAAGATCCTAAGGTAAAATTTTCTGTTTATAAAACATGTAGGCTCTTTCAAATGGTCTATACAAATTATTAATATAATGAACTGGCCTGCATGAAGTGGTCTAGGAAAGATCCATTACTTGATTCTTCCTGTGGCAGCATAGGCTTTGAGCTGTGGAAATGCTGATTGGATTGAAACAAGGCTTGCAGCGAGAATCATCTGTTAGAAAAAAGATGTTGAGTTCATTGCAGATTCTGGATATTAGCCCTTTGTCAGATGAATATATTGCAAAAATTTTCTCCCATTCTGTAGGTTACCTGTTCACTCTGATGGTAGTTTCTTTTGCTGTGCAGAAGCTCCTTAGTTTAATTAGATCCCATTTGTCAATTTTGGCTTTTGTTGCCATTGCTTTCAGTGTTTTAGACATGAAGTCCTTGCCATGCCTATGTCCCAAATTTACAAGAAAAAAACAAACAACCCAATCAAAAAGTGGGCAAAGGATATGAACAGACACTTCTCAAAAGAAGACATTTATGTAGCCAAAAGACACACGAAAAAATGCTCATCATCACTGGCCATCAGAGAAATGCAAATCAAAACCACAATGAGATACCATCTCACACCAGTTAGAATGGCAATTGTTAAAAAGTCAGGGAACAACAGGTGCTGGAGAGGATGTGGAGAAATAGGAACACTTTTACACTGTTGGTGGGAGTGTAAACGAGTTCAACCATTGTGGAAGTCAGTGTGGCGATTCCTCAGGGATCTAGAACTAGAAATACCATTTGACCCAGCCATCCCATTACTGGGTATATACCCAAAGGATTATAAATCATGCTGCTATAAAGACACATGTACACGTATGTTTATTGCAGCACTATTCACAACAGCAAAGACTTGGAACCAAGCCAAATGTCCAACAATGATAGACTGGATTAAGAAAATGTGGCACATATACACCAGGAAATACTATGCAGCCATAAAAAGTGATGAGTTCATGTCCTTCGTAGTGATATGAATGAAGCTGGAAACCATCATTCTCAGCAAACTATCGCAAGGACAAAAAAACCAAACACCGCATGTTCTCACTCATAGGTGGGAACTGAACAATGAGAACACATGGACACAGGAAGGGGAACATCACACTCTGGGGACTGTTGTGGGGTGGGGGGAGTGGGGAGGGATAGCATTAGGAGATATACCTAATGTTAAATGACGAGTTACTGGGTGCAGCACACCAACATGGCACATGTATATATATGTAACAAACCTGCACATTGTGCACATGTACCCTAAAATTTAAAGTATAAGAAAATAAATAAATAAATAAATAAATAAATAAATAAATAAAAAGAAAACCCCATCATCTCAGCCCAATATCTCCTTAAGCTGATAAGTAACTCCAGCAAAGTCTCAGGATACAAAATAAATGTGCAAAAATCACAAGCATTCCTATACACCAATAATAGAGAGCCAAATCATGAGTGAACTCCCATTCACAATTACTACAAGGAGAATAAAATACCTAGGAATCCAATGTACAAGGGATGTGAAGGACCGCTTCAAGGAGAACTACAAACCACTGCTCAACGAAATAAAAGTGGACACAAACAAATGGAAGAACATTCCATTCTCATGGATAGGAAGAATCAGTATTGTGAAAATGGCCATATTGCTCAACCTGATCTATAGATTCAATGCTATCCCCATCAACCTATCATTGACTTTCTTCACACAATTAGAAAAACCTACTTTAAACTTCATATGGAACCAAATAAGAGCCCACAAAGCCAAGACAATCCTAAGCAAAAAGAACAAAGCTGGAGGCATCATGCTACCTGACTTCAAACTATACTACAAGACTACAGTAACCAAAACAGCATGGTACTGTTACCAAAACAAATATACAGATCAATGGAACAGAAGAGAGGCCTCATAAATAACACCACACATCTATAGCCATCTGATCTTTGACAAACCTGACAAAAACAAGCAATGAACAAAGGATTCCCTATTTAATAAATGGTGCTGGGAAAACTGGCTAGCCATATATAGAAAGCTGAAACTGGATCCCTTCCTTACACTGTATACAAAAATTAACTCAAGATGGATTAAAGACTTAAATGTAAGACCTAACACCATAAAAACCCTAGAAGAAAACCTAGGCAATACCAATCAGGACATAGGCATGGGCAAAGACTTCATGACTAAAACACGAAAAGCCAAAATAGACAAATGGGATCTAATTAAACCAAAGAGCTTCTGCACAGCAAAAGAAACTATCATCAGAGTGATAAGGCAACCTACAGAATGGGAGAAAATTTTTGCAACTGACTCATCTGACAAAGGGCTAATATCCAGAATCTACAATGAACTCAAACAAATTTACAAGAAAAAAACAAACAACCCAGTCAAAAAGTGGGCAAAGGATATGAACAGACACTTCTCAAAAGAAGACATTTATGTAGCCAAAAAACACACGAAAAAATACTCATCATCACTGGCCATCAGAGAAATGCAAATCAAAACCACAATGAGATACCATTGTGAGAATGGCGATCATTAAAAAGTCAGGAAACAACAGGTGCTGGAGAGGATGTGGAGAAATAGGAACACTTTTACACTGTTGGTGGGACTGTAAATGAGTTCAACCATTGTGGAAGTCGGTGTGGCGATTCCTCAGGGATCTAGAACTAGAAATACCATTTGACCCAGCCATCCCATTACTGGGTATATACCCAAAGGATTACAAATCATGCTACTATAAAGACGCATGAACACATATGTTTATTGCAGCACTATTCACAATAGCAAAGACTTGGAACTAACCCAAATGTCCATCTTTGATAGACTAGATTAAGAAAATGTGGCATACATACACCATGGAATACTATGCAGCTATAAAAAATGATGAGTTCACGTCCTTTGCAGGGACATGGATGAAGCTGGAAACCATCATTCTAAGCAAATTATCACAAGAGCAGAAAACCAAACACCACATGTTCTCACTCATAGGTGGAAGTTGAACAATGAGAACACATGGACACAGGGCAGGGAACATCACACACCGGGGCCTGTCAGGGGGTGGGGGACTGGGAGAGGGATAGCATTAGGAGAAATACCTAATGTAAATGACAAGTTGATGGGTGCAGCAAACCAACATGGCACATGTATACCTATGTAGCAAACCTGCACGTTGTGCACATGTACCCTAGAACTTAAGGTATAATAAAAAAAAATTCTCATTTTTATTATTTGGTAAACTATTAAAGAGGAAAATTGTATTATTTTTATAATAAGTATATAGTTTTTTCCTTTTTCAAACAGCTTTATTGAGATATAACTCATATACTATAAAATTTATCCTATTAAAATTTACAGTTCATGGCTCTCTGTGGCAGCACATATACTAAAACAGTTTACAGTTCAATATTTTAGGATATTCGCTGATATGCTTTGACTGTGATCCCACCCCCATAGCTCATCTTGAACTGTAGTTCCCATAATCCCCATTTGTTGTTGGAGGGACCTGGTGAGAGGTAATTTAATCATGGGGGTGACTACACTAATGCTGTTCTCCTGGTAACGAGTGAGTTCTCACGATATCTGATGGTTTTATAAGGAGCTTTTCCCCCTTTTGCTTGGCACTTCTTGCTGTCACCATGTGAAGAAGGATGTGTTTGTTTCCCCTACCGCCATGATTATAAGTTTCCTGAGGCCTCCCCAGCCACGCTGAAATGTGAGTTAATTAAATCTCTTTCCTTTATAAATTATCCAGTCTCAGGTATGTCTTTATTAGCAGTGTGAGAACAAATGAATGCATTCACGAAGCCATGTGACAACCACAGTTATCTAATTTTAGAATATTTTCACCAGCCACCCACCACAAAAAATATACACTTTAGTGTTGTACCCCATTTCCCTCTCTTCCTAGCCCTAGGCAACTACTAATCTACTTTGTCTGTATTGACTTGCCTATTCCAACAGTTTTATATAAACAGAATTAAATGATGTGTAGTCATATAATTTTTTATTTCTTTTTCACTTAGCATGCTCTCAAATTTCATCCATGTTATAACATATGTCAATACTTGATTTACTGCCAACAATATTTCACATATAATAATTTACTTTTACAGCCAAACAATATTTCATTATATGTGAAATATTGTTTGGCGATAAAACAATACCACATTTTGTCTATCCATTATTCAGTTAATGGACATTTGGATTGTTTTCTCTTTTGGCTGTTATGGATAAAGCTAATACGAACATTGTATTCAACAGTTTTCATGACGTTTTAAACTTACTATTGGTCATATATCTAGGAGTGGAATAACCTAATTTTAGAATGGGCAAGAAATTTGAATAGATGATATACAAATGACAAAAAATCACATGACAAGATGTTCAACATCTTTAGTCATGAAGACAATGTAAATCAAAATCACAATGAGATACCTCCTTATATACACTTTATACCACCATAAGGGAGAGAGACTTAATGTTTAAATTGTTACTGATGTTACTATATTGTTACAGAATTATTTTTTCTAAGAATGTTCATAGTAGCAAGTTTCTATCCCTTGAAGTTATACTGAACATATATCATAAGAAGACAATATTCTATTGAGCAATACTGGCTTTATTATAGCAAAACTATTTTGACACATAATTTCACTTTTTTGACTTTACAAAATTAATTTATTTGAAAACAAAACAAAAAATACATAGAACAATTTAACAAACCCCATGTGCCCACTCCTCAGAATTGAAACATTAAGATTAAATTATATTTTTAAAAAACATTATTGGTGGATGTACAAACAATGCTAAAGGTATTTTCTTTATATAAATCTCAAAATGTATACCTTTAGAGACAGAAAGGAATCAAATTCTGGTTGAACACTTGGGTCATACAACTTACCTGTGTCCAATTGCACTTGTGATGTGCATGTGAATCTCCAAATGTCATAATATATCAAGGACCATTAAAATAACCCTTAAAATTGATAAACAAAACTTTTGGCTGTGAAGAAAATATTATTTTAGCCTTCTGTATCCCTGACTTTAAAACACATAATAATATTCAGAAAAGATAACCCTGAAGTTCATGTAGAAAGGTCATGTGCAAGAAAACCAATACCAATAGATTAGGAATTCGCAATTCTTTATTGTGCCTATTCTGTCTGAGAGACCTTTTGTAAGTCAATTAACCTATCTTAATTTCAGTATCCTCATAAGTAAAATGAAAGCTTTGTGTTGAATTACCCATAAAATCACTATCTGTTCTAAAAATTATGATTCTACCTATTCTTTTATTTCAGAGTATTCGAAGAATTCTAAAAATACATGCCTCAAATTTTTTTTAAATATTATCTTTTTAAGGAGTATTGTCCATAAGCTTTATTTTAAAAAACTTACCAAGTTTCTACTTTAGATGGCTTTTTCTGAAATAGTTGGAGGAATGAGAAGCAGAACAAATCTGAGCAATGCAAATGTATGTCATGCATCAGTACAATTGGTTTTTATTACTATTCTATTCTTTATTATTTTATTTCACAAAAAAAGCCTGAAAATTCAGCCAGTGTTAGAAGCATTCCAGTTTATTTGATTGCACAATAAATGATTCTATGGCTGATATTTTAAAGACCAGCACAAACATCACAAGCTACAACAAGCTCACTCCTGATAAGCAGAATAACATTTTCTTAATTTGTGCAAGCCACTGAAAAAACTGAAAGATGCCAATTTAGAAATCATTTCAACCTTGTAGCTGCACAGTATATTAAAATATATGGAACTTGGAATCAAATAAGAGCATTTGTGAATAATAAAGGTTTGGAATATCCTAAGGTAGGAAACACCTTATTGAAATAAGGACTCCTCTCTACAAATTTAAGCAATGAATAAAAAACCAAAAAATATAAAACAAAGTGATAACAGATTAGATGGTTTTAAGCCAAAGCTTAACAATTAACCCTGTTTCTCATAAAGCAAAGCATTTTGTAAATGCTAGCCATCAGTAATGCATTATGTCAAGTCCTAGAAAAGCATTAAACTAATTCAAATCCTTGGCATTTGGCCTTCTTAATTGAACATTTCATTTATTCATATCCCAATTAAGTAGCTTTAACCACCTCTCTGGGTATTATTCATCCTTTAATAATGATACAAGAAGAACAGAGCAAGGAAGATTCTTATTCATAGGAATAAATATACACACATGAGATGTCTTTCATTAATGAATGCCAGTAGTAATGTTCATCACTGACAGGGTACACAGTTAATGCTGATCTATGTTAAGTTTCATTTTGGTCAAGGATTTACATAAAGTCCCAGGAGTGCCTTCTCTTTCAGAGAAGAAACTGGTTTTCATTCATGGCAGTATTTTCGGCCCCCAGCATGGAAAAGTGGTTCACATATTGATATTGCTGTCAGAGTCAGAACACAGAAGGTGAGTCCCGTGACAGAATACTTCTGTTAAAAAAGATCCCTACATCATGAGTTTTTTAGTATAACCCCAAATATATTTATATGCATGAAAACCTAATCCAAATACTAGTGAGGTTGCAGAATTAAAGTTCGTTCACCATTTTTCCCCTTAGTGGCCCATGTAAGCATATCTTTAGAACAGTTATTCTCAACCAGAAGCAATTTTGCCCTCCCAGAGGACATTTGGCAATATTTGGAGACATTTTGGGTTTGAGTTGTCACAACTGTGTGGGTGGATACTACTGGCATTTATTTGATTGAGGCAAGCACAAGACAGGCCCAGAAACAAAGAATTACCCAGCCCAAAATCAATAGCACCAAGGCTGGGAAATCTTGCTCTGGAAGAATAAACTGTATATAAGTATGTAAAAGGCAAGCAGAAGGGCCTGGCAGGTGTGAGATTATCTGTCACTTTAGAAGGGAGATGGGGAGGGGCTCAAGAGGTTATTTTTTGTGAGGCTGTACTTTTTCTAGAAGTACAAGCAAACTTTAGACTCCTTGATTGTACCCAAGAATGTGTTTGATTCAATAGACGATAAAAGCAAAAGTCTTCAATAGTAAATGGAATAACAACAATGACCTTCAAGGCTCCCTCACAACCTTGTTAATCTGTGATCAAAGTACTATACTATTCATATAAAGATAATTTCTTTCTGCAACTTCCCCTGTATCCAACAAGATACTGGTTGTGATTGCTAAAAATGCATATCAGAAATACACTGAAATGTCTGATTATAATTTTGCAAACGTTATCTGTATAAAATTTGTGGAAGGTATACTTTCATACAAGGAAAGGATAATCACACCTTTGAATCTTTCCCTGTTTTTTTTTTATTTATATTTCAACTGATGAATTCTTGAAACCTACCTCATAAAACATAATTTGTGGCTGATCTCAATGAATAAAACATATTAATAAAATCTTAAATCTTGACTCAAGTTACCACAGATAGCTATTTTCTCCATAGGTCTCAAAAAACTGCTCAAAACTAAAATTATATTTACTTTAGTTTTAAACATATATTCATCCTTGATGATTCGGAATAAGAGATGGGGTTATAAATATCAAAACTGGCCAAGTATAGTGGTGCCCACATGCCTGCAATTCTAGCTACTTGGGAAGCCGAGGTGGGAGGATCACTTGAGCCCAGGAGTTCAAGACCAGCCTAGGCAACAAAGCAAGACCCTGTCTTAAAATTTAAAAAAATATATATCAGAACTGGAAGAAAGACACAACTCTAATAAGATTGATTTAGAGTTGAGTCTCAAATGTCCCATAAGGTGAGCCTTTTTTCTAAAGCAGTCTCATTTGCTCACTTTACTAATATTTAGTGGTATCCACTAATCTGTTCATACTCTGTTATATGAATAGATTCAGCAATACAAGAATGAAAGCAGCAGCTTCTGTTACGTGCTGGGAATTTGATCAGGCAGAAATAAATAGTACTATGGCAAAGTCTTAAGTAATTTGGGGTTATGAAGATGGGAAAGACTGTTTGTTGTGCCTTCCTGCTATGACTAAAGATACATAAGAAGTGAAAAACAAAAGGAAAACCTTACATCTAGAACTACCACAGAAATAAAATGACCACAAAGCAACATGCAGCAAGTTCTGATCAGTTAGCAGCATCCACAGATGTCATCCTAGGGTAAAAAGTGTCTGTAATACACATTTTTCACTTGGATTCTTATCAATAACAAAAGAATTGCCCATCACCCTCTTTATGGCCCTCTCCAATGTACACATCAGCAAATTCTGCAACCTCTCATTGGCATCTTTAGGCAATATCTTTCTTCTTTTCTCTTTTTTTTTGTGTGTGTGTAACATAAATTTTTATTTTTCTTTTTATATATATATATTTTTTATTTTTTTAATTATACTTTAAGTTTTAGGGTACATGTGCACAAAGTGCAGGTTTGTTACATATGTATACATGTGCCATGTTGGTGTGCTGCACCCAGTAACTCGTCATTTAACATTAGGTATATCTCCTAATGCTATCCCTCCCCCCTCCCCCCATCCCACAACAGGCCCCAGTGTGTGATGTTCCCCTTCCTGTGTCCATATGTTCTCATTGTTCAGTTCCTACCATGAGTGAGAACATGTGGTATTTGGTTTTCTGTCCTTGCGATAATTTGCTGAGAATGATGGTTTCCAGCTTCATCCATGTCACTACAAAGGACATGAACTCATCATTTTTTATGGCTGCATAGTATTCCATGGTGTATGTGTACCACATTTTCTTAATCCAGTCTATCATTGTTGGATATTTGGCTTGGTTCCAAGTCTTTGCTATTGTGAATAGTGCCTCAATAAACATACGTGTGCATGTGTCTTTATAGCAGCATGATTTATAATCCTTTGGGTATATACCCAGTAATGGGATGGCTGGGTTAAATGGTATTTCTAGTTCTAGATCCCTGAGGAATCACCACACTGATTTCCACAATGGTTGAACGAGTTTACAGTCCCTCCAACAGTGTAAAAGTGTTCCTATTTCTCCACATCCTCTCCAGCACCTGTTGTGTCCTGACTTTTTAATGATCGCCATTCTAACTGGTGTGAGATGGTATCTCATTGTGGTTGTGATTTGCATTTCTCTGATGGCCAGTGATGATGAGCATTTTTTCATGTGTCTTTTGGCTACATAAATGTCTTCTTTTGAGAAGTGTCTGTTCATATCCTTTGCCCACTTTTTGATTGGGTTGTTTTTTTTTTCTTGTAAATTTGTTTGAGTTCATTGTGGATTCTGGATATTAGCCCTCTGTCAGGTAAGTAGATTGCAAAAATTTTCTCCCATTCTGTAGGTTGCCTGTTCACTCTGATGGTAGTTTCTTTTGCTGTGCAGAAGCTCTTTAGTTTAATTAGATCCCATTTGTCAATTTTGGCTTTTGTTGCCATTGCTTTTGGTGAAATTGAGGCAATAATTAATAGCTTACCAACCAAAAAAAGTCCAGGACCAGACTGATTCACAGCCGAATTCTACCAGAGGTACCAGGAGGAGCTGGTTCCATTCCTTCTGAAACTATTCCAATCAATAGAGAAAGAGGGAATCCTCCCTAACTCATTTTATGAGGTCAGCATCATCCTGATACCAAAGCCTGGCAGAGACACAACAAAAAAAGAGAATTTTAGACCAATATCCCTGATGAACATCGATGCAAAAATCCTCAATAAAATATTGGCAAACCGAATCCAGCAGCACATCCAAAAGCATATCCACCACGATCAAGTGGGCTTCATCCCTGGGATGCAAGGCTGGTTCAACATACATAAATCAATAAATGTAATCCATCATATAAACAGAACCAAAGACAAAAACCACATGATTATCTCAATAGATGCAGAAAAGGCCTTTGACAAAATTCAACAGCCCTTCATGCTAAAAATTCTCAATAAATTAGGTATTGATGGGACATATCTCAAAATAATAAGAGCTATTTATGACAAATCCACAGCCAATATGATACTGAATGGGCAAAAACTGGAAGCATTCCCTTTGAAAACTGGCACAAGACAGGGATGCCCTCTCTCACCACTCCTATTCAGCATTGTGTTGGAAGTTCTGTCCAGGGCAATTAGGCAGGAGAAAGAAATAAAGGGCATTCAATTAGGAAAAGAGGAAGTCAAATTGTCTCTGTTTGCAGATGACATGATTGTATATTTAGAAAACCCCATCGTCTCATCCCAAAATCTCCTTAAGCTGATAAGCAAATTCAGCAAAGTCTCAAGATACAAAATCAATGTGCAAAAATCACAAGCATTCTTATACACCAATAACAGACAAACAGAGAGTCAAATCATGAGTGAACTCCCATTCACAATTGCTTCAAAGAGAATAAAACACCTAGGAATCCAATTTACTATGGATGTGAAGGACCTCTTCAAGGAGAACTACAAACCACTGCTCAATGAAATAAAAGAGGATACAGGCCGGGCGCGGTGGCTCACGCCTGTAATCCCATCCCTTTGGGAGGCCGAGGTGGGCGGGTGGATCACGAGGTCAGGAGATCGAGACCTGGCTAACATGGTGAAACCCCGTCTCTACTAAAAATATAAAAAAAAAATTAGCCGGGTGTGGTGGCAGGCGCCTGTTGTCCCAGCTACTCGGAAGGCTGAGGCAGGAGAATGGCATGAACCCAGTGAACCCAGGAGGTGGAGGTTGCAGTGAGCTGAAATTGCGCCATTGCACTCCAGCCTGGGCAACAGAGCAAGACTCCATCTCCAAAAAAAAAAAAAAAGGATACAAACAAATGAAAGAACATTCCATGCTCATGGGTAGAAAGAATCAATATCGTGGAAATGGCCATACTCCCCAAGGTAATTTATAGATTCAGTGCCATCCCCATCAAGCTACCAATGACTTTCTTCACAGAATTGGAAAAAACTACTTTAAGTTCATATGGAACCAAAAAAGAGCCCGCATTGCCAAGTCAATCCTCAGCCAAAAGAACAAAGCCAGAGGCATCACGCTACCTGACTTCAAACTTTACTACAAGGCTACAGTAACCAAAACAGCATGGTACTGGTACCAAAACAGAGATATAGACCAATGGAACAGAACAGAGCCCTCAGAAATAATGCCACACATCTACAACTGTCTGATCTTTGACAAACCTGACAAAAACAAGCAATGGGGAAGGATTCTCTATTTAATAAATGGTGCTGGGAAAACTGGCTAGCCATATGTAGAAAGCTGAAACTGGATCCCTTCCTTACACCTTATACAAAAATTAATTCAAGATGGATTAAAGACTTAAATATTAGACCTAAAACCATAAAAACTCTAGAAGAAAACCTAGGTAATACCATTCAGGACATAGGCATGGGCAAGGACTTCATGTCTAAGACGATCGGGTTTTCTAAATATAGAATCATGTCATCTGCAAACAGAGACAATTTAATTTCCTCTTTTCCTAATTGAATGCCCTTTATTTCTTTCTCTTTCCTGATTGCCCTGGCCAGAACTTCCAATACTATGTTGAAAAGGGGTGGTGAGAGAGGGCATCCTTGTCTTGTGCTGGTTTTCAAAGGGAATGCTTCCAGTTTTTGCCCATTCAGTAAGATATTGGCTGTGGGTTTGTCATAAATAGCTCTTATTATTTTGAGATACGTTCCATCAATACCTAGTTTATTGAGAGTTTTTGGCATGAAGGGCTGTTGAATTTTGTGGAAGGCCTTTTCTGCATCTGTTGAGGTAATCATGTGGTTTTTGTCTTTGGTTCTGTTTAGTGATGGATTACATTTATTGATTTATGTATGTTGAACCAGCCCTGCATCCCAGGGATGAAGCCAACTTGATTGTGGTGGATAAGCTTTTTGATGTGCTGCTGTATTCAGTTTGCCAGGAAGGCTATCAATTATTGCCTCAATTCCAGAGCCTGTTATTGGTCTATTCAGCAATTCAAATTTTTCCTGGTTTAGTCTTGGGAGGGTGTATGTGTCCAGGAATTTATCCATTTCTTCTAGATTTTCTAGTTTATTTGCATAGCGGTGTTTATAGTATTCTCTGATGGTAGTTTGTATTTCTGTGGGATCAGTGGTGACATCCCCTTTATCATTTTTTATTGCATCTATTTGATTCTTCTCTCTTTTCTTCTTTATTAGTGTTGCTAGTGGTCTGCCTGTTTTGCTGATCTTTTCAAAAAACCAGCTCCTAGACTCACTGATTTTTTGAAGGGTTTTTTGTGTCTCTATCTCCTTCAGTTCTGCTCTTATCTTAGTTATTTCTTGCCTTCTGCTAGCTTTTGATTTTGTTTGCTCTTGCTTCTCTAGTTCTTTTAATTGTGATATTAGGGTGTTGATTTTAGATCTTTCCTTCTTTCTCTTGTGGGCATTTAGTGCTATAACTTTCCCTCTACACACTGCTTTAAATGTGTCCCAGAGATTCTGGTTTATTGTGTCTTTGTTCTCATTGGTTTCAAAGAACATCTTTATTTCTGCCTTCATTTTGTTATTTACCCATTAGTCATTCCAGAGCAGCTTGTTCTGTTTCCATGTGGTTGTGCAGTTTTGAGTGAGTGTCTTAATCCTGAGTTCTAATTTGAATGCACTGTGGTCTAAGGGATAGTTTGTCGTGATTTCTATTATTTACATTTGCTGAGGAGTATTTTTCTACCAATTATGTGGTCAATTTTAGAATATGTGCAATGTGGTGCTGAGAAGAGTGTATATTCTATTGATTTTGGGTGGAGAGTTCTGTAGATGTCTATTAGGTCTGCTTGGTCCAGAGCTGAGTTCAAGTCCTGGATTTCCTTGTTAACCTTCTGTCTCGTTGATCTGTCTAATATTGACAGTGGGGTGTTAAAGTCTCCCATTATTATTGTGTGGAAGTCTAAGTTTCTTTGTATGTCTCTCAGGACTTGCTTTATGAATCTGCGTGCTCCTGTATTGGGTGCATAAATATTTAGGATAGTTAGCTCTTCTTGTTGAGTTGATCCTTTTACCATTATGTAGTGGCCTTCTTTGTCTCTTTTGATCTTTGTTGTTTTAAAGTCTGTTTTATTAGAGACTAAGATTGCAACCTCTGCTTTTTTTTGCTTGGCATTTGCTTGGTAGATCTTCCTCTATCCCTTTATTTTGAGCCTATATGCATCTTTGCACATGAGATGGGTCTCCTGAATACAGCACACCAATCGGTCTTGACTCTTTATCCAATTTGTCAGTCTATGTCTTTTAATTGGGGTACTTATCCCATTTACATTTAAGGTTAATATTGTTATGTTTGAAATTGATCCTGTCATTATGATGTTTGCTGGTTATTTTGCCGGTTAATTGATGTAGTTTCTTCATAGCATCAGTGGTCTTTATCATTTGGCATTTGTTTTGCAGTGGCTGGTACCTGTTGTTCCTTTCCATATTTAGTGCTCCTTCAGGTGCTTTGGTAAGGCAGGCCTGGTGGTGATAAAATCTCTCAGCATTTGCTTGTCTGTAAAGGGTTTTATTTCTCCTTCACTTATGAAGCTTAATTTGTCTGGGTATGAGATTCTGGGTTGAAAATTCTTCACTTTAAGAATGTTGAATAATTCAGGACACAGGCATGGGCAAGGACTTCATGTCTAAAACACCAAAAGCAATGGCAACAAAAGCCAAAATTGACAAATGGGATCTAATTAAACTAAAGAGCTTCTGCACAGCAAAAGAAACTACCATCAGAGTGAACAGGCAACCTACAAAATGGGAGAAAATTTTCACAACCTACTAATCTGACAAAGGGCTAATATCCAGAATCTACAATGAACTCAAACAAATTTACAAGAAAAAAAACAAACAACCCCATCAAAAAGTGGGTGAAGGATATGAACAGACACTTCTCAAAAGAAGACATTTATGCAGCCAAAAGACACATGAAAAAATGCTCATCATCACTGGCCATCAGAGAAATGCAAATCAAAACCACAATGAGATACCATCTCACACCAGTTAGAATGGCAATTGTTAAAAAGTCAGGGAACAACAGGTGCTGGAGAGGATGTGGAGAAATAGGAACACTTTTACACTGTTGGTGGGACTGTAAACAAGTTCAACCATTGTGGAAGTCAGTGTGGTGATTCCTCAGGGATCTAGAACTAGAAATACCATTTGACCCAGCCATCCCATTACTGGGTATATACCCAAAGGATTATAAATCATGCTGCTAGAAAGAAACATGCACACGTAAGTTTATTGCAGCACTATTCACAATAGCAAAGACTTGGAACCAAGCCAAATATCCAACAATGATAGATTGGATTAAGAAAATGTGGCACACATATCACCATGGAATACTATGCAGCCATAAAAAATGATGAGTTCATGTCCTTTGTAGGGACATGGATGAAATCGGAAATCATCATTCTCAGTAAACTATCACAAGGACAAAAAAACAAACACCACATGTTCTCACTCATAGGTGGGAATTGAACGATGAGAACACATGGACACAGGAAGGGGAACATCACACTCTGGGGACTGTTGTGGGGTGGGGGGAGGGCAGAGGGATAGCATTAGGAAATATACCTAATGCTAAATGGCGAGTTAATGGGTGCAGCACACCAGCATGGCACATGTATACATATGTAACAAACCTGCACATTGTGCACATGTACCCTAAAACTTAATGTATAATAATAATAATAATAATAATAATAATAAAGAATGTTGAATATTGGCCCCCACTGTCTTCTGGCTTGTAGGGTGTCTGCAGAGAGATCTGCTGTTAGTCTGATGGACTTCCCTTTGTGGGTAACCCCACCTTTCTCTCTGGCTGCCCTTAACATTTTTTCCTTCATTTCATCCTTGGTGAATCTGGCAATTGTGTGTCTTCGGTTTGCTCTTCTCAAGGAGTATATTTGTATTTTCTGAATATGAATGTTGGCCTGCCTTCCTAGGTTAGGGAAGTTTTCCTGGATAATATCCTGAAGAGTGTTTTCTAACTTGGTTCCATTCTCCCCATCGGTTTCCAGTACACCAATCAAATGTAGATTTGGTCTTTTCACATAGTCCCATTTTCTTGGAGGCTTTGTTCATTTCTTTTCACTGTTTTTTCTCGAATCTTGTCTTCTCACTTTATTTTATTAATTTGATCTTCAATCACTGATATCCTTTCTTCCACTTGATCGAATTGGCTATTGAAGCTTGTTCATGAGTAACAAAGTTCTTGTGCCATGGTTTTCAGCTCTGTTAGGTCATTTAAGGTATTTCCTACACTGTTAATTCTAGTTAGCCATTCATGTAACATTTTTTCAAGGTTTTTAGCATCCTTGTGATGGGTTAGAACATGCTCCTTTAGCTCGGAGAAGTTTGTTATTACCAACCGTCTGAAGCCTACTTCTGTCAACTCGTCAAACCCGTTCTCTGTCCAGCTTTGTTCCGTTGCTGGCGAGGAGCTGCAATCCTTTGGAGGGGAAGAGGCGCTCTGTTTTTTGCAATTTTCAGCTTTTCTCCTCTGGTTTTTCCCCATCTTTGTGGGTTTATCTACCTTTGGTCTTTGATGTTGGTGACCTACAGATGGGGTTTTGGTGTGGATGTCCTTTTTGTTGATGTTGATGCTATTTCTTTCTGTTTGTTTTTTTTCCTTCTAATGGTCAGACCCCTGAGCTGCAGGTCTGTTGGAGTTTGCAGGAGGTCCACTCTAGACCCTGTTTGCTTGGATATCACCAGTGGAGGCTGTAGAACAGCAAATATTGCTGTCTGATCCTTCCTCTGGAAGCTTTGTCCCAGAGGGTCACCTGCCTATTTGAGGTGTCTGTTGGCCCCTACTGGGAGGCATTTCCCAGTCAGGCTACACGGGGGTCAGGGACCCGCTTGAGGAGGCATTCTGTCCATTCTCAGAGCTTGAACGCTGAGCTGAGAGAACCACTGCTCTCTTCAGAGCTGTCAGGGACATTTAAGTCTGCAGAAGCTGTCTGCTGCCTTTTGTTCTACTATGCCCTGCCCTCAGAGGTGGAATCTATAGAGGCAGTAGGCCTTGCTGAGTTGTGGTGGGCTCTGCCCAGTTCGTGCTTCCAGGCCACTTTGTTTACACTGTGAGTTACTCAAGCTTCAGCAATGGCAGACGCCCCTCCCCCTGTCAAGCTGCATCATTGCAGATCGATCTCAGACTGCTGCACTAGCAGTGAGCAAGGCTTCATGGGTGTGGGACCTGCTGAACCAGGCACAGGAGGGTATCTCCTGGTCTGCTGGTTGCTAAGACTGTGGGAAAAGCACCATATTTGGTCAGGAGTGTACTGTTTCTCCAGGTACGGTCTGTCACAGCTTCCCTTGGCTAGGAAAGGGAAATCCTCCCACCCCTTGCACTTCCCGAGTGAGGTATGCCCCGCCCTGCTTCAGCTCACCCTCCGTGGGCTGCACCCACTGTCCAACCAGCCCCAGTGTGATGAACTAGGTACCTCAGTTGGAAATGCAGAAATCACCCTTCTGCATTGATCTAGCTGGGAGCTGCAGACCAGAGCTGTTGCTATTCAGCCATCTTGGAAGCAACCCTGAGAATTTCAAAATAAGTCTTTTGGAATCCTTACAGTGAGAATAAATTGATTAACAGCTGATCAATACAATAGCCATTTTTTACTTAGGTTATTAAAAATTAATATCTTTGTGTTAAAAACAAATGTTTTCACTTCCTCTGTCGGTAAATAGCATCATTATCTGTCTAGTGGTCTAAACCAGGAGAATCACTTTCCATTTTCTTTATCTCCAACCCATACTGGAGTGTGAGGTTCTGTTGGTTATACCTCCTGGTTATCATTTGGCATTCTTTCTTCCCAATCATGCGACCTCAGCCTTAGTTCAGAATTATAATATCTGGCCTACTCTATAGCCGATAGGTTGGTGTGTACATCTGGTAGATATTGTTCTAAACTGTATATATGATCTTAGTGACATCAATGGTACAATTTCACTTAGAGAATAAAGACTAACATTTTCCTTATGATCTGGATACCCTTTTATATTATGAGATCTGTCCATCCCTCAGCCCTACTTCCTATCATTTCCATGTGACAACATACACTAGAGTTCAATGCAGTTTTCATGCCATTTTGGACAAGTGAAATTTTTTTTTGAGGTTTCATCTTTGACTCATGAGTTTATAGATGTGTGTTGTCTACTTTTCAAATATTCAGTGATTTCTCAGCTACCTTTCTGTTACTGATTTCTAGTTTAATTCACTGAGTCCTGAGAACATACTTTGCATGGCTTTTATTCTTTTAAATTTGTTGGTATATGGTTTATGGACCAGAATGTGGTTTATTTTGATGAATGTTTCATGTATGCTTAAAAACAATGTGTATTCTGACATTTCAAGGAGTATTCTATGAATGTCAAGTAGATCACATTGATAGTGCTATTCAGGTCATCTATATCTTTACTGATTTTCTGCCTGCTTGCTCTATCAATCACTGACAGAGATATGTTGAAGTCTCCAGCTGGAAGAATGGATTCATCTGTTTCTTTTTGCAGTTTTATTTGGTTTTGCTTCATGTGTTTTTATGTTTTTTTGTAAAGTGCATACACAGGATTATGTCTTTTTGGAGAATTGATCCCTTTATCATTCTGTACTATCTCTATTCTGATAATTTTCTTTGTTCCGATGTCTGATTTGTCTGAAACTAATATAAGTACCCCAAATTTATCTTGATTGGGGTTAACATGATATATTTTTCTCCATATCTATACTTTGAACCCATCTGAATCTTTATTTTTAAGATGTTTCTTATAGATAACATGTAGTTGAATCTTGTTTTTTATTTAATCCAACCTGACAATATCTATATTTTATTTTATTATTTTTAGAGACTTTATTAACTTTTAGAAAAATTATTATTAACTAAATTTCACAGTTTATCATAGGGTCCAATTTTGGGTTGTATATTCTATGAGTTTTGACAAATGCATAATGTCATGTCTCCACCATCACAGTATCATACAGAATAATTTCAGTGCCCTAAAAATCCCCTATGATTCATCTATTCATCTCTCCCCTCTTCTTCCTGCCCATAATGGAACTCCTGGCAACAGCCAGTCCTTTTATTGTCTCTATAATTTTGTCTTTTATACTATATTATATAGTTGGAAACATACAGGGTGCAGACTTTTCAAACTAACATCTTTTACTTAGCAATATGCACTTAAAAACCTTCTTAAGTTCTTTTAGTTTTTTCATAGCTTGCTAACACATTTCTTTTTATCAGCAAATGATAATAAATTTTATGAATGTACCAGAAGTGTGTAATTTAAATTTGGTGTAAAGAAACACATCTTTATTACTTTCAATTTTTGGCAATTATGAATAAAACTGTTATAAACATTTGTGTGCAGGTTTTTGTTTTAGATCTTTGTTGATTGTTTTCATTGTAGTTTTATAGTTTTCCTAATACAGATCTTATTGTCAGCTTTATAAATAAGTATTTAATTTTTTTGATTGGTGCTGATGTAAATGCTGTTTTTAATGTCAAATTTCACTTGTTCACTGCTGGTATACAGGAGAGCAATTGAATTTTGTTTATTAACCTCATATCTGGCACCCTTGCTATAATTGCTTATTAGTTCCAGGAAATTTGTTTGTTGTTGTTAATTCATTCAGATTTTCTACATAATCATGTCATCCTCAAACAGTTTTTTTTCCCTAATCTGTACATCTTATTTCCTTTTCTTTTCTTATTGCGTTAGTTAGGATTTCCAGTAAAATGATGAATAATAATTGTGAAAGGGGATATTCTTGCCTTATCCCCAATATTAAAGTGAATGTATTTAGGTATTATAATAGATGTAGGTTTAAAAAACAAATTTTTAGAACAAGTTGTGGAAGTTCTGCTCTATTTCTAGTTTGTTAGGAGTTTTTATCATGGACAGGTGTGGAATTTTACACATGCTTTTTTTCTGCATCTGTTGATGTGATCACATGGTTTTTATTATTTTGTGTGTTGATATGATGAATTATATTTATTTTTTAAACATTTAAAGGCTGTTGAACCAGCCTTACATACCTGGAGTAGAACATGGAAGATTGTGGCATATAATTATTTTTGTACATTGTTCATTTCAATTTGCTGATATTTTATTGAGAAGTTTTGCATCAATATTCATGAAACATTTAAAAATATTTAGTGACTGCCTTGGAGTTTACAATATGTAGCTTTTAGAACCTATAGCCTAATCCACTTTCAAATAACACTGTACAACTTCACATGTTGTATAGATACTTTATAAGAAAGTATTCCCAGTTCCACCCTTCAGTTCCTGTGAACTTGCTGCAATTCATTTCACCTATCCATATGCTATAATGACCCAATATATTGTTGCTATTATCACTTTTAACAAACAGTTATCTTTTAGGTCAATTAAGAATTAAAAAAGTGTTACCTTCATTTATTCTTTTTCTCACACTCTTTATTTATTTATGTAGATCCAAGCTCCTGATCTATATTATTTATGTTCTGCCTAAAGAACTTCTTTTAAAATTTCTTGCAGGGCAGGTCTGCTGTGTATGAATTCCCTTAATGCATATTTGTCTGAGAAAGGGTTTTTATCTCTCTCTTATATTACCCATCTAGTCTTGCATTTTCATTTTGTCCATTAGGCTCCTTAACCCTTTAATAATAGTTATTTTAAATTCCTTTCTGATAGTTCCAACATCTAAGTGAAATCCGATTCTAGTTCTGATGATTGATTTGTTTATTCAGATTGTGTTTTTCTCGCCTTTTGCCGTGTCTTGCAATTTTTTTGTTGTTGTTGAAATATGGACATGTTGTACCAGATTATAGGAGCTGAGGTAAACAAGTCTGTAGTGTGAGAGTTTATGCTAATCTGGATAAGAATTGGGCTGGGTTTAATGTCAGCTGTAGCTGTAGGTGCCAGGGGCTTTGGTTTCTCTTGTGTTCTCATTTTTATCTTGACTTGACTTTGGCTTCCGTAAATACTCTCCCTCAGAGAAAATCCATGTCTTACTACCCTTTCAGCTGTAACCCATTATTATTATTCTGGGTCCCTGTTGAATAGTACAGTGTTGGGGAACAGAAATATTCTATAATCTTCTGGTTACAGCTCAGCATTTACTGGGCTCTCAAGGCTGTAACCTTCACAAGTGATTTTTCAAAGAGTGCAGCATCCCCAACTCCATCTTTTATCCCTCTACTTCTTTTCCTGCCAGAAACATTCCTTATCTATTTACTTAAGCTATGACCCCTGTTGAGTGATTTTTCCCTTAGCTGAGACAGGAGAATGGAAGGGGCTGAATTAGGAGGAATTCTCTCCTCTCATCCCGGATAAGGTTCTGGCAAAGCATTTTTAACCTGGAGAGCAGGTCTTGATTATGGACTTATAGAGTAGACTTTGGGCTTATTTCACAACTATTCTCTTCTCTGCCCACCCTTCAACCCATCAGAGCCACAGGACATATTTCTTGGATATTTACTGTGAGAAGCTAGTGGGATTCCTGAAGGTAAAGCTCACAAAAGTATAGAGTTTCCCTCAAGATTGCAGCACCAAGATTTTCACTCCAAAGCTAGTCCACATTCAGCTTCCTATAATTCATCAAAATTACTATTTGAGTCTTCCTACCCGGTTATGGCTCCTGTGGCTGCTTCCTCAGGTGAACAAATCTCACCTCTGACTCTCTGTATCCTCCTGTGTCTCCAGATTTGAGAACGGTGGTTTGATCTAAGGCCTGAGATTTCTGATGGGTCTAAGAAAAGTCACTGATTTTCAGTTTTCCCAGTTTTTTTTTTTTTCTGTTATAAGAATGGAAGCAATTAGTTTAAAGCTCTTTACATGTTGAAATCTGATGTCCTGTCATGCCACTTCTACCATTGTGCCTTTGGATATATTTTCTACCTCATCCTATAATGCCATTTCCAAATTACTCTTTAGAACTCACCTCAAGGCTGGGCATGGTGGCTCATGCCTGTAATCCCAGCACTTTTAGGGGCTGAGGCAGGTAGATCACCTGAGGTCAGGTGTTCGAGACCAGCCTGACCAATATGGTGAAACCCCATCTCTACTAAAAATACAAAATAAGCCAGGTGTGGTGGTGCATGCCTGTAATCCCAGCTACTTGGGAGGTTGAGGCAGGAGAATCGCTTGAACATGGGAGACAGAGGTTGCAGTGAGGCGAGATCGTGCCACTGTACTCCAGCCTGGGCAACAAGAGCATAACTCCATCTCAAAAAACAAGCAAGCAAGCAAGCAAACAAAAAACAAACAAAAAACTCACCTCAAATATCATTTCAAACAATGGAATATCTTCTATTTGTCTGCCCGCCCTGAAGTCTAAAATGGTTAATTTTGCTTTCCTGTGGCTTTCAGAATATCTAAAATACTATATTTACTATACAACTTTTTTACTTCTATATATACTTGTATCTTTCATTGTGACCTGTGTATTTAATTCACCTGTGTGTTTCAAGTGTTTAGGAAACATGCCAATACCTAATATACCCTCAACAAATAGTTTTTAATAGATAAATTAATCATTACAAATTATAAGGCTTAATTTTGTAAGAATGGAACCAGCCTCTTCGTGATTTTTGGTCTAATTAACCATAACCAATATTGTATGAACAAACTTTATTCACTTGGCTGTTTTCCTTTCAGCTTAAACCTTACAGCTGTGTAGATAACTGCTGTAGGTTATTGCAAACACTTGCCATAAGGACAACAGAACTTATGTTCCTGCTCTTTCTCCCACCTTAGGTGATAGTCAGCTGTGATTGAAAAATAATGTAAAATGGAAGATTTGATCAACACAAGTAGCTTCAAAAAAGATATGGTATATACATATATATATATTTGAAATATGACATTTAATTTTAATATATTTATAATGAAAGCTGTTTATATTATATGGTTTTATGTAAGGCTCATTTTTAAATTTATATACGTTTCTCCTTAAGTGTAATAAGGGTTCTTTGTGGTAAGGACTGTATTTTATCCAGTCATTCTCTAAAGCACCAAGTAGAGTGACGGGATGATATTAGACACTTAAAGAGTCACTGTATACATGAACATTATTAATTAGCCCAATGTTTGAAATAAACTATTTCTGCTCTTTTTTGAATAATTGCATTAAAATATTACTGTAAATGCTAACATTTAAAACTCTGTTAGATGCCTTTATGTTATGTAGAGAATCCTCTCTGTCCTGCTAATAACTAGCTTTAAGTAGAATGTCAGTTTCAGAACCTGTATTCCAGGAATGTCATCCAGTAACATGACAGCATGGCATGCTTTATTGTAAAACACTGTGGGTGGATTCTCCATATACATATCTTCTTCTGTATTAAACTTCTCAATTGTTTCACAAATAAAAACAGTGCTTTTAGTGTATCTGCCAAAAGTTGACAATCTGAATTATTTATGGATGGTTTAGATCCTAGGGCAATTTCCTGCTTGAATATTTCATGTAATTGACTGTAAATATGAAAGTAGAGAGAATGTTGGGTTGATTTTTCTCAGTCTGAAACAAATCTGCGTCTTCCAATTATACAGCTTCCCTTAGGAATATCATGAAAATAAATGGGTTGGATTGCTACATACAGTGACTGGGCAGTTGAATAGTATTTTAAATTTGTATTATTTTTCATGTTTTAATGTCTGCTTTTGTTTAGTTCATTTCTAATCTCCAACACTCAGAATTATCTGTCACTCACTCATCTGTATCCAGGAAATTAGCAAGATGCATAACATAGGACAGATTTATCAATAGTAGAAAGAACTTCCTTTGAGCAACATTTATGATTGACATTCAGAAACAAGATGATATCAATATGTAAGTCATAATGTTATAAAGTTTGCTAGCAATGGATGATAAAATTAATATATAGAAAGATACAAATAACCCTGAAGAGGTGAAGAAGCTCATTTGAACATAGAAAACCAAAAGACCAATTTAGAAAGCCTTCAAATCTTCTCTACTTTTGGGTCATAGTGTTAGGCAATACCTCCAATAATAGTAGCAGTTATTTCATCTGAATGCAGGTGTACCTCTAGTTGTAACCACAGTTGTTTCTTACTCATGACGGTCCAAGTTCACATGCTCTTTAAATTTTTTGGAGGCAGTGCAAGTGAGGGATGTCTTAAGCAGAGCAGAAATCTAAAGCAATATTTTTGTTTGTTTGTTTTTTAAGTTATAGAGTTCTTTACCTGAGTTCCAGGGACCCTCAAGGACCCCATAAATAGATGAATATTTTAATATAATTGGTTTACTTTGCCGTTTTACTGTCTTATTTATTTAAAAACCTTATTCTGAGATAGGGTCCATAGACTTCTTCACACTGCTAAAGAGATTCATTATAGATACAAAAAAAGCTGTTAGCATATATTAGTGACAAAATTAGAAATTTGTTTTGAATGTCATAGAAGCAAATAATGTATTGACTTATTTTTCAAATAGAATTGACTAAGCTAATTGTCTAATTTTATCCTGTCAATGCAGTCTCATTTCGTAATGCTCTAGTAGAATATTCAGAAAGCTCCGTCAATAAGAAGCCATCCATTTACAAGTCACAGGACCATCAATGGAGGCATTTCTGGCATTGTCAATTCTTTTTTAAGTGGGTGATTTGTGATCAACTATTCCTGAGACTAAGTACCTACCACAAAAATTATGTGTTTGTTTTAAACTGTTAGTTGACTTGTCATAGACATATTTGTGTTTCCTATTTTAGTGGTCAGTATAATCACAAACAGATGTTGCAGAGGCAGCTGTTGATAGAGGAACCTATAAGACTCAGGAATATGACACACATTTAACGTAAGTTTAGGAAATAGAAGTGGACCTTTTTCAGTGTAATATTTCTCCTATTTACCCATCATTCCCACACATTTCTTTGAGGGTAAATCGTTTTAGAGCTCTGCTAACAGGCAAATCTGTTCTTCTAGGGCTAGGCAAATTCATTACTTAACATCACCCTTTGATCATAGCAGTTCATCTGATTAGCCCTTTTCCTCTAGAAAATTGATTTTCAAACTTTGGGCCATCATTTAGTTATAGATTATGAAATCAGTTTAATAAATCATACCCAGTATTTCTTTTTATGTAGAAGTGCATAAATGGAACATATCAAGTCTGTCATATGTATTAATGATAAATATTGTTTTGTGAAAATTTGTGGGGTTTTTTGGTGTATTTATGTGTGTGGTGGGTAGAAGGTAGAGTCATATGTATGTTTACTACATTGAAATATAAAATGTATTTCTTATGGCAGGCTATTGTCAAATAAGACTTGAACTGATTGCCCTAAAAAGTTTTGGAAATCACAGGTAAATTAGTGTGGAACTGAGGGAGAGTCAAGAAAATGTGGAAACAAATAGATGACTTAGTGTATAGGAAGCTAGGGACATTAGCACCTAATGACTGGCAAAAATGGTATTGAATATTATTACTAGTGTTCAATACAATCATTATACTTGATGTTTCTTGAGTGCTTACTGTCTGCCAGGATATGTTATAAGAAATTTCCATTGGCTAACGCACTTAATGTTCCCGATGATGCTTCGTATGTTATATAGGTAGTATTGCTATTTCTATTTTACTAATGAGAGAAGAAAGGTACAGATATGCTTAGCAACTCAACCAACATCTTTTAGCTTAGTGAGTGGCAAATTTGAGAATCAAACCTAGGTTCTCCAACTATAAAGTTTATGCTCTTAACACTATAGTAAATTGCTTCCCATCTTAAAGGAGATTGAAACATTAAAAAGAAAAGCAAGAATTGACTGCTCCAAATTTATTTTTAGAAAGGACTGTATATAAAACCATCCTCCCCTAAAATAAGTTCCAGACAATACAAGACCAGGGCTTTCAGTACCTAGCCTATTTAATTTTGTAAATGAGTTTTTTTTTGCAGAAGGTTTTAAAACTAGCTAAAAGGTTAATGAGCTTGATACAGTGGGCTTGTAGACTTGTGAAAGAGCCATACTGGCTGGCTAGAGAACTGCAAATTTAGCTCCTATCAAATTGACATATATTGTACAACTCTGATCTTCCGTATTGAATTTTTAAATGACAATACAATTTCAGTACATTTGCTCAAATGCTTTTAACTTTCTTCACAAAGGCTGCAAACTCTCCAGAAATACAAACAAAACTAAAATCACCGTTTCAAATTTCAGGCAGCTGAAAAGGATTCTGCTGCTGATGCAGCAACATGAAGTGAAGAGGAAGTGGTTCAGTTTAATGCTTTCCTTAGTATATACCAGTACAAATTATGCTTCTATCAACTTTAATGATATATCCCTTGTGGATTGCTAACTAGCAGTCATGGCAAGCCAAGGTGAAGTGACTGGGTGATTTCAGAGCTGATATCTTCAGTCTTGTGGGAGCTGATCTTGTCCATCTCTTGGACATGTGCTCTCTGCATATCAGAAAATACTGTTGATCACATCAGAGCATTTGTGAATCCAGTGATTTTCCTTCACCAAATGTTCTAGTCTTTTTAGATCTTTGTCTGTGGTGTCACAGCTGAGTGAGCAATTTCTGGATCCCTGAATTTCCCTTGAGGGGTAAACTGTCAACATCTATGTTCATCATGGAAACCTTAAACTAGAGAAAAATAATCTGATTTTAATCATGATTTTATATGTAAAATGAAGCCTCTTTAGAACTTGTAGCTTTCTGAATTTGCCCCTTCGTGAGTTTACTTAATATAAATTGCTAAATGATTGTCAGTTCCCCCAATGAAATTTTTATTTTGTTTTGCTTCCTCACCTTCTCCCTTAGTCTCCTCCTTCCTTCTTTCCTTCTCTTTCATCCCCTCTTTCTTCCTTTTTTTCAGTATTTTATCCCTTTCAACATTTACTGAAATACTGCTATGTGCTAGACACCGTGGGTGTGACTAGGCATACAGAAACATTCCTTGCCTGTGAGGGGCACACACTGACCTCTTGCTATTCATTTTAATCATGAAATATGAAACTTTCTTATTTCATTTTTTTCCAACACCAGTCTTGCCCATATTCTGTCTCCTGTTCTCCCCATGGGCATGGCTGATTTATGCCAAAGTACTGGGTGTACCTGGTTGGGTTTATCCTGTCTGAAACTGCTGGAAATAACAAAGCTAGATGAGGACTTTCCTTTTGCTTCAGAGCAATGAAATCGGATCTAAGTTTAATGGAAGATATAATGAAAAAGAGAGGGAGGGGCTTGGGATTCAGTCCTGTAGGGTGATGCTGAGGAGGCAACATTTCTACTTTTTAACCTATTGTGGTCACTGCCCAGTTACCTGAGCCTGTAAGTGTCCTAGCAGGAGTAAAAGCATTGGGTATATATTTTAAAAATTACATGTGACTAGTTATGTTATCCCTTATCATTAGTCACTCTTATTGCTCTTGTGGTTCATTCTCTATATGGTCATTTAAAATCACCTTTCTAACATAAAAATCTGATGCAAAGTATTGGTCCTGGGTGTGTCTGTGAGGGTGTTGCCAAAGGAGATTAACATTTGAGTCAGTGGGCTGGGGAAGGCAGACCCACCCTTAATCTGGGTAGGCACCATCTAATCAGCTGCCAGTGAATATAAAGCAGGCAGAACAGTGTGAAAGGGCTAGACTGGCTTAGCCTCCCAGCCTGCATCTTTCTCCTGTGCTGGAAGCTTCATGCCCTTGAACATCGGACTCCAAGTTCTTCAGCTTTGGGACTTGGACTGGCTTCCTTGCTCCTCAGCTTGCAGACAGCCTCTTGTGGGACCTTGTGATTGTGTGAATTAATACTTCTTAATAAACTCCATGTATATATCCTATATAGATATCTATATCGAATATATATGTATCAATATAGATATCTTTATAGGATATATATATCCTGATATATATATATTTTATACATATATTTTATATATCTCCTATTAGTGCTATCCCTCTAGAGAACCCTGACTAATACAGATTTTGGTACCAGGAGTGGTTCTAGAGAAACAGAATATTAAAGATGGAGTTCTTTCATTGGTTTGGGGGTTTCTGGAGCTGGCTGCTTAATATGATTAGACCCCAAAATGCTAAGGATTCTACTTCTAATAGTATAGAGAACACTGATAGTCCTTGGCCTGAACTGTTTAGAGAGTTAATAAATGCATTTGACCCTCCTGATTCACCACTTGTGAGAAGCAAGGAGTTTGGTGACTCTATACATAATAACTTTGACCATATGTAGAGAACCAAGGAACAAAATGAAGCTGTTTGGTTGGTTGCTCCTAAGTTCACAGGACAAAGTGATGACAGAAAGTGATCAACTCAAGGATTCTAACTCCCAGCTTCAGAAACAGATACTGAGCCTCAAGTCTCCTAAGATTGCCCTGAGACGGAGTCTTATCTCCTGTAAAGAAAGAGCTGAAATTGTGGGAAATCAGAAACAAGCTTGTGTCATGCAAGTGGCTGACCTGCAATGAAAGATGCATGCACAGCCTCACCAGGTGTTTACTGTTAAAGTGAAGGCATTGATTGGAAAAGAATGGGACCCTGCAAATTGGAATGGGGACATGTGGGAGGACCCTGTTGAAGTTGGGGACATTGAGCTTGTACACTCTGATGAGCCGTTCTTGCCAGAAGAAACAGCTTCCCCATCCCCAGTAGTGGCAACATCCCCTCCCTGACCTACGCTGCCATCAGCCTTTCCATGTTTGTCTGAGGAGATAAGCCCTGCATTGCCTGAGGCAACAGTTATGTCCTCCCCTGAGGCAGTTGCCAGGTAAGATAATGTTGATTATCCTCAGGAACTACCCCCAACACCCTCGTTTGCTTCCAGACCTGTAACTAGATTCAAATACCGTCAGGCTCCCAGAGGTGAGGCTCAGAATATGACTCATGAGGAGGTGTCCTATACCTGAAAAGAACTGCTTGAGTTCTCTAATTTATATAAACAGAAATCTGAAGAGCAGGCATGGAAATTGATATTAAGGGTGTGGGTTAATGGTGGAAGGAATATAGAGTTGGATCAGGCTGAATTTATTGATTTGGGCTCACTAAGTAGGGATTTTGCATTTAATGTTGCAGCTCGGGGAGTTAGAAAGGCTTCTAATAGTTTATTTGCTTGGTTAGCTGAAATATGGATTAAAAGTTGGCCCACTGTGAGCAAGCTGGAAATGGCTGATCTTCCTTGTTTTAATGTAAAGGAAGGGATCCAAAGGCTTAGGGAGATTGAGATGGTGGAGCGGGTTAGTCACTTTAAACCTACTCATCCTAGCTGGGAGGGTCCAGAAAATATACCCTTCACCAGTGGTATGTGAAATAGATTTGTGAGGGTAGCACCTGCACCTTTGAAGAGCCCTGTAATTACTCTTCTCTGTATGTCAGATCTAACAGTGGGAACTGCAGTCACTCAACTACAAAATTTAAATACAATGGGAATAATTGGATTGCAAGGAGGCAGGGGCCAAGTGGTAGCACTCAAGTGTCAAAAGCAAGGTGGGCATAGCTACCATAATGGACAACAGAGGCAATGTAGCAATCAGAATAGTCTGACTCATGAAGCGCTCTGGCATTGGCTAATTAATCACAGTGTTCATAGAAGTGAAATTGATAGGAAGCCTACTGCATTCCTACTTAATTTATATAAGCAGAAAACTCCCAGGTTGAATGGAAAAAGATGAATTTGAATTATAAAAACAGCAAATCATGGCTCCTCAATCAATTTCCAGACTTGAGCCAGTTTCCAGACCCAGAACCCCTTGAATGAAGGGGAGGCTTTGTCTCCTTGAGGAAGGACCCCACTACACTATCAATAATTTATGCTGTTAATCTTTCTCCCATACTTCCCCAAGGAGACCGCTGGCCTTTTACCAGGGTAACTGCATCAGGGAAAGGGAAATGATCAGACATTTCAGGGACTACTGGACACTGGCTCGGAGCTGACATTGATTCCAGGGGACCCAAAACATCATTGTTTTTCTCCAGTTAAACTAGAAGCTTATGGAGGTCAGGTAATTAATGGAGTTTTAGCTCAGGTAGGCCTTACAGTGGGTCTACTGGGTCCCTGGCTCATCCTGTGGTCATTTCCCCAGTGTCAGAATGCATAATTGGCATAGACATAGTTAGCAGCTGGCAGAACACTCACATTGGCTTCCTGACTGGGAGGGGTGGGGGCTATCATGGTGGGAAAGGACAAATGGAAGCCATTAAAGCTGCCTCTACCTAGAATAATAGTAAATCAAAAACAATATTGCATCTCTGGAAGGATTGCGGAGATTAGTGCCACCATCAAGGACTTGAAAGACACAGGGGTGGTGATTCCCACCAAATCCCCATTCATCTCTCCTATTTAGCCTGTGCAGAAGACAGATAGATCTTGAAGAATGGCAGTGGATCATCATAAGCTTAACCAAGCTTAAACAAGCTTAACCATTTGGTGACTCCAATTGCAGCTGCCGTACCAGATGTGGTTTCATTGCTTGAGCAAATTAACACATCTCCTGTACCTAGTATGCAGCCATTGACTTGGTAAATGCCTTTTTCTCCATTCCTGTCCATAAGGCCCATCAGAAGAAATTTGCCTTCAGCTGGCAAAGCCAGCAATATATCTTTACTCTCCTACCTCAGGGGTATATCAACTCTCAGGCTTTGTGTCATAATCTTATTTGGAGAGAACTTGATCACTTTCCGCTTCCACAAGATATCACAGTGGTCCATTACATTGAAGACATTATGCTGATTGGATCCAGAGAGCAAGAAATAGCAAACACACTGGACTTATTGGTGAGACATCTGTGTGTCAGAGGATGGGAGACAAATCCGACTAAAATTAAGGGATCTTCTACTTCAGTAAAATTTCTAGGGGCCCAGTGATGTGGGGCCTGTCACGATATTCCTTCTAAGGTGAAGAATAAGTTGCTGCATTTGGCTCCTCCTACAACCAAGAAAGAGGCATAACACCTAGTGGGCCTATTTGGATTTTGGAGACAATACATTCTTCATTTAGGTATGTTACTCCAGCCCATTTATTCAGTGACCCAAAAGGCTGCTGGTTTTGAGTGGGGTCCAGAACAGAAGGTCTCTGTAAGAGGCCCAGGCTTCTGTGCAAGCTGATCTGCCACTTGGGCCATATGACCCAGCAGATCCAATGGTCTTGAGATGTCAGTGGCAGATAGGGATGCTGTTTGGAGCCTTTGGCAGGCTCCCATAGATCAATCACAGTGGAGGCCACTAGGATTTTGGAGCAAGACCCTGGCATCTTCTGCAGATAACTACTCTCCTTTTGAGAGATAGCTCTTCACCTGGTAATGGGATTTGGTGGAAACTGAACATTTGACTCTAGTCATCAAGTCACAATGCAACCTGAATTGCCTATTATGAACTGGGTGCTTTCTGACCCATCTAGCCATAAAGTGGGACATGCACAGCAGCATTCCATCATCAAATGGAAGTGGTATAAACATGATTGGGCTCAAGCAGGTCCTGAAGGCACAAGTAAGTTACACCACTCTTGCCACCCTTCCTTGTCTCCCCCAGCCTGCACTGATGGCCTCATGGGGAGTTCCCTAGGATCAGTTGACAGAGGAAGAGAAGACTAGAGCCTGGTTTACAGATGGTTCTGCATGATATGCAGGCACCATCCAAAAGTGGGTAACTGTAACACTACAGCCTCTTTTTAGGATATCCCTGAAGGACAGCAGTGAAGGGAAATCTTCCCAGTGGGCAGAACTTTGAGCAGTCCACCTGGTTGTGCACTTTGCACAGAAGGAAAAATGGCCAATGTGTGATTATGTACTGATTCATGGCTGTATCCAATGGTTTGGCTGGATGGTCAGGGACTTGGAAGATGCATGACTGGAAAATTGGGGACAAATTTGGGGAAAAGGTATGTGGATGGACCTCTCTGAGTGGTCAAAAACTGTGAAAATATTTGTATCCCCTGTGAGTGCTCACAAATGGGTGACCTCAGCAGAGGAGGATTTTAATAATCGAGCGGATAGGGTGACCTGTTCTGTAAACACAACTCAGCCTCTTTCCCTACCCACCTTTGTCATCATCCAATGGACTCATGAACAAAGTGGCCATGATGGTAGGGATGGAGGTTACACATGGGCTCAGCAACATGGACTTCCACTCATCAAGGATGAACTGGCTACAGCCACTGCTGAGTGTCCAGTTTGCCAGCAGCAGAGACCAACACTGAGCCCTTCATATGACATCATTCCTTAGGGTGATCAGCCAGCTACCTGGTGGCAGGTTAATTATATTGGACCTCTTCCATCATGGAAAGGGCTGAGGTTTGTTCTCACTGGAATAGACACTTACTCTGGATATGGGTTTGTCTATCCTGCATGCAATGCTTATGCCAAGACTACCATCTATGAACTTACGGAATGCCTTATTCACCGTCATGGTATTCCAGACAGCATTGCTTCTGAACAAGACACTCACTTTATGGCTAAAGAACTGTGGCAGTGGGCTCATGCTTATGAAATTAACTGGTCTTAACCATGTTTCCCATCATCTGGAAGCAGCTGTATTGATAGAATGGTGGGATGGCCTTTTGAAGTCACAATTACAATGCCAACTAGGTGACAATACTTTGCAGGGCTGGGGCAAAGTTCTCCAAAAGGCCATGTATGCTCTGAATCAGCATCCAATATATTGTACTGTTTCTCCCGTAGCCATGATTCACAGGTCCAGGAATCAAGGGGAAGGAGTGGAAGTGGCACCACTCACCATCACCCCTACTGATCCACTAGCAAAATTTTTGCTACCTGTTCCTGCAACATTACGTTCTGCTGGCCTAGAGGTATTAGTTCCAGAGGGAGGAACACTGCCACCAGGAGACACAACAATGATTCCATTAAACTGGAAGTTAAGATTGCCACCTGGATACTTTGGGCTTCTCCTACATTTAAGACAACAGACTAAGAAGGGAGTTACAGTGTCAGATGGGGTGATTGACCCAGACTATCAAGATGAAATCAGTCCACTACTCCATAACAGAGGTAAGGAAGAGTATACATGGAATACAGGAGATACAATAGGGTGTCTCTTATTATTACCATGCACTGTGATTAAGGTGAATGCGAAACTACAACAGCCCAATCCAGGCAGGACTACAAATGGCCCAGATCCTTCAGGAATGGAGGTTTGGATCACTCCATCAGGAAAAAAACCACAACGTGCTAAGGTGCTTGCTGAAGGCAAAGGGAATACAGAATGGGTAGTAGAAGAAGGTAGTCATCAATACCAGCTATGACCATATGACCACTTGCAGAAACGAGGACTGTAATTGTCATGAGTATTTCCTCCTTCTTTTATTAAAACATATTTGTGCATGTATACACTTGTACTAAGAAAATATCTTAATTTTGTTTCCTTTTTCCTTTATCATGTGACATAAGATTTATTGACTTCATATCAGCATTTAAGTATTATTAACTTTATGTAATAGCATTTGGGTTGGGGATTGGTGCAATTCCGGTTGTACGAAGGATAGTTGTATTATGTTAGGCACAATTATGACCTCATTATTCTCTTTATTTAAAGATTGTGTATGATCTCAGGAGATGTGTATGGATTCAAGTTGACAAGGGGTGAACTTGTGATAGTTAATACTGAATGTCAACTTGATTGGATTGAAGGATGCCATGTATGGATCCTGGGTGTGTCTGTGAGGGTATTGCCAAATGAGATTAACATTTGAGTCAGTGGGCTGGGGATGGCAGACCCACCCTTAATCTAGGTAGGCACCATCTAATCAGCTGCCAGCATGGCCAGAATAAAAAGCAGACAGAAAAGTGTGAAAAGGCTAGACTGGCTTAGCCTCCCAGCCTACATCTTTCTCCCATGCTGGATGCTTCCTGCCCTCAAACACTGGACTCCAAGTTCTTCAGCTTTGGGACTTGAACTGGCTTCCTTGCTCCTCAGCTTGCAGATGACCTATTGTGGGACCATGTGATCATGTGAGTTAATACTACTTAATAAACTCTCACATATATATATATATATATCTTATTAGTTATGTCTCTCTAGAGAACCCTGAATAACACAACTGTTTAAAAACTTCTTGTGGCACCTGATTGTCTAAATGTAAAGGGCAAAGTTTGCCAGCTTGGTATAGTAGGCCACCCATACTTCTTATCCTCACAACTTCTCCAGTCTTATGTCTTGCTTATTTTCCCCCTTTTCTCATCACAGTTTGAATCTATTTATGATTTCATGAAGGTCTCATATGAATTCATACTTTTATTCCTTTGCATACCTGTTTTCTCTACCTGGAATTCCACTTTTCTCCTCCATTACTTATTCACCAGAGAAAGCCAATCAGTTGATGAAACTCATGACTTGGCATTATCTCTTCTGAAGATCTTCCCTGAATCTCCAAATTAGAATGAATTATCCATTTTCTATCCTATCTCCTCTGAAGATCTTCCCTGAATCCCCAAATTAGAATGAATCATGCATTTTCTATCCTTCTTCTAGATCTTGTATGTATTCCTATTATTGCCTTTCTTATATTGCCAGATTATCAATTGTGTATACATTTGTTTTTTCTCTTACACTGAATTCCTTGAAGGTAAATATCATATTTATTATGCTTCTATTTCCAGTTGTCTCACCGAATTCTTGAACCACAATAATTAATAAGTATTTGTAATTTAGCAATTAATTAATATGGATTTATATATTCTTTCTGTTCAGTTTGTTTCTTTTGTTCTAGGAAACTCTTTATTCTCCAAGGAGCCATAATAATATGTTTCATATGCTCCAGTCCTGTGCTAAGTTATCTGTATTCCCTAGGACCCCAATTTGAACTTTAATATGTATGCTTCCTGGTAGATTGCTTAATGTAAAAATTAGTGTTCTCACTTAAGAAGTCATGTGACGTTGGAGTGAAATTTAATTAGGTCAGTGAGCTAATAGTCTACTCTTTATAGAATACTCACATCTTTCAGACATTCCTTCTTATTTACCAAGCTAAGAGTTTTAAATTAATGAAGAAAAAGTCAATGGTTAATGTACTCGTTTATATTTTCTATCACTGCTTTGATAACTCAGGAAGTGTTTTTACATGTAAAAGCACATTTCATTTTCAAAACTACCCTGTGAATAAAATAGGGTAAATTTTACTTATACAAATTCTAGTTAAGGAAAAGGTTGCATTCTGGCAGCTAGTTGAGATCTGGGAAAGGCTGGCTGGTCAGTTAGACACATGGTGGCATTTTTCTGCTGTTAAGAATTCTCTACACGTCAGGCTTTGGGTTAAGAATTCTGATGTTCCCATAAATGAAGAGGAGGATCAAAGTCTCAGAGGCAGTCTCACATTTATTAGTTTTTTAGTATCTGATCATTGAATCTAGAAGGAATTTTTAAAATTTAAATAAAAATAAAGTACTACCAGAACAGGGCACTCATATTCTCTAGTTAGACCACTATCTTTTTGTAGACAAAGCTACAAGAGCTTCAAAATTACAATTGGAAGGTAGCTTGAAAAGCATTATTGGGTCCAGACAGGGAAAGTATAAATGCCTACTTCACCCATTTCCTCACAGATAAAGCTGCCATTAGAACAAGAGAGGTGACATCCCTGAAAACTGGCCTAAATGATCACGTGATCACTCCAGTGTTGATTTCTCCTGTGCTGATCCTTTTTTAATTTTTATTTTTCAAGGCTATTTTGTTGTTGTTGACAATCTGTATCAGCCAGGGTCCAGCCAGGATATTAGAGGTATTCTCTGTATTTTAATAGAAAGAGATTTAAAGCAGGGAATTGACTACATAAATGATCACAGAATAGAGAACTGAAATAGGATACTGAAGACTTTCAGAGATTAGCACTAGCAGGAAGCTGCTACCACTTCTAGGGTTGGGAAAACACTTGCTTCCAGAATCTGGGAGCAAGGGTTATCCTGTGAGAGCCAGAAGCTTCGTTGGGTTTGGCTGTTCAGAGCTGTTACAGAGGGGATCTGTTTATTAAGGAGCCATGGAAGAGATATAGCCACTGCGGAACGATACTACAGGAGACAAAGAGAATGGAAGAAATATATTGCCCTCTCCTCTCTCACCTTCAAATAGCCCTCTGGTGCTTCTCAATAGCTGGAAGTACTTGGGAGCCAGATATTAGAGATGAATATGAGATGAAACTAGCATTGGCCAGACGTCTTCTTTCTTCAGACATGTTGAAAGGTTACATTTCATTAGCAGGCAATTTACATAATTGACTCTATTTAGTATTCTGAACTAGCGAGTTTGATCAGACTGATACACTTATCACATTTTAGGGCCTCTATCAAATGAAATTTAAAAGAAATATACCCAAGATTATGGGTCTGTTTCCTTCTCTAGAAGTGCATGTTCCAGGCCTTGAATAAACACTTTGTCTTTTGTTGTTGTTAAGTTTGTGCATAAGTTTAGATCCAGGGAAGCACTGTTTTTCTAAAATTGACATCTTATTCATGATAATAGAATGTGGAGCCTTTACTCAAGTTCTGAGAAGAAATCAGAGGAATATTAGTGGGAGGGCATTTTTTAGTTGTATGAAAAATATACTCTGTGTGTGTGTGTGTTTGTGTGTGCTTTTCTATTATGTTTTAGTCGGATGTCAAAAGGAGAGCTCATTTATATCTTATTTTTATTTATTTATTGCTTTGAGACAGAGTCCCACCCTGTCGCCCAGTCTGGAGTGCAGTGGTGCAATCTCGGCTCACTGCAACCTCTGCCTCCCAGATTCAAGTGATTCTCCTGCTTCAGTCTCTTGAGTAGCTGGGATTACAGGCACCCGCCACCACGCCCAGCTAATTTTTGTATTTTTAGTAGAGATGTGGTTTCACCATGTTGGCAAGGCTGGTCTCAATTTCCTGACCTCAGGTGATCCACCCACCTCGGCCTCTCAAAGTGCTGGGATTACAGGCATGAGCCACTGTGCCTGTCCTTATTTTTGAGGAAAGGAATATCAGTGTGCCTGTTCTGATACCTTATCATTATACTTTCTGGAAAGAAGTATAGAATATTGTAAATTAGAATTGTCCATAATATCCTGGATGTATATAATCACCTTACTTGGAAGGCGAAAGGACTTTGAAGATTGTGTACCAGAGCTTGTGGGAGAGACAAAGGAAGAAACACAGAGCCTTGGAACAAGAAAAATGTATGGTCAACAGATTGCCTCCTGTTTGTTACAGCCCTGTGTCAGATAATGTGCTTTTTCCAAAATGTAAATGTACTGGGTCATTAAGAATATCATTTAGTTTGGCTGATATTTTGTATGCAGCAAGACTTTCCCCTGGAAGGAAGCAGCATGAGACTTTCAGTTTAGGGTAAGCTCTTATGTAATGTCACCTCAAGCTATGGGAGGAAGCCAGCGAAGAGTAGCATCTCTGGAGCCAAGGGAAGGCTTGCCTTTTCCCATTTCAGTAAGCTGTAATTGAATGGCTTTTTGTATTTGCATTGTTAAAACTATCATCCGTTTGCTTCATTTATTGGTTCTGTTTTCTATCATAGCTAGAGGACTTCTATAAGTCCTCTTCCACCTCCACCCTAGGCCAAAATCCACAATTCCTTTAATAATTCTTCCATAATGCTTGATTTTCAGATCCTTCATCTTCTTTGTCACCATCATTAGAAAGTATATTTTAGTAAGGTTGAAATCAAAATGATGAACACATGCCTCTTATAGATGTAGATTAGCCAGTACAGAGAATCTGGGACTATTTTTTCCTGTACACGGTGCCTCTGTACCACAGTTCATGGTTTTATATTTGTTGGTGATCATGTCTCAACTCTTAATGATGTTAAATGTACAGTTAACAAAAACTTCATCCTTTTGTATTTTCTTCACATGAACTAGGCTTAATTTAGATCTTCATCATATGGTGCATTTGTAAGCACTTATTCATTTACCCTTGTTTATAAATGTCACAAAAATTGTGGTAATTATTGTTTAGAAAATAAACTTCTGTGTATTTCCGGAAAAGGTTTTTTAGCTTTACCGAAATCTCAACTTTCCTTTGTGTAAAATATAAATGATAATATCCATTTTACAAAATGTTTTGAAGAGGAATAATCTGTGGTTAATAATACTTTCAGTTCACAAATTCCCATATGCTATAAATATCTACTATAATTGTTTAATCTGAAATTTGTGTTGCTCTTCATTGTGCTAGTGAGAAATAAAACAGTCATTCTTGAGGTTTGTAGAACTCAAAGAAGACGTGGGAAATTTTTATAAATTTGGAGAATACAGAGTTCCACTTGGAATGGGTAGACAGATGTGGGAATGATAGTTTAGGTAATTCAAGAGGAAGGGAGAGCAGGCATAAAAGGTGTTAGGCTATGAGCCAAGGTAGGTTTGATGACTAGAAATTATTCTATTGTGCTGGAAATATCAAATGTGCATCAGAAGAAATAAGAGAGAAAAGTAAGATAGGAATTGAATAATTTTTAGAACTATTTACTCAGACTGTGCTGGGCTTGAAGTGCCAGGCTGAGGAGGTAGATTCTAGTCCGTTTGCAATTAAAGTCTTTAGAGGCATTAAATTATTTCAAGGAATAGGTTATTAAGATTATCTGTATAATTTAATGAAACATAAAGGTAACTGAAACAAGCTTGTGTGGGTATGCTTGGGAGGGCAGTGGCTGAAGTTAAGGGGCCCCATTAGGACACATTACAGTGGCCCAGGCAAGTGATACAGAAGGCCCACACTAGAGAGGTGATGAAGAGGGCATAAATGGTAAAGTGCTCATCATTAAAATACGTGTCTTCATCATTACTTTCTGTTTCTCCTACTTCAGGAAATTGCTGACTAGGAAACCTTAGGGCTATCCTAAAGGGTCAGAGGTGTGCATTTCCTACCTCCTACCAATCTTCTCTCTAACCTAGATCAGTAATGTTTTCTGACATAATGAATGCAGCTATTAGAAAAAGTTAAATTATAATCAGAGTGTAGTGGGAATTAAGAAAGTAATCTAAACTTAGAATAAAGATAAAGCTGTATTTGGAACATGCTCCTTTTTTAAATAATCATTTTGTGCTTTTCTAATTTAATACTAATTAGCTAGATAAGGTTAAATAAGTATAAATGGCATTTATGTATGTTATAATTAAAGATGACTAAATAATATAATTGGTTCTCATTAAGCTTTGAGACAAACAGAATATAGGTAAGGTAAATGAAGCAAGAGTTTAAATTATGTCCTGTGGCTACTGGTATTAAAATTGATAGAAGTCACAAAAATGCGTGTACAATATGACCTTAATTAATGTTTGTAGCTTTTAAAATCACATCCAAAACTTAAAAAAAAAAATGACCTTCCATGTTGATATGGTTTGGCTGTTGTCCACCCAAATCTCTTCTTTAATTGTAGCTCCTATAATCCCCATGTGTCATGGGAGGGACCCCATGGGAGGTAATTGAATCATGGGGGCTGGTTTTTCCTGTGCTGTTCTCATGATATTGAATAAATCTCACAAGATCTGATGGTTTTACAAAGGGGCAGTTCCTCTGTACATGTTCTCTTGCCTGCTGCCATGTAAGATGTGACTTTGCTCCTCCTTCACCTTCCACCATGATTTTGAGGCCTTTCCAGCTATGTGGAACTGTGAGTCCATTAAACCCTTTTCCTTTATAAATTACCCAGTCTCAGTTATGCCTTTATTAGCAGCATGGGTACAGATTAATACACATGTGTAATGTGTTTTATAGCTTCAAAAACACACCCATAGCTATTCTCTTTTGATATTCAGAATGATTCTGCCAGGAAGGCACTTATTATTTTGCCAAACAGAGACTTTGAAGAGATTAAGTGAATTTCATAGCTATTTACCAAGTTGGTAAATAACAGCTATTAGAAGTTGACACTTTTTTCTCATTCTTTTTGCGATATTTTTTGTACTATGCCATACTACCTAAGTTATTATATTGGTCAAGATAGACTAAATTTCAGTGACTCAGAACAAAGAACCTTTATTTTTTATTTAATTTGCTCACATTTGTCCATTGAATGCTACCTAGGGGCTCTGCTTTGTGTTTTCTCAATTCAGAATACTGAATCAACAGAGGAGCCCTGCTCTGTGGCAAGGCCAGTCATCATGACAGAGGGAAAAAGAACATGGCAAAGCCTATACAGACCTTGAAAGCTTCTGCCTTAAGTGACACACAATACTAACGTCTCCATGTCATTGATCAAAGTAAATCAAACAGCTACATCTAGCTCAGGTGAACAAGGGTATACAGTCCTTCTATTTGTCCAGAAAGAGAGACAGACAGATGAAATATTTGTAAACTTCTTGATTATAATTACAGTTGTTAAATGTCAAAGCTGAAAAATTAATAAAAATTCAGGGAATTAACATGTTTGTATTTAAAAAATGCTTTTTATTCAAAGCTTATATATGAAGGGTTTTCTGTGTATATATACATTTTTTAATTATTATTATACTTTAGGTTTTAGGGTACATGTGCACACTGTGCAGGTTAGTTACGTATGTATACATCTGCCATGCTGGTGCGCTGCACCCACTAACTCGTCATCTAGCATTAGGTATATCTCCCAATGCTGTCCCTCCCCCCTCCCCCGACCCCACAACAGTCCCCAGAGTGTGATGTTCTCCTTCCTGTGTCCATGTGTTCTCATTGTTCAATTCCCACCTATGAGTGAGAACATGGGGTGTTTGGTTTTTTGTTCTTGCGATAGTTTACTGAGAATGATGATTTCCAATTTCATCCATGTCCCTACAAAGGACATGAACTCATCCGTTTTTATGGCTGCATAGTATTCCATGGTGTATATGTGCCACATTTTCTTAATCCAGTCCATCATTGTTGGACATTTGGCTTGGTTCCAAGTCTTTGCTGTTGTGAATAATGCCGCAATAAACATACGTGTGCATGTGTCTTTATAGCAGCATGATTTATAGTCCTTTGGGTATATACCCAGTAATGGGATGGCTGGGTCAAATGGAATTTCTAGTTCTAGATCCCTGAGGAATTGCCACACTGACTTCCACAAGGGTTGAACTCGTTTACACTCCCACCAACAGTGTAAAAGTGTTCCTATTTCTCCACATCCTCTCCAGCGCCTGTTGTTTCTTGACTTTTTAATGATTGCCATTCTAACTGGTGTGAGATGGTATCTCATTGTGGTTTTGATTTGCATTTCTCTGATGGCCAGGGATGATGAGCATTTTTTCATGTGTTTTTTGGCTGCATAAATATCTTCTTTTGAGAAATGTCTGTTCATATCCTTTGCCCACTTTTTGATGGGGTTGTTTGTTTTTTTCTTGTAAATTTGTTTGAGTTCATTGTAGATTCTGGATATCAGCCCTTTGTCAGATGAGTAGGTTGCGAAAATTTTCTCCCATTTTGTAGGTTGTCTGTTCACTCTGATGGTAGTTTCTTTTGCTGTGCAGAAGCTCTTTAGTTTAATTAGATCCCATTTGTCAATTTTGGCTTTTGTTGCCATTGCTTTTGGTGTTTTAGACATGAAGTCCTTGCCCATGCCTATGTCCTGATTGGTATTGCCTAGGTTTTCTTCTAGGGTTTTTATGGTTTTAGGTCTAACATGTAAGTCTTTAATCCATCTTGAATTAATTTTTGTATAAGGTGTAAGGAAGGGATCCAGTTTCAGCTTTCTACATATGGCTAGCCAGTTTTCCCAGCACCATTTATTAAATAGGGAATCCTTTCCCCATTTCTTGTTTTTGTCAGGTTTGTCAAAGATCAGATAGTTGTAGATATGTGGCATTATTTCTGAGGGCTCTGTTCTGTTCCATTGATCTATATCTCTGTTTTGGTACCAGTACCATGCTGTTTTGGTTACTGTAGCCTTGTAGTATAGTTTGAAGCCAGGTAGCGTGATGCCTCCAGCTTTGTTCTTTTGGCTTAGGATTGATTTGGCGATGCGGGCTCTTTTTTGGTTCCATATGAACTTTAAAGTAGTTTTTTCCAATTCTGTGAAGAAAGTCATTGGTAGCTTGATGGGGATGGCATTGAATCTATAAATTACCTTGGTCAGTTTGGCCATTTTCACGATATTGATTCTTCCTACCCATGAGCATGGAATGTTCTTCCATTTGTTTGTATCCTCTTTTATTTCATTGAGCAGTGGTTTGTAGTTCTCCTTGAAGAAGTCCTTCACATCCGTTGTAAGTTGGATTCCTAGGTGTTTTATTCTCTTTGAAGCAATTGTGAATGGGAGTACACTCATGATTTGGGTCTCTGCTTGTCTGTTATTGGTGTATAAGAATGCTTGTGATTTTTATACATTGATTTTGTATCCTGAGACTTTGCTGAAGTTGCTTATCAACTTGAGGAGATTTTGGGCTGAGACGATGGGGTTTTCTAGATATACAGTCATGTCATCTGCAAACAGGGACAATTTGACTTCCTCTTTTCCTAATTGAATGCCTTTTTTTTCCTTCTCCTGCCTGATTGCCCTGGCCAGAACTTCCAACACTATGTTGAATAGGAGTGGTGAGAGAGGGCATCCCTGTCTTGTGCCAGTTTTCAAAGGGAATGCTTCCAGTTCTTGCCCATTCAGTATGATATTGGCTGTGGGTTTGTCATAGATAGCTCTTATTATTTTGAGATACATCCCATCAATACCTAATTTGTTGAGAATTTTTAGCATGAAGGGCTGTTGAATTTTGTCAAAGGCCTTTTCTGCATCTATTGAGATAATCATGCAGTTTTTGTCTTTGGTTCTGTTTATATGCTGAATTACATTTATTGATTTGCATATGTTGAACCAGTGTTGCATCCCAGGGATGAAGCCCATTTGATCATGGTGGGTAAGCTTCTTGATGTCCTGCTGGATTCGGTTTGCCAGTATTTTATTGAGGATTTTTGCATCAATGTTCATCAAGGACATTGGTCTAAAATTCTCGTTTTTTGTTGTGTCTCTGCCAGGCTTTGGTATCAGGATGATGCTGGCCTCATAAAATGAATTAGGGAGGATTCCCTCTTTTTCTATTAATTGGAATAGTTTCAGAAGGAATGGTACCAGCTTCTCTTTGTACCTCTGGTAGAATTTGGCTGTGAATCCGTCTGGTCCTGGACTTTTTTGATTGGTAAGCTATTGATTATTGCCTCAATTTCAAAGCCTGTTATTGGTCTATTCAGAGATTCAACTTCTTCCTGATTTAGTCTTGGGAGGGTGTATGTATCGAGGAATTTATCCATTTCTTCTAGATTTTCTAGTTTATTTATGTAGAGGTGTTTACAGTATTCTCTGATGGTAGTTTGTATTTCTGTGGGATTGGTGATGATATCCCTTTTATCATTTTTTATTGCGTCTATTTGATTCTTCTCTCTTTTCTTCTTTATTAGTCTTGTTAGCGGTCTGTCAATTTTGTTGATCTTTTCAAAAAACCAGCTCCTGGATTCATTAATTTTTTGAAGGGTTTTTTGTGTCTCTATTTCCTTCAGTTCTGCTCTGATCTTAGTTATTTCTTGCCTTCTGCTAGCTTTTGAATGTGTTTGCTCTTGCTTTTCTAGTTCTTTTAATTGTGATGTTAGGGTGTCAATTTTAGATCTTTCCTGCTTTCTCTTGTGGGCATTTACTGCTATAAATTTCCCTCTACACACTGGTTTGAATGTGTTCCAGAGATTCTGGTATGTTGTGTCTTTGTTCCCATTGGTTTCAAAGAACATCTTTATTTCTGCCTTCATTTTGTTATGTACCCAGTAGTCATTCAGGAGCAGGTTGTTCAGTTTCCATATAGATGAGCGGTTCTGAGTGAGTTTCTTAATCCTGAGTTCTAGTTTGATTGCACTGTGGTCTGAGAGACAGTTTGTTATATTTTCTGTTCTTTTACATTTGCTGAGGACTGCTTTACTTCCAACTATGTGGTAAGTTTTGGAGTAGGTGTGGTTTGGTGCTGAAAAGAATGTATTTTCTGTTGATTTGGGGTGGAGAGTTCTGTAGATGTCTATTAGGTCTGCTTGTTGCAGAGCTGAGTTCAATTCCTTGGTATCCTTGTTAACTTTCTGTCTCGTTGATCTGTCTAATGTTGACAGTAGGTGTTAAAGTCTCCCATTATTATTGTTTGGGAGTCTAAGTCTCTTTCTAGGTCACTAAGGACTTGGTTTATGAATCTGGGTGCTCCTGCATCGGGTGCATATATATTTAGGATAGTTAGCTCTTCTTGTTGAATTGATCCCTTTACCATTATGTAATGGCCTTCTTTGTCTCTTTTGATCTTTGTTGGTTTAAAGTCTGTTTTATCAGAGACTAGGATTGCAACCCCTGCCTTTTTTTGTTTTCCATTTGCTTGGTAGATCTTCCTCCATCCCTTTATTTTGAGCCTTTGTGTGTCTCTGCACATGAGATGGGTTTCCTGAATACAGCACACTGATAGGTCTTGACTCTATCCAGTTTGCAAGTCTATGTCTTTTAATTGGAGCATTTAGTCCATTTACATTTAAAGTTAATATTGTTATGTGTGAATTTGATCCTGTCATTATGATGTTAGCTTGTTATTTTGCTCGTCAGTTGATGCAGTTTCTTCCTAGCCTTGACGGTCTTTACAATTTGGCATGTTTTTGCAGTGGCTGGTACCGATCGTTCCTTTCCATGTTTAGTGCTTCCTTCAGGAGCTCTTTTAGGGCAGGCCTGGTGGTGACAAAATCTCTCAGCATTTGCTTGTCTGTAAAGTATTTTATTTCTGCTTCACTTATGAAACTTAGTTTGGCTGGATAAGAAATTCTGGGTTGAAAATTCTTTTCTTTAAGAATGTTGAATATTGGTCCCCCCTCTCTTCTGGTTTGTAGAGTTTCTGCTGAGAGATCCGCTGTTAGTCTGATGGGCTTCCCTTTGTGGGTAACCTGACCTTTCTCTCTGGCTGCCCTTAACATTTTTTCCTTCATTTCAACTTTGGTGAATCTGACAGTTATGTGTCTTGGAGTTGCTCTTCTCGAGGAGTATCTTTGTGGCATTCTCTGTACCTCCTGAATTTGAATGTTGGCCTACCTTGCTAGATTGGGGAAGTTCTCCTGGATAATATCCTGCAGAGTGTTTTCCAACTTGGTTCCATTCTCCCCGTCACTTTCAGGTACACCAATCAGACATAGATTTGGTCTTTTCACATAGTCGTATATTTCTTGAAGGTTTTATTCGTTTCTTTTTATTCTTTTTTCTCTAAACTTCTCTTCTCACTTCATTTCATTCATTTCATCTTCCATCACTGATACCCTTTCTTCCAGTTGATCGCATTGGCTACTGAGGCTTCTGCATTCATCACGTAGCTCTTGTGTTTGGTTTTCAGCTCCATCAGGTCCTTTAAGGACTTCTCTGCATTGGTTATTCTAGTTATCCATTCATCTAATTTTTTTTCAAAGCTTTTAACTTCTTTGCCATTGGTTCGAATTTCCTCCTGTAGGTCGGAGTAGTTTGATCATCTGAAGCCTTCTTCTCTCAACTCGTCAAAGTCATTCTCCATCCAGCTTTGTTCCATTGCTGGTGAGGAGCTGCGTTTCTTTGGAGGAGGAGAGATGCTCTGATTTTTAGAGTTTCCAGTTTTTCTGCTCTGTTTTTTTCCCATTTTTGTGGTTTTATCTACCTTTGGTCTTTGATGATGGTGACGTACAGATGGGTTTTTGGTGTGGATGTCCTTTCTGTTTGTTAGTTTTCCTTCTAACAGACAGGACCCTCAGCTGCAGGTCTGATGGAGTTTGCTAGAGGTCCACTCCAGGCCCTGTTTGCCTGGGTATCAGCAGCAGTGGCTGCAGAACAGTGTATATTGGTGAACTGCAAATGCTGCTGCCTGATCGTTCCTCTGGAAGTTTTGTCTCGAGGAGTACCCGGCCGTGTGAGGTGTCAGTCCGCCCCTACTGGGGGATGCCTCCCAGTTAGGCTGCTCGGGGGTCAGGGACCCACTTGAGGAGGCAGTCTACTCATTCTCAGATCTCAAGCTGCGTGTTGGGAGAACCACTACTCTCTTCAAAGCTGTCAGAGAGGGACATTTAAGTCTGCAGAGGTTACTGCTGTCTTTTTGTTTATCTGTGCCCTGCCCCCAGAGGTGGAGCCTACAGAGGCAGGCAGGCCTCCTTGAGCTGTGGTGGGCTCCACTCAGTTGGAGCTTCCCGGTCGCTTTGTTTACCTAATCAAAGAACTAACTGGGCAATGGCGGGCGCCCCTCCGCCAGCCTCGCTGCCGCCTTGCAGTTTGATCTGGGACTGCTGTGCTAGCAATGAGTGAGACTCCGTGGGCGTAGGACCCTCCGAGCCAGGTGAGGGATATAATCTCCTGGTGTGCCATTTTTTTAAGCCCGTTGGAAAAGCGCAGTATTAGGGTGGTAGTGACCCGATTTTCCAGGTGCCCTCTGTTACCCCTTCCTTTGACTAGGTAGGGGAATTCCCTGACTGCTTGCACTTCCCAGGTGAGGTGATGCCTCTCCCTGCTTTGGCTCGTGCACGGTGCACTGCACCCACTGTCCTGTACCTACTGTCTGGCACTCCCCAGTGAGATGAACCCGGTACCTCAATTGGAAATGCAGAAATCACCCGTCTTCTGCCTGGCTCACACTGGGAGCTGTAGACGGGAGCTGTTCCCATTTGGCCATCTTGGCTCCTCCCCCGTTTTTTTTTTTTTATGGAGATGAGGTTTCACCATGTTGGCCAGGCTGGTCTCGAATCCCTGACCTCAGGTGATCCACCCACCTCAGCCTCACAAAGTGCTGGGATTATAGGCGTGAGCCACTGCACCCAGCCCCTTTCTCTTTTCCACTTACCTGTTAGGAAAACTAAAGAATATGAAATGATTTTTCATATTTATTTAATGAAAATAGTCTGTGTTTCTTAAAGCTAGCCATCAAAACAGTGATAGAATAAGCTGTTACACACTTTAATTTTGCTAACTTCTTGTAGGGAACATTGGGAGCAGAGAACACTGAGCCAACAGAGTGTGGAGGTCATGATTCCAGGTATTAGCATGTGTCAAAGAGAGTGAAAGCTAAAAGACTTTTGTCAGCAAGGCTGACTGCCACTTTCTATAATGAAGGCACATTTCCTAAATGGACCTTGAGCAGTTCCCAGAGCAGGCAATCAGAAACATCCAAATTTAACATCCCATTTAGGTTTGCTGCACGCTAGCCTATCTTTCTTGGTAACAAGAAAGGAAAATTATTTGTCAGCATAAGGACTGCTTGTTAAAACTCATTTTTAAGTGGATTTACCTTTGGGGCATGTAAAATGAAGAAGAGGCTTTTTTTGGGTCTTTGAGAAAATTGATCCAAATAATTATAACAGACAAAGGCAGCCTCCTCAATGGATGCAATGAAGCAAAGTCAAAATAATACAAATAAATAGAAGATAACGAAAATGTTAGAAAGTGAAAGCTTTTCTGTTGTACAGCTTCCCAGAATGGGGGAATAGGGCTGTAAAACTCTCCTATTCTGGAATCAACTGTGTATTTCCAGGTTTGGCCCAGAAGCAGTTTATTCTGAGATGTAAGAAAGCATGCCTGTTTTCTATCTATGTCATACCTGGGTCATTGAGACCAGGAGGAAGAAGGCTGATCATGAAACCCATTTAAGGATTGCATTAACCTGTGAACCTGATCCAGGGAGTTCAAATTTAATCTTCTCTTATGCAGTAAACCTATGATAGTTTGTAAAACTTCCCCACCTTTATGTAGGATAATGTGAAAGTGTGGTATGTGGGGTGATTGGCAAGAAGAATTATTTCTTTTCAGAAGCACCCTACTTTTGATTGTCTGTAGACCAGTAGATATAGGGATCTTTTTCTGGCTTTTTGATTTTGTCCATAAATTATCATCTGCAATAGACTTCTATCTGTTTCCACAAAAAAGCTTTCTTAGAAATCAGGGATCTTCATTAGTTCTACTGAGTTCAGGGGTGATTTTCAAATGCTAATTATAGGCCTGTTCCCTGGAGCTGAAGGTTGATAGAACCAAATATAGGGTAGACATTATTTCCACTGTGTGTAAAATTGATGAAGAGCATATCATAAAAGTAATCGCTGCAAATGACTAGAAAATGTGAACCTTGTTCTAACATGAGACACTCCAAGATTAGCACAGAAAGCATCAACCAAGAAATTTGGCAGGTGACTTGGTGACTTACAAATTATTGCCCATTCATTTATTGTTTCATTTATTCTGCCATTCATCAGACATTTGCTAAGACCATACTGTGTATGGTCCCAATACACAGTAGAACACATAGAAGACAAGCTTACTGCAAAATCCACAAATTTCAGTACATGCTGACTTGGATCCACAACCTGAGTAATCCTTATCTTTTTTTAACCACTCTATGCCTTAGGTTTTCTACATATAAAAGGAAGAAATTAATATGGTGACATGGTTTTATTAGTGAATTTATTAGTAACATAATATAATTAAAACCATCTAGCAAACAGTAGTATCACACAATACTTGTTAAATCTCTTTGCTTTGTAATCGGTCTTTCCTTATAATTCTGAAAATGATATTGTTATGGCATAGTTCCTGACCTTGAATAACTGAGACTGATGCTAGTCAAAAATGCAGACAGCTGTCATTCTGCTCTGTACATCTATGAGATCAACTTTTTTAGATTCCACATGTGGTTAGGGAGATTCTGGTCAAAAGATGCACAATTCTCATTAGAAGGAAAAAATTCAAGAAATATTGTACAAGCTGACAGTATTAATAACAATATATTATATTCTTGAAAAACATTAAGAGAGTAGATCTGAAATATTCCCACCACAAAATGATAGCTTTGTGAGGTAATACATGCATTAGCTAGGTTTAGCTATTCTACTATATATTACAAAATATCATGTTGTACATGATAAATACATATAATTTTATCTGCCTGTTTATAAATTATTTTAAAAACTTCATAATAACTATAATAAAATACAGAAAGCCTTTCAAATAGATGACCAGAGGTATTTACTATAAGAACAGAGAGATACATGTGTTATATATGAGGGTAGTAAACATATCTGTCTCATATAGTTTTAGAATCCCCAATGCTTATCAAAATTTCTGGCACTTAGTGCTTTTTAGTAAATGTTGAGTAGATGAGTGAGCCTGCAAGAGGTTGAGATCTAGGGCTACATCGTTCCCAATGAGAGAGAAATGATATCTTGTAAAAAAGGTGTTGAGGTTGGGAATCTAGGACACAGATCCTGAGACCTAGATTCATGTGCAGAAAGTTTATTAGAGTGGTCTAGGCATTAGCAGGCACAGGGAAAGGAAAGAAGGCAGGATTTGGCAGAGAGAAAAGTTGAGTTGTGAAACATTCATGATGAAACATTTGGCCAAATCCACTGCAGCACAGAAGGTAAAATGGATTTTCAGCTTTCCAGAGGACCCTTGCATTGACCAGATATGTGGGCTATCCTTGGAAAGTGGGTACCTTTAGCTGAGGGAAATTCCTGAACAGGTATAACACCTGAGGGCTCGTTAGACAGGCTTCTGAGCCACAAAGAAAATGTGCCTTTATTACTGAAATAGTATCTGTGGTTGCAATGCTGTGTCCACTATAGTTAATTCTCCTTCTTCAAAAAATATGGTAAGAGCTACTCTAGGATATTGATATACCTCTTTTCCTGTAAAAAAATTATAAAAAGAAGGTTATTGGGATAACTACGGATTCCACTCCTGCAGCTTAACTTCATAAGTAATATCTTCAAGTAGTTACCTAAGTGGGTCACCTGCATGCCAAATATATTTCCCCTTCCCCCATTACATAACAACAGCCTTATTTCCTCTGTTGATCAGCGTCAATAAACTTTTCCTGAATAGTGACTCTTCTTGTCTGCTGGACCTTTGGCATAATATGGATCTTGTAGTGCCTGGGTAGCAGCCATATCTTAAAATTCAATGGGATATCTGCTCTAAAGTAGCAGCAAAAAGATTTACAAGAAAGACAAGTACAAATTACCCAAGTGGGCCTCTCTGTGATCCTGGACCCATGTATTCTACCTGTTGGAGTCATGGCACCATATGATAAGTACTATTTAGAGTATACAGTGCATTCCGGAGGATGGTACCCCATCTATATGAGGTTTGATTCTTGAACTCGTTTGCAACTGTACCTTCAACAGGCCATTCTATTGCTATGTCAGGACAGCAGTTTCTGGTTGGTGGGGTTTGTGATAGGACTAGCAGATTTCATTGTGAGATGCCCACCGCCCATGTCTGCTGTAAATATGTTCTTTGGCCTGATATGATGTTATGTGAGATTGTGTGTCAGTGGGTCAAACACTTTGTAAGCCCTTTGATGGTGATGCAGGTAGAAGCCCTGCATTATGAAAAGCAAACTCCTATATGGCATACGTGCTGATTCCAGCCAAATGATTCACTATCCCTTCCAGAGTGGAAGAAATTCACTGGAATTTCTTGGAAGTGAAAATGTGGGTAACTTGCTCTCAAGTGTCTGTTTGGTCTTCCTAAGGAATGGTGCTGTATCAGAGACACATTGTTCCATGTGGTTGCCACCATGGTGCTGCTTTGTCTCAGCCCATATGAATCCTTCAGGTTGTCTTTCTTGCTTCTGCGCCTAGCTAGGAACAGAGAAACATAGGAATATTTTGCCAGTCTGGTAATACTGCTCCCTAAATTTCTGACCCCCTTCAGTATGCTATTAGGTCATGCCCTTGTCTTCAAAAATATAAGAAAGTAGGACAGATCTGTTGACAGACAAAACTCCTTTTTCATTTTCCCAGTCTAGGAAAACGTTGTCTTCCTTCTCTCTCTTGCTTCTTTCTAGAACTAATTTTCTTTTTACCTTGTCTTGAAGGCATCCAAAATAATTCCCTCAATGAGTTTGTGCCTACGCAAATAAAGGAATAGTTCTGCACTTCAAACTGCTTTCAGTTTTAGTTCTGGAAAAAAGAAGTTCCAGAGGCAGGGAAATAATAAGGGCCTGGAGAACTTATTGGAGAAAGGGGGAAAAAAACAGCAAACAAAATGTAAGTAAATTCATCAGAATTGTTTGTCAGTTGCCTTCATCTACAGTACTCTAGCGCTATTAATCCAATAAAGAGGAGAGGTTCAGGGAGAATAGCATAGTTGAGTGAGGTGACAGAGTATGGTCATGTACCAGCACAATTAGAATGAGAGATTTTAGGTGCCATAATGGTTCCGAAGATTACCTAATCCAACTATTTCTTTTTATACAAGGACAATCAGTCTCAGTGCTGGAACTAGGGACTAGGGCTTTTAATTACTAGCCCAATCTCCATTTCTGTTCCTTATTTTCATGCCTTAGATGACTTCTTTTTCTTGTCCAAAACTTGGAAAAGAGAGGCCTGTTAAATTCTTGGCAGGTTGACTGTGAAATTCATGTTGCAATCAGTTTAAGGTTTGGATATTTTTGCCCTGCATGCACATTACTACCAGACCGCAAGGAACTGTGAGATATGATCTGCAATCATAGATCAAACTGGAAATACTGAACAAAGGCAGTTTGTGTAGTGAAAATGAATGTATAGGTGGTGCTATGTACTGACAAAAAGCTCTTTTTCTCTCCCCCTTTCCTGCTGAAGCTGAAAGCTAAAGCATAATAAAAAATGACCCTTTGAAGCCAGGAATGTTAGCCTTCCCAAGCTTGATAAGAATATTTAATTTCTTTAACATCAGGCTGGGTTTAAAGAAAGTATAATTCAGACATTAAGAGACCAGGTAAATGGCTCCAGGGCTCTTTCTGTTTCTTCCTTACCTGCCAGGATTTTTGGCAAAGCATCAAATAGTACTGTATACCCCATCCCAGATTCCTGTCCAGGGAATGGACATTATAAAGAGGCTGCCTTCTGTTCTAATTAGCTGACTGACAAATGAAGACTATCTGGCAATGCCATCTTCATTCTCACACTAAAATTACAGTGTGAACATGCAAAGATAGGCATACGGAGCATACGTTTGTATGTTTTTGCAGATCCAGATTCCATTCATGCTTCTTCTAATATTAGAACTGAATTTCCCTTTGGGGAAATAATATCTTCTCCATTATGTATAGTCTGGGTAGTGCTTTCCATTGAGGCATTCTGTACAATCCTATGAAAATGGTAGATGCATAACTCAGGCTCAGCCAAATATTTCTCCAGGATTTTAATCTTTGATGTCATGACATAGGACAGAAAAATGAATGGAGCTGATTCATCTAAGAGACTGCCTCATTCTAGCACAATATCTTCCAATAGATAGCTCTGTAGTCATAGAAATATTGTATACCTGTGCTGCCTAATGTGGTAGCTACTAGCCACATGAGACTACTGAGAACATGAAATAGAGCTAATGTAACTAAGGAACTGAATTTTTAATTATATTTATTCCAGTTAATTAAAATTAAAATTGAAATAGCCACAATTTGGTATTGGTTTCTGCTCTGGACAGCACAGCTCTAGCAGAGTTCTCTGAAGAAATCATGCACTGGCACACACTACTTGGGTATCTGTGGCTGCTCTGTTTTTTTTTTTTTTAATCTCTTTCTAGATCTAGTTCTAGCTATTTCTTTGATTCTGTGAGCTACCCTAACCCAATTTGTTACAGTAATTTCCTCCTTTTCCTAGTAGCTACAGTTAATTTTGTTTGTTTGACTCTAAATACGGAACTTAAGTCGAGAAAACTCATTAATGTAGTGATGTATCGACAATATGTTAAGTACCTGTATGTCAAGAAATACATATGGTAGTCTCTGGGGATAAAACATTTATGTATAAATAAATATCATCCTTACCATTCAGGAGCTGAGACTAACAAAGAAGACAGAAATATTAACAGTTAGTGATAATGCAATGAGATCAATTAGAACTTTGAAAAGAATTTTAGGATCACAGAGAAGTTTCATTAATACAGTGCTGTAGATTGAATAGTGGTCTCCAAAAAGATGTGTCCACCAGTACACATGACTGTGATCGTATGTGAAAATAGTCTTTGCTGATGAAATTAAGAATCTACAGATGATATCACCTTAGATTTTGGGTGGAACTTAGATTCAATGCTGACTGTTCTTATCAAAGATACCCAGAAGAACAATACAAAGAGAAGAGTGGATGGTCTGTAAAGATGGAGAAAGAGATTGGTCTTATGCTGTCATAATCCAAGGAATGCCAGGAGCCACCAAAAGATGGAAAGGGCAAAATGGGTTCTCCCCTAGAGACTTTGGAAGAATCATGGCCCTGCTGATGCTTTGCTTTCAGAGTTCTGGCCTCCAGAATTGTGAGGTAATAATTTTGTTTTTAGTCAAGAAGTTTATGGTAATTTGTTATGACAACCTTAGAAATCTAACATAGATAGCAAGATGTTCTTGTCAAGCTCTAGTATTGGAACCCTGCCTCAAACCCAGCCACCTGTGTTGTCCTCTGTATAGCTGGCCTAGATTCTGTCTGTTCTTTCAGGGATGCTAGACTGTCTTCCTTCTACCTTCAGCTGTTAAGTAGGGTTCTGTTGCAACACAGATGGGATGCATTTATCTTATCTTTGGGTATTGTCCTTTCAACTGTAAGCTCCACAAGGGAAGGGATCTTTTTTTTATTTTTTTCCCCACAATATTTTCAGCACCTAGAAGAGTACCCAGCATACACTAAGTTTTAAATATTTAGTTGAATGAATGAATAAATACATACATAAATGAAGATTATTTCTGCTAAGTCCTTCCTTTTGACATTGCCAAACTCCTCTTCCTCCTGCCACATACACTTTTGATATTAGTGATAATCTTGGTAATAATCAAATTCACTCTTCTTCCTGGGTGAATCATATTTAGATTGCTGGTTACTATTTACTTAGAAGGGACACAGTCATCAAATTGACTTGGTCACTCTTACTCCAATCCCAGATGGTTCATAGATTCTGCCACCCCTCTCACCAATTGAAGCATTCTGAAAAGAGTAAGGAAAAAAACATTTTTGGATTGCATTGAAATAATGACATCTTTGTGAAAACTCAGGATTTTTTTTTGCTATGTTTAAACAGATTGCTTTGATCAATATATTGTCAAACTAATGCCAAATTCGTCTTAGGCTTTCTACAGCCTCAAGCATAATCTCAGATTTAAATTACATCATGCTTTATGCATCATGTCACAAAATTCATACATTAAATTCCCTACACTATATTTTAGAAGGAGGTCTTCAGATTCCTATTAGGTCTTTTTGACACTTCTTTAACATATTCTTCTAGAAAGTTTGATTGTCTTTCTTTTTCTCAGCTATAAGGGATTTATGTAACAAGTTGCAATGACTGCTAGAGGTAACAATAAATGTCACAGCCTGATATGGAGAGAAGAGGCAGTTACAAAATAAATACACACACAAAAGACAATGTATAACAGAGAGAATCAATTCAAGGAAGGCATAAATTGTTTGACATCCCTCAGTGATCCACAATACATTGTGCTAGTACCATAATTATTAGGGATATACGAATTAAAACCACAATGAGATATCACCTCACTTGTACCTGTTAGGATGGCAATTATCAAAAAGTCAAAAGATAACAAATGATGAGAATGTGAATAAAAGGAAACCCTTATACACTGTTGGTGGGAATGTAAATTGGTATAGTCATATGTAAGATAATATGGATGTTCTTCAAAAAAAAAAAATAGAACTGTGATATAACCCAGCAATCCCACTTCTGGATATTAATCCAAAGGACATGAAACAGCATGTCAAATGGATATCTGCCTTTCCATGTTCATTGCAGCCTTATTAAAAGTAGCCAAGATATGGAATCAACCTAAATGCCTCTCAACAGAAGAATATATTAAAAATGTGGTGTATATATACACAATAGAATACTATTTAGCCTCATAAAAGAAGAAAAACATGTCATTTTTGATGGATGAACTTGAAAGACATCATAGTAAGTGAAATAAGCCAGGCACAGAAACAAATGCAGCATGATCTCACTTACATATGGAATCCAAAAAAGTAAATCTTATAAAAGTAGAGAGTAGAGTGGTAGTTAGCAGAGGCTGGTAGGGTAGGAGAATTAGGAAGATGTTGGTCAAATGATACAAAATTTCAGTTAGAAAGGAATAATAAGTTCAAGAGATCTATTCTACATGTTGAAGACTACAGTTAATGAAAATATATTGTACACCTGATAATAGATAATACAGTGTTTTCACCATAAAAACAAGTATGTGAAATAAAACATTTTCCAATTAGCTTGACTTAGCCATTCCACAATGTATACATATATCAAAACATCATGTTGTACCCCATAAACATATGCAAGTTTTATTTGTCAATTTAAGAAAAAGGTAATATACAAAATTTTAGCTAGAAGGAATGAGTTCAAGAGATCTATTTTGTAACATGGTGACTACAGGTATAACAATATATTGTATTCTTGAAAAGTGCCGAGAGTAGATTTTACATGTTCTCACCACAAAAACAGCAACTTTCTGATGTAATGCATGAGAAAGATTTAGACATTCCACAATGTTTGTGTATGTGCATGTATGTGTGTATAAACATGTTGTAGATAATATATACAATTGTTTCTGTCCAAAAAAACAAAATGGTATGGAGGAGTTAAAAAAGAATGCCACAAACTCATTAGTTAAAAACAAAATAGTGCTTGAAATAGCAAATCTTACCTTATGTGGTTGATTCCCTTAAGTGTCGATGCTGGGATAGAATGGGAAGCTTCAATAGCTCCATGACCATCAGCAGGCCTCCCAGGTGTGAAGACTGACAGTTCTGAAGAAGTCAGATTATCATATCACACAAGTATATACTGTGATACAACACACATATAGGAGGTCGCTATAGGTACACAGGGGACCATCTCCAACCTGATAGATTGATGGGTCTTATTCTTATTGTGCAGTGCACATTCTCTCTCTCTGTCTCTTTTTCTCACTTTCATTCACACATGCCCAGAAACATTTAGACTCCTGTCTTTGGGCCATGATGTTTCCAAAGAAAAATACCCCTCTTTATCCTAGCACAAAGACAGACAGTTTAAGGTTGAATTCTGAAATCATCTGTCCTTGGTTATGGCCCTTTGGCTCTCATTGTACCTATAGGAACTGTGCTAACTCCTTTCCCTCTCTAGGTCATCCTCTCCTCTGTTGAGCACCAGGTATTATTTATAGTCATTCTTTTTAAATACTGTGATCTCTCTGAGCCCTATCTATAAATAAAAGCTCTAATAGCATTGACAATAATTCACCTGAAACATATTTAGTGTCTGCTGAGCACAGTGGCTCATACCTGTAATCCGGCACTTTGGGAGGCTGAGGTAAGAGGATTGCCTGGGGCTAGGAGTTCAAGACCAGCCTGGGCAACAAAGCAAGTCTCCCCTGTCTCTACAAATAATAATAATAATAATAATAATAATTATTGTTATTATTATTATCCAGGCATTGTGGCGAGTGCCTGTAGTCCTAGTTTTTCAGGAGGCTGAGGCAAGAGGATCCCCTGAGCCCAGGAGTTCAAGACTGGAGTGAGCTATGATTGTGCCACTACACTCCAGTCAGCCAGTAGAGGGAGACCTTATCTCTAAAATAAATAAATAAAAACACTTTTAGTCTCTACCCTATAATAACACCCCAAGTATTATTATTTGTGACTAACCATAGATTTATGCCATTAAAGGGACCTCCAACAGCAAAGGAGAAAGTTGAACTTTTGACAAAGATGGGAGGATTAAGTCTTAAGGAATTTCATATCATTCAACTGGCTAATAAGCAAACAGAGACTTTGGGGTTAAGATTGAGGTCTGTGTCTTTAGATGTATTGGGTCATTGATTATTATTATTGTTATTAGGCTTACAGTAGTAGTGAAGGTAGAATAGTTAAACAGTTATGGCGTTAAAGAAAACTGTGGGACCGGGTGCAATGGCTCACACCTGTAATCCCAGCACTTTGGGAGGTCGAGGCAGGTGGATCAAAAAGTCAGGAGTTTGAGACCAGCCTGGCAAATATAATGAAACCCTGTCTCTACCAAAAATTTATAAAAAAAAAATTAGCTGGGTGTGGTGGCACATGCCTATAATCCCAGCTACTTGGGAGGCTGAAGCAGGAGAATTGCTTGAACCCAGGAGGTGGAGATTGCAGTGAGCCGAGATCGCGCCACTATGCACCAGCCTGGGTGACAGAGAGACTGTGTTTAAAAAAACAAAAGAAAACTGTGGGTGCTTATCAGACAAGGTTAATGCATACGATGCCCTGGGATCCGTACTCCTTAAGAAGTGACATTCCTCTTCCACTGTACAGAAAAAACACATAAATAATATGATAAAATGAAAAATCTTGGGGATTTTTATCTTCTTCAGTGAGTTTTGTAGTTTTTAAAGCCTTTCATTATACAACCATCTTTTGTTGTTGAAGCTAGTAGGTACCTCAGGTTTGTTTTCTCAGAAGGATTCAGTTCTGTCTCTTGTGGCTTTCACTTCCACCTGTTATGTCACTTCTCTTTCATTTATTTATTTTTTTATTATTATTATACTTTAAGTTTTAGGGTACATGTGCACAATGTGCAGGTTAGTTACCTATGTATACATGTGCCATGCTGGTGTGCTGCACCCATTAACTCGCCATTTAGCATTAGGTATATCTCCTAATGCTATCCCTCCCCCCTCCCCTCACCCCACAACAGTCCCCAGAGTGTGATGTTCCCCTTCCTACTATCGCAAGGACAAAAAACCAAACACCGCATGTTCTCACTCATAGATGGGAATTGAACAATGAGAACACATGGACACAGGAAGGGGAACATCACACTCTTTCATTTATTTATTTATTTTTCTTAGAGGCATAACCAGGCAAACTGCTCTCTTCCGATAACATTTTAAAAATAGTTGTTATATAGTTATTTATTTGATTCAAACTGACCACTTCTATGAAATCTTTGTGGTTTGAAATATTCATCAGGAATCTTATCAAATGTGGTAAGAAAGTCCCTTCTGCTTAGCATGATTGTAACCCTCCTTTCACACCTTCAATATCTTAGACAGTGGGTAGCAATATCAAGAAAGATTTTCCACAAGCAAAATCTGTGGAAGATTTATCAGCTGTTCCCACCACTAAGAATACAAACTTTCTCTTCACAAATTGTCATACTAAGTAATATGATTCTAGAGTGCTACTCTGTCTTCAAAAGATTAAAAGAAAAACACTAGATATGGTGAAATCATAACTAGAGAAAAAATGTGTTTTTCTCCACTCCACCTGACTTTCATATATGATTATACAAAATTAACGTTTTCAGTTTCTTGTGTTGACACTTTTAAAAACAGTAGCAGAAGAGGGTTTAGCGTTTGAATTTTTGTATTCTTTTTTTGGATTTAGCTTTCACAAGAAATTCTATCGTTGCAGCACTAAATGGAGAATCTTATAAAAAATTTAATCAGATTTCTTCCACAGAGAGAAAAGAACAAAGTCTTACTTTGTCATCTTGTACAAATGGTGCATTTTCTCTTTCTAACTAATCAGATACCAGAGATGCTCTTATGAGTTGATGAAGTACAATGTGAATTGTGACTCAGCTAACATTTATGAAGCAAGAACTGTGTGTCAGACATGGTTACATATCTTAATAATATTGTTTAATCACAGGGCATAATAACTATTGCTACATTATATAATTGCCAACTGTCTGCCAGAAGATTTTTGCTCATTTATTGATGTTGCTCAAAGCCATGCAGTCAGTAAGTGCTGAAGATAAGATTTGATCTTCATTTCATTTAGCTCTGTAGCCTGTGTTCTAGTATTTCTTACTCAGTGCTGCCTAACCAAATAGAGTAATTTGGTCTTCCCTTGATTTGTACCTCCCTTGATTTATACCTCACACACTATCTCTTTTTGAATTTAAATTACCAAGAATTACACTAAAACTGATTTACCTGTGTGGATAATAAAAACCTTTGACTTTTTAAAGTGACCTCTTCACTGCACAAATGCTTTTTGGAGGCCTTAAACGTTTATTGGACTAAAGTACAAGAGGATGTGATTTGAGCAAGGCCCTGGGACAATAGGATGCAGTCAAAGTGCCTAGGAGTGTGTGCATGTGAGAATGTGGTTGGCTTAATAATGGAGGAAAGAGTCATTGCAAAGAAAGATGAGAGAATTCAAGGTAAGTCTCTGGTACTTTACAACTTATAGCACTATTTCTCTCCTGCCTTGTGTATAATAATAAAAAAATAAATAAAAATAAAAATAAAAATATATAAATAAATTAATTAATTAAAAAAAAAAGAAGTATTCCACCAAGAAAACTTACAGGTTCTTGTTGAGCGTTTACTGTAAGCTCTGCCTTTACATTTTCTTTATTCTTTTAACTTTCCTGGTTCCTATGCCTCCTTTAATCAGCTTAGTTGTCTGAACCTAATGTTTTTACTTTTCTTGCAGTCTTGGAGGCATCCTGCTCAAAACTTTACAAATGGCAATTTTTGAGGGAATAAATTTTTTTGAAGTTAAAGTCTTCCAGGGGAAGTATTTTCACAGTGTCTATTCAAAATGAATAGGCAGTTAATTATCCTAATTATTGTCATGGTGACTGAGGATAGAGAGAAGATACATGCCACAGAAGATGTTGACCTGGTGAAATGCAGAAGCAAATGGGCAAGGGTCCAAGGGTAGGACCTGGAAGGTTGGTGTTAGCACTAGTGTCAGTTTTGTTGATGTCATACCTGGAAGGGGAACAGAATCATGTCTAAAATCTGGTAGTGTTAATTGCATGGAAAATGTGTGGAGCTGGCAAAGTAAGAATGAGAACATCTTATTATGTTCTCGTTTCACTTTGGGGTAAGTTCTCTTTTGCTAGTTAAATATTTCAAATATAAAATATTTCTATTCTAAACTATCTTATGTTTCTGGCACTGTTCTATGCAGTATAAGTGGGATAGTGCTATGGAAGATTTTGAAATAATACCAGGTTTTCTTTAGTGGCACAATTCTCCCCTCATTGGCATTCTCTCCCTATAATAACTTCAAGAGTTTTGATTTTATTGGGTTTCTCTAAACTTTTCTAAGTTACTACTAATAGGAAATGATGGAAATATGCCTTTGAAAGATATTTGTGATTTTAAATGACTCTGCAAGACCAAATGGATCAGTGGGAAGGCTATAAGCTTTGGAATGAGATAGACATGGGTTTTTGTCTCTGCTTTACCACTTAATATACCGGTACTTTTAAATAAGTAATTAATCTTTTCTGATCCTGCTATGGTCTGACTGTTTTTGTCCTTCCAAAATTTATACATTGAAACCTCATTACCAATGTCATGGTATTAGGAGGAGGAGCCTTCAGGATGTGATTAGACACGAGGGCAGAATCCTTATGAATGAAATCAGTGCCTTTATAAAGCAGGACCTAGAGAGCTACCTGGCCCTTCCATCATGTGAGGACAGAGAGAAGGCACCCTCAACGAATCAGAAAGCTGGCTTTCATCAGATATTGAATCTGCCTGGATGTTGGACTTCCTAGGCTCCCGAACTCTGAGACGTAAATTTCTGTTATCTGTAAGCTACTCAGTCTATGGTATTTTGCGATAGCAGTCTGAAGGGAATAAGATAGATCCTAAGCATCTCCACCTGTAAAGTGGAGATAAATACCTTATGGGATGGTGTGAATTGTGAAGATTAAATGAAATAATGTATGTACTACACAGAATGCAGAGCACCAAGTAAGGGCTCCATAAATAACCTTTGCTGTTGTGCTCTTCTATTTGACTCACTCAAAACAGAGATCAGAATATATTAAAATCACAATCATTCTTATTTCATTTTTTTCCCATTAATATTCAACACTTGAATTTGGGGACATAATTTCTGTCCCTGTAGCTAGTAGAGATGGTCGCAAATTTGGCTCAAAGGTAAGAGTAGGCAAAGAGAGAAAAGTGGAAGGATCTTTTTGAGATGCTTGCTATAAAATCAAGTGTGTCCTTAAGTTTCACTTTGGGGTAAGCTCTCTTCTGCTAGTTAAATATTTTAAAAATAGAATATTTCCTTTAAATATTATCTTAAAGTTTATCTTGGCAGAGAAAAACTGGCAACCTCTTAGCATTTTTAATTTTGATAGCCAAAACCCATGTACTGTACCTACATTTCAAAATTTAACTCATATTATACCCAAGATATTTAGGGAGACTGTAGTTTCTTTACTTTATCAATAACTAATATTATTTTTCTCTCAATAATCATCTATAGTTTAGTTGGAAGGGGACTTTTTAAGTCATTTCCTGTTTCACATTCATCTATTTCTACAATTTATATAGTCCTTCCAGGTTTTGCTCAGTGTTTCTAGGAAAGAAAGGCTTTCAGATTTTAGTTTATTCTTACAAGCTTCTTTCCAAGATGGTAGCTGAATATTTGGGAGTAAAATAGTACATGAAATCATGGAGGAAGGTAAGACTTGGAGAACTTGGGAATAATACTGTCTGGTTTCTTCAGTCTTAGGCACAATGTCCTCCTTCCTTCCTGGTTGCAGCTTGTCCTTCTGGTATCCATGGCTGGAGAATATAGCTGAAGCTCTTCCATCTCTTCCAAAGCCCACTGACTCAGCTTCACTTTAGTTACAATTTTGTCTATAGACCCCTCTTAGATCTGGCCGTAGTTCCCTTTCAGCCAAGTGCCAGAAGTCTGAGCTGTCTTACCCAAAGACATTTTGGATCACTCTTGGGATCTCTTCTGCAGGTTCCTTAACGAGACTCAGCAATTTGTAGGTATCTGCAGGCTCATGATCATGGACCTCAATGCCTTCCAGTGACTAGCCATCCTGAACCACCAGATTTACTTTTCTCAGCTGTGTCTTTGAAGCTTTCTCTTTGTATAATTTCAGAAGAAGGGTGGGTGTCCTTGGTGCCACTGCAACTTGTATCATCATGCTCCTTTTCTGAGCTAAAGTCTGCAGGGAGGAAATTGGGACATGTGCCTCGATTTTCTCTCCTGCCTTTCTTTCTCTTTCTTCTTCCCACATCCCCCAGGACCAAATTGTGCAGGCTTTTCCTTACATCAAATCTCAATCTCATTACTGAAACTAAATGATGAGGACTATTTCATCTACTTTACAGGGAGGACTCCATAATCTGTGTCTTCCTACTTTATCCCTTGATTTCTCAAACGATAACTAAAGGAATGCAGCAATTCTGCTTTCAAAGAAGTCTGATTTTCTTGCCTCTTGGCATGCCAAAGAAGTCAAGTGCTGACTCTCTATTGCTTGAGAACAATATAATCATTTAAGTGGAAGGTTGAAATGTAGCCATGATAAAAAAAAGGGCTGCTAAGATGCATTTATAATAGACTTGTAAACAATTATTTCAATTACCTATGACTTTATTTTGAAAATCCAATGGCTCTTCCGTTTTGTGAAAACTAATTTTGAAAAATTAACCAATCACATATTATATTGGTATATTAATTTTTTTTACTGTTAATGCATAATCCCATGTGGAACAAGGACTGTAATGAAAAATGTGTCTTTAGCATAGTATCTGTTACGTAGTAGGCCTTCATTAAATATTTGTTGAGAGAATTAATTTATGGTAACTTATATTCAAGTTTATATTGGCAAAGTACTTTAATGATACATGAAGAGGAAACATTGTAAAACATAGCGACTGCTTTGATAAAAGTTTTTAGAGATTTTCAAACTTCATCTAATAATCTTTTACTGTTGGACATTTTTTCATAGCTTCTTTATTTTATCTTTTTTTCTCTCCCCATTACTTCTGTTTGGTGGAAGTAACATGCTTTTGGCAGTTAGAATAGAATTTGATGCTTTTTCATTTTCTTTTCACTTAAGCTATTAAACTTTTCCCTGTTTTTGAGTCTTGTTCTGGGATATCTTTTGCTCTCAGCCTGCTTCAAGTCTGAATGCAAATAACTGTGCAAACTGACTACAAGTGTAGTGCAGGTATCTGCATTATATGAGCAAATCTTGCCCATTACTAACAGAGGCTACACAGGAATTATCTGTCCATTACAATCTCCTGCAGCTTCAAAATATCCCAAAGCAAAAGTAAGGCAAGTTTGTAGAGGCTAAGTTATAAAAATAAAAAATACCACCACCTGTGAGCACTAAAAATGTTCTTGCTAACACTATGTTTCTCTTATTGGTTCAAACATCTTTCTTTCCAAATTGTATTACTCATTTTAGACTGAGTTTATATGTATTACATATTCTAAATAACAAAATTAAATTAGTTTTCCTTGACTCATCAAAATAATTAAACCAGTGTATGGTTACCTTGGCTCTCTAATTTAAACAAATGAAATAATGAATTAAGTCATTTATTTATTCCATAAATTGTTATTCAATGCTTAGTATTTGCCAAATGGTCCTCTAGGTAGAAGAGATAAAAAAATGAACAAAATAAACAGCAAGCAGTCTCTGCCCTTATGAAGCATATATTATAGTGGAGACAGGCACACATTAAACAAAACAAGTGTGTTATATACAATCAAATTATTAAATATTTACCGAATATACTCACATCCCAATATTTGGAAAATACGATGATACTTACGAATTAGCATATCCATAGTCTTTTCTATTGAAACTTCAAGTTTCTCTTAAGAGCTAAATTTGAAACTATTAAATAACTAATATAATTTGTAACATTTGTGAAAAATAAATAGCTATATGAAAAAATAGCATAATCACCTGAATGTTTAATAATTATAATGATAGTAAATATTATAATCCCACCTTAATTTATCACAACTACTCACATTATTAGACTGTTTGTGTTAACACAATCTCAATAAGGTTGGTGGGACACATGTGATTATTCCTGTTTGTAGGAAGACTCTGAGACACAGAGGGGTAAAGCAACTTGCTTGTGTTTCATGATTTGTAACTAAGAGCTTGAACCAAGGTGCTGGACTCATAAAGGAAGAAATGTATACCAAGAGGGCTGGCAGTGACACTGCACAGCTGGAAAATAGCAGAATACAAAAAGAGGTCTCAAGATCTCTTCCCACATCAAATCACATTATTCTTTTTAAAGAAATATCATTCCCATTACATACTCTCCAAGTTTTATGGAACAGTTTTTCACTCATCCAAAGCAGAACTATTTTTGGAGGGCAGCTTTCTATTTCTGCAAATCTGATTTCTCTTTGAAACTTACTTTCTACCTCTCTTAGTTTTTATCCTACCTTTCACCTATTATGTCTAAAACAAGCTCATTGTCTTTCTTCCAGAGTAAGTTATTTTAGGGCATGTTTATAGACATCATTATTCTCCAATTGTTGAGGCTGAAAACTTTGTAGCCATCCTTGTCATCTCTCTCTTTTATATTTTCCGTTTGCCAAGAGTAGCTAGTCAGCATCTTTTGCGTTTGCTAGTTGATTTCCATTTCCATTGCTCCAAGGCTAAAGCAGAATCTCATTACTTCATGTGTGGATACATTTAATAATATTATAGTTAATTTTATCCACCCCTTTACTTCATCATACAAAGTCAGACATCTGGGTTATTATATATAAAATTATTGTCAACCAAAAGTGATAAAGGATAAGCAAAGGCTGTCAATGTGTCAATGGCATTTTTAATTGCATTTTATATTTGACATAAGAACAGGTGTTTCATTTGTCTTGTTCAATTCTGTATCTCCAAGCTCTGAAACAATGTTGTCGTGAACAGACTACAGATTGCTGTCTTACATCATGATACTTACACTTGTCTGGCCAAGTGATCCCTGACTCATGGTATTTCAATATCCTCCCCTTGATTGTGGATAGGACCTATGACTTGCTTCTAACCAACAGAAGATGGCTAAGGTGTTGGAATGTTATTTCCATGATTACATTACGGAAGGTTGTTACTTTAATCTTACTAGCAGACTCTCTACTGACTCTCCCATGCTGGCTGTAGTGAAACAAGCTGCCATATGAAGAGACCCACACGGTTAGAAAACTGACAGCCAGCAAGTTGCCAAGGATTTCACCTGACAGCTTACAAAGAAAGATGTGAATCCTGCTCAAAGCCATATGAACTTCCAAGTAGATCCTTCCTCAAATAGAGCCTTAGATGAGACTCCAGTTCTGGTCAGTGCCTTGAATGCAGACTTGGGAGAGACACTGAAGCAGAGGACTGAACTAAGCCGTGCTGGGATTCCTGATCCACAGAAATTGAGAGATAATAAATGTGTGTGGCTTAGAGCTGATAAGTCTTTGGTTATTTGTTACTAAGTAATAGATAATACATACACCTTGCATTTACTTGGAGGTGAATAAATATTTGTTGATTGAATAAGTGAATGGAATATTCTTTGTAATTTTACAGGTTAACATTATATATATGCATTTAAAATATGTTCTAAAAAAGAAAAACAACACATAACACTTAAGCAAGCTAAATTTGTTTTAAGATCCGAATCTTTAAGGACGTTTTCTCTAGTGTTGAGTAGTTTTATGGCAAATGAGGTAGCATCAGTTTTTGCTTCTGAGTTTTAGTTGGTGTTTGATGGCTGAAATCTCTAACGTCATTTAAAGTGTTTAATTAAATGTGTGATCTATACTTTCACACAATGGTTAATTAAGCCTACGTCTGTAGACATATGCTGATCACTGCTGTTATTTTCTCAAAGACTTTGAAGTTTCAAAGTCATTTTTTGCCATAATTCTTGAGGATGATGCTTAATTAAATTTGTATTGTTTTCAAATATCCTTACTACCAGCAGCATATTGTACCACAGTGCTGAACATGCAGAGACAATATACATTATAAATCGAAATGTTGCAAATATACATTAAAGATTAAATTCTATAGATGTTACCTCACTTGCAAAGACTAATGTCGGAAGAGAAATCTTAATGTTTCATATCTCCTCTAAAATATTTAAAAATCACAGTTCTCTTAGGAAGAAAAAAGAAGTTTCATTGAGCTTAACATCTACAATATATGATGGCATATGAGGAACACATACTTTTTATTATAAATATTAAAAGAAAAACATCAGTAGGCAATATGCTAACATGGAAGTGGTAGTTATGATGTTTGCATAAGCTATTCCTGAAAATTTTGAAATTGATTTAAATGTTTACTCCTATGATAGTCAATTTCTTGGTTGCTTCTTTATTTAACCTAACTAATTTTCAGACCATCTCACTCCACCAGAAACCTCATCTTTCCATTTTACCATTATAGTGATTGAGTTTAGAACTGATCACATCAAACAGAAAACAATCTTGAATTAATTAAGTACACTTTAATGTTTTTTTAAAAAATCAGTGGATGAGAGTATATTTAACCATAGATCTTGCTAAAAAAGTAATTCCCAGTGGAAACCCTAATTTTGAAACATAATTTTTTTAATATATATATTTTTTATTATACTTTAAGTTCTAGGGTACATGTGCAGTATGGTATATTTAGCAGAATAAAAATGGACAATTTAAAGCTCTGTGTGGGTAACCACTTTAAAGGAGAACACACAAAACAAATAAAAATTAGAAATTCAAATTTCAATCCAAGAAGTTGTTGAAGTTCTTTTTATCCTCTTTGATCAAAAAAGGCAGAGATGATACTTGGGGAGAGTTCCTGGTTAAAAAAAAAAAAATTGGCCTCAACTGCAGTGTATTGTAGCAAGTGTGAATTGTATTGTCAACAAAGGGAATTACATTTGATACCTAGTGACTAGAATGAATTTCAGGAATTAAAAGGATGTTTAGAAAGTGGGACAGTTAGAGGAGAGATACAAGAATCCAGGTCATCCCTAGTTCATAGTCTTTGGTATCTTTACTGAGACATTGGGTGAGTTCCTAAGTCAGTCTCTGTGTTTATCATTTTAAGATTGTTATTTTAATAATAAGAAATATTTTTAAATGATTTAGAAATTTAGAATAAATAATATTCATTAGAAAGAACATCGGCTGGCCGTGGTGGCTCAGCCTGTAATCCCAGCACTTTGGGAGGCTGAGGTGGGTGGATCAACTGGGGTCAGGAGTTCAAGACCAGCCTGACCAAGATGATGAAACCCCATCTCTACTAAAAATACAAAAATTAGCTGGGCATGGTGGCGCATGTCTGTAGTCCTAGCTACTTGGGAGGCTGAGGTGGGAGGATCACTTGAACCTAGGAGTCGGAGGTTACAGTGAGCTGAGATCGTGCCACTGCACTCCAGCCTGGGTGAGAGAGACTACTCCAGACTGGGTGAGAGAGACTACATCTCAAAAAAAAAAAAAAAAAAAAAAAAAAAAAGACCATCTAACGTACCTGTATGCCCAGCCTAGTGTTGATCTCAACTCTAAGATAAATCGTGGAAACATATGAATTTCAGTTTGCAGTTTAAATGATTAGACAGGCTGAGATCTCATGAAAATCCTTGAGAAAACTAGACTTGAGGATGTATCTCTAGCAGAATCATAACATATATAGAAATGCTTCTTCAATATAATTCCTTTGTACAGTGCTGAAAAAGTTTCCAAATGCTCATGATTAAATGAAAGAAATAAAAATGTAATCATTTATTAATTTTTTCACAAGGCCAAATTTATTAAAGGAATAGACTTTATTCTGCAATTATGTCCATCTTAAATACTAGATGCTACATAATCTGTACCACATGAGATAATATTTCTACACAGCAATATACAAAGTTTGGAATTCTAGGTCTGTTTAAACAAAAAATCTAAAAATCTTAGCACTTTAGCTCTATACTTCACTGGGCATCTCTTAGGAATATCAGCCTTATCCTACTGTTCTGAGGTCTCTGAGATTGGTGGGAGTGGCCTTTGACAAGTCTTGGGCATGGAAGAGCAACAATTAATATAACAAGTTCTAGCATGCTTCTATGGTTGCCACTGCTCAGACTGATTATTAAACAGTTTCTTGCCTTTCTGTTCCCAATATTATTTCAACTGGGACCTCCATTTCTTAACAAATTTGATTTCTTAGCTCCTGGCTAAAATAATATTCTTAGTCTTTTTTTTTTTTTAGCAAGTTATATTTATTAGAGTTTGTTCATTCTCAGCTGGTCTACATTTGTTGAAGATCTCTCAGTGTACACTTTCAACTGAAACCCAATACTTTCTTAGAAAACACATCTACCCAACCTCAATAAAAGCATACTTACTATTTTTCAAAGGTGTTATGTTATTATTGCCTTTTATATAAAAAGATAAATCCAGATATAGAATATTGCCTCTTAGTTGCTTTGTTAGTGGTGGGGAAGAGTTGAAATGAACTATGGAATTTGAGAACTAGAAAAGATTTAGATTGCTCAATCAAATCCCTTCATTTGTTTAGATAGAAAAACTTTTGGTGGCCTAAATTAATGTAGTAAAAGAATCAGAGTGGTAGAAACACCAATACTAGAGCCCAAATCTCCTGTTGCTTAGTCCCTAGCCTTTTCTATACTCTTATCCAACATTTTCTTGGCTGTGCTTATTACTTTTATTATGACTGATTAAAAAAATACACGTTGGAGTACCATCTTACTTTGTTAGGCATCCGTGGGTACGAAGATATATATATATATATATGTGTGTGTGTGTGTGTGTGTGTGTGTGTGTGTGTGTGTGTGTGTGTATGTATGTGTAATGATTCCGCCTCTCAAACAGAAACATACTGAGATCCATGCCAGAGAGGCTTCCTGCCTGGGCCCAACTCTTTACATGGCACTGGTTTGGATTTCCTCCAGCCATTCTCCTCTCCACAGAAACCTGAACATCACTTTTTGACCATTTACTTGTGAACTGGAACTCTTGAATTTTCTTCCTCAACTTAGGGCCTGTATGAACTTCTTCACTGAATATGTCTTCCTGAGGGTAGGGTCCACCTTTAGTACAAACAATCCCAAACTGAGGGATGATTAAGAAGTTGTTGATTGTGAATATTGTGGGTGGAGCTTGGCTGAGTAGGCTGGAGATTCTATATGCATGCATGCTAAGAATCTCACTCTGTGAAACAGTACTGTGGGTGTGAAGAGAATGTAGCAAGCAGGGATCTAGGGGCTGGGTATCTCTCATGGTACCATTTTCCAGCAGAGTGAGAAATTCAAGAATTATAAACTTGTACCTGAATTAGCTGGGCATTAAAACATATATTCACCAAGGCAAAAGGGTGGAGTAGACTGCACAAAATAGTTTGCCAGTTCAATTTATAAATTTTAAATATTGAGACGTATAGTATGAGGTTCCATTTGTCCTCTTATATTGAGCTCACAAGTGTTAGAAGAAGGATATTCTCCTGGAGATTTGCCCTTGTTCATAAAATTTGCACAAATTCAATTTCATCTTCTTGATTGAAGTTTTGTCTATGACTTTGTATTAGGAGAATTTAAAAGGATAGCCTCTTTCAGTTGAGACAAACTTCACTTTTGAGAAATTATAGAGTTGTTTGATGCCTCTGGAAATGCCCCAGGCAATTCAGTGGGAACATTCCTCTTCTAAAATGATCAACAGGTCTAAAGGAATTATAATAATAATCTGATTGGAAAAACAACATTAAAATACAGGTTTGTCTTAGGATGTAGGAATATATTCATTCATTCAATAAATATTTGTTGAGTACCTAAAAAAAAAATACAGGTTATGTTAGTCTTAATCTATGTGCTAAAAATCATGCCCAGCGTCTGATTATAGGGTGGCAAAGCTACAAAGGAATACTGAGTTCACAGGATCAACAAGTCTCATGTATTTAATTCAATTAATTCAAAGCCCTAACTATAATAAATAAGGATCCTCAAAACTGAATTGGAGACATTTGTAAAAGCAAGCTTGAGATTCCGTAATACCCAAATTCTCCTGAACACTCAAGGCCATTATATGTAGTCCCTTTCCTTTTGCCAAAACAGATCAGCCTCCACTTGCCTGGAAACACTGTTTGACCTCAACCCTGAAAAGTACCTCATAGGATGACATATGCTCCTATAAATACTCATTCATTTTCGGACAATTTCCAGGGATAAGTTTTTCAGTATAGGCTTAGCAGAAAAATAAATTTCCTGTTCTTTGAGAAAGCATCATATCAATCAAATGAATGGCTTGATCTAGCTATATGCATTGGCAGGAATGCATCTGATGGGCTTTTCGGAAGCTTCTAAAGAGCACACTTTCTCTTGTAAGGTAATAGGGAACACACTGGTCAGTAGTGGGGAGAGAGGCAGTAGTGTATTTGAGAAGATTGAATTTGGTTGTTATCTGCAGGTCAGGAGGGTGGGAAATCATGTCATCAAACTAGAATGGGGATGATGGATTATAGGAATTCAGAGGCCAGGTGGTAGCACTCCTTTGTCAGATGTAAGGGAAATGGAATTGCCGTAATTGGCATCAAGGCCAGAATGGCAATCAGCATGCCTGAGCCATAGGAATCTGTGAAACAAGCTAAGAGATTATGATATTTTTAAGGGTGAGATAGAAAGCCACTAAAGTTTATTGTTATTATTTTTAATAAAAAATAATGAAGCCGGGCATGGTGGCTCATGCCTGTAATCCCAGCACTTTGGGAGGCCAAGACGGGTGGATCACCTGAGGTCAGGAGTTTGAGACCAGCCTGGCCAACGTGGTAAAATTCCGTCTCTACTAAAAATAAAAAAATTAGCCAGGCGTGGTGGTGGGCACCTGTAATTCCAGCTACTCGGGAGGCTGAAGCAGGAGAATCACTTGAACCTGGGAGGTGGAGGTTGCGGTAAGCCAAGATCACACCATTGCACTCCAACCTGGATGACAAGAGTGAAACTCCATGCCAAAATAATAATAATAATAATAATAATAATAATAATAATAATACTGTGATATCAGCCACTGAAATGGAATATGATGTTCTGCCAGTTTCCAGATTTGAATCAGTTTGCTAACCCAGGGTCCAGCACTTGAAGGAGACTCTAAGTCCTCAGCATCATCACAAATATATGTGGTAAATATTCCCTTGTTTTGTTCCCAAAGGGATCTGTGACTTTTGTCAGAGTTACAATGCCCTGGGAAGGAGGTTTACACAGACATTTAAAAACATTTCACTATAGCATCTAAGCTGATACTGATGCCAGGATATCTAAAACAGTGTTATGGTCCTCTCTTATAGAGGTTTATGGTGGATAAGTTGCAGCAGTGAATACCATAGCTTGTTTTACTAACCCTTCTGCCTAAAGTTTTTTCAGTCACTGTGTTTCTGTGATTTATACTTTACTCTTTTAGAGGAGTGAGGGCACAAAAATTTCACAAAAAATGGAGAATCATTTTGCAACGTGGGAGCTGGACAAAATGGGAGGTCACAAATGAATCTGAGTGGTACAAAGAGTTTCCTTCATGAGACATATTCTTTTTTTTTTTTACTAGAAAACTTATTATTATTATTATTATACTTTAAGTTTTAGGGTACATGTGCACAACGTGCAGGTTTGTTACATATGTATACATGTGCCATGTTGGTGTGCTGCACCGATTAACTCGTCATTTAGCATTATGTATATCACCTAATGCTATCCCTCCCCCATCCCCCCACCCCACAACAGTCCCCAATGTGTGATGTTCCCCTTCCTGTGTCCATGTGTTCTCATTATTCAATTCCCACCTATGAGTGAGAACATGCGGTGTTTGGTTTTTTGTCCTTGCGATAGTTTGCTGAGAATGATGGTTTTCAGCTTCATCCATGTCCCTACAAAGGACATGAACTCATCATTTTTTATGGCTGCATATATTCCATGGTATATATGTGCCACATTTTCTTAATCCAGTCTATCATTGTTGGACATTTGGGATGGTTCCAAGTCTTTGCTATTGTGAATAGTGCCGCAATAAACATACTTGTGCATGTGTCTTTATAGCAGCATGGTTCATAATCCTTTGGGTATATACCCAGTAATGGGATGGCTGGGTCAAATGGTATTTCTAGTTCTAGATCCCTGAGGAATCACCACACCGACTTCTACAATGGTTGAACTAGTTTACAGTCCCACCAACGGTGTAAAATTGTTCCTGTTTCTTCACATCCTCTCCAGCACCTGTTGTTTCCTGACTTTTTAATGATCGCCATTCTAACTGGTGTGAGATGGTATCTCATTGTGGTTTTGATTTGCATTTCTCTGATGGCCAGTGATGATGAGCATTTTTTCACGTGTCTTTTGGCTGCATAAATGTCTTCTTTTGAGAAGTGTCTGTTCATATCCTTCTCCCACTTTTTGATGGGGTTGTTTGTTTTTTTCTTGTAAATTTGTTTGAGTTCATTGTAGATTCTGGATATTAGCCCTTTGTCAGATGAGTAGATTGCAAAAATTTTCTCCCTTTCTGTAGGTTGCCTGTTCACTCTCTGATGGTGGTTTCTTTTGCTGTGCCGAAGCTCTTTAGTCTAATTAGATCCCATTTGTCAATTTTGGCTTTTGTTGCCTTGCCTTTGGTGTTTTAGACATGAAGTCCTTGCCCATGCCTATGTCCTGAATGGTAATGCCTAGGTTTTCTTCTAGGATTTTTATGGTTTTAGGTCTAACATGTAAGTCTTTAATCCATCTTGAATTAATTTTTGTATAAGGTGTAAGGAAGGGATCCAGTTTCAGCTTTCTCCATTTGGCTAGCCAGTTTTCCTAGCACCATTTATTAAATAGGGAATCCTTTCCCCATTTCTTGTTTTTCTCAGGTTTGTCAAAGATCAGATAGTTGTAGATATGCGGCATTATTTCTGAGGGCTCTGTTCTGTTCCATTTTTCCATATCTCTGTTTTGGTACCAGTACCATGCTGTTTTGGTTACTGGAGGCTTGTAGTATAGTTTGAAGTCAGGTAGTGTGATGCCTCCAGCTTTGTTCTTTTGGCTTAGGATTGACTTGGCCATGTGGGCTCTTTTTTGATTCCATATGAACTTTAAAGTAGTTTTTTCCAATTCTGTGAAGAAAGTCATTGGTAGCTTGATGTGGATGGCATTGAATCTATAAATTACCTTGGGCAGTATGGCCATTTTCATGATACAGATTCTTCCTACTCATGAGCATGGGCTGTTCTTCCATTTGTTTGTATCCTCTTTTATTTAATTGAGCAGTGGTTTGTAGTTCTCCTTGAAGAGGTCCTTCACATCCGTTGTAAGTTGGATTCGTAGGTGTTTTATTCTCTTTGAAGCAATTGTGAATGGGAGTTCTCTCATGATTTGGGTCTCTGCTTGTCTGTTATTGGTGTATAAGAATGCTTGTGATTTTTGTACATTGATTTTGTATCCTGAGACTTTGCTGAAGTTGCTTATCAGCTTGAGGAGATTTTGGGCTGAGACGATGTGGTTTTCTATATATACAATCATGTCATCTGCAAACAGGGACAACTTGACTTCCTCTTTTCCTAATTGAATGCCCTTTATTTCCTTCTCCTGCCTGATTGCCCTGGCCAGAACTTCCAACACTATGTTGAATAGGAGTGGTGAGAGAGGTCATCCCTGTCTTGTGCCAGTTTTCATGAGACATATTCTAAATGCTACTTCCACTGTTTTTGGCTTCATCTGCCCTTGGTCCATGGCCACTTATTTTACTCTGACTGCTGTCATCATTAACTTTATAACATAGCACCTTGTCTCATGCTTGCGTTCTGCATCTCTTGCCTTTCCAACTGTGGTTTGCTGGTTGCCAGTGAGGTGTTAAATGCCATAGGATTCACTTGCCACCTATGCATGTGCAGGGTGGAATTGGAAGTGAAATATGGTGCATAAATTCTTAATCCTTCTTCACCTAGACAGACTCTCATAAAATGGACTAGTAAATATGCCCTCTCAGAAGGCAGTGTGATATCAAGCAAAATTAGTTGTGCTGGATTTCAAGCAGTGGCCCGCTTAGTAATGCTCTCTCTCCTCTTTGCTCTCAGTTCTTTAATGCCTTACTCTCCATTTCCTTTCCCCTTGCTTCCTCATGATTTCTTTCAGCAGTAAAGTAATGCTATACAAATTTCTACCCTAAGCTCCTCTTACTTTCACTGGTCTTTTTTTTCCTTATCTGAGTGGGGAATTTCTGATAATTCAATGTGGTCTGTAAAGCTTGATTTACCAAGGCAAAATTGATCATTTTCTCTCTTTTGTTACTCCTGATTTCCTAGTCTATATGTCTATGTTGCATTTACCACAGTGTTTTTTAATGATACATATTATTGACTAAACCATGAGCTTTTTGAAGGCTATGTCTTATGCTTCTTTGAATTGTAAATATTTGAATTGGCTCTGAGACATATTGTATAATAAAAAATTTTTAATAGGGTGAGTTAATGATATTATTAAAATTCATTTTAAATTATTTCAAATTTTATTTTAGATTCAGGGTGTACATGTGCAAGTTTGTTCCATGGGTATATTGTGTGATGCTGAGGTTTGGGATATGAGTGATACTGTCACTCAGATAGTCAACATAGTACACAAATGTCAGTTTTTTAACCCTTGCTCCCAGCCCTCCCTCATGCTTCTAGTAGTCCCCAGATTCTGTTGTTGCCTTTTTTACATCCATAAGCATCTAGTATTTAGTTCTCAATTATAAGTGAGAATATGTGGTATTTGGCTTTCTGTTCCTGCGTTAATTCATTTAGGGTAATAGCCTCTGGCTGCATCCATGTTGCTGCCAAGGGTATCTTTTTTTTTTTTTTATAGTTGAATAGTATTCCATGGTGGATATGTACCACGTTTTCATTATTCAATCCACTGTTGATAGGCCTCTAGGTTGATTCCATGTCTTTGCTCTGTGATGAATATACTAGTGCATGTGTGTTTTAAGTAGAACAATTTATTTTCTTTTGAATAGATACACAGTAATGGGGTTGCTGGGCTGAATGATGGTTCTGTTTTAAGTTTCTTGAGATATCTCCAAACTGTTTTCCACAGCGGTTGAACTAAGTTATATCCCCACCAACAGTGTATAAGCATTCCCTTTTCTTCAGAGGCTCACTAGCATTTGTGGTTTTTTGACTTTTATTATTATTATATTTGAAACAGAGTTTGCTCTGTCGCCTGGCCAGGCTGGAGTGCAGTGGCATGATCTTGGCTCACTGCAACATACGCCTCCTGGGTTCAAGTGATTCTCCTGCCGCAGCCTTCCGAGTAGCTGGGATTACAGGCACACACTACCACACTTGGCTAATTTTTGTATTTTTAGTAGAGATGCAGTTTTGCCATGTTGGCCTGGCTGGTCTTGACCCCTGACCTCGGGTGATATGCCCACCTTGGCCTCACAAAGTGCTAGGATTACAGGCACGAGCCACTGCGCCCGGCCTTGACTTTTTAATAATAGCCATTCTGACTGGTGTGAGATGGTATCTCATTATAATTTTGATTTGTATTTCTCTGATAATTAATAATGAGCATTTATTCATGTTTTTTGGCCACTTGTATATCTTCTTTTGAAAAGTGTGTGTTCATGTCCTTGTCCATTTTTAATGAGGTTATTTATTCTGCTCATTGAATTGTTTAAGTTCCTCAGATTCGGGATATTAGGCCTTTGTCATATGCATATTTTACAAATATTTTCTCCCATTCTGCAGGTTATTTATTTACTCTGTAAGGCTGGTCTAGTGGTAACAAATTCCCTTAGTGCTTGCTCGTCTGGAAAATATTTTATTTTTCCTTGCTTATGAAGCTTAATTTGGCAGAGTATGAAATTCTTGTTATTTCTTTTTTTCTTTTTTTAAACGCTGAAGAAAGGTCTCCAGTCTCTCCTGGCTTGTAAGAATTTTGCTGAAAATTCTGCTGTTAGCCTAATAAGGTTCCCTTTTTATGGTATCTGCCCTTTTCTCTCTGCCTGTAAGATTTTTTCTTTAGCATTGACCTTGGACAATCTGGTGACTACATGCTTTGATTTGGTTCATTTTCTATAGCATCTCACAGATGTTCCCTGGATTTCTTGTATCTGAATGCCTATCTCTCTAGCAAGATCAGAAAAATTTTCTGAAATTATTTCCTTAAATAAGTTTTCCAGGTTGTTTAATTTTTCTCTTTGTATCTCAGAAATGCCAATAACTAAGAGGATTATGCTTTACCCAATCCCATATTTCTCAAAAACTTCGTTTTTTTTTTTTTTTTTTTTTTGAGATGGAGTTTCACACTGTCACCCAGGCTGGACTGCAATGGTGCGATCTTGGCTCACTACAACCTCTGCCTCCCAGCTTCAAGCAATTCTCCTGTCTTAGCCTCCCTAGTAGTTTTGGGATTACAGGCACCCACCACCACGCCCAGCTAATTTTTTGTATTTTTGGTGGAGACGGGGTTTTACCATGTTGTCCAGGCTGGTCTCAAACTCCTGACCTTGTGATTTGCCCTCTTTGACCTCTCAAAGTGCTGGGATTACCGGCATGAGCCACTGTGCCCAACCCATTAATTTTTTAAGGTTCTTTTTTCCTTGTCTTTGTCTGAATTAGTTTGAAAGACTAGTCTTTAAGCTCTGACATTCTTTCTGCTGCTTGGTTCAATCTATTGATAAAGCTTTCAGTTATATTTTGAAATTGTTTTTTCAATTCCAGAAACTCTGATTGATTTATTTTAAGATGTTTATCTCTTCCTTTATTTCCTGGATTGGTTTAGAAGTTTCTTTTTGTTAATTTTCAACCTTTTTTAGATCTTCTTGAGCTTCCTTGCAACCCACACTTTGAATTATTTGTCTGTCATTTCCGAGCTTCCATTTTGGTTAGAAGCCATTGCTCGAGAGCTAGTGTGATACTTTGGTGGTACTGCTATTACACATTTTGTATTGTATGTATTATATATATGTATTATATATATATAATACATTCTTATTTTTCATGGTGGCAGAATTCTTTCACTGGTTTCTTCTCATTTGGAAATGCTGACACTTCTAAATTTTTCTAATTATTTTCATTTGGGTAGGAATTTTTCTCCCCTATAATATTGTTTATTTTTCTTTCGATTTCCTCCCTTTTCCCCTCCATAGGTTGTGTGTCTATAGAGAATGTTGGGTATGATCTTTGGGCTTTGCTTCCCTACGTAGCCCTCTGCAGTTCTTTCAGTAGGCTTTACATGGGTTGTGTGGTTTGATCTACAAGCCAGTAGATGGCACTTATGGGTAAGAACTGGATGCAGCCAACATGGTTGGGTATATACTTGATCCTTATTTATCAGGAGAAGCTCTCTGTTGCCTTGGACAATGGGCTGGTCTGTGGAGTCCACAGTGGTTTCAGTTCGCTGTTTACCCCAGGGGGTTGGAGGCAAGATGGACACAGCCAGACCAGGCAGGCCCAGCTTCAGGTCCCCTGATGACAGGCACAACATCAGTGCCATGGGAAAATCCAGTGGCTGGCCACCAAGCATCCTGAGGTGATCTTAGGCATGGAGCTGGGAGACCTGCATGGGCAGGGGGCAGCCTAAACCTAATCCAGGAGAGCAGTTCCTCCAGATGACTAAAAACATTCCTGGGTGTAGAGTGCAGAGTGCTCTGCTGTAGGAAGTAAGGTGGTTTGACCTTCTGATCCAGGTGAGCTGGTGCTCTAACTGCATGGAGATCTGCCTAGGCATTGAGTGGAGATGGCCCCACTGTACCATAATCTCTGGACATGGAACAGAAAGGGTCCTGCTGCATTGTGATCTCTGTGCAGAAAGGATGAAGCAGTTTAGAATGCCAAGCTTGGTCAACAGGTGCTCCAAATACTTGGAGATCTGCCTGGATGTGAAATGGAAAGGGCCCCCTGCACCACGATCTCTGCATAGAAGGGTGGGGCAGGTCAGGCTGCTGACTGAGTGCTCTGGATGCCTGGAGATATATCTGAGCATAAAGTGGAGAGGACCATACTGCACCACAATCTATGCCCAGGTAGGGTGGAGCAGCTCAGGTTGCTGATCCAGGAGAGAAGTTGCTCTGAATGCTCGGAGGTTTTCCTAGATATGAAGTGAAAAGGGCTTCACTGAACCAAGATCTCTGCACAGGAAGGGTGGGGCAGGTCAGGCTGCTAATCCATATGAGTAAGTGCTTTGAATGCCTGGAGTTCTGCCTGGGATGGATCAGAGTGATCCCTGCTGTACCACTATCTCAGGGGATCAGGCTGGAGTACCCAACAATGACACATGTAAACTGGTTCCAGGTCACCAAGCTGGCCTTGACTGCAAGCCTTGCCTACCAGAAGAAAGTGCAGCTGTAGCAGCTCTCCTCCTGCCCCAGAGCAGTCCTAATGCCTATTTCTGAGGTGCTTTCCACAATTCTGGCTTTGGAGGTATCTACCCTGCTCCAGAACAAATGCTCCAGTCTCTAGCCTGGGTTGGAAATGCTTGCATGGCTCCACTGGTGGTTCCCCAAAGAAGGACTGACTTTGTATACATTCAGATTAAAAATTGCATCCTGCTCTCAGTTCTAGGTCTGGGAAAATGCCTCTAGTTTTTCCTGGTGTCTTTTCCTCTCAATGCCTCCAAACCTTTCCCTATGGTAGCTCCAGGTCTTGGGAGAAATGAAGTGCTCTCCCTTTGCCTGGGTTGCTTGGATTCCCAGTGGAAAGATGAGTCACAGAAGGAAGCTACCTGCATCTTCTGTACTGGGGCTTCACTCATTTTTATCAGCCAGATTCTGTCACAGAGGCTGTTGGACCACATTTTCCTCCTTGGGATCTGGGATGTATGTCACAATTTCAGTGAAATCCTGTTTTCCTTCTGGAATTAAAGCACAGAGAGTTGATCTTTATGCACTGTCTTGCTGCTTTCAAGTGGCAGAGGCATACTAAAATCCCCTACTTTGCTATCTTGGGGGAAAAAAGAAAGTTGAAATCAACTAAAATTTAATATTATGACTAAATTATAATTTAGTAGTCTGTGTGAAAGCAGAAAGAAGTCTAAGAAGGCTTATACTATACAAGTACCTATTATATACTTACATGTAATTATGGTGATAACATATATAATATTTTATTTGCCTGTACATTTTATCTATCTAGCTAGCTGTATCTTAACAACCTGTGTCTCTGTAATATACCTTTGAGGATGAGGAAGGTAATAGACAAGGGCCACTAATAAAGCAGTAGAACTTGAAGTTACTTGTTCAAAATCAAAACACACTATATTCTTTGGAGAAATGATTTTTATTGCTATAGTTAGGAAGAGAGCCTGGATTGCTCCTTTGTTTTTGTCCAGTGTGTTTTGGTTCTGGCAGAGATTTTGTTGTTATAATGGTCTCATTGCAGTACTTAAACTAGAAATAGCAGGTGTAAGAAATGACATCATTTTCTCCAGGAACTGTGATGACAAAAAAAAAAAATCATGTGTAGTTGAAATACTTGGAGTTTCACATCAATACTGGATTCCTGAGCACATATTAATTTATTCACCAATCTCTCTCTAATGTACCACTCTTCTTCAACCTCCATAATTGCCTAATACAATTATTATTGTTGTAATTTATAGGTGTCACCTCTTATTTGTATGCCATAGAGTACTTTGCAGTCCAAACCTAGTCATTACATAACTTCCACCTTCACCTCATAGACTGAGGGAAATGCCCATTTATATCCAGAGCTTAATAACTTATGCTTCTTGTCACATAATTTTATCTCTTTCAATTTCTCTCAGAATTTTCCTCCAAAATCACCAAAAAAGTCACTAGATCCTGAGACTCAAAGTTGGTAAGAACTGTGGTTTCTGTGTTCTAGAAAGCGGTGACCACTTAATTTTAAAAGTTCAGAAATTATACAATAACCATTTGGCATCCAATTGAGAATATACTATTAGCATCTAATTATTATCTATTGAATTTTCTGACCTGAATATATTACTTATGAATGAGAATGGAGGAAAAAATGACTTGTTTGTTCAATACACCCTTTTATGATTTATCCAAGCTACTTAATTTAGTGCTTACTTTTTTTGAGTACTGCACCTTGAGAAAATAATTCCTACAAAATACCCTGTTTGTCCAGAACATTTATTTGGAATGAATTAAAGCTCTTGAAGGTGCTATTATTTTCTTGCTTTATCATGCCTTTAGGAGATTTCTTAGTTCCTGTCAAGGTACCCAATACTCCTTGTTAAAGGTTGATGTAAAATGCCACAAAACAACTCTAGGGGAGTGTGGGCAGTCTTCATAATGTCAAAGAGATGTTATATTTATTTATAATGAAACTGTGGTTATTTACTTTTGATTTTAAGCTGTTTTGTCACTTATAATTTTCTGTTCAATCATGCCACTTTAAACAAAGGAAATAAAAATAGAGATAAACAATATGATCACTTTATTAATTAATATCATTGAAAAAGAAGTCATGTAAGTTTGGTGAAACAATTCTCAAAGTCGCACATCAAATCCTACAGAATTTTCACCTGCATATTGCCTGCTTTAAATGCTGAAACAATAACACAATTGTTGGCAGTTAACAAGAAATTTTTTTTGAAGAAATCTACTTACTAAACATGACCTATCCTTGTCTTATTTTTCATGCTGTTTTTTAAATCTACAGCGATACAAGGCTTTTGTGAGCTTCTAGAACAGGTCAGGCCCCCAAAGAAAAGTACATGGGCAAGCAATTAAGGAAGCTTTAGAAGTGGCTGGCTTGCTTGTGAGCTGCTCATAATGATCATCATTGTTCTTAGACTCAAATCTGAGAATAGTGGTAAAATAAAAGGATGAACACATGAGGGCAAACTTGGTAAATTTCAGCAGTGAAACAGAGGAGAAGGAATACACATCCTTAATGAGATATTCAATATCAAACCTAAGATTAAACACATATCTAATCTTGCCATATCTTTGGTATTGAATATCTCCCCTATTTCACAGAAAAGATGAAACAAATTCAAAAACAGATTTAGCCAGCTTATTCATTCACATTCCTTACTTTTTTTTCTTATATATTCTTCTGGACTCTCTATTCTTCCATTTGTTTCTTTATACTGAAATCAGAGTTCCTACAGCGGCACTATTGACATTTGGATGGGTTGATTCTTTAATGGGTGAATGGAGGCTGGACTGTCTTGTGCATTGTAAGCTGCTTAGCAGTATCCCTGATTTTTATGCACTACATTTCATACACACGACTATCCTATACCCTGATTACCACAACTAAAAGTGTCTCTAGATATTGGCAAATATTCCCTGGGTGGTAAAATTACCCCTAGTTAAGAACCACTGTACTGAAAGGAAAAGAAACTGTATTAAATTAGGTAATGCTGTCTTCTTTTCTTAGATCTCAGTTGCTTAACACAATAAAAGATTATGTTTTTCTTACATTATAGGAAAATGTAGACATTTTTGGTCAGGTGGTCTAGCATAATATGATGAAGAAATTTAAACTCTTCACATCTTAGAGATCTATCTTCTTTGAGGAGCTTCAAGTCCTCTCCATTCGTCCTGAAGATGAGAAAAGAGACCAGAAAAAACACATTCAATTTTTAAATTACTTCGAAGAGGAATAGATATATATGTTTTATTTTTTATCTTCCATTAAGAAAAATGTTAGTTAGTCTCACATAGATGTACATAAACTGGGAAGTGTAGTTCCTAGACAGGCAGCCATTTGAAAGCAATTATCACACTTGAAGAAAAGCAGCAAAAGTCTTTGGGGGGCAGAGATGAGGTTCCACTTAGCCTTCTTTGCTGCATAGACTTCAAGTAGTTTATACTTCTTTATGTGCCCCCTCAATTTGGGATGTTGATAGAGGTTTGCGAGAGGAACCAAACCAAGGTACCCCTGGACAGAGAATATTTTAAAATATTTAGCCCGAAGGGAAAAAAATCAGAAACCTACAGACATTATAGTTCTATATTTGGACTGATTATAAACATATGATTTTGAGCCTTTCAAAAAATGTGCCACATATTTTAGAAGATTGAGAGGCTTCATAAGAATCTTATAAACCTATATGATTGTGGACATGCCAATTAGGCTACTTAAAATTAATTGTCTTTCTGACGTAGGGACTATGAAGGCCTTGATGACAACGTGACAAAACTTGAAATACAAGGAAGATGGTTTTTTGAAAGCCAGAACATTTTCTCCTTAGGAGTAACCAGCAATGTAGGTCATGATTTTTGAAAACTGTCTGCCTCAGTAAGGTCTTTGTTACAAGTGTCTCCAGAGAGCTATCCATGGTTCTGATATTTTATTCCCAACTTTTCTGTAATGAAGGGCCAATATCTTTATTCTTGACCCAATATTTGCCTCAAACATTGTCCTCCTGACTTTAACTGTCCTTTACACTACTGTCCACTGGACCAAAATCAATCTGTGAAGCTATCATTACACCTTAAACAATTTCCAATTTAATTTTCATTAACTTCGTGCCTGCTGCCTGAGTTAATAAGTACCTAGTTTAATCTTCACATGCCCTGGATATGCCCCAGAGCTACATTCTGTTTTCTACCTGTATTAGTTACACATCAGCATAAGATACATATATTGTGCATATAGCCAATGTTTAGGGAAGTACTTTCATAAGGAATCAATAGCTATTGTAAAAGTTAAACTAATTTTTATGGGTTGTTACTGTTAAAATATTAGAGAATAACTTAGAGATAAATCTAAGTTCAAAATCTAAATTAGTGATAGTATGATATATTATTGATATGGTTTGGCTCTGTGTTCCCACCCAAATCTCATCTTGAATTGTAATCCCCAAATTCCCCACGTGTCGAGGGAGGAAGCTGGTGGGAGGTGATTGGATCAAGGGGGCAGTTTCCCCCATGCTGTTCTTGTAATATCGAGTGAGTTCTCATGAGATCTGATTTAAAAAAATATATTATTTTACTTTAAGTTCTGTGATACATGTGCCAAACGTACAGGTTTGTTACATAGGTATACATGTGCCATGGTGGTTTGCTGCACCTATCAACCCATCATCTAGGTTTTAAGCCCCACAGGCATTAGGTATTTGTCCTAATTCTCCCTTGCTTTGCCCCCCATTCCCTGACAGGCCCAGGTGTGTGATGTACCACTCCCTGTGTACATGTGCTCTCATTGTTGAACTGCTACTTATGAATGAAAACAAGTGGTGTTTGGTTTTATGTTCCTGTGTTAGTTTGCAGAGGATGATGGTTTTATAAGTGTTTGACAGTTCCTCTTTCACATGCTCTCTCTGGCCTACAGCCACATAAGACATGCCTGCTTCTCCTTCTGCCATGATTGTAAGTTTCCTGAGGCCTCCCAAGCCATGCCACACTGTGAGTCAATTAATCCTCTTTCCTTCATAAATTACCCCATTTCAGGCAGTTCTTTGTAGCAGTGTGAGAACAAACTAATGCAATTATGAAAATAATGATTTAGCTGTAAATTTATACTTTTGCTAATTGTTTAAGTTTCTCATCTTTTTCAGTAACCCCAGTGATTATATGTAAAAGGTGAAGTGCTTTAAATGCTGAAACAATAACACAGTTGATGGCAGTGAGCAAAAAAATGTTTATTGAAGGCCGGGCGCGGTGGCTCATGCCTGTAATCCCAGCACTCTGGGAGGCAGAGCCGGGAGGATCACGAGGTCAGGAGATTGAGATCATCCTGGCTAACACGGTGAAACCCCGTCTCTACTGAAAATACAAAAAATTAGCCGGGCGTGGTGCGGGCGCCTGCAGTCCCAGCTACTCTGGAGGCTGAGGCAGGAGAGTGGCGTGAACCCGGGAGGCGGAGCTGGCAGTGAGCCGAGATGGCGCCACTGCACTCCAGCTTGGGTGACAAAGCAAGATTCCTCAAAAAAATAAAAATGTTTATTGAAGTAATCTGATTGCCAAATATGACCTAACCTTGTATATCTACATATACATGATGTATACATAATATATGTATATGTATATATGTAGCAGGTAATGAAATTATAAGTGCTATCTTCACACTCACTATATTATCTCACATGATTCCATGTAATGTGCAGGTTTCACTCTGGCAGTAAGGAAAGAAAGGATAAGACATCAGTTTTTGGTATTATGTTTTGATTATTTTCTTCAGTGACCTTTTAGCATATAAAGTGTAATTCTTATGCCAAGCACACAAAACACGTTACCTGAACTAATAAGAACTGTATTTTTCAGGGTTGCCTCCTATGAAAGAGTAAGTTTTAACAGCCCAGGGCACAAATAAACCAGCTTGAGGAATATTGATCAGGCAGGCTTGCAGCATTTGAGCTGACTGGAAAGTGTACTTTTGCTACTCAATTAGAATCAAGTTCAGAATCAGGAAAACTAGAGAAATTTCTTAAAAATGTAAAACAGAACACACCTGAAGTGTAAGGAGCTCTAATTTTATAAGAATTAAGTCAGGGATTCTCAAGGGAAGGAAAAATTTATATACTGCCATGAGAATGGTATACCTAAGACACTTTATTTTCCTTGCATCTGGGTTGGCGTTTTTCCAGATAATAAGATAAAAATGTACTTGATTTCTATATGTTTTATTTAATATAAAGTAAGTCTGAATATTTTAATTTGTGTATCATTGGCCTAATAATATATTATACTATTAAACATTGAAACATGTAAAATCATATGCATAATTCCCTTGCTAGATTCTCCATAGAAATCAAAAGAAACTGACAAATATAGCAAAATTTCTATACTTAATGAGATATTTCTTTTTATGCAGTTAAGACCCATGTCATTTGAACATGGGAAGGGAAAAGTACAACCTAAGTGGTATGAACAAAACATATTAATTGGCTATTTTTAAAATGTTGACCTTTTCTATACTAAATATACTAAATATTGTTGATCCTGGATAGAAATTTATAAAATGTTCAGTCCAGTTTTCAGTTGTTTGAATAGTAGATATAGCTTGAAGGTAAAAATAATTCTCAAGCACTAGGATAATCAGTCTAGTTTGACAGTAATCCTAGATTATTGATCATATGATTTAAGTTTTGCAGGCTGCTTTCATTTTACCCACACCCACATCTGGCAATTTTGTTGTTTATCCAGCATATAGGTGATCTTCAAAGGCCTAAGGAAAAAATCATTTTAAAGAATGATATTGTTCACTTCCTAAAATCAGGTAATATGTGGCCATGTTCTTCCCTATATGCCTGCATTCTTTCTTAAATGTTTTCTAAGACCATGTTTTACAAAGTTTAAGTACATGTGAATCATGTGTGCATCTTGTTAAAATGTAGAATCTGGATAGCAGGTCTGGAGTAGAGCTTGATAGTCTGTGTTTCTTGCAAGCTCCCAGGTGATGCTGATGGTGCTCATCTGCAGACCACATTTCTAATAGTGAGGCATTAGTCTGCAATGCAATCGTGGTGAAATATTTAACCTTCTTATTTTAGGACCTCCATTTTCACAATAGAAATGCAATAGGGACAAGTGACATACCACGATTAAGAGTATGGGCCTTGTGTCAGGTGACCTGAATTTGACTTCCAGTTTTCTCCCTTCCTTTTCTCTTGACTAAGCTGCTAAACCTGTCTACATCTCAGCTTTCCATTATATAAAAGTGGATAATATCTGTTTCTGCATCATAGAGTTGTTGTGTGGATTATATAGGATGATGCTTATAAAGTTCCTAGCCTACTGACTGGCAGGAATGTAGTTAAGTACTGTAAGATATTAGGTATTATTATTTATATTTACAACCTCTGAAGTTGAAGGGGCTTCTAAAATTATGTAGTGTGACACTTTATTAGAAAAGCTTGAAATATTGAGACATGTAAGATAAACTGAGTTTCTTTGAATCACTAAGCAAATGTTTGTTAATAGCCTGGGTGGTAGCATATTAGAGGCAAGATCTGAGAGAAAATCTGGAGGGATAAATACAAGTGAAAGAAAGTTCTTTATTTGTACAAAAACAAATTAAACTGAAACAAACCAAGCATATGCCTTATTACTTAACAGATACTTATATTTTTTAAAATACATTTCTGTTCTTCTAAACATCAAGTTATTTGTGATATTTCAATTTATAATACCACTTATAGAATTTTAGAGACATTTTTAGAAGAGAACATCTTCAAGTGAAAATAGAAATTTATGACATAACTCTGCAAAGAGTAATTGCTTGGCAGATAACATCACTGTCTTTCATACTTAAATGTTTCTTATTCATCTTGAGTTGTGTATCTATCACTGTCTGGCCCTGAAATCGAGAGACAGGCATTTTAATTCTATTTCTGTAACTCACTGATTGTGGCTTCTTGAGTAAGTTACTTAATCTATCTCTGGATCAGTTTTCTCAACTATAAAATATACATTTTTTCCTCCAATCATTATAGTCGTGGGTATTGATAAAAAATGTGTTGCTGAATATTAGCAGTATAAGTTCGTAATAACACACCTTCAGCAATTGGTTAAGGCTATTAGTAGCTTAAGCACTTTGTGTAGGGAATGCTATGTCAGTGACTTATGCAATGATAGAAAGTAAGGCCTCATTTCTTTGTGTTAAAAAGACTGAGAAATTGGGTCAATTTTATGCAGCTGTCAATGTTATGCAAGCTACAGTATTAACTATACATGTGTAGGCCCCTGTATTTTCTTTTTTTTTTTTCTTTTTTTTTAAATTTTATTATTATTATACTTTAAGTTTTAGGGTACATGTGCACAATGTGCAGGTTAGTTACATACGTATACATGTGCCATGTTGGTGTGCTGCACCCATTAACTCGTCATTTAGCATTAGGTATATCTCCTAATGCTATCCTTTCCCACTACCCCCACCCCACAACAGTTCCCAGTGTGTGATGTTCCCCTTCCTGTGTCCAAGTGTTCTCATTGTTCAGTTCCCACCTATGAGTGAGAACATGGGTGTTTGGTTTTTTTTTTTTTTTTTTAGTTTTTTTTTTTCTTTTTATTATTATTATTATTATTATTGTTATTATTATTATACTTTAGGCTCTATGGTACATGTGCGCAATGTGCAGGTAAGTTACATATGTATACATGTGCCATGCTGGTGCACTGCATCCACCAACTCGTCATCTAGCATTAGGTATATCTCCCAATGCTATCTCTCCCCCCTCCCCCCACCCCACAACAGTCCCCGAAGTGTGATGTTCCCCTTCCTGTGTCCATGTGTTCTCATTGTTCAATTTCCACCTATGAGTGAGAACATGCGGTGTTTGGTTTTTTGTTCTTGCGATAGTTTACTGAGAATGATGATTTCCAATTTCATCCATGTCCCTACAAAGGACATGAACTCATCCTTTTTTATGGCTGCATAGTATTCCATGGTGTATATGTGCCACATTTTCTTAATCCAGTCTATCATTGTTGGACATTTGGGTTGGTTCCAAGTCTTTGCTATTGTGAATAATGCTGCAATAAACATACGTGTGCATGTGTCTTTATAGCAGCATGATTTATAGTCCTTTGGGTATATACCCAGTAATGGGATGGCTGGGTCAAATGGAATTTCTAGTTCTAGATCCCTGAGGAATCGCCACACTGACTTCCACAAGGGTTGAACTAGTTTACAGTCCCACCAACAGTGTAAAAGTGTTCCTATTTCTCCACATCCTCTCCAGCACCTGTTGTTTCCTGACTTTTTAATGATTGCCATTCTAACTGGTGTGAGATGGTATCTCATTGTGGTTTTGATTTGCATTTCTCTGATGGCCAGTGATGGTGAGCATTTTTTCATGTGTTTTTTGGCTGCATAAATGTCTTCTTTTGAGAAGTGTCTGTTCATGTCCTTCGCCCACTTTTTGATGGGGTTGTTTGTTTTTTTCTTGTAAATTTGTTGGAGTTCATTGTAGATTCTGGATATTAGCCCTTTGTCAGATGAGTAGTTTGCGAAAATTTTCTCCCATTTTGTAGGTTGTCTGTTCACTCTGATGGTAGTTTCTTTTGCTGTGCAGAAGCCCTTTAGTTTAATTAGATCCCATTTGTCAATTTTGGCTTTTGTTGCCATTGCTTTTGGTGTTTTAGACATGAAGTCCTTGCCCATGCCTATGTCCTGAATGGTATAGCCTAGGTTTTCTTCTAGGGTTTTTATGGTTTTAGGTCTAACATTTAAGTCTTTAATCCATGTTGAATTGATTTTTGTATAAGGTGTAAGGGAGGGATCCAGTTTCAGCTTTCTACATATGGCTAGCCAGTTTTCCTAGCACCATTTATTAAATAGGGAATCCTTTCCCCATTTCTTGTTTTTGTCAGGTTTGTCAAAGATCAGATAGTTGTAGATATGTGGCATTATTTCTGACGGCTCTGTTCTGTTCCATTGATCTATATCTCTGTTTTGGTACCAGTACCATGCTGTTTTGGTTACTGTAGCCTTGTAGTATAGTTTGAAGCCAGGTAGCGTGATGCCTCCAGCTTTGTTCTTTTGGCTTAGGATTGACTTGGCGATGCGGACACTTTTTTGGTTCCATATGAACTTTAAAGTAGTTTTTTCCAATTCTGTGAAGAAAGTCATTGGTAACTTGATGGGGATGGCATTGAATCTGTAAATTACCTTGGGAAGGATGGCCATTTTCATGATATTGATTCTTCCTACCCATGAGCATGGAATGTTCTTCCATTTGTTTGTATCCTCTTTTATTTCCTTGAGCAGTGGTTTGTAGTTCTCCTTGAAGAGGTCCTTCACATCCCTTGTAAGTTGGATTCCTAGGTATTTTATTCTCTTTGAAGCAATTGTGAATGGGAGTTCACTCATGATTTGGCTCTCTGTTTGTCTGTTATTGATGTATAAGAATGCTTGTGATTTTTGTACATTGATTTTGTATCCTGAGACTTTGCTGAAGTTGCTTATCAGCTTGAGGAGATTTTGGGCTGAGACAATGGGGTTTTCTAGATATACTATCATGTCATCTGCAAACAGGGACAATTTGACTTCCTCTTTTCTTAATTGAATACCCTTGATTTCCTTCTCTTGCCTAATTGCCCTGGCCAGAACTTCCAACACTATGTTGAATAGAAGTGGTGAGAGAGGGCATCCCTGTCTTGTGCCAGTTTTCAAAGGGAATGCTTCCAGTTTTTGCCCATTCAGTATGATATTGAATGACTACTGGGTACATAACGAAATGAAGGCAGAAATAAAGATGTTCTTTGAAACCAACGAGAACCAAGACACAACATACCAGAATCTCTGGGATGCATTCAAAGTAGTGTGTAGAGGGAAATTTATAGCACTAAATGCCCACAAGAGAAAGCAGGAAAGATCCAAAATTGACACCCTAACATCACAATTAAAAGAACTAGAAAAGCAAGAGCAAACACATTCAAAAGCTAGCAGAAGGCAAGAAATAACTAAAATCAGAGCAGAACTGAAGGAGATAGAGACACAAAAAACCCTTCAAAAAATAAATGAATCCAGGAGCTGGTTTTTTGAAAGGATCAACAAAATTGATAGACTGCTAGCAAGATTAATAAAGAAAAAAAGAGAGAAGAATCAAATAGATGCAATAAAAAATGATAAAGGGGATATCACCACCGATCCCACAGAAATACAAACTACCATCAGAGAATATTACAAACACCTCTACGCAAATAAACTAGAAAATCTAGAAGAAATGGATAAATTCCTCAACACATACACCCTCCCAAGACTAAACCAGGAAGAAGTTGAATCTCTGAATAGACCAATAACAGGAGCTGAAATTGTGGCAATAATCAACAGCTTACCAACCAAAAAAAGTCCAGGACCAGATGGGTTCACAGCCGAATTCTACCAGAGGTACAAGGAGGAGCTGGTACCATTCCTTCTGAAACTATTCCAATCAATAGAAAAAGAGGGAATCCTCCCTAACTCATTTTATGAGGCCAGCATCATCCTGATACCAAAGCCTGGCAGAGACACAACAAAAAAAGAGAATTTTAGACCAATATCCTTGATGAACATTGATGCAAAAATCCTCAATAAAATACTGGCAAACAGAATCCAGCAGCACATCAAAAAGCTTATCCACCATGATCAAGTGGGCTTCATCCCTGGGATGCAAGGCTGGTTCAATATACGCAAATCAATAAATGTAATCCAGCATATAAACAGAACCAAAGACAAAAACCACATGATTATCTCAATAGATGCAGAAAAGGCCTTTGACAAAATTCAACAACCCTTCATGCTAAAAACTCTTAATAAATTAGGTATTGATGGGCTGTATCTCAAAATAATAAGAGCTATTTATGGCCCCTGTATTTTCTTAAAAGAAAAAGGTACATCACACCATTGTTAAATATTAAGTTTATTTCCAGCTGAACTTTGGAAATAAGTTTTAATTTTATTTAATTGTATTAGGGTGCATATGCAAGTTGTCTATGAGGCTTTACAAAATATTTTCTTATAACTTGAGTTGGTATTATTTTTGCATTATTTTATGCCTCTATGGCCTTTCTTCTTTCTTACAAAATGGCATCCAAATGCAGACATATTAATAGAAAACATATGGTCTTAGTAAAGTAGATTCTTAACTTTTTGTCAGAGATGGATTAATGGTTACTGACTCAGATATGTCTCTACAGGAAGTACATTTCGAAGCTCTAGATTGTGAAGTTTCCTATGTTCCCGAAGATTTTCTTCCTAATCAAGATAAAGATTTATCTAACAAACGTTCATTTCCTTTGAAATTGGAAAAGTATTAAGAAATATGATTTTTTTTAGTTCCCTCAAGTAAAGCCTACCAAAACTATTTGGGCAGCTTCTCCTTATTTCTTTCTAGAGCTTTTGCATATAAACTTCTTTTACCTATTGAGAATGCTATTATTTCAGCATTTTTCATGTGCCCGTTGCTGATTGTTCCTGAAGCCCCATCCCTTTAACTGCCATCTGTCCCTCTATTGGTCATTCAGGAACACCAGATAGAGCTAGTGCTTATATTTATAACTTTGGCCCAACATAATAGTTGATGCAAGTGTAAAGAATATTTTAAGAGGTAACTTGAGCATGTGGAATAGAAAGCACAATATTTCTCTAGGTCTTTCCCTACAAGAATGCTTTCAATTTAAATTAACATTTTTAGTCAAAGAAAAAGACTAAAAGGTGTTCTGGCCTCTTTAATTAAACTCTTCTTAATTTAGGAAGCTTTGAGCTTTAAATATTTGGTTTGAAATGTGTCTAGTAAAAGTGCCAGAATTGTCTAAGCCTATGTAAAACCCTTTGAGAAGGAATGTTCAGGAGCCGTCTTTGTTTACAAATGTTTCTCTTAGCACATCAGCAGTCTGCCTGGCCCCCAGATAACATTTTGAAATATGTCTTAGCCAAACCTCAAACCAGATAGTTAATTATAAGAATAGATATTTTCTTAATTTGCTTATAAATAAACATAGGTTCTGTATGTTGTTTAAAACTGGAGTTGTCTGAAAAATATTCAGCAGACATAAAAGTAAAAGAAAAAGGAAGGCCATTTCGGGAAGTATTAATTAAAATTGGCTTTGTAATAACCATGAAATTCACTTTCTTGCTTGATGGAGATATAGAACTTTTGATTTGAGTCATAGGGACAATCTAGGATGTTGTGAGGGAGTATAGAAAGTATGCACCCGAAATGTAATAAACTTAGAAAGAAAAGATCTCTACTGACAAATCACTTTTATTTGACATCTCACCGGTGAACACTGAGCTCTGACAGATTTGAAATTAGCATGTGAATTCATTTTGGTAAGTGAATAGGGAAACATTGTTTTGTCACACAATGATGATCTATTGAAGAAAGCAACCATTCTACCAGAAAACTTGCTTTCTTTGATGTATATGTATTCAGTGGGGCAGAGCTTGACAGCTGCTTTATTTAGGAAAAAACACCATTAATACTGAAATTCTTAATGTATAGCTGCAACTGGCTTTTAGAGTCAAACATGGGCCCAATTTGAGCTAATATTGGTACAAAGACCCTGTAGCTCTCATTGCCAGGCTACTTTACATAGTCTATAGGAATAGCTGTGTGATTTGACTCTATTCTGGGAGCTGGCTTTGATTAGAAGTAATTTCTGTCATATAAACAATATTTTGATAAGCTTCCTATATTCCATGTTTGTACTATGATGATAGTTCATCCCCTTGGAATTATCAGTAGGATAATTGGGTCCTGAAGACCTGCTCAATTAGTGTTTCCTTTTATGAGGCACTCTATCCCTTGGAAAGCAGGGGCATTTACTACTCAATGCAGAACCTGAGACAAAGCATTACAAATCATAACTTATAACAACAAATGCTAATATTAAGATATTGCAATTCATCCTTCCAGGGGCTATTTTTCAAACATGGCTTTTTTTAAGGCTTTGGTTTTTCTCCTTGGCAAAGTGAAGGCCTCTTCCCCTATACTGGGCTCTGACATCCTCCAGGGTGGAGCCCTGACATGAGACAGTCAGAAAAAGCCATGTGACTACCCTGGTCTGAGGGGCTATTTGCCTTGTAGCTTTTAAAAGCAAGGTCAGAGTTTCTGTCACTATTTTCACAGTTGGACTCCAACTTGAGATTCACAGAACAAATCACAGGAGGCAACCACAACCAAGTCTTGCTCTCCATGTACTGGCCTCTGCCTGAGGCAGCCATTTTGTCAGTGTCTACATTTTACCTTCTCTCAATACATAGGGGGGAAAATAGTTGCTCCTAAATGAGTTCAAAAAAATTCAAAGGCAGTTGACAGAAAAAATAGTTTGTCAAAAGAAGGAAAATTTATGATAAGAGTTTATTTGCAAAATGAAAAAAATCCTGGGCTTTCATTTTCCAGGAAAATTTGTGAAGTGCTGTTTTCTTTGACTGATACATCATACCTTAAGCGAAATTGAGGAATTGAAGCAATTCTGTAAACATTATAGGCAAAGCCGTCAATCAGAGTTTTACCTCATATACAGAAATAAACTCTCTTTTTTTGTGTGTGTATATATAATTTAATTTTCGCCTTTTGAATAATTAATGTGAAAGCTCCTATTTTAACCCACTTCGGGTTTTGGTTTGCTTCTGTCACATTTGTGGCAAGTGCTCTGTTACAATTGGAAAGTGGTTTTTGCTAACTTTTTCTTGTACTCCATTTATAAGTCAAACCCAAAGGAATATATTTTTTAGCAAGTAACCAGAGACACTCTGAAAACCGAAAAGATGAAATCACTGCTAAAGACTGAGGGAGTCAAGGGGTGTTCTGATAACCTGCAGCTCCCAGGGCAGACATTAGGGCTGTCCTGACTGCTCCACTTACCACTCCCTCCAAAACTGCAAGCCTCCTGTCTGCCAGGCCAGAGAGAAAGACAAGACGAGTAAAGGAGAAGGTTACACAAACATATGGGAGGGTAAAGAGAGCATCAAAATCATAATGTGATGGGCGTGCAATGGAATTTGGAGTCCACTGGTTCAGTATTTCTTAAAGCATTATCTGAGGGCTGCCTGGAAGAATTACCACTCCTCTCCAATGAACCAGACTCCATGCAGTTGTAGGCCTAGGTACAAGCACACCAGGGAATTTTAAAATACATGTTAATAGTTGTAAACCACTGATACTAATCCAATGTTTCTTTAAGAACTATTGATTTAATTTGGCCACATCATCATCAATATCATAATGGATAGGGTTTATTGATAATTTAGTTTTTGCAGGGCACTGTGCTTTCTAAGATTTACCACTAACCTTTGCAATAATCTATAAATTAGAGTCACATAAGCTATTGTAAGTAAAAGGAAATATCAGAGGAACTTTTCCAAGTTTTACAACAATTAGGGACAGAATCAGAATTAAATCTGTCTTCTGACTCTAGAGTCTTCACTCTTGAATGCTTTGTAGATTAAAAAATATGCTTTCTGTAGAGACTCTAAAGTAGGGTGAATAAATAGGAAATGTTAAAAAATACCATTAACTTGAATACCTGAAAGATAGTCTGGAAAGCTTAATCTCATCTAGTCTGTTGTATTAACAGAAATGTTGGAGTTAGTCATGAGTTAGAAGAAAGGAACATGGGGATATGGAACATAAAATAAGACCATCCTAAATTCTCTAAAAATTTCCTAAGGAACTTGGAATCTGCATTGGCAAATGACAAGTGAAGAATAGTAGAGTCTTTCGAGTGATTGGGAAAGATAATTTTAGTTCCAAATTTAGAATTTGCATTTTCTTAATTTTCTTTCCATTCACTTTATTAGTTTCCACTCTGTTTGCTGAAAGTACCTGTTGTAATACTACATCACAGGGTTAGATTTTTAAAAAAATATTTGCATTAGGCCATAAAATAATCCTACTGCCCTGAGATGATTAGTGTGCAGCAGATCTAGCACAAAATGGTTCAAATAGTTCAAAGGAGTCATAGCTTAATATGAGCATAATTTTGATTTAATTCTTCCTGTAGATATGCCCTCTGTTTAAGGACCTTATGCTTTTATAATATATGTGACATCATCAGTACATGTTTATCATAGAACTTTGTGATAAGTCCTTTGTGTCATTCCAGGGCTTTTGCAGCTAAGTCTTGTTGAGTGCCAAGGAAACTCGTTGTAAAATTGAATCTGACAGCTGTTAATATTCCTATTCACTGAAAAAGTGCATTCCGTTAGCATAAGTCACATAGGACACTTTGTGAAAGGGTTTCATGATCACAGACATTTCAGAAATTCCATATGATACTCCACTACTCGCAAATTTACAATGCATACTTCGATGTATTACAAGTTAGGAGAAATTCTTTGTGAAATTAACTTTGTCTTTGCTAAATCCAGAATTTCACAAGTTTATTTGACATAGAACCCTTTTCTGCACATATTTCATATATAATGTGGAATTAATATTCAATTAAATACCAGATGGGAAAAACTGTATTGGTGTTTTAATATAATAATAAAGTATTTGTTGGAGTATAATACTACCTCCTTCCTCTCTTTCCTGTCTTGCAATTTATTATAAAAAGTCATCTTTTTAGCACTTCAGATTTATCATGATGTCTTGATAGACAAGAAGACTCTTTAGGTCCTGTGGAAACAATGATAAGACTGCATTTTAGAGAATATTTTATTCAGGGAATGTGTAAATGGAGCATTTAAAAATATAAAAGATTTGCAAGATCATCATGAAATTATACCAAAATACATTTAATATATTCTTTGTTAGTAAATGCTATATTAAACAGTGGCCTGTGCTGGGATGAATTACTGTCATAAGTCGTAAGAAAGACCTGGTTTCAAACCATAGCTCTCTACAATGTTATTTTATGCCCTGGGACGATTTCTCTAACCTCCTCATTTGTAAAATGTGGTTGAAAATGCCTAATTTATAGGTGTGTGAAGAGGGTGTGGATGTATTCTATGTAAAACACCTTGAGAGAAAAAAATTATAGAAGTGAAATTATAAAAAGACAATGAGGCCAGCTGATATTTTACTTAATATAAGCATATTTTTCTTTTATGTGTGTATAAAACATGTTTTATTATATTAAAGATATAAGTTGTTTCTACATTCTACTAAACACCCTGATGAAAAAACAAAATTAACCAATCACTGCTAATTATATAAACAACCAGATGTTTGACATTGAATAGATAAACATCTGGTTCACGAATTTAGTTTTTTACTTTTCATATGCAAGTTGGGATGATGCTGACTGATGATGTATATTTCTGTAAAAATTTTTCTTTTCCAAAGTAACAGGCATGTGACTGATACAAAATAAATAAGGTATGGAGCAGGGAAAACATTCTAATTTTAGGTTAATTTTAATCTCAGAATTAATATTTACTCTTCAATTTCATATCCCATTCAATTAATTGAACAATACATTTTAACTTTATGATATACCAAGTCCTGCATTAGACAATATGGATTTAAAAATAAACAAAATAATTCTGCATAGAGATAGATCATATTAGAAAGAAAACAAATGCTTGCAATAATGAAAATTTAACATTAGCATTGAAGTAGCATCAGGGTGCCACAGACATACAAGTAGGCTCCTTTGCCCTCTTCTAGCTAGAGGAATTGGGTAGGAGAAGAAATGTCTGGGAAAATTTCCAAGATGAAGACGATATTGGAGTTGAGTAACAAGTGTAAGCTGAATGGAGGAGGAGGTGATGGGCATTCAGGGAGCTCATGAATTTGCCTCTGGAGCTTTAGATCTACATGTAGGTTGCTTGAAAGGTGAGACAAACAAGGCAAAATTCTAACTAGCTTTCTCTTATAGTCAGTGGGAGTGACGTGCTGCTGCCCAGAAGGTGAGGGCAGGAGTATTAAGGATGGATTGTTTAGGGAGATAGGTAACCAGTAAGAAGAATATAATATTTTTCTGGGATTATAAAATTCATACTTTAGAAGAGGACTGGTTGTAGACATACAAATGAGCTAAAAGTAATCTGAGTTGGTGCTACTAGGAGTGGGGAGTGAAGAAGAGTAAAGTTTGCAGATGTCTTTCAGTTTCTGCTGAGTGAAATTATTGGCCTCTCTATGTAAGATAGGAAAGGAGAAACAAACAACCGTGTGGATAAATATGGTGAATTTGGATTTTGACATGCATGTGAGCTGTAAAAGGGAGATATCTAGAAGGTCTCAAAAATAAGTGGTCTCGGTTGAAAAACAGATTTTGCAGATGTTGAAATTCAATCAAGAATAAGAAGAAATACTATGAACATTATAAACACTGAATTGAAATTTAATGTATGGGTTTATTTAAACAATAGCCCAGAACACCAATGTGGTGGGCATCTATTTTGAAATTCATTCATTATGGATTTAATAAACTAATGCCTTCGGATGATCAAAAAATGGAAAATACTTTGTTATTTGTGCTCTGGTGGAATCTGTGAGCAGTGATGCCAATGGTGTTTTATGTTGATCATAGCTAGAATACATAATTTTGTGGGTTACTTTCTACAAGACCTTTTCATTCTAATTGGAATACTAATGATGTGAGAGGTGCTATGTACCCTAGAGTCTATTTGTATATTTACAGGAAACTATTTTTAATTCATTTTTTTGTCTATGAGTTTAAATAGCAGAAATAGATGTAAGTGCCTCTAAAACTGTTGAATAATTCTATGATATATGGATTTGGAAATAGTATTACTTACTTTCTGATAGAAATATTTTGGGTGAGAATCCAAAATATTGAAGTTGTTCTTAATATCAACAATGTCTCAACTCATCCTGTGCTGTCTATAACTAATAGTAATAGTAATAGGACCTGTTAGGTGGAACCAGATATTGATCCCCATCATCAGGCTGTAGAGTCCATGACTCACTGTCATTTTACTTGATTTATAGAGCCAAGAAGATTTTAATTTTGGGCTAGTGCTTGGGATGAAACACTAATATACACCTTTGAATTAAAGGTGAAGCTAAACTTCTGAAGAGGTCAGGGCTTTGCAACCCTCCACAGCAAGATCTGAGATATACTCAGAGCTTGAAGACTGGCTGCCAAAAATAACTAAATCAAAACAAAGAAAAAATAATAAAGAAGAATGACCAAAACCTCTGAGAAATATGGGATTATATGTAAAAAGATCAAATCTATGACTAATGGGCCTTCCAAAACGAGAGGGAGAGAAACCACACAACTTGGAAAACGTGTTTCAAGATATTGTCCATGAAAATTTCCTCAACCTTGCTGGAGAGGCCAACATTAAAATTTGGGAAATACAGAGAACCTCTGCAAAATACTACACAAGAAAATCATCCCCAGTACACATAGTCATTAGATTCTCCAAGGTTGAAATGTAAGAAAAAATGTTAAAGGCAGCTAAAGAGAAGGGGCAAGTCACTGACAAAGGGAACCCCATCTGGCTAACTGCAAAACTGTCAGCAGAAACCCTACAGACTAGAAGGGATGGAGGGCTGATATTCATCATTCTTTAAGCAAAAGTATTTCAGTCAATAATTTTATATCCAGCCAAACTAAGCTTCGTAAGTGAAGGAGAAATAAGATCCTTTTCAGACAAGCAAATGCTAAGGGAATTCATTAACACCAGAACTACTTTACAAGAAGTCCTGAAGACAGTGCTAAGTGTAGAAAGGAAAGACCATTATTCGCCACTACAAAAACACACTTAAGTACATAGCCACTACAAAGCAACCATGGAAACAAGTCTGCATAATAACCAGCTGTTAACATGGTGAGAGGATCAAATCTGTACAAATCAATATTAACATTGAATGTAAATGGGCTAAATGCACCAGTTAAAAGCCACAGAGTGGCAAGTTGGATAGAAGCAAAACCCAACAGTGTGCTGTCTTTGAGACACCCATCTCATATGCCATGACACCCATAGGCTAAAATAAGGGAATGGAGAAAAATCTACCAAGCAAATGGAAAACATAAAATTCATGGGTTACCATTCTAATTTCAGATGAAACAGATTTTAAACCAACAAACATAAAAAAAGACAAAGAAGGGCATTACATAATGGTAAAAGGCTCAATTGAACAAGAGGACTTAACTATTCTAAATATATAGTTTAGAATATATATATTGCTCCCAACACAGGAGCAACAGATTCATTTTGAAAGTTCTTAGAGATCTACAAAGAGACTTAACCACACAATAACAGTGGGAGACTTCAACACTCCACTGACATTATTAGACAGATCACTGAGGAAGGAAACTAACAAAGGTATTTGGGACCTGAACTCAATACTTGAGCAATTGGACCTAATAGATATCTACAGAACTCTCCAACCAAAAACAACAGAATATACATTCTTTTCATCTGCACATGGCACATAATGTTAAATCAACCACACAACTGGGCATAAAACAATCCTCAGCAAATTTTTTGAAAATGAAACTATACCAACAATACTCGCAGAACACAGTGCCATAAAAGTAGAAATTATTGCTAAGAAAACCATCCAAAAGCAGACAATTACATGAAAATTAAACAACTTTTTCCTGAATAAATTCTGGGTAAATAATGAAATTAAAGCAGAAATCAAGAAATTATTTGAAACTAATGAGAAAAAAGATGCAGCATACCAGAAACTCTGGGACACAGCCAAAGCAGTGGTAAGAGTGAAGATCGTAGCACTAAATACCCACATCAAAAAGTTAGAATCATCTCAAATTAACAATTTATCATTGCAATGAGAGTAAATAGAGTAATGAGAGAAAGCCAATCCCAAGGCTAGAAGACAACAAATAACTAAAATAGTAACTGAACCAAAGGAAAATGAGAAGCAAAAACCATACTAAAGATCAGTGAATCCAGGAGCTAGTTCTTTGAAAGAACTAATGAATAGATGTCCTGTCTTCATATTTGGATGCCTTTTATTGTTTTCTTTTGCCTGATTGCTTTGGGTGAGACTTCCATTACTATATTGAATAAAAGTGGTGAGAGAGGGTATTCTTATCTTTTTCTGGTTTTCAAGAAGAATGCTTCCAGCTTTTTCCCATTCAGTATGAAGGGTTTTTCATAGATGTGGGTTTTTTTATAGATAACTATGATTATTTTGAGGTATGTTCTTTCAATAGATAGTTTGTTGAGGATTTTTAGCTTGAAAACATGTTGAATTTTATTAAATCCTTTCTGCATGTATTGAGATAATCATGTGTTTCTTTGTCTTTAGTTTGTGTTTATGTGTCTTTAGTATGTGTTTATGTGATCAATCACATCTATTGATTTGTATATGTTAAACCAACCTTGCATCCCAGGGATAAAGCCTACTTGATCATGATGGATTAGCTTGTCGATGTACTTCTGGTTTCAGTTTGCTTTGCTGTATTTTGTATTTTTGTATCTATGTTAATTAATAATATTGGACTGCAGTTTTCTTTTCTCTGTGTGTGTGTCTGCCAGGGTTTGGTATCAGGATGATGATGGCCTGATAGAATGAGTTAGAGAGGAGTCCCTCCTCCTTAATTTTTTGGAAAAGTTTCAGTAGACAAAATAGCAGCTCTTCCTTATACATCTGGTAGCAATAAGCTGTGAAACCATCTGGTCCTGGGCCTTTTCTGTTTGCTAGATTTTGTATTTCTGATTCAGTTTCAGAACTTCTTTTTGGTCATTTCAGGGATTCAATCTCCTCCTACTTCAGTCTTGGAAGAGTCTATATGTCAATGTATTTATCCATTTCTTCCAGGTTTTCCAGGTTTTGTGCATAGGGGTGTTCATAATAGTGTCTCTTTTTTTTTTTTTATCTCAATGGGGTAAGTGGTAATGTCACCTTTGTTCTCACTTATAAGTGGGAGCTAAACTTTGCATACATATGGACACAAAGAATGAAACAATAGACACTAGGGCCTGCTTGAGGATGAAGGACAGGAGAAGGATGAGGATTAAAAAACTGCTTATTGGCTACTATGTTTATTGCCTGGGCGACAAAATAATTTGTATACCAAAGCCCTGTGACACATATTTACCTATATAATAAAACTGCATATGTATCTCTGAACCTAAAATAAACATTAAAATTAAAGACCTGAGATATAATCTTCTATATTATTTCAGCTCTTCAGTGACAGAATCTGGAATACATCTCAGTTTCCTGATAGCCAGGGAATCTTCGTTCTATTTTACACTGACAGTATATGTTTCTAATACCAAAATAACTATTGTCTGTTTATTGCCTTACCAACATGAAAAAGGAAAATGATATTATTTCATTTATTGAGGGCTAATAGTATGTTTTAACATCTGATAAGGCTAGTTCACTGTCATTGCTCTTATTTTTCTTCTTTCAATGTTTTTCTTTATAACTTTCTATTAATACATAAAATTCATACTAAATGCTTCTGTATGGACTTGTAAAGTGAGAAAATTTCTTTTATATATATATATATACACACACACATACATACACTGTCATTATAGTACAAAGTTAAAAATAATTTCTAAGTAGTTTTTAAATATCTAGTCCATATTGAAATATCCTAGATTACACTCCAGTATTCCGAATCTACGTATCACATTTTGCTGTTATGCCCCTAAAATCTTTTTAAATCTTGAAGAATTCCTCTGACCACACCAACACCCACACCCACACATTCACACAGAATATTTTTCCGTGACACAATCTAGTGTAGAGAAAGGGGTCAATTGTTCTTTAGAATATTTTGCATTCTGTATTTGCCTTCTTTTCTCTAGCTGTCCTTGTATATTTATTTTATATATCAACTTGTATAGATAAAAATTTCTGCTTCCATCAATGACGGAGAAACAAGAACTGGATTCATTAACCGACCTTGAAACAATGAATAACTTTTACTAAATATATGAAACAACAGATTTCTGATATTGACCAACAAGCAGCACAGAACAGTAATCCTTGAGACGGGAGACACAAAGTGAGCCCTAGATTTGCTCCAGCTTATTTCCTGGAGTGAATTTTCAGGTCAAATATAGCTCAAGTTAGGGGTACCCATACAGAGTCTAGCAGTATGTCTGAGTTGAGAAGACAGTATTAAAAGTTTGAGCAGTGGGAGCAAGATGACTAGAATTTGTGGAGCAGAATACCTTAGAGTACAGACCACACACATAGAAAGATAGAGGGAGAGAGACATTTTTGAGGCACATTCAGAAGGACATTTTTGAGTCTTTGGCTCAGTTCAGATCAGTGTCGGTATGTACCTTTTACTGCAAGTAAAAGATACCCGGAAAACCCCCAAACAAAATAAGAGGACACATCTGTAAATAATAACACGGGTCAGAGACAAAATCAAAAGCAAAAATAGAAAGTATTTTGGATGGAATGAAATTTAAAATTTCATTCTTGGAGTGCAGTTAATATACTGCCTAAGGAAACTTATAGTATTAAACACTTCAGGTAGTACAGAAGAAGATGAGTGTCACATCAGTGACCTAAGTATCCTTCTTAAGATGTTAGGGTCAAAAAAGCCAATTTAAACTAAAATAACTAGGAGAAAGGAAATGATGATAAAAGCAGAAATAAATAAAATGGAAAAATAAAAAAGAGAAGATGAATGACATAGAAAGATTTCTTTGAGGATATCAACAAATTTAGTAAACCAGATTGATCAGGGTAAAGGAGTGAAGATATGCTACTAATACCAAGCTGAGAGCGGGAACAACACTAAAGATCCCATAGACTTAAAAAGGATAAAAATAGCAATTTATAAACAAATTTATACCGACAATTTGAAAACTTAGATTAAATAAAGTTCCTGAAAGACACAATGTACAAAAATCTCACTCAAGAAGAAATAGGTACCCCAAAAAGCCCTAGATCTAGATTCTTCTAATAAGAATTGAATTTGAGTCAAAACATTTCCACACTGAAAACTTCCAGCCAAATACCTTCACTGATCAATTTCACCAAACACTAGAGGAAGAGACAATAGCAATTTTATACAAACTCTTCCTGCAAATTCAAAGGTAAGAACATTTCCCAATTCTTTCTATGCAGCCGGTATTACTATGAAAACAGAAACAATGACATTACAAAAATAGAATGCTACTGACCAACATCCCTTATAAATATAGACCCAAAACTTCTTAACAAAACTTAGCGCATCAAATCTAGTATTAAATGAAAAGAATATGCATTTTAATCAAATGAGGTTGATGTGAAAAATGAAAGACTTGTTCAATACTAAAAAAATTATGCAATCCACCATATTTGAAGTCTAAATAAGAAAAGCATCATGATCATATTAATGGATACAGAAAAAAATTTATAAAATGTAGCACATCTTCATGATAGTAAATACTCTCACTAAACTAGTGATAGGAACTTCCTTAAATTGATAAACTTTATCTATAAAATATCTGTACTAACATAATATTTAATGATGGAAGAATGCACTCTTTTTCTGTAAGGATGAGGTGTGAGGTAAGAATGTCTGTTCCCCCAATTTTTATTCCATACTGCATTGAAGGTCTTACCAAGTGCAAAAAGTTAAGAAAATAAAATACACATGTTTGAAAAAAGAAAGTAAAACTGTCTTTATTTTCAGATAACATGATTATCCATATATAAAACCTAAGAAATCTACAAAAAAAATAAAAAGTTAGTGAGTTCAGCAAGGGTGCAAGATATAAGATCAATATATAAAAATTAACAGAAAAGTAAAAGCTTATATTTCCATACAGTAGCAACAAACAGGCAGAAATGGGAATTTAAAGAGAATTCTATTTAAAATAGCTTCAAAAATACAAAAATTTTAGAGAAAAATTTGACAATACATGTTAAATACCTTTACATTAAAACTATAATGTATTGCTAAGAGAAATTTAAGAGAATATAAATAAATGGTGAGATGTATCAAGTTCTTGGATTGTAAGTTTGACAGTTGTTGAGCTATCAATCTCCCTAAATCAGTTCATAGTTTCAATGTAATCCCAACTAAAATCCCTGCAGGCTTTTGTTTGGGGAGGATGGCAGTACTTGCTAACTAGATTCTAAAATGTATATGGAAACACAAAGGAACCAGAATAGGCAAAGATGTTTGAAAAAGAAGAACAAAGAGCACTTACACTATCTGACTTCCAAACTTATTATAAAGCTAGTATAATATGGATATTGTGGTTTTGCTTTAAAAATTGGCCCCAAACGCAAATATCTATGTCAATGTGACATAATAGAGATTCCAGAAGTAAACCCAAGGATATTAATAATAATTAATACTTAATAAATGATCAATTGATTTTTCACAAGCATATTGAGGCAATTCAGTGGGGAAAATATCATTTTAACAAATTTTTGCAGGAAATATTGAATAACCACATGAAAAACAAAACCTCAACACATATTTTATTTCGTATTTTTAAAAACCTCTCAAAATAGATCACAGGTTTACTTGTATTTAAGAGCTAAAGGTATAAAACTCCCAGATAAACATATGGGAGGAGTTGGCAAAGATTTATTAGCTACAATATCCGAAGCACAATCCATAGTAAATTGGACTTCATAAAATTAAAATATTTTGCTTTTCAAAACGCTCAAAATGAGAATGAAATTGTCAGCCACAGACTGGGGAGAAGATGTTTGCAAAACATATATCTGACAAATGACTGCTCTGTAAATTGTATTAGGAATTTCTACAACTTAATAAGAACACACAAAAATGGGCAGAATATCAGAAGAGATTCCTTACTAAAGAAGTGATAACAAATAAGCACATGAAAAAATGCTCAACATCATTAGACATTTCGGGAAGTGCAAATGTAAATAACTTTGAAACGTCACTGCACACTCTCAAGAATGGTCAAAATTCCGAAGACTGATCATCTGTAGCAAGTGCTGTTCAGTATGTGAAATGGCTGGTACTCTCATACACTGTTGTAGATATGTAGAATGAATTGAAAATCTGTTTATCAATCTCTTAAAAAGTTAAACATATATCTACCATGCAATCCAGCCATTATTTTCGTAGGTATTACCCAAGAGAAATGAAAGTGTACGTTTACACCAAAAAGTTACACAGAAATGTGAATAGCAGCTCTATTTGTAGTAGCCAATAACTGGAAGTAATTAATATGTCTATCAATAGGTTAACAGATAAACAAATTATGATATACCCACACAATGGAATAATACTCAGCATTGAAAATGGATGACCTATTGATAGATTTTACAAGTATGAATCTCAAAATAATTATGATAAAGTTAGACAAAAATAGTATCAACTGTATGACTCCATTTATTTAAAACTCTAAAATATGCAAAAAAAATAAAAACAAATAAAAATAAATGGCTTTCTGGGATTGGGGATTAGAAGAGATGAATTGCAAGTGAATACATAGACACTTTTGGAAAAAAGCGTATCTTGATGGCAGTGATGGTTTCATATGTGTATGTTTTTCAGAATTCATCCAATTGTGCAATTTAAATATTTGTAGTTTATTTCCCCTCAATTGTAGTTTAATAATGTTGAAAAAATCAGCTTGTATGATTTCAGAAGACACGTCTTTTGTTATTGTATTTGGAATTACAACACTAATAAATTATTAGAGGTAAAACTGACATCTTTAGGATATTAAGTATCCCTATCCCTGAGTATCTTACATATCTCTTTTGTTGTTAATATTGAAGTATATTTTATATTTATCTCTATATATATGTAATTTGTGGCTTTAAGTTTTATATTCTTCTATATCACTTAATTCTCTTATTGTAATATTACTTTCTCTTGATTTTCCCTTGTCAAATGCCATATCATCTGCAAATAGTGGTATTCTTAATTCCTCTTGTAGAATTATTATAATTCTAATTCATTTATCTTATCTAATCGGGCTGGTTAATTACTCCACTGCAGTGTTGTAAGAGTGACAATAATGGTTTTCTTTGCTCTTCTCTACCTTAGCGGGAAATAACTCTGGCACCATTCTGGCTTTTGAGCCAATACATGCAAACAGATGTATGTATATGAGTTATATGTGAGTTATATATGAGATATAAGTTATTTAATTATATTTATGTATTTCTGGTTTTTTAAACCAAGAATTATAATTGACCTTTAGAAAATTATTTTTGACTTTTTTTAGGGGAAAATATAATTTTCTCTTTAGATCTAATAAATTAAAAGATGAGTTATGTTAATATATTTCTATATATTTACACATCCTTAAAGGCCTGAAATAAATCCTGCTTGCTCTCAATGGATTATTTCTTTAATGTTTTGCTGTACTCATTTTTTTCCAACACTTTAGTATTTTTGCAAAGAACTCATAAAAAGAAAACACATAAATAATTCTTAATACAGTTACATAACTGATTTAACTATATGTGTGTGTATATATGTTAATTCAAAAGCCAGGATTATGTCAGAGTTATTCCCACTCAGGTAGATAAGAGCAAGGAAGATCATTATATAGTTTGAGACATCATTATATAGTTTGTGTGTGTTTATGTGAGTGTGTGTAATCATTAAGCATATTTAATAGTTGCCATTGTTTTTTCCTACACTCTATATAATTTTAAATAATGTTTAAAACTATCTGCTTGTCAAAAGTTTAGTAGAATTCTTTTGGAAAATTATTTGGATGTTTTTGTTTCTTATATTTTCCAGGAAATGTTCTGTACAAAGTAGTCCCAAAATTAAAAAAAAAAAAAAGTCTTCCGTGTCTATAGTTATTTTCCCCTTGTCATTTCTTATTTTATGCATATATACTATTCTCCTTTTTGTCTTGAATTATTTTTGCTGAAATGTTCTCTCTTCACTTTTGGGGGGCCTGAAATTAAATTGTTAACAGTTTCTTTAAGAAAAGCCCATAGGAACCAAATGTATTGACCTTATGCATGTTCAAAACTAATTGCCTACATTCTTTATGTTTGAATAAGAAGTAAATATAAAATGCTTCACTAACAGTCTATATCTTGATCTTGAAGTTATATTACACTTTCTTCTGTTATGAAATGTTACTATAAAAAGATTAATATCACGCAAGTTATTTTTCCATTAGAAGATTTAATTTTCATCTTTAGGTAGGTGTTCTAGTCTGCTGTGTTGTTTTATTCTTCAAGGGCTCCAATTGTATCCACATTGGATCTGCTTTAATTTTCTTTAATATTGCATAGGTGAGGGGCCAGAAAACATGTTCTGTAAAGGGCCAGATACTAAATCAGGTTTTCCAGGCCACATATGGTCTTTGTCACCTGTACTCTTTTTTTTTTAATTAAAAAACACATTGAAAATTATAAATAAAAGTTATTTAGATATAAGACCATAAAAAGAGAGAGGCTGCAAGCTGAATTTAGCCCACAGGGTATAGTTTGCTCACTCCTGATAGAAATATTTTTTTTCCTATCTTTTCCTTCTTTCTGTTTTTGCTTCAGTTTCTCAAGTTTATCCACTATGACCCTTACTGTGCTTTCTTTGTTTCCAGCCTGCCTTGTTAACTTTATGAGTTAATCTTTATTCCTAAATATTTTTCCTCCATACCTTTTTTGAGTTTACAGTTTCTGATTTCACCCCTTTAGTTGGCCATTTTCTCCTTTTGTTTGTTCATTTTCTTCTTGACTTCTTGTATTTTGGCTGTGTGTGTGTGTGTGTGTGTGTGTGTGTGTGTGTGTGTGTGTTTATAGCTGCAATTGCATTACGAAGGTTTTGTTTTGTTTGTTTTTCCTGCCAGTACTTTTATTTGCTTTCTGGCAACATTTGACTGATGAGTTCGTTTAACTGTGGAAAATTTTCACTATTTATCTTTATATGTAATAACAATGTTTGGTACAATTTTTTTCCCTGTTATTTGATTGGAATGAGTTAGATTTTTCCTAAAACAATGCTCATGGTAGATTTGCATGTTGGATTGTCCAGGGTAATTTTCACGATTTTGCATCCTGATCTTTTTTTCTTTCTTGGAAGAAAAATAGGTTGTTTAATTAAAATATGACCCTGGTCTATAGCCAGGTCTCTTCTCCTACCACCATCCCCAGGACTCCTTGATCTATTCTCTTTGTCAACAATACTGCCTTCCACAGTTGTCCCTATACTTTTAGACACGTGGAGATCTGCCATTTGTTATACCCCTGTGCAATTTTTGAGTCTTGTATCTCTGCCTTGGCACAGTACAATGTTTTATCTTTTTAATTTGAGCCCTGTTTAATTTGGTTCACTTTTCTTATGTGTATCCTTTTTTTCCCTTCCTGTGTATTTTCTTCACCCTTTCTTCTTCAAGGTGGGGACTTCTACTTCTGAAAATCTATCTTTGCTTATATTTCTGAGTTTTACTGTTGTTACCACCCCTCCAAACATCTTATTTTTCCCTGCTATCCTTTACTTGCCACACACCATTGCAACTTCTTGTGCTTTGCTCTATTTCATTTGATTGCATTTTGAAGTAATTAAATAAAATATAAAGCTTACAGGGTATCTATCTCTACTAGCTTCAGTAAAAGAAGGTAGTGTTATAAATTTCATATCCACATTGCCCATATTGTATAGTGCTCAGTAGAAGTGGGAATTTTAAGAACAAGATGCCACTATATTTTTACCCAAACTGGTAGCCTTTTTTAATTTGAATGTAAAGAAAATCTCTATTATGTTCATTTGGCTCAGATACTTCTGGTAAGCAGGGCTTTAATAACTTCTATTTCTGTAATTACAAATGTTCTACTTATTTTTTAGCATAGCATTTTAGTAACTACTATTTGGTATTCCCATATAAATAGTTTTCTTTCACATTACCTTAAATAATCAGTTTTTAGACACCACAAATTATATGAAAGGTAAGAAATGTGATGGATTATTCAGTCATTCTGTAAATGGTTTAGCACTTGTTTGTAAACTATAAAACATTCAGTTCAATAAAATATAAATTCAGATTATTGCCAGACAATGGAGACTAGTGCTATAATTGCTATTATAGAAATTCACACACCAAAGAGTACCAAATGTTGAGGCTACCACTTTCTTATTTCAAAACCCTTTACTCTAAATTAAAGTTGGAAAGTACTTTATAAATCTGTACAGGAGAAAAATAGTTTTTATTCTAGTCAACTGTGACTGCTTATCTAAATACACACTAGTGAGTCTACCACTTATTTTAACCAGCAATGTTCTCTAACATGTTAATCTAATCACACACTTTCCCCTGCAATGAGGCACAGTGTGACATACCTATGCAACTCTCTGGTCTTTCTGTCTTTTCAAATTTACTTGTCCTCTAAAATAAGTCAAACTATGCCATATCTTGCTTTAAATCCTTCAGTGGCCTCCCATGGCAATAAACCTAAAATCAAACTCCTTACAATGTCTTATAAAGACTTAGGTGATACATTGACCTTCCTGCTGCCTACAACTTTAGTTTTAGTTCTAAGGTCTATTGCCTTCACTGTGCTCCATCTACACTGTCATTCATTGTGTTCTTCCAGTATATCATGCTCATTTGTGCTTCAGAAAACTTGAATGTGCTGATTCATGTCTGAAAAGATCTTTGTCCATCCAGATATTTCTGTGCCTGTCTTCTTGTACTCAGTGGGATTCAGTTCAAATATAACCTCGAAAGAGTCTTTTGTTTGCAGCCTTATGTAACAGTGACCCGTCCTACCACTCCCCACATACCCTTTAATTTTCTATTTTTTATGTCACTTATTTCTATGTGTTGGTTCCCAAGGAATAGAGATAGGTCTTCATCATTTCTCTGTTCCCAGAACCTAGAATATTTGGCACATGGTTGTTGTGTAATAAATGTGAATTGAATTGATACATCTAATTTTAATACCTCTCTATGCGCAAACCTCTTTTTATGGGTACAAACATTTGTTTGTGTGTTTTATATAGTTTTCATTTGGGGGCCAATATATACTCAGAAATTTTACCGATGCAAAAGGGAATTACTTAGGTTCATTTCTGAAATACATACCTACAGAATATAACTTTTGAATTTCCAAGAAAGGAGGAATTACAAACAGTATCCCACTTTGCTCTATCTAAATTATGAAATTTCCCTGAATTCATTATTGTACTGGAAGAGTAGCATTATATGTGTGTATATATGATGTTAATGTATAGTTATATACTGTGTAAATATACATGTATTTTGTATATATATATATTTTATTCATTATAGTAAATCATATAACTTTGCGATATTCTTACCAGGTAGCAAGGTCACATCTGACATAAATAGAAACTTTGAGCTAACCGCATGGCACATTTAATAAAATCAATTTCCACACTCTAGTATATTTTTGGACTCCAGCAAAGATGACATAATGATACACACATAAATAATTTGGAGGATTTGGTTAGTTTGCTTTTTATCCCATTCATGCTCTACTTCAAAGTTTATCTACATAATATCAACTGACTTGGCGTGACAGTTTCTGAAAATTAACTTTCTGTTCTTTTTCAAAGCAACTCTTGCTAAGTTCATTTAAATGAAAGTCAGTTTTAATAGAGCAAAGGTATGTTCTCAGGACATAACTGTAAGAGACCAATTATAAATGTCTGTTGAATTTTACTGATTCTGAAGACCACACATCTAAACAAAAATACATATTTATTTATTACGAATGAGGGCAAAGTGTAGGGTGGGGGTGTGGAATTCGTGGATGGAACTTCCAGGAGTTCTTTTAAAGGAGAGGTCCACTACTTTCTGAAATTATATTTAAAAATAAAATAAAATTTATACTTATTCTGAATTTCAATAAATTAGATTTAAAATAATATAAACGTAGACTTGGATCTTTTCATTTTTTTAAATTACATAGGTATGATTAAGAAGAAATAAATGCAAGCAGGGAACAGAAAATTATATTTTTCAAATAGAATCAGACCTCTTCTATTCACTTTTGCTTTATGTTCAAGTCCCTTCTTAGTTTTGTTTTCAAGAAGGAAAGTATATAATAATATAACAATTATCATAAAATCAGGTAAGTTCTCATTTGAATATAACCTTAAAGGATAAAATAAAGATAGGGATATTAACATTGAATTCATTTTGATCAGCACTAGAGGATGAGATTAGAGTTATAATGCGTACATGATCTAATATGCTAATTTGAAGACATTACGGTTAATTTCTACATCGTCAGCATATATGATAGATTGCAATGATCATTTCCTTTATTTACACTTCCATACATCCACATCCATTGCCATGCGATTTTGCAATTCCTCTGAAAACAGAGACAGTGCCTATTTTCCATACCTTGAATTCAGCAGGCTTTGTAACATCATTTGGTCCATAATTACAATCCCAGCATAGAAACAAATTCTGCATTTTTACTTGCCCATTATTGATCTCTGCTGTGACCATGATAAAATGGCAAGGATGATGAAAGACATAAAGAACAGTTGTATGTTGTCCCTGTCGCCTGAGACAAGGCCATTCTAGATAAGCCAACAGTCTCCCCACAGACAGGTGAATGAGTCAATCTGCTGTCAACAGAACTCCATAACTCCCTAGCAGCTTTTCGCAGACTCCTGAATGAGCCAAACTGGCATAAGCTGGGCCCAACTGAAATCAACTGAACCCTGAGTTCAAGAAAAGTTATGTGTTGTACACCACTGAGACTTTTGTAGTTGTTTTCTACACAGCTATATTTTTAAACTTTTAATTTGAAATGATTATAAATTTCAAATTTATAAAACAATGCTAAAGTTGGTGCGGACATCCCCTACACTCTTCAGTATACTTCTCTTAATGTTAATATCTCAAACAACTGTGTTACATTGACCAAAACTAAGAACTTTGCATTGTCACAAGATTTTATTCAATTTTTCCACAATATTCTTTTTCTGTTCAGGGCCAATTCGAGATACCACATTGCATTTATTGTCATTTATTGTTGTTTATTTAGCAGGTTTCCTCTTAGATGCAGTTAACTGCACAAGTGATAAATACTTGTCTTACATGGATTCAGTTTTCTGTCAATAATTTAGGATAAAGCAGTGCTTCTCAAATTTTATTGTTTTTGTAAATTAACTGCAAATCTTGTTAAAATACAGATTCCGATTCAGTAAATGTGGTGGGACCAGGGACTCTTATTTTCTAGCAGGTCTCAGGTGATGATAATATTGTTGGTTTGTGACCATACTTAGAGCAGCAAGGACCTAAGATACAATAACTATAATTAGGTAGCCTGAATGCTAACTCCACAGAGAGTGACAGGCTTAGCTTTCTAGCAAATCGATCATGTGGGCAATGATTTGAGATGGAGATGGAGCTTCCTGGATGATACTCAAGGTCCTAGAACCAGCTCTTAGAAATAAATCACTACATCTAGTTCCTGCTCTCTTCCTGGCCTAAATTTAAATCCATCATAATCCCACCTTATTTATATAATTATTGATGAAATCTGTTTTCTTCCCCCTAAACATCCTGATTTAGGTTCTTATCAGAATAACATCTCCTGCCAACTGTATGGAGAAAAAGTAAAGAAAAAGAAGAGGAAACAGCTTTGGGAATATATAGACCTAAAATATAAATGGATCTTTCTTTAAAATTCATTATAATTTCTATTAACGAGGCCTACCTTTCTCCAGGAATTCAAAACACTTCATATAATAAAAGAGGTTTCTCCTAAATGAAATTGTATGTTTATAATTCAAACACAAATTTTAACATAAAATAAAAAGGGAGCTTCGTGTAAAAAAGTTTAAAAGACGATTGGAAGTTATAAAACCAGCCCATTGTGTTTTTCATTACACTAACATATCCTATTCAATTAATGTGTGGCTGTGTGGTAGAGCTGAAATCATGGCTACAGTTAGCCTCTGAGATAAAAGAACAGAGCAGATGATCCCTCAAAATCTCATCTGCTACTGTAATGCAAAAGAAACTGGGTGGACATTGCAATAAGTTAGGTAGACTTTGCTTCTGTACTTTCTGAGTGGGGCCACAAAACAGGGGGCTATCTCAAGTACCTCATCTCTTCCCTGAGCTCTACAATAATATTACTGAGTAGAGGGATCACTTCTGTCACCCTTCCTGCTCTGAAACTCCATGACAATTAATATCTGTACTGTAAGTTGAATTTAATTAATTCATTCATTCAACAAGCACCTATACCTCTATGGCTTAAATGCATGAATCAACCTGACAACCCCATTAAACATTTGAAAAGCATCATTTGCTCTCTAAGCAGTTTGGACACTTATAATGGCTTCCCATTCTCTCCTGTGGTGCTAAACAAAGCAAGTATATCTACAGACTATTCCAAGCTAACAAAACTTCTTCCAGTTCTCTTTGAGATAAGTTATATCATCAATAACCTTATATATAGGTTCTTGCATTTCTTGCTACTAGCATAGGAAACATTCAATGTTTTATGTGTGCGTATAATGTTTTCAATATTATGCTTATTTTATAGTTTAAGAATTTTGGGGACTCTTTTTTCCATATTTGTTTACCCAAGCATTTGGGATTAGGATACACTGTCAATATTGTTTGGCCTCACTCAGAGAGCTCAGGTGACAATTTCATGTGACTTCTAAATGGTCAATTGGTCACTGATATGCTTATACCCATTTGATTTTTCATTACACTTGTCTTTATGATCTGCAGAATAAATCCTTGAGCTATTCTTTTTCCCAATTTTGCCCTGTAGAAGCCTGGACAATTTGAATAAATGTGATTCACTCACTAAGTCTACCTAGAATGAGTTACATTTCTTTTCTTAACAAATCTTGATCATGATTTGTGTTGAACTCACTATTAATAACGTGTCTGGGGATGCAAATGTTAAGTTGATATGCCATATAAACTCATCTCTCAGTCACAGGGTCACACTGACATAAATAAATGCAGCAGCTGCACTGTTAGAAGTCAGGGCTCCAACACGGAAAGATAATAGAAGCTGTTTAAAATGAGGTCATGAAATATCAATTTAAAATGCTCTCTGTCAGATAGGTGACACTGTTTCTTCTTTCTGTCAGAGGGAAGCATATTGATAATATTCTCCATTTTCCACGTATGTTTTTCAAATCTGAGAGTCAGCATGAAAGACTCATAAGGCATTTTCCTTAGATTTAATAATTTCACTCCTCAGCCCTTTGAAAAATGACAGCAGCCAACTTTCATTGTGAGCACTTATTCCAAAACATATTTTATCAGATTGGATCATGTTTTTGAATAAATAAGGCATTTTACTTATTAATTCCATAAAGCACAAAGCTTAATTTTTCTTCAGCAAGCTAAGGTCATAGTCTAAGACTCACCATGATTTCCTGAAGATACAGTTGAGAATTGCCTGGACAATCAAGCAAATTACACTCTGAGGGTAGCTTTTGCATTGTTGATTATTACTAAGTCACCAAATGCATTCCTGTGTCTTCAGAACTGCAGAGCTTCTGCAGCTAGACAATATAGTAGCTATGGCAGGTCTGATCTGATCAGAAGAAATGTCAGCAGTAAACAATACTTACTTATTATCTTGGCTTCACTAAAGAAGCCTTCTTAGAAATGGCTTAGTATAGTCTAGCTGGTTAGTTTGAAAGGGTCAAAGAAGACTAAGAAGAACCTACGAAGACCCAACCACATAGTGAAAGTAATAATATAAGTGTAGAGGCTTTGTCTTTGAAGCCCAGAGGCTTTTCCCCACTACTTAGCTCCCCTATTTTTTTTGCATCATTTTGTGCTTGGAGATCTTCTCCTTGTGGTTGTATGAAATATGGTTAAGTTTGGGAATTTGGAGAGAAACAGTTTGGGATCAAATTCTGACTCTATTGCTTACCAGCTATGTACTCTGGGCAATTTCATTACCTTTCTGCTTTAGTTGATTCTTCAGTACAGTAAACTAACTGAATCATAGGATTTTCGGATGATTAAACAAATCAGTTCATTTGAGGGCTGTCAGATACTAGGCGTGCAATGAATTTGTTAGCGATTTCTATGATTATATCCATTTTTTACAAATTACTATATCAACTTTTGCTAAATTTCTGAGGGATATATGGATATTAAATATTATCTCTAATAATCAATTCATTTGATGTTTCTTCAAGCATCAAGAAGTTGGAAGTAGGGGTGTTTTAGAGAGAGCTACCTTTTTTGGTGCCCATGAGTTTTCAGCTCCCTGCTATGTGACATACCCTTAATGAGGTGATATAACTATATATTAATATTTCCTACAATTCTCACAGTATGCAGATGAATAAAAAAAGTGACTCTTGCATATTTTCAGAGAAAGCATTGCCTCCATTAAATGTAGGCCACAATTACCGGGGAAGATCCTTCACATAAGCACTTGAATTGGTTAGCATGAATACATATTTATATTTCCCTTAGTGATTCTCCCCATGATTACCATTTATGCATTCTTTAGAGTTATCCCTCCCACTTCTCACTTTGTAACTGACTTCCTGCTGTTCTTAACTCAGGAGTGTTTAAGTCTCATATTTAAATACTAAAACATTTGTTTGTGACAAACACCATGTGTCCGGAATTCTCCTACCTGTCTCAAAGAGGCTTTGCAGGACCTGACAAGTGGCATGTCTGCACATTGGTGGTTCTGGCATGATCATTCATAATGATCCTCAAAGGGAGGATGAGCAATTTACATATCAAAGGTCCTATGTTAGGAATGTATATTAACTAAGAAGCTCATAATATTAACTTTTAGATCAGGAACCTTCTTTAGGGACTACATCTCAGTGTTAAAGGCATATCTAGTAAAGACAACTTAAGTAATTGTTTTGTTTGACAGTGTCACCTCTTGTATTTGAAGATGATACTGCTGACTCAGATTCATATCCAATTTAATACTCATTACAACCACGAGTCAAGTATAAGGGTCCACATATTATTACAGCTCATGTCCTGTCCACGAGGCCATATTGTCTTGTGCCCTAGTATCCCATATTGCCATTTAATTTAATTTACATTTCATTTAAAAACTAATATTAACTTATAATTAAATCAATTATACTAAAACAAATATAATAAATACTAAAAACTCATCACATCATAATGTAGTAGTAATCTTACTACCTTATTCTACATATCCTATATGATCAAGGTGATTTCTGTCTCTCTTATGTGTTTGGTGGAAATGTAATAATAGGGTGCTATTATGTACCTCCTCCAAACTCCAATCAGCTTAATAACTTGAAATTGGCCATTGTGAGCATCATCACATCACAGGAATCTGCAAATGCTGCACATTGAGCCTTGATTTATTGTTTTATTCATTGTCTAGATCAGAAGTTGGCAAAATTTTCTATACCTATGTATCAATAAATTTTTTTTTTTTTTTTTTACCAAAACAGGAGGCTGCCTATGTGGCCCATGAGTTAAGGTTTGCCAACTTCTAGTCTAAACTTCAGAAAGTGATGTTGGACTCTTGATAATGCATTTAAAATTAAAAGTGTGTTTTGTTTTTTATCTGTTACATTTTGAATAGTACAAACATTCAGAAATTATTGCAGGATTTAAAAACTATTTGCTATTCATCTTTATAGCAAAAAAGTCACTCATCATTGACAAATGAGTGATGTTCTGACATACATATTTTTTGTTTCACTTTTATGTTACTTGTTGATGTAAATGAAAATATCATCCAACATTTAGGCTGGCACTACACTTGTTTGTCAATTGCATTAGTAAGTTGGCTACAGACAGAATAATTTGGCAAAAATCAACCAAAATTCTAAGAGAATCAACTGGTTATGTGGACTTGTATAACGTATTATTTAATTGTATCATTATTTATAAATTGTGTGCTACATATCCTTTATATCAGTAAAGGATTTCATGTACACGTATATATACATGGATACTTTTTTTTTTTTCTGAAGAGCCTGTTGTTAAGCATTTATCAGTTCATTATTTAGGAAAAAAGGAATCATGTGTGGGAGAAACTGGAAGTATCCATGGAAAGGGAGGAAGGTGGGCCAACCTCTGGAGCCCTCAGAAGGAAAGGAAAAGAGTACTTAGGAGAACATGGGTCTGGCTATTGCTTGGACAAGGACTTGGGATTTCTCTGGATTGAGGTGGGAGTGTTAAACAAAAAATTATTCATGACACTCGTTAAAGACGGTAAGAAAGACTTATTCAAGAAGAGAGCAACTACAATGGAAGTTTTGTAGCAGAGGAAAAGATGCTACTCAACTCTTAATATAAGGATAAGTGGTAAGTTTATAGCCAAGAAACAGGGTGGGAGTCAGTGGGTGGAAAATTGCTAAGGGGAAACATCAAAGCTAGGAGCATTCTTGCTGAAGTCAGTCCAGAGTGGTAAGATATCAAGGGTGGGGAATGAGGAAGTCAATTGGATATAGTGGGCGATCACATACCAAGGGTGGGGGATTTTTTTCTGAACTGAATTAAGTAAGATTCCTGCCAAAACTGGACTAAGCAAGCCAAAGACATTGATTTGAGAGAGGCCAACATTGATGCCTAATTAAAAACAGGACTCGGAGGAGCCCAATTCAAGTTTGTTCAAGGAGAAAGTCTTTGTCAGGAGATGGGACAATTGTGCTCTTTACAGATCAAGGTGAAATTATTACTATAATGAGTACACCAAATGCAACACTGACCTTGAGGTAACTTGTATGTTGAGTACAAGTTGAGATCTGGATATGGGTACTTTATCACAGTTTTCAACTTAGCTTCAATGGATAAAATAGTCCAGACACCTAACAAACATACATTTTGGAGAAAACCTGTCATAAACTAATGTGGACTTCAAATAATTAACGCAAACTTTTTCTCATTTACAGCGTGCATTGGAGATTGCTCTTTTACTTTCTTTGTCATTATTGTCTTCAGTGCTAGCTACTATTTTAGGCCCTTATTTGTTAGAACATGAATTTCTTTCTACAGCTTCAATTAAAATGCAGTATGGCCATTTGTCAACATTGGTTATACAGTAGCTCTAGGCTATCTGCATGCTGGTGATCTACAATGCATTCCACCTGGAGGCAGATTTCATCCTGGGCCAGCTTTCTTGACTATGATTAATTTTCCATAATGATGTCCAGAATTGTGTGAGCTCAGGCAATGCTAATTTATGTTAGTATTATTTAAAGCCTGATTTTAGGAAATCATTCTGATTGCCTAAAGAAATGTTATCTATTCTCAAATAAAATATCAATGATTTTTCATCTTAAATGATTGCTGTTTGGATGACTTATCCTCCATCTTCCTTTCCTAACTCCCTCAAAGTTTGTTTCCATTATAAAGATTACTCAGAATTGTCTGTGCTGCTATTCAACCACTCATCACAGTTGCTGGTGCTTTCCCAGTATCTGATTATCAATGATTACTTTGATAAACAAAACCTGTATATTGGTTCCTTTTCACGTCTTGTGTAATTGCATCTCCAATTTCAAAATGAACTGTTTGATATTCTCCCTGCACAATTTTTCACCTTGTATGTTGTTGCTGGGAGGTAGCAATGGCAGCAGGCTAGCTCCTTGGGGACTTGGTAAGAGCAGTTCGAGAAGTGTAAATGGTATTTGTTTAGGATGAACAAAGGAAAAGGTGCTTTCTGCAGTGTTGTTTGTAAGGAAAATAAAAATTTTCTGTAATAGAGATCTAGTCCAATAAATAGCTACATACAAATGGAACACTAGGAGTCATACAATAATTTTAAATTAAGTTTAAAAGGAGAAAAATAATGATATGATATTTAGTGAAAAATGATGGAGTTAAAATTGTATGGATACACAGATCCTAATTTTGTGTATATATATATATATATTTATATGTGGTGTATCAATAAAAAGATCAAAAAACATTACATAATAATTATTTTGTGTGGTACGATTATGGGTGATTTCAATTTTCTTCCTTAGTCTTTTCTGTTATTTTCAAATTTCTATAATGCTTATGTCTTTCTTTTAATAGTCAGAATTTAAAATATCATTATAAGGAAAAAATGTCAAAACCAAGTCACAATAATAACAACCCCTCTCCCATATATATATTTCATTTGCTGAAAATAAAAGGAAGTCTTCCTTAATTACTCAAATTTCTTCATGTACTTACATGAAACCATGGATTCTTTACAGTACAGTAAACCATTTGTTCTAAGTCTTGAGAAACAAATGAAAAGGGGAAAAGAGTTAAAAATTATAAAATATGTACAAGGCAAATGCTGTTGGACCAATTTAGCCCTAACTATATTTGTCATAAAATATCTGGAAAATTGAGGGAATTTTTGTGATCAACATGAGCTATACTCATGCCATCTTAGCATTCTGACTAAAATCTGGAAAAGAACAGGGCCCCAGGCATCACCATTAAGAACCAAATCTGTGTTCACCAACTACTTTTCTCACATTTAAATCATTTGTGATTTTATTTTCATTTTTTTTTCTCACATACATCTCAAAAGTAACTTTTAGGCTTAGCTATAGCTTTCCTGCCCTGATTTTCTTTTTTCAAGGCCAAGTTTTTCATTTTGAACATTTTTTATCCTCATACTGTTCTTTTTTAGAGTTTTTTTGTTTTTGTTTTGCTGAGGTGTTCTTTATTAATTTGTTCACAAAAAGTCTAAGTAAATTATCCTAATCCTTAAGCATCTACAAATATGTTATTTTGTCCTTACGCTTGAATACAAGTTTTAAGTTATATTTTCCAAAACTTTGAAGATGTGATTTTGTAGGTTTCTGTTGACTATATTACTGATAAAAGTTCTGATGCCAGTTTGATTCTCATGAGCCAGTAGATAAATTTTTATTTTTTCTTCTGGGAAGCTGTTGACTTTTTCTCTTCTATTTAATTTTCTGAAACTTCACACTGATGTGCCTTGGAGTTGGATTCTTTTGTACTAATCCTATTTTCAATCACCAGACTTGGGTTTTTATTCAACTCTAGGAATTGAACTTATTACTTCTTTATTATTCCTTCTCTTCCATTTTGTCTGTATTTTCTGAAACTCATAATTGATGGGCCTTGAAAGTTCCGGCTGTAATCTCTTTGTGTTTCAGCTTTTCTCTCATATTTCTCTTTTTACGGGGTCTGCTTCTGCTTATTGAGGGGATGATTGTTGCATGGGGCCCCATGTGTTCCTGGGATTCATTTTTCTTCCTAGTGTAAGAGCCCAAGGTCCCTCCAGAAGCTATATATTACCTGTGTCCATTGCGCTACTTCTTTAGTTCCTAGTCTTTCTACCATGTCTGAACTTCTTTCTCAGAGAACAGTATTTGTAGCCTTAGAAGATACCAGTCTTTCTCTTCCTTCCATGTTTTCAGACATTGCTCTTGTCTTTCAGCGCCCGTACATACTGTGTGCCCCGCCAGAACAGATTATCCCCAGGCTTTTAGGCAGCAGTTCCAGAGCATCAGTCAGGGGGCAGACACTTCTCTCATCTGCTCTGGAGGTTGATGAAGCGAGCCCAGTGGACTCAGCTGTGCTGAATGTAATTCTTCACCTTGTTATTGTGACTTCTTCTTCATGGATTTGTGGACTCCAGGCCTGGAATTTCTCTCATAAGAGAGAAATTCTAATGTTTTAGATCTTATTTTTTCCCTCTGCTTTTTTTCTGTCAATCTTATCTCAATTGCTTTCTATCTTTGAGGAATTTCTAAAGTTTTAGAGCTATGAATGACATTCGATCTTGTTTCACTATGATGTTACAGGATCTTTTTTTTCATAGATTTTGCTTCTCATTTTAAAGAAATTTTAAGCCGGGCGTGGTGGCTCACGCCTGAAATCCCAGCACTTTGGGAGGCCAAGGTGGGCTGATCACGAGGTCAGGAGATCGAGACCATCCTGGCTAACACGATGAAACCCCGTCTCTACTAAAAATACAAAAAATTAGCTGAGTGTGGTGGTGGGCACCTGTAGTCCCAGCTACTCGGGAGGCTGAGACAGGAGAATGGCACGAACCCGGGAGCGGGAGCTTGTAGTGAGCCGAGATTGCGCCGCTGCACTCTAGCCTGGGCGATGGAGCAAGACTCCGTCTCAAAAAAAACAAAAACAACAACAACAACAACAAAAAGAAATTTTAAGTTGGAAGGGGTATAAACATTTAAACATTTGGGCTCAGTTCAGTATTCAGACTCTAAAAATTCCAAGACAACTAACTGCATGTTCAGTGAGGTTTTCTTGCTTTACTGCCTATTCTAAAGACAGATACATAGTTGAAGATTTGCTCACAACACAATCATGGACAATTTCCAATCTCGCTCCCTGGAACTTCCTTCTCAGATCAAATACAAAGTTCAGTAGCTCTCCTGGGGTAAGCAGAGAAATATCCAAATTAAGTTAAATTTTATGTTATGGTATGGAATCTGGCAATTCTTTTCCATAATATTTTACACTTCATAGCTTACTTTACTCGCATACTTCCTGAATGGTAAAGTATTGCCAACTGTATTCTGTGGGTGAGTAATCTGAGACACAAAGTAACTAGACATCTTGCATTCATAAGAAGTAGGAGAGGACTATAATTAGAAGCCACTTATCCTAATCTACTAGGTCAGTCACTCTTACTGCTTTTGTAGAGCAACACACGTGATAGATTAAGCTCACATATTCATCACATTCCTAAGGTTTTCTGAAGATTAAACACAACCTCCACTCTGACTTTATCATTTAAAGATCCTATTGGAGTGCATGCCAGGGTATGTTAATTTTTGGATGAATATGAATTGCTGTATTTAAAAAAATCATAGTAAGCATTCATTGAGCACTCATTGTCAGGCAGGACTCTGGTGCCTTACCCATGTTACCAAGGCCATCTTCACAACTATCTAATCAGGTAGGAGGGTATTTCATTTTTATTTTACAGATGAAGAAACTAAGGCCTGTGGGATAAATTTACCCAGCTGTCTGTTTTTGCTTTTGATTTTTATTGCCATGAACAAATAATATATTTTACATTTTAAAATTAATTACATTTTAAGTGGTTATAGAGGTACCAACATAATATCATTGATTTTAATTTGGCCCCACAAAGGCTAAAACTTTTACTGTCTGGCCATTTAGAAACATATATTCCTACTCCAGTGAGTCTAACCATCAGGCTATTATTCACACACGCTTGTATTTTTATTACTGGTTACAATTAGCTGTGGCATAGCTGCTGCTTGTGGATTGAGACGTGTAGTTGAGAAGTGCTGTACTAAAACATATCATCAACTCTAGAGAATTAAAACAGGCCGTCTAAGGCTTTTATTGTTTCTCTTGTTCCTTTCCTCCTTTGCCATAAATAATCTCTGAACAGGCTGTGTGTGTGTGTGTGTGTGTATGTGTGTGTGTGTGTGTTTTAACTACTAAAATAAATTGATAAAATTTCTCACTCTGTCTTTAACTCATTTTAAATGTACCCAGTTTTTCCTAAGGGGACAGCAAAAGGATTGAACAGAGATGAGACAGAGGAAATCTGAAAAAAAAAAAAAAAAAAAAAAAAAGATCAGGAACTCCAATTGAGGAACGCAGCCGTTGTTTCCAGAATCTATGTCAGCAGTTACTCTGGTGTCAGTGAGGCCCTGGAGATGGAGTAGGACATGTACCTAGCCTAAAATCTGAAACTGGCCTGCTACGTGGGCATTTCTCGGCAGATAGGGAGAAGCATGCCAAATACCACATTACTAATCACAGAGGTGCTTGGTAAGCATTGAATTATGGCAAAGGAGTGGATTTATTAAGAATATTTTAATCTGTGACATGTGCCACAGATACCATTTCCACAGAACTCTAATAGCCATTGGGTATGGCAGAGGCAGGGTACCTACACGATTAAATAAGTTTGAAAAATTTTTGGCTACAAAGAGTTAACTTTCCTAAGTCAGAAAGACTCCTGAAACCCATAAACTGTTCATTGCCATTATCAGTCCATAAGTGGAATACATAGCATATGGTGTTTTCCAAATTTACTAGATAATGAACTTTTTTTTTTTTTGCTTGATTTTTGGTTTTAATCAAATAACTTGTGCTCTAGGAAACACAGGGCAAAACCAACACAGTGAAGTACCCTGTTCACACTAGAAGCTTTTTCTACCCAGTGAATCAGTAGCAATTGATTATAGTCAGAACACCATTCTTCCTGGATAATGCAGAACCATATTTATAAATCCCCATTCATCCATTTCGCTTCCCTATTTTAGATTCCATGCAAATCACCCGCCTTCTGTGTGCATTTGACATTATTATTCTTTTTCATTCCAACATACTTTTTATAACTATAAAATTTTCAAGTTGACCAAGCATTTCTCATTGCTTTTCTCCTTGGTTTCACTGTGTCATGTGCACTTCAGGAGTTACTTTAATCAGCCAGTTCTCTGTAAATCACAATGTAAGATATTGACAATTAATTCCAACAAAGGGGGTGATGTTCTGCTAACTTAGATCTCAGAGGCATTCTGTAAACCACTGTTTAGGTTGGGAAATTTACAACACCTTTCAGGGAGGTACAAAACCTTTTGGCAACTGACCACCTTTTTCAGACACAATATAAAGTATCATCCAACATAAATAGACAGCTCTTACCTTTGAAGTTCTATTTTGCATTTTACTCAGGGATTAACTGAAAATGATTGTGGTGGTTTTCTTTTCTTTATTTTTTTTTCAAATCTTCAGATAAAAGAAAGTTACTGAATTTGCTACATAAAGATCAGTCTCACCTGCCCTGACAACCTTTGGCAATCCTGTCCTCACCTCTATGTGGCAGAAATCAGCATTCCCTGTTTACAGCAAAACTACATAAGACAATAGCAATTTCCTTGTGCACATCAATTTTCTTTGTGGATGGGCAGCCTGTTGCAATAATGAGGTCTGTCAGCTCTTTGCAAAAGAACTGGAAAGTGGCCTTACTCGTGTGGAAATCGAATAGCGACTTGTCACTCTCCTTTGGCGGCATAGCCCCAGACTGTCAATGTGGTGTCCTGTGTTACATTGTGGCAGTGGGCTAGGTCCCTGCCTGAAGAGATGCTATTGATTAGGCCATTTTGCTCTTTCCTGCAGAATTCATGATCTACCCAGCACTGTCCTCATGATTGACTTTTAGCAAATGAGGTTGCCAAGTCCTGGGTATTTTAGTCTGTCAGTAACTAGTACAAATTCTGGCATCATAATTCATGCAATAAAAACCAATTAATGAAAATAATCCAGGGATTGGTAATATAGTTAACTCTCCATATCCTGGTTTCACATCCAAGTATTCAACCAATTGCAGATCAAATATATTTGGAAAAAACAACAAAAATAAAACGAATTAAAAAATGCACTATCGTAACTATTTATGGAGCATTTACATTGCCTTAGGTATTATAAGTAATCAAAAGATGATTTTAAATTATACAGAAGGATATGTGTAGGTTGTATGCAAAATGCTTGGCTATTGTATAGAAGGAACTTGAAAATCTGCAGATTTTGGTCCTGGAACCAATCTGCCTGGATACTGAGAGATGACTGTTACCCATTATGTTTTTTCCTTGTGCCATGACAAATGTGTTACCCTGTTGGACTGAAGTATTCTCCTGTCTCTCTCTATCATTCTACTTCTAAATTATACCTAATAAGTAAGATTTTTTTCCAAAGAAATTCAAAATATTGTTCCAGCAAGTCATTCTCTCAGACATTAGATGCCAGCTAATTGATTTTTAATCTTTTACTTTTCAGCTTCATTACGTTTTACACCTCAGTATATTTTTGTACTCTCTCACTTTTTATAGAAACAAGACATCAGATTTCTAGCTTTAGCAGGACTGTTCAGTATACCAATTCCTGTTAACACAGCTGTTAAATATTGAGATCATGCTGCATGTTAAATGAAATTGATTTTCAAAGTAAATTAAATCCCTGAATGAAAGTGGGTATATCTTTCCACAGGAAGGAAGAAATGTTAAGAGGGTCGCATGTATAAGCAGATCTTGGGAAAATGAGCTGAATTGTGAACCTCTATGGCGAATAGTTTGGAGGTTCCTCAGAAAACTAAAAATATAACTACCATATGATCCAGCAACCCCACTGCTGGGTATATACCCGAAATATAGGAATTCAGTATATTGAAGATAAATCTGCACTCCCACGTGTTTTTTTGTTTGTTTGTTTTTGTAGCACTGTTCATAATAGCCAACATTTGGGAGCAACCTAAGTGTTCATCAACAGATGAATGAATATGGAACAGTTGTATTATGATGCAACAATCTACCTGTCTCAAGAGCCTTAAAAGTAAACTACATCCAGTACAAGTCCAAACATAAAACACAAAGATATAGATGTTTAAAATACAATGACGTTTGTCTGACAGCCAGTAGGACCATCTAAATTGGTCTAGAGTCAATTGTACCTAGTCTCCTCATTCATTTCTTCAAACCAGGAGAGCAAAAATAAGGTTGAAGTAAGTAATACCTATAAAGCAATTATCACATTTTAATTAGCTGACTCTGCTTACAGCTAATGGATGGAGAGGATTTACATACAAGTTTTAAAATACTGAATGTTGTATGCTCTTGTTAACCCACATTATTTATTGCATTCGTAAAAAAAGTAGGTTTTATCCTTATAGTCCCTAGTTCTCTCCTCTGTCCCCAATTCTCTCTTCTACTCTAGGATTCTACTCAGGTAGATTTTAATTTTAAGTTACATTTTATTATTAAATAAAAATATGTTTTTTAATCTACATTTATTTTTATCTGCATTTGTTAGGTAAAAAAAAAAAAAAAATTACTCAGGGATTGACCCAAATGGATTATGGTGTTTTTTTTTTTCCGTTTTAATGTGGCAGTAATTCTAATAATTATGTATCACATAGATTATAGATTATATAGAGTATATCAAAAACATATATATATTCTCATATGCACAGAACAAAGTCTCCATTAGTTTTTCTGTTCTTTTCTCATTTTCCATTATATTGTGAAATAAAGACAAATCATTACTTAGCAAATATTTGTCATGTGCTCACAGGGAAGTGTTAAGAAATTTAGAGGAATTATAAAAGTGGAATAGAAGACAGTGAGGGCTGTCATGTGACTTATTACCAGATTTTTGAGAGGTAAGACTTGCTCAGGTAAAATTAATGGCGCAAGCCTTCAATCCTTTCATGGGAAAAACTATATGAAAAGATTATTCTATGTAATTCTAAATGCAAATAAATATAATAAAAGTTGGAGCAAGTTGAGGACTTGGGGTGGAATAATCAGAGCCAGGTAAAGTTAACTCAGGGGTCACTGAGGAGATAGACTTGCTGGTAGAAAGAAAAACAGAAAGGTAGGCATAATAACTTTTTCAGTAAGGAGAATGGTCTAGAGATTGGCAAATTATGGTTTGTGGACCAAATCTGACAAGTGGTCAATTTTTTATGACTTTCAGCTATAAATAGTTTTTACTTTTTGAAGCATTGTAAAAATCAAAGAAGACTATAATGTAAAGATAATATGGCTCACATATTCTGAGCCATACTAAACAATTCACTGTTTATCTGAAATGTGTGTTTAACTGGGCATCCTGTATTTTTAGAAGTTAACTCTGGCAACCCTATGTAAGGTCCAGTGACACTGCCTGGTGATGTTCTTACTTGTTCCGCAAATAGGTTGTACCTTCCTGCAGGCTCTATGCAAATGCTTGGAATCAAGCTAAGGTTGACATTTGCTATTAATAGATACACACTTTTGGCCACATCTCTTAAACTCTCTGAGCCTTCTGCTTTTATTAGTGTGAAACAATGAAATGCACTCCATGAAAGTAATGTCTGTCTTGAGCAGAATATTAGAACTACATGGGAGCTTAGTTATCTTTTACTGAATGCTTTATTTTACAGATTGTAAAGCAGGTCTAGACTTTACCAAAAACCCAGATTTCTACTGTGATGACATGACATTTTGTGAACTCTGGGTATCATATGGCGCTGTTCAATGCTTTTCACCTTCTATACTGCACTGTCTTCTCTATCTTCAAAGAACATAGGAAATAATGTACATTAAATGTTTTGTAACTTTAAATGTGCAAAATGTAAACTTACAGAAGGATTATGTCTAGGCTGATATCAGAACATGGGAATCATCTCTCTAATTATGCTAATTCACAATGATACTCGAGAAAAATGTTTGGGTACCAGCACCTTAAGACCCCAGAGTCTTCGTTATGTGGAATCTCTCTGGAAAGCACAACTGATAAATTAAAAGTAAAGTTATCAAAACAAGTTATCAATTCTACATCTGTTAAAATTTGGCCTCATGGGAAACCATCAAAGCTATCTGAGAAAAGTAATATACCCTTCGATGTTATCATTAAACCTGACTTTTGCATTTCACTATTGACAATTCAGTCTAGATGTACAACTTTTATATCACTTGTATGCCTTGCAGAAGACAGATTATTTATTGCAAGGCCAGCCACATCCTTGCCAACATTTACAACTGCTGTGTTGGCAGTGACAGCTGACACCTCCTAGATACTTGAATACTTTCCCCCAGTTTTAATAAACAAATGGGGTGGGAGTGGGGGAAAATGAAGTGAAGTAATATTATCATCCAGGCAGTTAATGCTACAAAAAAAAATGTAGATACAGAAGAGGCTGACTGAAGCATAGAAAGAGATAGCCAAAGGTAATGTATAAGATCCAAAGTCTAAGAACTCTTGAGAGGTCTCTCTTTAAAGAGAAAAGATTTGAACCTTTTGCTTGTTGTTCCTTTGTGCCATCACTATGGACTATACACTGACTTACCTCAAAATTGATTCATTTTGGCTCAATTAAGAGTTTGGGAGATTCAAGTCTTATATTGACATGTATAACCTCCAAGTGGTACAACTGGGTCATTGTTTTTTGAATATGCTTAAAATTTCCTCTTCACAAATAATTCAGTGGGAATTGGACTTATTTTTATATTGCTAAGTGTTATATTACATATGTAAATGAAATTTTAGTTGAATAAATTTTAATGAAAATATTTTAAGATATGTAAGCCTTTTAATCCAACAAATTATTTTGGAAATAAAAAGCCCTTTCCTGCGTGTGCTTATTGTTTGCCTAACATTATATATGCCTTACATAAATACCATGAATATATTCAGAGACTTAACACAGTCCAAAAATTCTTTATTTCTATATAATTTAAAAAATCCTCAATTCTCTCATATTATTTTGCATATAATAAATTATTTGCAATCCCACATAAGTCTAGAATCTAGTTTTCATCTGCATTGCCCTTTGGTGGTATCTAGTTCTTTAGAATTATCAAGTAAATTAAATACTGCTTTTCTTTACCCACTAACAGTAGCAAAAGTGTTGCTGTCAATTAGTAAATTATATGTGTGTCTTCTTTTCTCAAATTAGCAAATGCAGTTGATAGTGACTATTGAAGAGTTAACTTCTTTTTTGTATCATACTTTAAGTTCTAGGGTACATGGGCACAACGTGCAGGTTAGTTACATATGTATACATGTGCCATGTTGGTGTGCTGCACCCATTAACTCATCATTTACATTAGGTATATCTCCTAATGCTATCCCTCCCCCCTCCCCCTACCCCATGACAGGCCCAGGTGTGTGATGTTCCCCTTCCTGTGTCCATGTGTTCTCATTGTTCAATTCCCAACTATGAGTGAGAACATGCAGTGTTTGGTTTTTTGTCCTTGCAACAGTTTGCTGAGAATGATGGTTTTCAGCTTCATCCATGGCCCTACAAAGGACATGAACTCTGTTGGGAGCAAGTCCCCCAAAATCTGGCCATAAACTGGCCCCAAGACTGGCCATAAACAAAATCTCTGCAGCACTGTAACATGTTCATAATGGCCCTAACACCCGTGCTGGAAGGTTGCGGGTTTATGGGAATGAGGGCAAGGAACACCTGGCCCGCCCAGGGTGGAAAACCGCTTAAAGGCATTCTTAAGCCATAAACAATAACATGAGTGATCTGTGCCTTAAGGACATGCTCCTGCTGCAGTTAACCAGCCCAACCTATTCCTTTAATTTGGCCCATCCCTTCGTTTCCCATAAGGGATACTTTTAGTTAATTTAATATCTATAGAAACAATGCTGACTGGTTTGCTATTAATAAATATGTGGGTAAATCTCTGTTCAGGGCTCTCAGCTCTAAAGGCTGTGAGACCGCTGATTTCCCACTTCACAACTCTACATTTCTGTGTATGTGTCTTTAATTCCTCTAGCGCCACTGGGTTAGGGTCTCCCTGACCGAGCTGGTCTCGGCAAGTAGTGTCCATCGTGGGGGTTCAAATCCAGGTCGAAGTGTTTCAGGAGCGACGGTTGGAATGGAAAACTAGCTGGAGGACACCCGAGTACTCTTAAAGCAATCCTCGTGGTGAGTAAGAAGGGGAGCTCGGAAGTGTCAGGGTAACAATGGGACAAGTGTGGGGTCTGGTTCATTTCACCTTGGAACTTTTTCACACTGGTGATGAGGAGGAACAAGAGTATAGCGAAGTAACAGAAGAGGTTACAGAGCATGCTTATTTACCAGCTAAAGCTAAAGCGGCAAAGGAAGAAGAGGTTCATCTCTACTCTTCTGCACTCCCTCCTTATTATTTTGAAGAAAACGACCCCCCAGATCTTTCTTTTCCAGAGGACACTGGGTGAAAAGTAGTTGCCCCAGTGACTGTTCGAGCAGCGCCTCTAGTGACCGCTCTTAGTTCTATTCAGGCAGGAATTCAGCAAGCTAGACAAGAGGGTGATTTAGAGGCTTGGCAGTTCCCTGTTAGAATACACCCCCCAGATCAACAGGAAAATATTACAGCTACATTTGAGCCTTTTCCTTTAAAATTACTCAAAGAATTAAAACAAGCTATAAATCAGTATGGACTAGGTTCTCCTTTTGTAATGGGACTGTTAAAGAATGTTACTGTTTCCAGTCAGATGATTTCTACTGATGGGGACACTCTTACTTGAGCTTGTCTAACTCCTGCTCAGTTCTTACAATTTAAAACTTGTTGGGCAGATGAAGCTTCCATTCAGGCTGCTTGCAATGCCTGGGCCCAACCTCAAATTAATATAACTGCAGACCAACTTTTTGGGGTTGGCGGTTGGGCTGGTTTAGATGCACCATTCATCATGCAGGATGATGCCACAGAACAGCTTAGAGGAGTGTGCATTACAGCTTGGGAAAAAAATCACTTCATGTGGGGAACAATACCCTTCCCTTAGTGCTATAAAACAGGGACCAAGAGAATCATACGTTGATTTTATAGCTCGGTTACAGGAGTCTCTTAAAAAGATGATTGCAGATTTGGCTGCTCAGGATATAGTGTTACAGTTATTAGCTTTCGACAATGCTAATCCAGATTGCCAGGCTGCTCTGTGACCTATCAGAGGGAAAGCACATTGAGTTGATTATATCAAGGCCTGTGATGGTGTTGGAGGTAATCTACATAAAGCTACTTTGTTGGCACAGGTAATGGCAGGACTGAGAGTGGATTAAGGAAATACTCCATTTCCTGGAGCTTGTTTTAACTGTGGGAAGCATGGCCATACTAAAAAAGAATGTAGAAAAAATCAGCGAGTCAGGCCGCCAGATAGGGGAAAAAAGAAAACTGTTGAGCCTGAAATATGTCCAAAATGTAAAAAAGGAAAACCCTGGGCTAGTCAGTGTCACTCTAAGTTTGATAAAGAAGGGAACCCAATTTTGGGAAATGCCCTGAGGGGCCCGTCCTGGGCCCCATCCTAAACTGGGGCATTTCCAGCTCAGGCCATTCCCTCACCCCCATGCAGTGTCTGTCCCCCCCCCACAGCCAGTAGTGCCACAGTATATTTATGCTGCAGAAAAGCTGTGAGCCTTCTGCCTGGGGAACCCCCACAAAAGGTCCCGACAGGAGTCTGTGGACCCTTGCCAGCAGGGACAATAGGATTACTTTAGGAAGGTCTAGTGTAAGTTTAAAAGGGGTACAAATACATACAGGAGTCTTTGATTTAGATTACAATGGGGAAATTCAAATTGTTATATCTACTTCTGTTCCCTGGAAAGCAGAGCCAGGAGAACGCATAGCACAGCTCCTGATTATGCCGTATGTGGAAATGGGGAAAAGTGAAATTAAAAGAACAGGAGGATTTGGAAGCACAAATAAACAAGGCAAAGCCACTTATTGGGTAAATCAGATTACTGATAAACGTCCTACCTGTGAAATAACTATTCAAGGAAAGAAATTTAAAGGTTTGCTAGATACAGGAGCGGACATTTCAATCATTTCTCTTACAGCACTGGCTGTCCATGTGGCCAATTCAACCTGCTCAATTTAACATAGCTGGAGTTGGTAAAGCCACTGAAGTATATCAAAGTAGTTATATTTTGCATTGTGAAGGGCCCGATGGACAACCTGGGACTATTCAACCAATTATAACTTCTGTACCTATAAATTTATGGGGAAGAGATTTGTTACAACAATGGGGAGCACAAATTCTAATTCCAGAACAATTATATAGCCCTCAAAGTCAACATACAATGCATGAAATGGGGTATGTCCCTGGTATGGGACTAGAAAAAAATTTGCAAGGTTTGAAAAACTGCTTCAAGTGGAAAAACAAAGTTCCTGCCAAAGATTGGGAAATATTTTTTGATGGCGGCCATTGTTAAGCCTCCAGAACCTGTACCTTTAAAATGGTTAACAGATAAGCCAATTTGGATAGAACAATGGCCACTAAGTAAAGAAAAACTGGAAGCTTTAGAGAAATTTGTTGCTGAACAATTAAAAAATGGGCACATAGCTCCAACATTTTCCTCTTGGAATTCTCCAGTTTTCGTAATTAAGAAAAAATCAGGTAAATGGAGAATGTTAACTGACTTAAGAGCCATCAATTCAGTTATACAACCTATGGGAGCATTACAGCCAGGATTTCCTTCTGCTATAATTCCAAAAAATTGGCCTTTAATAGTCATAGATTTAAAAGACTGTTTATTTACTATCCCTCTAGCTGAGCAAGACTGTGAGTGGTTTGCATTTACAATTCCTGTGGTAAATAACCTGCAGCCTGCTAAGCATTTTCATTGTTTTACAGATGGGTCTAAGAATGGTAAAGCTTCTTATTCTGGATCAAAAAGTAAAGTTTTCCAGATGTCCTATACTTCAGCTCAAAAAGCAGAGCTTGTAGCTGTAATTGAGGTATTGACTGCTTTTGATATGCCCATTAATGTGATTTCCGATTCTTCATACGTGGTTCATGCCACATAGTTAATTGAAAATGCTCAGTTATGTTTTCATACAGATGAACAACTGATGACTTTATTTACCCAATTACAAATAGCAGTTAGGAGTAGAACGCAACCTTTTTACATCACTCACATTAGGGCTCATACACCTCTTCCAGGACCTTTGACTGAAGGGAATCAAATGGCTGATCGCCTAGTTGCTAATGCAATATCTAATGCTAGACACTTTCAGCAACACCTGTCAAAAACAGCCACCCACCTGGGGACAGATCAAGAAGCTGTCACAGATGGCGGAAGAAAACCTGAGGAAAGTGGGACAAGCAGTCACAACGAGTAATTTAATGGTAGCTATAATAGCAGTTATCACCACTGCCATGAATATTCCTTCAACAAGTGCTGACACAGAGAACAATTATACTTATTGGGCATATTGATCAATCTTGGCTGGCAATAATGCCTGGATGCAATCACTCTATGACACAGTTACACATGCTTTCTGATCTCAGTATTTACCATAATAAATCTGCTCCTGTAATTGAGACATACCGCCCTCAAAAACCTATTTGTAAACAGGATTGGACCCACTTAGAAAAAATGAACGTACTTGTTTAGGAAGATTGCATTGCAGAACAGGCAGAGGTGCTGCACAACAATTCCTATGGCATCATTATTGATTGGTCCCCTAAGGGGATGTTTAGCTTGAATTGCACCTCTCAGTCTGCATGCCACAGCCATACTATGTTCAGATGATCTGGAAAAAAAAGGTCAGATGGTAGAAATGATAAGAAGTATGGCAAAAGTTCCTATTATCTGCAATCATGGTGGTATAGTGGCACCTCAACTTCAAATGATATGGCCCACTGTAGGAGCTAAACATAAGGATTTGTGGAAACTCTTAAATGCTCTTAATAAGATCAAAATTTAGGAAAGTATATAAAAGTATCTAGAAGGACACTCTACAAACTTGTTTTTGGATATAGCAAAATTAAAAGAACAAATATTTAAAGCAACCCAAGCACACCTGACCTTAATGCCAGGAACTGGAGTGCTTAAAGAGCTGCAGACAAATTAGCAGCTAGTAATTTTACCCATTAAAATGTATAAAAACACTTGGAAGCTCTGTGATTTCAATGATGACTGTGCTTTGAATCTATGTTCTTTGTCTTTGTATAGTCTGCAGATGCAGATCCCGACTCCCGCGAGAAGGAGCTCACTGTGACAAAGCTGCCCTTGCTTTTGTCGATTAGCAAATCAGAGAAGGGGGACATGTTGGGAGCAAGCCCCCCAAAATCTGGCCATAAACTGGCCCCAAGACTGGCCATAAACAAAATCTCTGCAGCACTGTAACATGTTCATAATGGCCCTAACACCTGTGCTAGAAGGTTGTGGGTTTATGGGAATGAGGGCAAGGAACACCTGGCCTGCCCAGGGTGGAAAACCGCTTAAAGGCATTCTTAAGCCACAAACAATAGCATGAGCGATCTGTGCCTTAAGGGCATGATCCTGCTGCAGTTAACTAGCCCAACCTATTCCTTTAATTCGGCCCATCCCTTCGTTTCTCATAAGGGATACTTTTAGTTAATTTAATATCTATAGAAACAATGCTAATGACTGGTTTGCTGTTAATAAATATGTGGGTAAATCTCTGTTCAGGGCTCTCAGCTCTGAAGGCTGTGAGACCCCTGACTTCCCACTTCACACCTCTATATTTCTGTATGTGTGTCTTTAATTCCTCTAGCGCCGCTGGGTTAGGGTCTCCCCCACTGAGCTGGTCTTGGCAGAATTCATCCTTTTTTATGGCTGCATAGTATTCCATGGTGTATATGTGCCACATTTTCTTAATCCAGTCTATCACTGATGGACGTTTGGGTTGGTTTGAAGTCTTTGCTATTGTGAATAGTGCCACAATAAACATACGTGTGCATGTGTCTTTATAGCAGCATGATTTAATCCTTTGGGTATATACCCAGTAATGGGATGGCTGGGTCAAATGGTATTTCTAGTTCTAGATCCTTGAGGAATCACTGCACTGTCTTCCACAATGGTTGACCTAGTTTACACTCCCACCAACAGTGCTGTGAAGGACATGATCTCATTCTTTTTTATGGCTGCATGGTATTCCATTGTGTATATGCACCACATTTTTTAAAAATGCAGTCTACTGTTGATAGGCATTTAGGGTGACTCCTTGTTTTTGCTATTGTGAATATTGCTTCAATGAACATATGTGTGCTTGTATCTTTATGGTAGAATGATTTATATGCATTTGGATGTATACTCAGTAATGGGATTGCTGGGTCGAATGGTAATTCTGTTTTAAGTTCTTTGAGAAATCTCCAAGCTGCTTCCCACAGTGGCTGAAATAACTTACATTCCCACCAGTGTTGTGTAAGTGTTCCTTTTTATTTTTTCTACAATCTCACCAGCATCTAATATGTTTTGACTTTTTAATAATAGCCATTCTGGCTGCTGTGAGATGATATCTCTTTGTGATTTTGATTTGCATTTTTCTAATGATTATAATGTTGAGCATTTTTTTTATATGCTTTTTGGCTTTGTGTATGCCTTCTTTTGAAAAGTGTCTATTCATGCTTTTTGTTCACTTTTTAATGGGTTTGCTTGTTTTTTTCTTGTAAATTTGTTTAGATTCCTTATATATTCTGGATCTTAAAAGTATACTAAAAAGCTACAGTAACCCAAACAGCATGGCATTGGTACAAAAACAGATACATAAACCATTGAAATAGAATACAGGGCTCAGAAATAATGTTGCAAAGATAAAATCATCTAATCTTCAACAAAATTTAGAAAAACAAGCAATGGGGAAAGGATTCCCTATTCAATAAATGGTGCTGGGATAACTGGCTAGTCATATGCAGAAGACTAAAACCAGACCACTTCCTTTTACTATATAGAAAAATCAACTCAAGATAGATCAAAGACTTAACTGTAAAACCTAAAACTATAAAAACCCTAGAAGAGAACCTAGGAAATACCACTTTGGACAGCACCTGGCAAGGATTTCATAATGACTCCAAAAGCAACTGCAACAAAAACAAAAATTGGCAAATGGAACCTAATTAAACTGAAGAGCTTCTGTGGAGCAAAAGAAACCAACATAGTAAATATTCTACAGAATGGAAAAAAGAATTGCAAACTCAGCATTCAATATTAATGGATATTAATATCCATTCATATCCAGAAGGGTTTACTTTTCTTAACCCAAGTATTTTATTAGAAAGAGGTTGTGTGGAAGAGTGTTTTGGAATATATTCCTTGCTTCCTACTCATGGCAGGGACAGAGTCTTCAAGCACAACTACCCAGTCTATGATTAATAAATATACTAGAGTAAGTTTTCCTATAGGGTCAGTTTAGTCCCTTAGAAAAAAAAATGTTGTTTGAAAACACAATTGGATAAAGACCACTCGTGTCTATGTGCATATAGTTGCATGTATATATAAGAAGATATACACACACATGCACACATATATATCTATATCTATATCTATATCTATATCTTTATGTGTACACACACATGCAAATACAAATCACTAGGCTTGCATCTGAAACAGAGCTAGTGTATGGCTGTTGGTTTGATTTTGTAGCTATAAATACCTATCGTATACTCATCACTGTACTGAGAACCGTTATTTGATTATTCCTTGATTAAACTAATTCTTCATCTTCAGTCTGATACCTTTGGAGGTTCTCTAACTTTAAGTTGGTGGAGTAGGCTTATATTTAACATATTGATGCATTAGAAACTTGGGAAAGCATTCAGATTAGAAATTTGTTGGGAAGGGGAAAGATGTGTGCTCATCCTTTAAATACAATGTGAATGGGACTACTGCTTTGGTGTTTTTTAATTTGTCACTCCCTCTTCCTTCTCTCCCCTCACCCATTTTGACCATTTATTTTTACTTGGATTATTACAAGATCATGCTAATTAAATGTCCTGTCTCCACTCAGAGTCCACACCCCCCAAAATCAATAAAACAAGTAATCATTGCTTCTCATGTCTCTGAATAAGGTGATGAGTAAGTTGTCTTATGATTGATTATTCTCAGGATTTGTAAACATTACTTCTAGATATTTTTCAGAAGCAAAATGAACTTTGCCTACAATCTAAAGGCATTTAACAGAATCCCACAGAGAATTATTGAGTTTCCTGGTGTACTGATCATTAGGTTGTATTCCACAAACCTCCATAGCTGGGGTACTTGGAAGCTGATTTGACCATTTTAGGTGTTCATTTGAAACTGGCTATTACCTGAGGAGAATCTGGGCTTCTACAGACAGGAAAAGGAATCACTTCTAGCACCAAGGTTGTAAAACTCTGCAGTATTGTGGTATTATAGATGATTGTGCTCTTATAGACACTATGTCTTCATTTTGTGGATAAAGAAACTAGGAGTCAATGTTGTTTAGTGTAAACCTCTATAAGGGAGGGAAAAAAGCATTATATAAGGATGACTAATGCAATGTAAGAGGAGTTATTTTGGCACAACGGTGATGTGTTTTTCATTTGCAGTTTTGTAACGGTTTTCTAGCTATTAGATAACTATGTCAGAAAAGTTGCATTTGAATTGACTTTCAGAAGAACTTAAAGCAGTTCATTATTTTTGTTGCATTTGCAAAAGTGACCTCCAACTTCTGGCTTCAGTGAAAGTGATTTCACCTGCAGTTAATTATTTCCATTTGCACCACATCAGCGAAGTCATTCAGGTAGACTCCTAAAATCAGTCTAGTCTGCTTCTCTCTCACTCTCATATCACATTCCAATTCTGTTGTTAGTCTTCCTATGAGATTTTTCTTGCATCTGTACCCTTCCCTCTATAATCACTGTACTCATGCTCAACAAAGTCCCAATCATCTCTTGGCTGGATAGTGCAGCAGGCTTCTTACTATTTTCTTGTCTTAGCTCTTCCTGCACTCCCATTTATTCCCTATATTACAGCCAGAGTAATTTTTCTAAAATGTAAATGCAAGCACTTCACTCATCTCCATACAAACCTCACCATCTTTCCAGCCCTTAATCTTAAGTCTAAGCTCTCCAAAATGGCACGTAAGACTCTACAGTTTTCTAGTTGCAACTTTTACTATTTCCTTCCTCATACTTTTAGATTTAGAATTATTAAACTACATGTACTTTCAAGATTCTATCCTGTTTCTGTGCCTTTTCACAGGCTGCTCACTCTTCCAGAGACACTTTTCTCCAGTCCCTTTGTTTCACACCACCATTGACCTTGGTAACTTTTATTCATCTTTCAAAACTCTCTGCAGGTGTCACCTGATCTGGGAAGTAATGCATCAATCCCTCTTCTGTATTGAGGTACTATATAACTTGGTGATTAATAGGATATGCTCTGGAGTCAGACAGCCTAGGATCAAATCCTAGCACCATATTTTTGTAGCTATGGTACCTTACACAAGCTGTTTTATTTCTCTGTGCCTCAAGTAAGACTTCATATTTGAGATTATAATAATAATGCCTCCTCATTGACTAGTTATCTGGATATTAAAAAAAAAACTACCATATGACTCAGCAATCCCATTAATGAGTATATATATCCAAAGGAAATGAAATCAGTATGTTGAAAAGGCATCTGAGCCCCTTTGTTTATTGCAGTACTATTCATACTAACCAAGGTATGGAATCAACCTAAAAGCCCATCTACAGATAAATAGATAAAAACATTCCACTCATACAGTGGAATACTATTGTACCATAAAACAGAATGAGAGCCTGTCATTTATAGCAACGTGGATGAAGCTGGGGGACATTATGTTAAGTGAAATAAGCCAGGCACAGAAAGACAAACACTGCATGATCTCATTGATATGTGGAATCTTAAAATGTTGATTTTATAAAATTACAGTAATAGTGGTTATGAGAGGCTGGGGGTGGGGGTGGGTACAGGGGTGTTCCAGAGAAGTAGATCAAGGAGTACAAAGTTACAGTTAGATGGAAAGAATAAGTTTGGTGTTATATTACACAGGAGGGAGACAACAGCAAATAACAATGCAGTGTATATTTCACTATAGCTAGAAGAGAAGAATTTTTAAGGTTGTTACTACAAAGAAATGATAAATGTTTAAAGTGATGACTTTGATAATTACTCCCATTTAATCATTATACAATATATGCATGTATTGAAAAATCACACTGTACCTCATAAGTACAATTATCACATGTCATTGTCAATTTGATAAAGAATTAATAAAAAGAAGAGTGCTTGTTATGTAGTAAGGTATTAATAAATATAGCTACAGTTATTGTTACTAACTTGTGAATTCAATTATTATGTATATTAGTCTGAATTATAATTATTTCTTTATACTCCAGTATCTCACACTAACATTTAAAAAAGACTTTGAGGGCAAAGGCAGGAATTTATTCATCTTTATATTTTCAAAAGCTGCTGTGAAGCCAGGAACCTAATATACTCTCAGTAGAACCTAGTTGAATATGGGATGCTTTAAGGAAACAAAATATTATATAAAAATGAGGCAATATCATTTCACCATGAGAAAGAAAGAAAGTATAAGGAAAATTCAAAATTAAAGATGATTCAAGAAGAGTTAAAATTGATGTTGTTTTACATTTTAAGATGTAAATTGCTTAAGCTAACATCAAAATATGATTATATTTGAGAGTTAAGTGCCTGTAATGGTGGAGAAACAGAATGTTTTGATGGGAAGGTAAGTAAAAAAATTACATTTTCTGTTGACGAACACACAAAGCCTGCCAACACTTCCAAGGAGCTCCAACTGTTGAACATGAATACCCCACTGCACACTCAAATGCCTGGCTTCCTACATCTCTTCTGCCAGCACCACACTTCTGCTGTTATTGGTCCACTGGATCCATTGCCCCATAAATTCACATATATGAAGCCATGGGATCAGCCTGCAAAGGCCCTCACACCCTTTTGCGTTTCCACTCTCCCACCAGAACATTCACAAAATGGACCTCTCAGAAGCTTTCAGGGTCCTGGTAATGACCTCAGACCCTAAAATTCCCAGAACCTTTTCCCCCAACCATAAATTTAAGCTATACTTGAAGGGGGTTTGGGTGGTGGCAGGAATCACATCCAGAATTTCAAACACCTGAGTCTAAAATAATCATTTAAAGTTAATTTTTGCAAGCTGAGTACAGTGTAGCTTACTAAATCCATGGAGACTGATAATTGAGAGTAAATTGTACATTTTTTCAGACTGTAAATGTTTACATAAGCACATAAAAACCAGACACACACAGCTCCTTATTCAGATACATTTTTGAAAACTTAGTGCATTGTCCAAAAAAAACCCATAAAAATATTTAAATGAATGATTTAACTAAATTCTGTTTGAGAAGCCATGAAGAGAGCTTGGGGTAGGGATTTAAATTAAATTAACACAATTATAGCCAGCAACCATGAAACAACAGAAGTCCTGTTTGGCATAGCAAGCTGATGCACGTACCTCAATTCAAATTGCAGTGATCATTTTGAGACTAAAATTGTTAGATCCCAGGAGACAGAGAATATAATCACATTCTAATTAAAGTAAAACTCTTTATAAGTGCATTGAAGGAGGTATACAAGCAGAAGGACTATATAGAAATCTCTAAAATTAAGCATTTATTGAGTAATTTACAAACCAGGCTGATTTTGGTGGGATTATTTGATTTTTGTGAAAATCAAAGGCAAAAAACTAATAATTATTATAGTAATAATAGCAATAATAATAATAACATCCTAACATTGTTTTAAATGCACATGCCTTTTTTCTTTAAATCCAAGATGAGTTGATGATGTAGCTGTAATTTCATCATATTAAATTAGAAAAATGAAAAAAATAACCTGAAAGTTTTCTATTTGCCTGTGGCACATTCCTGAATTTCATGCTGTTTTTGGACTTTGCTCCAGGGATAATAAGATATTATTTTAGGTGTGAAATGCTGTCCAATGCATTAGCTGTGACAGGATTGCACAGAGAGGTATTCAACTGACTGGTAGAACATTTTGCAAACATAGTGAATCTTGTTTCAAAATAAATTACTGCAGTTTTCTGGCTCTGTAATATAAAATTTCAATATAAATGTGAGGCAAATGCTATGAGTAGATTAAAAAAAAGAGATTCCTGTTGACAGTAAGTACAAGACAACATATGATATTGGGGGTGCATACAACACATGGCTGGTTAATCTTCAAGGCTCATTTCATGTCGGGAAACAGAGCCAAGTGAGAACAGTCCCTTCCAAATTCAGACAACTACACAAAAGCCAACTACACAAAGCAGCATTATCTCATTAAGCAAAGCTGTCTTTCCCCCAGTCAATCATCTTGAATAAAATAAATTGATGTTCAATTTTTAAAAAATAAAAGAGTGGTAAAATTCAAGAAAGCTGCTGGCACGTTTAGTCTCTGCCGTACCATTGCTTCCTCAGCATGAGCTGTTTTCAGGAACAAAACAGCAATTGACACTAATTAATACTAATTACTCATCTTGAGCTTACTTTTTAGTTTATCTGGCCTTACCAATATGTCCTACTGAAGTTAACCATTTGCTTGAGGACTGAATAATTTTTTCAGCTCATCTCTAACCCATGCTGTTTTACAAGCATGCTTACCTGTGTATAGGGAGGAAAAAGAATAAATGGGTTGTGATCATATAAAATGGGTGTACTTAAACCTTGAAAAGATTATAAGCTTCTTTGAGATTTAATGCTTTTTCATAGATTTATACCAACAATACATTATCTATCTGTGTACAGAAACACTGTTTTATTGTGCTGCACTTTATCACACTTAGCAGATGTGTTTTTTACAAATTGAAGGCTTATGGCAACTCTGTGTTGAGCAAGTCAATCAGCACCATTTTTCCCATAGCAGGTGCTCACTTTGTGTCTCTGTGTCATGTTTTGGTAATTATCACAATATTTCAATCTTTTTATTATTAATATATCCACGATGGTGATTTGTGATCAATAATCTTTGATTTTACTATTCCAATTGTTTGGGGGCACTGCAAATTGCACCCATATAAGATGGTGAACTTAATCAATAAATGTTATGTACGTGCTGAACACTCCACTGACTGGCCATTTTCCCATCATTTTCCCTCTGCTCTGGCCTCCTTATTCCCTGAGTCACAATATTGAAATTAGGCCAATTAATAGCCCCTACAGTGGCCTTCATGTGGTCAAGTGAGAGTCACAGGTCTCTCACCTTAAATCAAAAACTAGAAATAATTTTGTTAATCCAGGCTATCATTTTTGGACATTTGGGTTGGTTCTAAGTCTTTGTTATTGTGAGTAGCGCTGCAATAAACATATGTGTGCATGAGTCTTTATAGCAGCATGATTTATATTCCTTTGGGTATATACCCAGTAATGGGATGGCTGGGTCAAATGGTATTTCTAGTTCTAGATCCCTGAGGAATCACCACACTGTCTTCCACAATGGTTGAACTAGTTTACAGTCCCACCAACAGTGTAAAATTGTTCCTATTTCTCCACATCCTCTCCAGCACCTGTTGTTTCCTGACTTTTTAATGATTGCCATTCTAAACTCATAGGTGGGAATTGAACAATGAGAACACCTGGACACAGGAAGGGGAACATCACACACCAGGGCCTGTTGTGGGGTGGGGGGAGGGGGGAGGGATAGCATTAGGAGATATATCTAATGTAAATGAGGTGTTAATGGATGCAGCACACCAACATGGCACATGTATACATATATAACAAACCTGCACGTTGTGCACATGTACCCTAGAACTTAAAGTATAATAAAATATATACACACACACACACACAAACACACACACACATATATATATACATATACAACTAGAAATACTTAAGCTTACTGCGGAAGGCGTGTCTAAAGCCAATATAGGCCAAAAGGTAGGCCTCAAGATTACTGATGATTGTTGCTACACTAAACAACAATTTTCAGTGTAGATGAAACAGTCTTATAGTTGAAAAATAATCCATCTAGGACTTCCATAGGTAAAGAGGAGAAGTCAGTGTCTGACTTCAAAGCATCAAAGGACAGGCTGCCTCTCTTGTTAGGAGCTAATGCAGCTGATGACATTAAGTTGAAGTCAATTTTCATTTACCATTCTGAAAATCATACAGCCCTTAAGATTTATGGTAAATCTACTTATGCTTTATAAATGGAACAACAAAGCTGGATGACAGCACATTTGTCTAAATCATGTTTTACTAAAAATTTTAAGCCCACTGTTGAGATCTAGTGCTTAGAAAAAAAAGACTCCTTTCAACGTATTATTGCTTGACAATACACCTAGTTACCCCAGAGCTCTAATGGAGATGTACAAGGAAGTTAATTTTGTTTTCATGCCTGCTAATGCAACATCCATTCTGTAGTCCATGAATAGAGAAGTAATTTTGACTTTCAAGTCTTATAATTTGAGAAATATATTTCATGAGGCTATAGCTGCCTTAGATAGTGATTCCTCTGACAGATCTGGGCAATGTAAACTGAAAGCCTTCTGGAAAGGATTCACAATTATAGATGCCATTAAAAACCTTAGTGGTTCATGAGAGGAGGTCAAAATATAAAAATTAACAAGAGTTTGGAAGAAGATGATTTCAACCCTCAAAGATGACTTTCGGGGGTTTAAAACTTTAGTGGAGGAAGTAACTGAAGATGTGGTAGAAATAGCAAGGGATCTAGAATTAGAAGTGAGGCCCAAAGAAGTGATTGAGTTTCTGGAACCTCAGGATGAGCAAAGAAAATGGTATTTTAAGATGGAATCTACATCTGGTGAAGATGCTGTGAACATTGTTGAAATAGCAACAAATATGATGAATATTATATAAACTTAGTTGATAAAGCAGCAGCAGGATTTCAGAGGACTGACTCCAATTTTGAACAAGTTCTACCATGGATAAAATGCTATTAAACAGCATCACATGCTACAGAGAAATCTTTCATGAAAGGAAGAGTCAATCAATGCAGCAAACTTTATTGTTGTCTTGTATTAAGAAATTGCTACAGCCACTCTAACTTTCAGCAACCATCACCTTGATCAATTGGCAGCCAAACTGAAGGAAGAGCCTCCACCAGCCAAAAAGATTATAACTTGTTGAAGCCTCAGAAGATTGCTATTTTTTTAGCAATAAAGTATTTTTTCATGAAAGTATGTCCATTGCTTTTTAGACATAATGCCATTGCACACTTAGTAGACTAATGTATAGTGCAAACATAACTTATATGCACTAGGAAACAAAAAAATCATGTGACTCCATTATGATATTTTCTTTATTGTGATACTTGCTTTATTGGGATATTTGCTTCATTTTGGTGATCTGTGGCTGAACCTATAATATCTCTGAGATATGCCTGTCATTATTACAATAGGTAACATTGAAGCTATTATTATTATCCTTATGGCTTAAAATGACAGCTCTCTGTGTTTACAAACCATCATTAACTCTTCATTGCCCCTGAGTTAAGCATAAGATTTTCAATTTAGGGATTAGGAGCTCCACGAATAATACAGTCCCATCCTCTCTCTCCAGCTTCATCTTATATTATTTCCCAGTCACTCCTTGGACTCCTGCTAATTCCAGAAATCAACACTCCCAACCATATTCTGGGCTTTTTAATTTGTGTGTCATTCTTTACTTATGTTTTGCCCTTCCATTTTTAGTTTCTTGACCTGCCCAACTCTTCATGAATGAACGATTTCATCCACTTTACTACCTATAAAATATATCCTTTTATATTTTTGTTAATGTCACTTACCTTATTCAGTTATAAAGTTGCTTGTATATTTGCATCTGTCTAGTGTCCAACAAAGTTAGCTAGACTGAAGTAAACAGTTAACAAATTACAAAGCATGTTTCTAAAACATTTAAGCTATTTTCTACCCTTTACAAGAGGAGATAGGGATATAAACTAGTGCATTTTTTGGTTTTAGACAAATTTGCATAATGTAAATACTTAAATATGATTATAGCCCACATATTGTTGTTATATACTTAAGCACATTCTCCTAGAACTTGCATATTTGAAGTTCTTCTAAATTTTGTAACATATAATGATTAATTTTAATATTTTATCTCAATTTCCAGGATATGCCTAATAAGGGACTGCTAAATCAGAAATATTTGACAGCCATAGTAGGGACTTAGGACTGAGTGAGGAATTGTGACCCAGCAATTGCTAGCCATTTCCAAAAATGGCCATTTCAATCTGCATCAGTCTACAAACATGGCTTCTTCTCTACTATGGTCCATACCTTGTCTAGGTTGAAACTTTATAAGAAGTGTCATAGACAGGAATTTAATGGTCGTAGAAAGTTGTCAATTTGTTCTCTTATTAAGTAGTGTTTATTCATTTTTCCTTAACATCTTTCCCACAAGATACAGTGAATCCCTGTTTCTGCGAGATCCTCAATTTAAACCCTGTTCAAGACCTAACTCTTAATTTTACCTTCTATGTAAACTTGATATGCTATATTCTTTTTTTTTCTTTTTATTATTATTATTATTATTATACTTTAGGCTCTATGGTACATGTGTGCAACGTGCAGGTAAGTTACATATGTATACATGTGCCATGCTGGTGTGCTGCACCAACCAACTCGTCATCTAGCATTAGGTATATCTCCCAATGCTATCCCTCCCCCCTCCCCCCACCCTACAACAGTCCCAGAAGTGTGATGTTCCCCTTCCTGTGTCCATGTGTTCTCATTGTTCAATTCCCACCTATGAGTGAGAATATGCGGTGTTTGGTTTTTTGTTCTTGTGATAGTTTACTGAGAATGATGATTTCCAATTTCATCCATGTCCCTACAAAGGACGTGAACTCATCATTTTTTATGGCTGCATAGTATTCCATAGTGTATATGTGCCACATTTTCTTAATCCAGTCTATCATTGTTGGACATTTGGGTTGGTTGCGAGTCTTTGCTATTGTGAATAATGCCGCAATAAACATACGTGTGCATGTCTTTATAGCAGCATGATTTATAGTCCTTTGGGTATATACCCAGTAATGGGATGGCTGGGTCAAATGGAATTTCTAGTTCTAGATCTCTGAGGAATCGCCACACTGACTTCCACAAGGGTTGAACTAGTTTACAGTCCCACTAACAGTGTAAAAGTGTTCCTATTTCTCCACATCCTCTCCAGCACCTGTTGTTTCCTGACTTTTTAAAGATCGCCATTCTAACTGGTGTGAGATGGTATCTCATTGTCGTTTTGATTTGCATTTCTCTGATGGCCAGTGATGGTGAGCATTTTTTCATGTGTTTTTTGGCTGCATAAATGTCTTCTTTTGAGAAGTGTCTGTTCATGTCCTTCGCCCACTTTTTGATGGGGTTGTTTGTTTTTTTCTTGTAAATTTGTTGGAGTTCATTGTAGATTCTGGATATTAGCCCTTTGTCAGATGAGTAGGTTGCGAAAATTTTCTCCCATTTTGTAGGTTGCCTGTTCACTCTGATGGTAGTTTCTTTTACTGTGCAGAAGCTCTTTAGTTTAATGAGATCCCATTTGTCAATTTTGGCTTTTGTTGCCATTGCTTTTGGTGTTTTAGACATGAAGTCCTTGCCCATGCCTATGTCCTGAATGGTAATGCCTAGGTTTTCTTCTAGGGTTTTTATGGTTTTAGGTCTAACATTTAAGTCTTTAATCCATCTTGAATTAATTTTTGTATAAGGTGTAAGGAAGGGATCCAGTTTCAGCTTTCTACATATGGCTAGCCAGTTTTCCCAGCACCATTTACTAAATAGGGAATCCTTTCCCCATTTCTTGCTTTTGTCAGGTTTGTCAAAGATCAGATAGTTGTAGATATGTGGCATTATTTCTGACGGCTCTGTTCTGTTCCATTGATCTATATCTCTGTTTTGGTACCAGTACCATGCTGTTTTGGTTACTGTAGCCTTGTAGTATAGTTTGAAGTCAGGTAGCGTGATGACTCCAGCTTTGTTCTTTTGGCTTAGGATTGACTTGGCGATGCAGGATCTTTTTTGGTTCCATATGAACTTGAAAGTAGTTTTTTCCAATTCTGTGAAGAAAGTCATTGGTAACTTGATGGGGATGGCATTGAATCTGTAAATTACCTTGGGAAGGATGGCCATTTTCATGATATTGATTCTTCCTACCCATGAGCATGGAATGTTCTTCCATTTGTTTGTATCCTCTTTTATTTCCTTGAGCAGTGGTTTGCAGTTCTCCTTGAAGAAGTCCTTCACATCCCTTGTCAGTTGGATTCCTAGGTATTTTATTCTCTTTGAAGCAATTGTGAATGGGAGTTCACTCATGATTTGGCTCTCTGTTTGTCTGTTATTGATGTATAAGAATGCTTGTGATTTTTGTACATTGATTTTGTATCCTGAGACTTTGCTGAATTTGCTTATCAGCTTAAGGAGATTTTGGGCTGAGACAATGGGGTTTTCTAGATATACTATCATGTCATCTGCAAACAGGGACAATTTGACTTCCTCTTTTCCTAATTGAATACCCTTGATGTCCTTCTCTTGCCTAATTGCCCTGGCCAGAACTTCCAACACTATGTTGAATAGAAGTGGTGAGAGAGGGCATCCCTGTCTTGTGCCAGTTTTCAAAGGGAATGCTTCCAGTTTTTGCCCATTCAGTATGATATTGGCTGTGGGTTTGTCATAAATAGCTCTTATTATTTTGAGACACGACCCATCAATACCTAATTTATTGAGAGTTTTTAGCATGAAGGGTTGTTGAATTTTGTCAAAGGCCTTTTCTGCATCTATTGAGATAATCATGTGGTTTTTGACTTTGGTTCTGTTTATATGATGGATTACATTTATTGATTTATGTATGTTGAACCAGCCTTGCATCCCACGGATGAAGCCCACTTGATTGTGGTGGATAAGCTTTTTGATGTGCTGCTGGATTCTGTTTGCCAGTATTTTATTGAGGATTTTTGCATCAATGTTCATCAAGGATATTGGTCTAAAATTCTCTTTTTTGGTTGTGTCTCTGCCCGGCTTTGGTATCAGGATGATGCTGGCCTCATAAAATGAGTTAGGGACGATTCCCTCTTTTTCTATTGATTGGCATAGTTTCAGAAGGAATGGGACCAGCTCCTCCTTGTACCTCTGGTAGAATTCGGCTGTGAACCCATCCGGTCCTGGACTTTTTTTGGTTGGTAAGCTATTGATTATTGCCACAATTTCAGCTCCTGTTATTGGTCTATTCAGAGATTCAACTTCTTCCTGGTTTAGTCTTGGGAGGTTGTATGTGTTGAGGAATTTATCCATTTCTTCTAGATTTTCTAGTTTATTTGCGTAGAGGTGTTTGTAATATTCTCTGATGGTAGTTTGTATTTCTGTGGGATCGGTGGTGATATCCCCTTTATCATTTTTTATTGCATCTATTTGATTCTTCTCTCTTTTTTTCTTTATTAATCTTGCTAGCGGTCTATGAATTTTGTTGATCCTTTCAAAAAACCAGCTCCTGGATTCATTGATTTTTTTGAAGGGTTTTTTGTGTCTCTATTTCCTTCGGTTCTGCTCTGATTTTAGTTATTTCTTGCCTTCTGCTAGCTTTTGAATGTGTTTGCTCTTGCTTTTCTAGTTCTTTTAATTGTGATGTTAGGGTGTTAATTTTGGATCTTTCCTGCTTTCTTTTGTGGGCATTTAGTGCTATAAATTTCCCTCTACACACTGCTTTGAATGCATCCCAGAGAGTCTGGTATGTTGTGTCTTGGTTCTCGTTGGTTTCAAAGAACATCTTTATTTCTGCCTTCATTTCATTATGTACCCAGTAGTCATTCAGGAGCAGGTTGTTCAGTTTCCACGTAGTTGAGCGGTTTTGAGTGAGATTCTTAATCCTGAGTTCTAGCTTGATTGCACTGTGATCTGAGAGATAGTTTGTTATAATTTCTGTTCTTTTACATTTATTGAGGAGAGCTTTACTTCCAAGTATGTGGTCAATTTTGGAATAGGTGTGGTGTGGTGCTGAAAAAAATATATATTCTGTTGATTTGGGGTGGAGAGTTCTGTAGATGTCTATTAGGTCTGCTTGGTGCAGAGCTGAGTTCAATTCCTGGGTATCCTTCTTGATTTTCTGTCTCGTTGATCTGTCTAATGTTGACAGTGGGGTGTTAAAGTCTCCCATTATTAATGTGTGGGAGTCTAAGTCTCTTTGTAGGTCACTCAGGACTTGCTTTATGAATCTGGGTGCTCCTGTATTGGGTGCATATATATTTAGGATAGTTAGCTCTTCTTGTTGAATTAATCCCTTTACCATTATGTAATGGCCTTCTTTGTCTCTTTTGATCTTTATTGGTTTAAAGTCTGTTTTATCAGAGACTAGGATTGCAACCCCTGCCTTTTTTTGTTTTCCATTTGCTTGGTAGGTCTTCCTCCATCCTTTTATTTTGAGCCTATGTGTGTCTCTGCACGTGAGATGGGTTTCCTGAATACAGCACACTGATGGGTCTTGAATCTTTATCCAATTTGCCAGTCTGTGTCTTTTAATTGGAGCATTTAGTCCATTTACATTTAAAGTTAATATTGTTATGTGCGAATCTGATCCTGTCAGTATGATGTTAGCTGGTTATTTTGCTCGTTAGTTGATGCAGTCTCTTCCTAGTCTCGATGGTCTTTACATTTCGGTATGATTTTGCAGTGGCTGGTACCGGTTGTGCCTTTCCATGTTTAGTGCTTCCTTCAGGAGCTCTTTTAGGGCAGGCCTGGTGGTGACAAAATCTCTCAGCATTTGCTTGTCTGTAAAGTATTTTATTTCTCCTTCACTTATGAAGCTTAGTTTGGCAGGATATGAAATTCTGGGTTGAAAATTCTTTTCTTTAAGAATGTTGAATATTGGCCCCACTCTCTTCTGGCTTGGAGGGCTTCTGCCGAGAGATCCGCTGTTAGTCTGATGGGCTTCCCTTTGATGGTAACCCGACCTTTCTCTCTGGCTGCCCTTAACATTTTTTCCTTCATTTCAACTTTGGTGAATCTGACAATTATGTGTCTTGGAGTTGCTCTTCTCGAGGAGTATCTTTGTGGCGTTCTCTGTATTTCCTGAATCTGAATGTTGGCCTGCCTTGCTAGATTGGGGAAGTTCTCCTGGATAATATCCTGCAGAGTGTTTTCCAACTTGTTTCCATTCTCCCCGTCACTTTCAGGTACACCAATCAGACGTAGATTTGGTCTTTTCACATAGTCCCACATTTCTTGGAGGCTTTGCTCGTTTCTTTTTATTCTTTTTTCTCTAAACTTCCCTTCTTGCTTCATTTCATTCATTTCATCTTCCAGGGCTGATACCCTTTCTTCCATTTGATCGCATTGGCTCCTGAGGCTTCTGCCCTCTTTACGTAGTTCTCGAGCCTTGGTTTTCAGCTCCATCAGCTCCTTTAAGCACTTCTCTGTATTGGTTATTCTAGTTATACTTTCTTCTAAATTTTTTTCAAAGTTTTCAACTTCTTTGCCTTTGGTTTGAATATCCTCCCATAGCTCGGAGTAATTTGATCGTCTGAAGCCTTCTTCTCTCAGCTTGTCAAAGTCATTCTCCGTCCAGCTTTGTTTCGTTGCTGGTGAGGAACTGCTTTCCTTTGGAGGAGGAGAGGTACTCTGCTTTTTAGAGTTTCCAGTTTTTCGGCTCTGCTCTTTCCACATCTTTGTGGTTTTATCTACTTTTGGTCTTTGATGATGGTGATGTACAGATGGGTTTTTGGTGTGGATGTCCTTTCTGTTAGTTTTCCTTCTAACAGACAGGACCCTCAGCTGCAGGTCTGTTGGAGTACCTGGCCGGCCGTGTTTGGTGTCAGTCTGCCCCTGCTGGGGGGTGCCTCCCGGTTAGGCTGCTCAGGGGTCAGGGGTCAGGGACCCACTTGAGGAGGCAGTCAGCTGGTTCTCAGATCTCCAGTTGCATGCTGGGAGAACCACTGCTCTCCTCAAAGCAGTCAGACAGGGACATTTAAGTCTGCAGAGGTTACTGCTGTCTTTTTGTTTGTCTGTGCCCTGCCCCCAGAGGTGGAGCCTACAGAGGCAGGCAGGCCTCCTTGAGCTGTGGTGGGCTCCACCCAGTTCAAGCTTCCAGGCTGCTTTGTTTATCTAAGCGAGCCTAGGCAATGGCGGGCGCCCCTCCCCCAGCCTCGCTGAAGACTTGCTGTTTGATCTCAGACTGCTGTGCTAGCAATCAGTGAGACTCTGTGGGCGTAGGACCCTCTGAGCCAGGTGCGGGCTATACTCTCCTGCGGCACCGTTTCCTAAGCCCGTCGGAAAAGCACAGTATTTGGGTGGGAGTGGCCCGATTTTTCAGGTGCCGTCTGTCACCCCTGGAAAGGGAACTCCCTGACCCCTTGGGCTTCCCAAGGGAGGCAATGCCTCGCCCCTGCTTCGGCTGGCACACTGTGCACTCACCCACTGACCTGCGCCCACTGTCTGGCACTCCCTAGTGAGATGAACACGGTACCTCAGATGGAAATGCGGAAATCACCCATCTTCTGCGTTGCTCATGCTGGGAGCTGTAGACCGGAGCTGTTCCTATTCGGCCATCTTGGCTCCTCCCCCCCATATGCTATATTCTTAACACAATCATGAAATCACAATTCTGTGTTCTATAGACTTTGTCCCTGGACTAATTTACATGATGCACTATAGCCCCCATTTAAGCTAAACCCATAAGTAGCTAAAGGCATACGACGGTGAACAGCAAATACATGTGTTACAAATATCCGTATGCAAAATACTCTGGTCAATAGTATGTGATTCAGGTAACAGATTCTGTGGAGGGACTTCAATAGATGGGGGACAGTAAAGGTGCAGGAATTTACAAGTACAGGTTCCTTAAGAGAGATCACGACATTGACATACTTACGAGATCTGGTTGGTGGCACAGCAGAAGTTGACGATATAATAGAAATGAATCTTTCGCTCTCTTCCCTCCTTTTTTCTAAATGCTTCCAGCGAAATAAGTAACTGTTGTATTGAAAACTTGCAAACCCATTCTGTGTTCCTGCGATATCTTTGCTATTTTGTTATTGAACTTGGGCTATTCTTCATGTAAATGTTTTCATGGTAGTGGATCTTTACATGAATTAACTCACCTTCAAGATGACTGAGAGCAATTAGTACATTCCCTCTCCCAGACATAGAAAAAACTTCTGTTTGTGATCGCTTATTCCCCTATGACTGGTTTACTTATTTGAACATTTGGACCTTACTGTTCTGAGAAAGAAACTACTCTGGAGAGAAGTGGGATGATGAATCAGTATTACATAGTTTCAAACACGGGAATAAGCAAGGTAATAACCTTTTCTGTCTCTAGTATTTATTTAGAAAGTCACTTGGAGTTTTATAGCCAACTTCTGCCATACCTTCTGAAAGACTGAAAAAAGAGGAATCATGGTATGGGGTTCTTCCCCACAGAGACGCTGCCTATTCCTTTGGGTGTACTAAATCTTAAAATGAGTTCTCACTCTTGCAGTTCAACAGTTCCCAAGATATTTCTAGCAATTTTCTGGGTGGTAGTTTACACTCATCAATGATTGCTGTGAGAACTCAAAAGTGAGAAGAGCATAAAATTAGAGAAACAATAATTCTCTTCATTGCTAGATTGATCAATAACCTTAGGGACCATAGCTTCATGTCTTTTCTTCTCAAACACACAGAAGATATCAAGAAAAAGATAATAAAACCAAAATGAAAACCATGGGAGTTGTGAAAGTTTTTCAGAATAGGCATAAATTACACCATGACATATAGAGGCAAAAGTGTAGAGACTGCTGAATTACAAGACACAGAAACAGTTTCAATGTGTTTAAGCATGTCTCAAAAATTTAAAGGATCTCATTAAACAATGCTAGGTAATTTCTTTCAAGTAGGTGTTATTGGTATTAAAAAAAAGTATCAAGATAGTTGCTAGGGGGCAAACTAGCCTCTTTGCAGAAACTCGCAGTACTGAAAAACACATTAGAGAATCTCCTTCTAAGTTTTACTGTCTGAGAAATTTAGTTTTGCCAGGGCACACAGTATGGCCACATTTAGGGAGAATGACAGAAGTGAAACAAAGTTGGAGGAAACTAACATCTAACTTAGCCTAACAAAAGGATTTACAAAAGGCAGTGAGCATTCCTTGTATAATAGATATTTACATTTACTCTCTAGGGCAATGTCTATACATATCAGGGTATTTGGGAAGCGAATTTAGTAAGAAGAAGTTCTTTATGTCACCAGGGATGATTTGTTTTAAGACTAATTCATTTAATAATACAACAAAATTTGATTAAAACTATTTCTATCCTTTTATAACTAACATCTCATATGGCAGGCACAGGAGTGTGCAAGGTTCAGACTTTCCCCTCCTTAGTCAATGTTAGGTGAACGGTGGTACAATCTTATTTTTTACTCTCTTTTTTCCCAGTGTCCTTGCATGTGTCCAATATTTTGTTAATATTAATAGGATTCTTCAGAAAGGGTATATAATAAATAGTGAGGTATTTCTTTCCTTCTTCTGCCTCCCCTTATTCCCTCTTTCCCCCTCTTTCTCCCTCCGCTCCCCTCCCCTCCCCTCCCCTTCCCTTCCCTTCTCTTTCTTTCCCTTCCCTTCCATTTTTCTCTTCTTTCCATCCTCCTTTCCTCCCTGCTTCCCTCCCTTCTCTCTTTCTCCAAAACCTGTAGTTGGTTGTAATTTTATGAAGAAACATTTTAAACATAAAATGTAGAATATATAACAGATACACATGCTTTGTTGCCCTTCTAGCTTAAATAAATAATATTTATTTGCTGTTAAATGTGGGTTTGAGGTTTATGCCCTTTGTCAGGTTAAGGAAATTCTTTACTGTCTCATTTGCTAATAGTTTTTATACTGAATGAGTGAATCATATTTCCATTTCTGGTACTGGCAATGTTTGACGATGAGGCATTGTTATTTTTTGCTCTGATAAATTTGATTTGCTCTTATTTAGGAATTTAGCTGCTATTTCAAAAACTGGGTCTGGTGTGTTTATTGTATTTCTTTGTATAATTTTTATTTTGGATCATAAATTCATTATAGAATGAGTTGGATACCTTTGTTTTTTAGTCTTTGCAACAATTTGCATTGTGTAAATTTATCTGTTTTTAGAGATTTAGATTTGTTAAAGGTTTTCTTGAAATTATGTGACCTGAGCTTTTTGAAGTTATGTGTGTATATGTGTGTGTGTGTTTGTGTGAGTCAGGGGGACATAGGGGTGTTGGTGTGGTTGAATCATTTTGTAATGGGCTGGGGAAATGGGGTTTTAGCTATTAATTATATTTCACTAATAATTGTTATTTTATTTTTAGTTTAAATTCTTCTAAGTCAATTTTAAAATCTCTTAGGTATATTTAATTTTATCTGGGTTGTCAAATTTATTTATATAATATTTTTGCATTATTCTGTTTTAAAATCTTTACTCTGTTGGTAAGTCCCAGTTTTTAAACTATATATTGATTATTTGTAACATTACTCATTTTACTAGTGATATCTTTATTAATATTAATAGTTTTAAAGAACCAACTTTTTGTTTTATTAATCTTCTCTAGTGTTTTTCTGTATTTTCATTGATTTCTGGTTTTGCTTTTCATATTTCTATTTCTTTCTAGGTTTATTTTGTTAATTTTATTTTGACTCACTGAGTTGAAGGTTTGACCCATTTTAATATTTCTTATTATGTAATAAATGCATTTAGGATTTTATATTACCTCTGACTAAGACCTTAGCCAGTTTGTTATAGGAAACTTATAATACTATGCAAGTCTTTGGGTTTAAATGTGTTATTGTTTTCATTGTAATATCCTAATTAATCTGAGTAATAGAAGTTTGTTTATATTTGTTTCTAAAATTTTTATAAGCACTTAAAAATTGTTAATTTCTAATTTAATTTTATGGTAGTAATAAATAAAGTCTGACATTTATTCTTTAATATTTGTTATTGTTGTGATCTTGAACACTACGGACCAAGAAGATTTAAAGCTGTTTAAATAGTTAGTCCGGTGAAAATTCTGCTTTATAAAGGTTAATGTAATTTAGTTTCTGGTTCAACCCACAATGAAACATCTAACTTTTCCCTTCTATTTAGAAAAAAAAATACTCTTCTAGTGTTTTTTCACTTGCGGTCACTTCAGGTGGGATGTATAGATGTGATACAGCAAGTTATAGAGAATAAGAGAATGAGCTTTTGCAACATGCAACTTTGGTTTGTGTCTGATTCTGATACTATGATATTGGGCAAGTAATTTGAAATCTCAAATTTGCTATTTAATTTATCCATTTGGAGCTTATATATTTTTAAATACCATCCCCTACTGCTATAGAAGAGCATGCGTTGCTCCATGCTCTGAAAGAATTGTGCAGACAGATGATTGTACTAGGTGAGAAGGTAGGCCTGTTCGCTTCTTGGCCGTCTTTCCTAGTATAACATTATGGGGTTATCTTAAGTCAAAATGGCTACTTTCCTAGACCAGGTACAAACTTTCTGATAAAATTTGCTAGGAGAAAACTTAAAAAAGGCAGTTTTCTTTCCACATTGATATTCAGATGAATGATATGCAGACTTCAACTTTTTCTCTCTTTCTCTAATAAGATAGTAGGACATGAGTGTGGTGAATTTTGTTTTCCACTACTTATTGTTGAAAACACTGGAATTTGCAGTTTTTTAAGTCTCCCTTTTGGGAACCATGAAATTAGCAATGTGTGTGCATGTATGAGGAAGTATCTTTATTGTCCATTAACTTTGGTTTTTATCAGCATCTATCGTTATTTTGGGGATACGGATTCCCTAGCCCCTGATGGGGCACAGGTCTTTGAGTTCTGAATCTGAAATGTTTGGTGTTTTGTGGGAAGCTGGGGAGCCTCCAGGGCCTCCACAGTTCACTCCTGTCCCTGTGAGACAGCCTGTTACATGCTGGCATGGGCCAGGCAGCTCACAGCTGTGACTCATCTGCTGATGTGTTCCCTCAGGCTCTCCCAGAGTAGCTGCAGTGGGTGGAATAGTGCATATTGAAAATCCGGACACATGTTATCTATTTCTCAATAACACCCGACTGAGGGAACAAGGGTAAGTGTGGCAAAATATGCTACCCCAAAATATGCCACTTTGGCATAAAGGTAGCTTTGATCTAAATGCACTTGAAAAACAGCAAATGCATGAGAGGTGTCCTAATCCCCCCTTTTCTGAAAACAGGAGATAAAAACTCCCTTGTGAAAGTTCCCTTACACCATGAGGAGGTAAACATTCTTCAGTGGGGAGTCATAGCCCAGAGAATTTTGTACAAGCAGATCTTGTCAAAATAATTCTTATCATCTTTTAGCTTCCCCACAGAATTTAGTTACTTTTCCACAATTGCCTCTCTGTTTTCAACCTAATATATTAGCTTTTAGGTTTTGTCACTTTTTGGGTCTTCATTTCCTTATTAGGGCTCCTGTGTTACATAAAATTTATATTAAATTTCTATGCTTTTCTCTGGTTAATCTGACTTATGTCAATTTAATTATTAGGTTCTGTCTAAAACCCTAGGAGGGTAGAGGTAAAATTTTGTCTCCCTGACAAGGGTAAAGTGAGGAAGTATTTTCTTTCCTTTTTCATGAATAGCATTTTCCTGGGTTCTGGGGTGAGGGAGCAGATTTTTGTATTTTTTTTGGTCTCACAAAAGTTTTATTTACGAAGTTTCCATATTTTTGTGGTTGTTTCAAATAGTTGTTTTAAGCTTTTGTGGAGGTTTTGCTTATCTCTGCAGATTTAGCATCAGTAGGCATATATTAAGCTTGATAGTAACTTAAAAATAAAGAGACCACAAATGTTTGAACTATTTTCCAGGTGACATCCCTTAATAATGCAATATATTTAGAAATATGGTAACTGAGGTTTTCATAATCAGTTTAGGTCTTCAATATTTCTGTGAACTATGGAGAACAGAAATCAAGCAGTGTTCTTAAGATGAGGATTTGTCTATAGGTTTTAAAGTAACTTTTAATTCTCAAGGAAATGAAATGGGAACAGCAGAATTGTGAGACCCCTGTAGAGGTCATATTTGGACAAATATATCTTCATTTGTTAAATTGTGTACATGTTTACAGCAAGCCTGGCTTTCAGCAGCAGGCAGTGAATTCCTACTCAAACAAATGTTTCCTTTGCACAATCATTCTTAGCTTCCAAGTGAGCAAAAGGAAACTGCTATTTATTTTAAATTTGTTATTTAGCTTATTGTGACTAGATACATACCCAACTATAATTTTTTTAAGTCTGTGGATTATTAAAAACAAGGTTTTGCCAATTTTCTGAGAAATGTAAAAAAATGGGAAATAGAGAAAGCAGTGAGCTATAAGAGACAGGATGGGGGACGCAGAAGGGAAAAAGAAATGAGAGGTTGTTCTGTGTAGTTAATGCATTTGTCTTAGAAGAAAATTTTGAAGAAGAAAAAAAGTGGCTTGCTTTAAGTACATGACAGGTGCCCAGATTTTATCTAATATTAAAAATCATGACATGTGTCATATGGTTGTCAGGAATCTGAGATAGTATTAACTTTTATTTCATGACAGTGCTCTGCCACTGCTGATTTTACATTTAACACAGAGTCCATTTCTTCATCTCCCCTTAAGAGCCAGCCAATTCAAGATTTATTGATTAGGTGTCAATCAAATATGGTTTATCTTCTCAGTGTTTGCCTTACCTAATTGTTGGCAGACCTTGGAAGACAGGATACTGTTAACCTTTGGAATGTGCATGAAGGCTTGGCGAGTGAGGTAGGAAAGGTTTAGCTGAGCCAGTTTGGTTGGAACACCAGGGCCCATCGAGAGAGAGTTCTAGGTCATGGTGCTTCATCTGCAGCGAGGGTGGCCAGAAAGAGATCCTCTAAAACTTCATATGCATCAGGACATGCGAGAAGCGGTGATTACAATGCTGGGAAAAATGCCAGAACTGTATTTGTGTGTGCGTGTGCGTGTGTGTGTGTGTGTTGGGGGGCGTGATATTGCAACACTGGCATTTTGTAAAAAAAAAAAAAAAAGTGAAAATATGTTTAACAGAATTAACCATCTCCTTGCTTCATGCTTTTCAAATGCTAATATTTGAAAAATGTATCAAATGTGAAGTTATGAAAAATATAAAAGTTAAATTTAAAAATATGATTCAAATATACATTACTGGCCACTAAATCTCTGTACTCTGCTGTTTGGTGTAACTCCAATCCTTTACTGTCTGAGACCACTACGGTCACCTGGAGTGGAATCCTCTAATGTGGCCACTCCGGTTGACCTTTGGTGTCTTCCTGTCATTTAGCAGTCCTGTATAGACTTGGCATTACTATTGCCTCTGGCTGCTCATGATGGAGGGTCCAATTTCAGCAATTTTGATTTCTTTCCTAGGTATCCACAGAGATATGGTCATGTCCCCAGTCTCTCCTTTCCTTTCCCAGTTGAGACATGTGCTCATGCTACAGGCTTTTCCAGTCAGGTCCTCCTTGGCTGTCTGTGTGATGATGAAGTGGGGTTGGAGGGAAGGATAATAAAAAATTGGAGGAGACCGGGAAATGTAGGAGCTCAGTGATAAAGAATAACCCAAACAACTTGCAGTGGGATGTCAGGAGTGGTGGCGGGGCAGGCAGTGGAAGAGAAGTCTATTTGAGAGAGGGAGATAAATGACCAACTAAACTGCTTACCAATGTCTCCAACATTTACATGATGACAACAGAAGCACTGATGTTTCATTTTTTTTTGTTTAAGAAATAGGAAGGTGAAAGGTGAAGGCCTTCAACCTTGGCTGCACATTGGGAAGCTTTAAAAATACTGAGTCTGAGGTCCCATCCATCAAGAGATACTGACTTACTTGGTTAGGATTGTTGCTCTATCATCAAAAGTTTAAAACTCTTCCTGAAAGTTCCCATATTCTGCCAAGGTTGAGAACTACAGTTAAGTGAATACCAGGATTTGATTATAATCAGTAAACTATCTTTATTTTAACCAAAGAGAAAGAGGTTCATCTTTAAAAGGCATTTTTAAGGTACCAGACACAGTGGTGAATACTTATATTATTAACTTTTTTTAAAAAATTATCATAGTAACACTATGAAGTGGGGATAATCAACCCCTTCAACAGGTGAAGGAAGTGAGGCTTACAGAGAAGTAATTTGCCCAAGGTGACACAGTTTGTGGAGGCGAAACAACCAGCTGGGACTCAATCACAGGTCTATGTGATTTGTCTTTTTCTTTATCTTTCCTTTAAGACCCAGTTGGGAATTATAGATAGGTATCATGGATTGCTTGAGGACCTAATATTTTTCATGCTTTATGTCTAGGAATAAGAAAAAATAAATTCTATATGTTCTAATTACCATAACCCCCAAGACTGCCTAAAACTAGGAGCCAACAAATTATAACCCAGCATCTATTTTTTACACAACCTATGAAGAAAGAATGTTTTTCATCTTTTTAAATGGTTGAAAAACATTAAGGAAGAATCTTTCATGACCTGTGAAAATGATATACAATTATAAATTTGGTGACCACAAAGAAAGTCTTATTGAAACAAATTAATTTGCTTTTGTGTTGTCTATAGCTCCTTTCACATTATAATAGCAGGATTAATTTTGGCAGAGACCATTTTATGTCCAGCAAAACCTAAAATATTTACTATCTTTCCAATTACAGAAAAAGTTTATTGACTTTTTCTCTATATGAAAACCTGATAAATATAAATAAATAAAAAGCTGATATATCCTACAGAGAATTCCTTTTCACATTAAAAAATATTCAGCAATACAAAACAATTTACAAGTTTCCTTTAAGGTATAAGCTCCCCCAGTGACTTGAAATGTTGGTATGAAAATCATTAGATGATCACTGTTCTAGTCACTCCTTCTACGAGATCAACTTTTTAAGATTCATATATGAGTGAGATCATGAAGTATTTGTTTTTCTGTGTCTGGTTTATTTCACTTAACACAATAACCTCTGGATTCACACTTGTTGCAAATAAAAGAATTTTGTTTTTAGTGGCTGATTACTATTCCATTATGTATATATACTACATTTTCTTTATTCATTCATCTATTGTTGGACACTTAGGTTGATTCCAAAGGTTATTATGTGTCAATTAGAAATTAAAATTAGGTGACCCTGGGGGTCAGTGCTTAGAGCAATATAAATCCAAAGTACCATGAACCATTATTCACTGATTGATCATAGGAAAATGTAAAACCTTTGCAGATCACATCACTAACAACTGAATATTTATTGTAGTAACTCCATTCATTTCTAGTTTTACCTGTGAATTAAGCAAATCACTGCATAGTTCTGTTTCTATTTTTGGCATCATATAGCTTTTACCAAAATTTCTATTTTCTTGAATATTGTTGTATACATTAATTTTTTTTTCTGAAATGCATCATCAGTAATATGCTGTCTTTAATGGAGCAACTATACCAAGAGTTTCTCAACATGTGTTCCTTCAAGCACATGCATGAGAATCACGGATCATGCTTGTTTTAAATAGAGATTCCAGGGTTATAGGCCAGACCAACTGATTCAGAATTTCTGAGGGGAGGGTTCAAGGTTTTGCCTTTCAACAAGCTCACCAGGTAAATCTCATGCACCTTGTAGACTGAGAATTTCATGCTACATCATGGGCGAGAATATTCGCAACCATACTAGAGCCATAAATTTGGAGGAGTATGCAAACAGGGTGTAGAGACTCCTGCGGAGAAGTAGAGTTATATCAGGTCTCTGTATCCTCATGCTGTGTGATTGGAAGCTAATATGAAAACAGTCTTGCTAATAAGAAGTAGAATCACCCAAGGGGGCAAAGAAATAATAGAGATGAGGAAACTCGTTAAAATAATGGGAGCTAAGACGGAAAGCTGCTAGTTTTCTTCTGCTTTATGAGCATATGGTTGATCTTAAGGCTATCCGCCTTCCTGGCACCCCTTCTTCATTGTGGAAATGGCAAACTGTGCCAGGCATTTATATTTGCTCCTCCAGATTCAACTGTATCTCCCTCTACCTTTTCCGTGAGCCACCTGGGGAGGCTGAACTGTATTGACTACTATGAGAGGCTCTTCCCTCTGGCTTCTGGTGGGGTTTTCAGTGAAGTGCCTCAGCAGAAAATGAGAGGTAGGGAGGAGATTGGGACTCTCTAACTGTGAAGCCAACTCTATGTCATTAGACTGAAAGTCATGGCTCTACGCAAGGTGGCCTTTTCTACATAATGCTGCACTGTCAGGTTGTATTATACACTTTTCCCTTTTTCTCTTTGGTCTTAGTAATAGCTCTGTGGTTGCTAACCCCAGGTTAACTACATTTTGTTTGTGTGTGTGTGTGTGTTTTCCTAGAATCTGCTGACTTGTTTATAAATTTGAAACCATCCTTATGACATCAGTTTTCTGTTCAGACCCTACTGAAACAGGAACCAAATGTTACATGCCAGAGTCCAAAAGGAGAGGAGGCATCATTTTCTCAGTGAGCAAAGTTTTATTTTATTAATACGACAAGCTCATTATTGTCTTGGAACCCTCCGATGTTCTATTCCTTCTGCTCAAGACTGTGTTCCCACGATTTGTTTGTCTACCTAATTCCTAGTCATTTTAGAATTTTTACTTCAAAAGCCACTTTCTCATAGATGCCTTAAGTGGCTCCTCCCAACTAAACCAGTTTCCTACTATAATTTCTCATAATATGCTCTTTCCTTTATTGTACTCATCCATATTATAAGTAATTTTTCATACATTATCCTTGGGTTATCTACCACGCTTGACTCTAATCTCTGGAAGGACTCTGACAAAACCTTCCTTTTGCAGATGCTTACTCAAATTTTGTTTAATAAGTGAATGAATAAAATACAGGTGTCTTAGAAAAGTTCACTAAGTTGGCTTTTTTCCCCTGGGAAAACTTATGAATATATATAAACTATATATATCAACATGCTATTTTCAGTGCTTCCATAAACCCAGATCTTTTCATTTGACCAATTACAGTAATGCTCACATGGACGTAAATGTCTCAGGTTGAAGGTAATTAGCTTATTTTTCTCAAAGATGCTTGTTTGTTTTATGAGACATTTGCTGTAAGAGAGAAGGCAAAAACCTATTGTTGAATAAACTGTCAATAGTTTATAAAGTAATAATAAACCATATTAAAGAACAATTGCATGGCAATTAAAGACTGATGCTGGCTTGAACTCTGAATGGGCATTTGCATTTTCCCAACAAATGGACAAAAGTTCAGTGGGATCCCATCCTTCCCATTTTCTTCTCTCCAAAGTATTTCTAATCAGAGTTATTAGCAGACATCTATTTAAATTAAAAGGCGTTCCTGTACAGAATCAAAGTGCTATACATTTTTATGAGGCAAACTTGCCAAGATTGCCATTTTTTTATTTGCTGCAATGAAAGCAACTTCTAGAAAGTTCTCTTTCTAGAAATTTTGTAACAGTTCCTAAATTGGTAGCCTAGATTAGGAGGAAAACAATTTAATCAGTACAAATATTTGAAGGTAGAATGAATACTAAGAACTCCTTTAGGTAATGCCCCATTTTTAAAATTCTAATTCCTCACAATGTGAATTTTGATTTCTTTATAGTCGAAGACTTGCAGGATGGTTAAGATGCCCCCACAGATCTGTAAAAGATATCAGTCTTCCTTTTGTTTGCATTTCTTATTTTATCAATTCACAGTCCCCACCTTGCTTTAGTTTTTCCCTGCGTGGAGCAGAATGCCCATGTCTCAAGGACTCATTTAGTTCTCTTCTCGAAGGACGGCAGTCAGTGCAGTTTCCCTCTTGCTAGCTGCCACCCCAGGCTGAGAAATTATGCAGATAACTGCGCTTCTCCAAGTCATCACAAGTCTAGAGACATCTTTCTGCATTGCACCAAATGCCACTGTAAAGAAAAAGAAAATCAGAATCTTCCTGCATTTCTGTATGGGCTGGTGTTCCTCCTTTATGAGTAATTTCAGGGATCAAGAGAATATTATAGGCCCTATTTAAAAACGATTTCCCTGTATGGGGTAGCACACAGCACATTGTTAATCATTTATATTTCAGTGTGAATAAGACTGCCAGATGCATTTTGAAAGCAGATTTTTATAAGGGGTGACTTGGTGTTGTGGGGGGGAGGTGGTGCAGAGAAAACATGAGGCCTATGTGAAGCCCACAGCAGCAGAAAGGAGACGTGGGGGTCCTCAACCTACGCATTGTCTACTATCCCCTAGATACATCCCTTACTTCAGTCTAATTTCAACGAACATTATTCTACTTTGTCAAGTATTGAATGTGTTCCAAATAAAATAATATGCCATGAATTTTCTCTGTCTATGACCATGCCAGAGAAGCAGTTACCTCATTATTAACAACCTTTCAATCTTTCAATGTGTATATTTATATATATATGCACAAGTTATAGACGCGATTATTCATATACAGGTATATTATTTATATATATATAAATATGTATATTTTCCTTAACGTGAGTTAAAATAATATGTGGATTCAGCATTAGACAAGGCAGTAGGATGTATAGCCCTGTAAGAACACAATAATATGTGTGACTTTGTACCATTACCTTTCAGGAAATGCATATGAGTAACATTTATGTAGCACTTCAAAATTTGTACCTCCATCTAGTGGTAACTGATAGAAACAACATATTTTTAAACCATTTGATTTCGGAGGCACTGGGAGAAGATAAATTGACGGAGCTTTTGGTCAACCAGCACCTGTTATGAATTCTGTAACATTTTGATATTGAATAGAAAATACACAATGAAGGTAAACAAGTAGTAGGCAAAGGGAAGCCAAGGAATTTAACACAATGAATGGCTACATAGGCTAAATTTATTCAGGACGGTTAAGCCAGGATTTCTAGCAGTGCTTATATTGGGAAGATCACATAGGATGAAATGATGTATAATTTATTTTAAACATGAAGAGGAGGGTCAGGGAATTACTCCCATGTGATCTTCTTGCTGAGAACATGGCCTAATGGCCAGCCTTCTCCATGACTTCCCAGAGTCAGTGTCCTTGATGGCAAATAATGCTTCAGAGAGGTAATTTGGGGACATGAAAGAATCTGTTGATTTCCTTAAGTGTCTCATTTTAAATCCTAGTGAGTTAGAATCTCAATAAAATTATATCTCAAATTGATATAGAAGAAAAGGATATCTGCTTATAGACTCTGAGGCTGTCAAGGAGTAACTCTTAGTTAAGAGAACAATGTGTTAAAAATGTGTAAGTTTTCTGTCATCAATTTTCCCAGAGGTCTTTTCACATGAGTTCTTCCAAGGATAAGGTAGAACAAGTTTTTGAGATAGACAATCTGTGTTTATTTTTTAACATAAAGACAAAATTTTCTTTATTTTATCTTGTTTTATGTGTTACAAGAAAGGATTGCTTAGCTTGATTACATTTCATAGAACTTCCATTCCACTATGGATTGGAAAAACTAGTAGCTCTAATAAACTTGACAACCAAAACATTTATAGAGTCACATGACTTATACAAAGTTCATGCTGTTTGACATTGCAGATGCCGCCACTGCTCGAAGCCGCGTGTCATCAGCTATGGTCAATCCCACCATGCTTGACATTGTGGCCTTATGGTAAACCTTTAGTCTGTGTCTCTTCAAGCTGTTTGCAAAATTTCAAAGAAGGCAGAAAACTTTTGTGCTCTGAGCATGGGAGAGGAAAACTTTGCTTGTAAGGGTTCCTGCTTTCACAGAATTATTATAAGATTTGTCTGCTAGGTGGATATTTCAAACACCCTAATGACATTGGCAGCAAGTCACTCTACCATGGGAAATCTGATGGTGAGAACTTCATCCTGAGCATGCAGGTCCTGGAATCTTGTCCATGGAGAATGCCAGACCCAACACAAACAGTGCCTAGTTTTTCACTGCACTGCCAAGACTGAGTGGTTGGATAGCAATCATTTGGTCTTTGGCAAGGTAAAAGAGCATGAATATCATGGAAGCCATGGAGTGCTTTGGGTTCAGAAATGACAAGACCAGCAAGATTACCATTGTTGACTGTGGAAAACTCTAATAAAGTTGACTTGTGTTTTATCTTAACCACCGGGCCATACCTTCTGTAGCTCAAGAGAGCACCCCTCCACCCCATAGGCTGGCAATATCCTATATCTTTGTGCTTTTGCTGCAATTCTTTGGGTTCCATATTTTCCTTATTCCCCTTCACATCTTGCTGGATTGCAGAGTTAAGTCTATAATTATGAAATAATAACTGAATGACCAAAATTGAAAAAAATAAAGCTCATGCTGTTTAGTGTGAATTGCCTCATTGTTGTAAAACTCTTAAGAGACACTTGTAAGTGCTGTTTCTTAGGCATTGCCTGCACTGGCAGAGTACAATCACCTGGAAAACCCGTTGCCCAAAGAACTTACCTCTCATTCCATGGAGAATTAGTAAGATTTTTATATTTTAATTTTATGTTTGAATTCCTGACTTGCGCCATAAGTATTTTGTTTCTTGATCTTGCTTATTTGGTCACTCACAATACAATGGTGATAATGACAATACCTCAACTTTCTTTTGAATATTTATTTATTCGCTCATTCATTTGCTCATTTATTTTGATTTTATTTTAAAAATTCCTTCTGATTTAAATGGCTTTTGCCTCAAGCACATGCTTTTTTTCTGTCTATTTATGCATTTTTTTAAACAAATGCTTATTCATCATGTTCAGTATCTTGTCTGGAGTTATTTTATGGGCGAGAGGCACTCTGTGGGTGTTGTTGCCTCAAAAATATCTATACCAAATGTGAAAGGTGTAATAACCCCTGTCATAACTAATGTTTAGCTTTGAGGACTTCTTACCTTCCTTTTAGTTTTGGAAAGATTTCTGCAAATGGTTAGATTTTTTGCAGTCATAACTTACCTTCCCTGCAGGATTCTGCCAGCTATAGAAGCAGCACCTTCCTGCTGGCTCTTACCTGCCCAATTCTGTCCCTCTGAGGGAAGATCCCACCGTCCGTGGGAAAGCACACTGATAAGCCTGAGGGATAGCCCAGGGCAGTTGTTTGTGGGGGTCTATAAAAGAGCTTAGGCACTTAGGCTAGGTGGTCCACATTGCATCTGAGAGGCCACCTACAATGTTGGGCAGAGCCTGGGTGGAAAAAAAAGTGGGTGAGCTGCAGGCCATTGGCCAGAGGCTAGTCAACCACTTCCAGTGCTGTCAAGCTGAGAATCTTATGAAGACAGGAGGATAGAACATATTTTATTTGGCAGTCTAGTAGTTCTACTTATAAATGTTAATTATTTAGATGTATGTTACCTTGATTTCATTTGTTCTCTTGCCCCAGTCCCACAAAAGTTTAGTATGTTTCTGATAGTGTCTTTCCAAGTGCTACCTCTGCTCTGCCCCCTGCTCTGCTGGGTCCTACTGTCTCTTACCTGTCTCCTGGGTCCCACTGCTGCTCTCCCCAGTGGCTCTGTAGCTACTTCACCAGGCATCAGGCCCTTTATTTCTCTTCCTCTTTGTGGGTACTAGAACCCTCCTAGTAGAGAGTTACACTTGGCTCCAGGTTTGTCTTAATGTTGTCAGCTCTCAGAGGTGAATCCAAGCAGTGCTGCATGTGCCTCAGCATTTGGAAGAGACATTGGGTGAAATAGCTCCTTTTGTTTTACATACAAACTTCTCATATCTCAGATATGAGTCCAGTAAAGACAGACAAATCCCTGAGAGAGAGAGAGAGAGAGAGAGAGAGAGAGAGAGAGATCCAAGTTAAGTAATTTGCCTAAAGTCATATGGACATGTGACAGAACTTTGCTTAAACCCATGGTTTTGACTTCAAATATAAACTCTGTATGTGATATTAGGCTGGCACTTGTTTTTATTTTGTTATCACTTCATTATTGCCTTTTGAATTATTTGCTAATTGTTTTGCTTGTATTTATTTGACTTGTCTATTAAGACTGTAAACATTTGAGGGCAAAGTCAAACATTGCCAGGGCACTGTATCTCCCATGGCACAGAGAATAATGCTGAGAACATGATAGATGCTCAGAATAAATTATTGGAAAGCATAAACTTTGTCTTTGGGATAATAATCTGCTGTGTCAGACAAAAAGGCTTCAGAGTGAAAGAAACCTGTATTTACGTTCCTGCAACACCACTTTCTATTTGTGAGAATGTGGGCAAATTGCTTAATCAAAGACTGTTTCTTCAGCTCCAAAATGGGCATAGTAGAAAAATGTACCTAATGGGATGATTGTAATAATTAAATGATATAATGTAGGTAACACACTGACAACAAAAGATTCTCTTAATAAATATTCCAGCTAGCACCATCATAATTTTCTAATCAAATTTCAGAAATCACAAGCCAGATAATATTTTGCCATTATATGAAGAAGTCAATTTGCCTGACAAGTGGACAAGAACTCACTTTGGGCCTGGTATATGTGTATTGCAATCAACTGTTCCCATTAACTCTATGAATATTTTGATGATGTTTACAGCTCCAAAGAATCTATTTCTTCATTAACATTAGTGGTAAAAACTCAGTAGATACCAAGAATATGTTGCCTAGAGTCCTATGGATCATGAAGAGTTCATGCATACACATTTCTGGAAGTGGTGATGAGGCACTCAGGTGGGATCAGCTAGCACGAACAGGAGAACCATAGCCCCAGTTTCACCTCAGCCTACTCAGTTTTACAGAAAAAACCTTCAGCAACACTTGTGGCATTATCTGCAGCCCTGGGTCAACCAACTTTCATTTCTTAGTAAACTAATTTCCACACTACAAAAAAATCAAACTGTGCTCCTCTCTTATCTAAAAAACTAGGGCTTGTTTTCTCTTTTTAAAGAGAGAAATTACAAAAGCTGTTTTTATTGTTAATGGAACTCACAGGGATCCATTTTTCCATCTTATCATAATTCTAGAAATTAACACTTGCTTGGCACCTCAATGTCTTAAGAAGAAAGCACTGTTTAAAAATAAAGTGCCCTGCATTTCTTATTTTTATGTTGGTATCTTTTATATATATACATTATAGAGTATTTCGGAATATGGGAACTAACACAGAAGATAAAAAGCACACACAATTACATCCTCAGCATCAACCATGGTTAAAGATTGATATAGTTCTTGGTCTTTCTCTAAACACATGCAAACATACATACCTATACACATAGTATTTTTAATAATTTGCAGCGTACTAAATTTTGTTTTGCATCCCTTGCCTTTAGTCACTCAGTATTATAGAGTAGGCTTTTGATATTACTATTTTTTTCAAGAATAATCTCAAAAGATTAATGTAATATGTGTCATATTTATTAGCATTATTTCAGAGTTTTTTGACGAGAGAAACCCTGCGTAGTTCCCTCGCCGTATACAGTTCAGTGCCAAATATCTGTGTTGAAAACCACAGCAAGCACTTCTTTCCTTGCACACCTCCTGTCATGTCTGCCTATTTCCACCAAAAGTAGAATTCCTCATTTTTGATACAGGCCACCTGGCCATTTGAAGAAACCTATTTAAAGAATTGACTGCAGTTCAGCATCTATCTTTCAGCTGCAGCAATAGATTGTTTATTGTGCAAAATAAAAGGTTTCGGTATTCAGCTGACAGAGAAAGTAGAAACCTCTTTGTTTGTTGACAGAAATAAAATGTGTCGTGTCATAGGTGTTGATATAACATATTAATCGCCACTGCTGGGGAACATAGGCACCCTGGCGTGATGTGCTATAAATATTGATGTGATCACCCCAAACTGGCAGGATGCCTGGGAAGCCATGAGAGGTTTGGATAAAGGATTTTCATAAAGGTGTGCTCAATTGCTTCCCACACTTCTTTCCCCACCCTCAGCTTTGGAATGTACGTAACTCCAACTAAGTCTTCCCTGTTGATTCCCCAGACTGAAAAACCATTCCAGGTGTCCTCTGGATAGTGCTGAATCCTCCACCCCTTCTCAAACACAGCACCTAATCCTTTTATCTTTAACATTTTGTGGAGTTTTGACAGCACTAGCAGCTTCCCCCAGCTGGCTGCCTATCTGGTGTAGTAAAAGGATGCCTGGAGTCAGCTGCTGGTGAGGAAGCAGCCAGGCCATTTTAGCTACAGGGGCAGAATTTTATGCTGTGATATTCTTTTCAGTTCAGGGGACGCTTTCCAGTAATCAAGTTGACAGCCTTTCTTAAAGTCACATGCCAGTCAGAAAATTGTTCTGTTTCTGAAGATTGAGCAAATGCTGATGCTCACAGTGGCAAAAGGCCAGTTCTCTTGTGGCAGATTTGTTGTTTCACTACTGTTTTATTAATCTTCACCAACCACAAGACTGAAGGTCAAAGTAGAGTCTCATCATTTAATCGGAAGTATACATTACTTCAGCGGACTGCATTGCAGATTACTTCTGCAATTATATACACATTTTTTATCCAAAATTATTAAGTACCCAATATATGTCAGGCACTGTTCTACAAGTATGTGGATACAGGGATGAGCAAGTGGAGAAGACAGATGATGTCCCTGCTTTCAGCTTGTCTTCTGATTACAGCACCTCCAAATAAAAAATAAGGAATATATCAGTTATAAAGACTATTTGTAACACTAAAATAGAACAGAAGAGTGGGTGGTTACTGTAGACTGGGGTCAGAAGTACTCTGAAGTGTAAGTTTTTAAAAGTTTTCAAAAGATTACTGATGAGAATTGTTTCAGGCAGCATGAATAGCTCACGCAAAGTTTTAATGAAGATTTAATGCAAGAATGTTTTTGAGGCACAGGCAGAAGCCAAGTTTGGTTAATACCTTTGACTGTTTTTGAATATTAAATGATAATAAAGGCAAAGCTGATTTAGCACATTTGGAAGGAGAATGAAAGAACCACAAAGAAATTGTGTGGCTGCAATTCTTTTTTTTTTTTTTTTTTAAATATTGTTTCACTCTCTTCTGATCTCAAAGACTACTAATTTTTTATTTATCTTTTGTTTTCATCAGTTGATTTTTATGTATATAGAATTTTATTTTTTGCTTATATTGCTGGGGTTCATTGAGCCTCTTGATTCTGTAAATTTTTTATGTCATTTATTTAATGTGAGATGTTTTAAAATAGTATTTCTTTTATTTTTTGCACCGGTCTCTTTCCTCTCTCCTCAATCTTCAATGACATCAATGTTAGACCTTTTAATATTGTTCCACAAGTCTCCAAGACTCAGTTTATTCCTATGCTATTTTTTTCTTTCCTATACAATTTGAATAATTTGTATTGACCTATATTCAAATTCAAAATACACACTCTCTCATATACACTGAAAGCCTCCAATAAACATTTATTATTATTATTATTATTATTATTATTATACTTTAGGTTTTATGGTACATGTGCGCAATGTGCTGGTAAGTTACATGTGTATACATGTGCCATGCTGGTGCGCTGCACCCACCAACTCGTCATCTAGCATTAGATATATCTCCCAATGCTATCCCTCCCCCTTCCCCCCACCCCGCAACAGTCCCCAAAGTGTGATGTTCCTCTTCCTGTGTCCATGTGTTCTCATTGTTCAATTCCCACCTATGAGTGAGAATATGCGGTGTTTGGTTTTTTGTTCTTGTGATAGTTTACTGAGAATGATGATTTCCAATTTCATCCATGTCCCTACAAAGGACATGAACTCATCATTTTTTATGGCTGCATAGTATTCCATGGTGTATATGTGCCACATTTTCTTAATCCAGTCTATCATTGTTGGACATTTGGGTTGGTTCCAAGTCTTTGTTATTGTGAATAATGCTGCAATAAACATACGTGTGCATGTGTCTTTATAGCAGCATGATTTATAGTCCTTTGGGTATATACCCAGTAATGGGATGGCTGGGTCAAATGGAATTTCTAGTTCTAGATCCCTGAGGAATCGCCACACTGACTTCCACAATGGTTGAACTCGTTTACAGTCCCACCAACAGTGTAAAAGTGTTCCTATTTCTCCACATCCTCTCCAGCACCTGTTGTTTCCTGACTTTTGAATGATCGCCATTCTAACTGGTGTGAGATGGTATCTCATTGTGGTTTTGATTTGCATTTCTCTGATGGCCAGTGATGGTGAGCATTTTTTCATGTGTTTTTTGGCTGCATAAATGTTCTCTTTTGAGAAGTGTCTGTTCATGTCCTTTGCCCACTTTTTGATGGGGTTGTTTGTTTCTTTCTTGTAAATTTGTTGGAGTTCCTTGTAGATTCTGGATATTAGCCCTTTGTCAGATGAGTAGGTTGCAAACATTTTCTCCCATTTTGTAGGTTGCCTGTTCACTCTGATGGTAGTTTCTTTTGCTGTGCAGAAGCTCTTTAGTTTAATGAGATCCCATTTGTCAATTTTGGCTTTTGTTGCCATTGCTTTTGGTGTTTTAGACATGAAGCCCTTGCCCATGCCTATGTCCTGAATGGTAATGCCTAGCTTTTCTTCTAGGGTTTTTATGGTTTTAGGTCTAACGTTTAAGTCTTTAATCCATCTTGAATTGATTTTTGTATAAGGTGTAAGGAAGGGATCCAGTTTCAGCTTTCTCCATATGGCTAGCCAGTTTTCCCAGCACCATTTATTAAATAGGGAATCCTTTCCCCATTTCTTGTTTTTGTCAGGTTTGTCAAAGATCAGATAGTTGTAGATATGCGGCATTATTTTTGAGGGCTCTGTTCTGTTCCATTGGTGTATATCTCTGTTTTGGTACCAGTACCATGCTGTTTTGGTTACTGTAGCCTTGTAGTATAGTTTGAAGTCAGGTAGCATGATGCCTCCAGCTTTGTTCTTTTGGCTTAGGATTGACTTGGCGATGCGGGCTCTTTTTTGGTTCCATATGAACTTTAAAGTAGTTTTTTCCAATTCTGTGAAGAAAGTCATTGGTAGCTTGATGGGGATGGCATTGAATCTGTAAATTACCTTGGGAAGAATGGCCATTTTCACGATATTGATTCTTCCTACCCATGAGCATGGAATGTTCTCCCATTTGTTTGTATCTTCTTTTATTTCATTGAGCAGTGGTTTGTAGTTCTCCTTGAAGAGGTCCTTCACATCCCTTGTAAGTTGGATTCCTAGGTATTTTGTTCTCTTTGAAGCCATTGTGAATGGGAGTTCACTCGTGATTTGGTTCTCTGCTTGTCTGTTATTGGTGTATAAGAATGCTTGTGATTTTTGTACATTGATTTTGTATCCTGAGACTTTGCTGAAGTTGCTTATCAGCTTAAGGAGATTTTGGGCTGAGACAATGGGGTTTTCTAGATATACAATCATGTCGTCTGCAAACAGAGACAATTTGAGCTCCTCTTTTCCTAATTGAATAACCTTTATTTCCTTTTCCTGCCTAATTGCCCTGACCAGAACTTCCAACACTATGTTGAATATGAGTGGTGAGAGAGGGCATCCCTGTCTTGTGCCCGTTTTCAAAGGGAATGCTTCCAGTTTTTGCCCATTCAGTATGATATTGGCTGTGGGTTTGTCATAGATAGCTCTTATTATTTTGAGATACGTCCCATCAATACCTAATTTATTGAGAGTTTTTAGCATGAAGGGTTGTTGAATTTTGTCAAAGGCCTTTTCTGCATCTATTGAGATAATCATGTGGTTTTTGTCTTTGGTTCTGTTTATATGCTGGATTACATTTATTGATTTGCGTATATTGAACCAGCCTTGCATCCCAGGGATGAAGCCCACTTGATCATGGTGGATAAGCTTTTGGATGTGCTGCTGGATTCTGTTTGCCAGTATTTTATTGAGGATTTTTGCATCAATGTTCATCAAGGATATTGGTCTAAAATTCTCTTTTTTTGTTGTGTCTCTGCCAGGCTTTGGTATCAGGATGATGCTGGCCTCATAAAATGAGTTAGGGAGGATTCTCTCTTTTTCTATTGATTGGAATAGTTTCAGAAGAAATGGTACCTGTTCCTCCTTGTACCTCTGGTAGAATTCGGCTGTGAACCCATCTGGTCCTGGACTTTTTTTGGTTGGTAAGCTATTGATTATTGCCACAATTTCAGCTCCTGTTATTGGTCTATTCAGAGATTTAACTACTTCCTGGTTTAGTCTTGGGAGGGTGTATGTGTTGAGGAATTTATCCATTTCTTCTAGATTTTCTAGTTTATTTGCGTAGAGGTGTTTGTAGTATTCTCTGATGGTAGTTTGTATTTCTGTGGGATCGGTGGTGATATCCCCTTTATCATTTTTTATTGCATCTATTTGATTCTTCTCTCTTTTTTTCTTTATTAATCTTGCTAGCGGTCTATCAATTTTGTTGATCCTTTCAAAAAACCAGCTCCTGGATTCATTGATTTTTTGAAGGGTTTTTTGTGTCTCTATTTCCTTCAGTTCTGCTCTGATTTTAGTTATTTCTTGCCTTCTGCTAGCTTTTGAATGTGTTTGCTCTTGCTTTTCTAGTTCTTTTAATTGTGATGTTAGGGTGTCAATTTTGGATTTTTCCTGCTTTCTCTTATGGGCATTTAGTGCTGTAAATTTCCCTCTACACACTGCTTTGAATGTGTCCCAGAGATTCTGGTATGTTGTGTCTTGGTTCTCGTTGGTTTCAAAGAACATCTTTATTTCTGCCTTCATTTCGTTATGTACCCAGTAGTCATTCAGGAGCAGGTTGTTCAGTTTCCATGTAGTTGAGCGGTTTTGAGTGAGATTCTTAATCCTGAGTTCTAGCTTGATTGCACTGTGATCTGAGAGATAGTTTGTTATAATTTCTGTTCTTTTACATTTATTGAGGAGAGCTTTACTTCCAAGTATGTGGTCAATTTTGGAATAGGTGTGGTGTGGTGCTGAAAAAAATGTATATTCTGTTGATTTGGGGTGGAGAGTTCTGTAGATGTCTATTAGGTCCGCTTGGTGCAGAGCTGAGTTCAATTCCTGGGTATCCTTGTTGACTTTCTGTCTTGTTGATCTGTCTAATGTTGACAGTGGGGTGTTAAAGTCTCCCATTATTAATGTGTGGGAGTCTAAGTCTCTTTGTAGGTCACTCAGGACTTGCTTTATGAATCTGGGTGCTCCTGTATTGGGTGCATATATATTTAGGATAGTTAGCTCTTCTTGTTGAATGCAATTCTTTAAGAATATTTTACAGAGAGTAACTTTAAGCCCTTCCAGCAAAGGTCTGGGAGACTAAGATTAAAAGCACATGGCAAGATCACCCAGTCTCATCCAAGAAGAGGATGTTGTTGGGTAAGAGGGTCTGTGTTGGATCCCCTACAGGAGTTTCACCTCAACAGGCTGTCTGAGGATCCTAGTTTGGATGAAAACCCATTTTCCTTGGAAAGCAATGACAATTCCCTTCTTTTGTATTTGCTCTTCGTTCTTGGCATAAAAGTTAATAAATGTTGCATGTTCAGATTTTATAAATGATACCAGTGTGCAAGAAAATGTGAAAAATTTGATTCCCTACTTGGAAACCTATAGTAGCTGGAAAGCTCTGTAGAACGTCTTGTCCTACTGGACACCATTTCTGCTACTCTGAAGCAGTGGAGAAATAGATGTCTATGGCAGAAAAAGACAGATGATTCAGAATATCACTTAACATTGACTTAAACCTTTATTTTTTGATATTTGGAAATGAATACTCTCTGAGGAATATCAATGAATTGTAGTGACTAAACTAATTTAATTCAAGTTTCTTTTGTAATCTCATAAATACACTTACTCCAGAAGAACTAAAGATGTTTTGTAATGTAGAGTAGAACATGCCTCAGATTATTATCTTAGGGACACATATATTCAAAAAATAGGTCATATTGACTAAATTTATGTGACTTTATTTATATGGGGGAGATTTTGTTTGGAACAAATTTAAGGGGTTGTTTTCTTCTGAACCTAATCTGTCACATTCCCCCAAAATTTCTACGGGGAGTATGATGGTTAAAGTGGTGAAAGTTCTTTTCAGAAATGGTCTGGGAAATGAAATTAGGTTTTATTAGGTGGAGAAGTAGCTCAGGGAATTTTCTCTATTCAAGGTTTGATAAAGACTGCTAAAAAAAAAAAAAAAAATTCTTACATTTAAATGACAATTGGCAGCTTAAAAAAGACAGGTTGGATCCCTGTGCTGATCTTCAGAAGCTTAAAGTTAGAGATCAAATAATTCTGACTGAAAGCCATATTAAAGAGCCTGGCTAATGTGGGAAATAGATTATAGAGTCTGATCACAGGCTTTATTCAGAAATTGGATATCATAGATATAATGTGAATTGCACAAAGCAATCTATCCAACAGGGGAAGGACCTGACGGTACTTAGAGATTTCATTTGGAAGAGTTTGAAAATATTGGGTATTTTAGTTTAGTTTAGGTGACAGATGAATGGAAGTAAGCTAAATATTTGATATCCATGACTTTTTAAATATAATAAAAATTATATTAAATTATTTAAAAATCTTTAAGAACTTTGGCAAAACTATAGGACTTTAAAATCAATCCTATTATTTGCAACACTCACTGCTTTTGTTCTTGATTGGTGAGGCAGTAAACATTTGTGAATATGTCTGTTCTCTGCTGAAATTTGCTTGAAAAGAAAAGAACAGGCATTTTGATACTTATTACCTCTTTTTTTCTTGGGCCTTCTGACCCTTACAAAAGAGAACTGTCAATTCAATTAATTTTTTTATTGAATACCTTCTTGTGCAAGGGCCTGTACTTGAAGAAACATGATAAAATGAGTACAACAAGGTGTCTGCCCTCCAGTTGTTTAATCTACAGATAGAGAAATCTTTCTATTGCCTGTTGATTATTACCATCCAGAATTTCTACATAACCTTAAATTTAACCTATGCAAGACTGGATTGAACACTTCTTTCTTTATAATTCTCACCTTAGTTAATGTCAGTGGTGCCTCAAAGTGTCTCCCAAGCCTGAAATACAGAAGTCATTCTTGAAGCATCTGTTCATCTACCCCTCACATGCAATCAATCAAGGTATCTTAAATTGATCTCTTCAACGTCTAAAATTTTAATTCTCATGTCAGAGGTCATAGTTACTGTTCCTGAATTAGTGTAATAGTTCCTTGAATAACTTCTGTGCTTATGTATATCAGTATAAACTTATCAATTATCTTTTCTTGAAAAGACTCTCTTTTATAATAGGGTTTTATCTATCTTAACTTTCTGTTGTTTATTTAAAAAATAATGCTTGATGATGGTGAAAATTTAAATAGGAATCCAAATAATACAAATTACTATGAATTGTTGAACATTTATTATGTCCCATGCAGTATTCCAAGGGCCTTAAGCATATTGTTTCAATTATTCTCACAATAACCCTATCAGGTAAACACTATTAATATCTATATTTTAGCATTAAGCAAATAGTATTTAAAGGTTTATTACTTTTATATGTTAAAATATATTGCATTTTCATAAAAAATAGAGATTTTATTTTTCTTAGTTAAGTAAAATATTTGGCTCATCTAGGCTATTTTTAATAGATTGACTAATTGATTAATTGAATGTTTACTGAAATACAAAATCAGATAATCTCTTTGTTAATGTTTTGCCTTTGATAGATTTTTTTTTTTTATTTGAGTAGGTCTGTCACTTACAAAGATACTGTGATGGCAGTTTATACAATGTTTTATTGAGCAATCTGCCACATTGCACAAACATTGAACTTCATGTTTTTGTTCAATAAATGAAGCTTGAAGACTAGTTGATATGCTATTATATAGATCAAGAGTGATGAGAACTCAGTGAGTGGAAACCATATGAAAAGGAGAGGTAAGGAGTTACAAGCCCATAAAGATAAAGTGATCAGAATTTGGTGTTAAAATGAAGTGTCCAAGAGAACTCTAGATCTGTAGGAGCAGCTGGAGAAACAGTGACTTTGCAATACCACAAAGAGATGGCAATTCTGGCACAGATCCCGGGTTGATTGATGCTTTAGATATTTGATTCTAATAATACAGTAGTTTCATCTGTTTGTTAAATTTTTAAATGATTACTCTTCCGCTTGAGTAATTAATGCAAGTTTCTCCTATTTGCATAGTACTTTCTATATCATTTCCAGTCTCCATTTCACCATCATATCCGTTAAAGGAAAGGCTCTCATAAAAGCAATTTAGACTAACATATTTTTTTATGGGGCATTTATATTTTAAATCTACTTTTTGGTTATGAAATTGTATTGTATAAATAACAAATTACCATAAACTTAGTGATTTGAAACAAGAAAATTTAGAGTTTTTGTAGGTCAGAAGTCTGGGCGCAGTTTAGCTGGGTCCTCTGCTTAGGGTATGACAGGCTGCAATGCAGGTGTTGTCTGGGGCTTTGTTCTCATCTGGAGGCTCACCCAGGGGAAGGTCAACTGCCCCCCTCACATAGTTGTTGGCAATATTCAGTTTCCTGTGATTTTACCTTTCATGGCAGTTTGCTTTTTCAAAGCCAGCAAGGGGTTAAAAAGAAAATAGAGAAAGTGGCTAGTAAGAGCAAATACTATATACAATGTAACATAATCACATGAGTAAAGCCTATCACTTTTACCACATTCTGTTGGTTAGAAGCAAAGCACAGGTACTGCCTACATTCAAGGGAAGGAAATTCACAAGGGTGTCAACAGCACAAAGCAGATACCATAGGGCTGTGATCATTTTTAAATTAAATTAAATTAAACTTTGTTTAATGTGTTTTAGGGATGGAGTCTCACTCTGTTGCCCAGGCTGGACTGCAATGATACGATCATAGTTCATTGTAACCTGAAGCTCCAGGGCTCAAGCGATCCTCCTGCCTAAGCCTCCTGAGTGGTTGTGACTACAGATCCACACCACCATATTGATCTTAAAATCTGCTTGCCACAGGATTAGAATTGGCTCATGGTTAATATTTTACTGTAATTTTATTTTTTTTCCTTTTTCAGGTCTCCTTTAAAATCAGTATATTAATTTTGGTTAATGAAGATTTAATGTTATCTACTTTCTGTTATTCTAATAACAGCAAAATATACCCTGCCATGAAATGTTTTTTTTTTTATTTGCACTTCTAATTTACATATTAGTTCCCAGTATGGTAAAAATAAAACAACAATAACAGCAATCTAGTAAACCAGAGCCAATAGTAGTAAAAAACCAAGTAAACAAACAAACCACAAACAGAACAGAATAATAAAGATGTAATGATGTAAACCTAACACTATTTGTTCATGCTTTACCTGCTCAGACTGGCTCAGTGAATCCTACTGTTCTGGAAAACATGAGTTTAAAGGACAAGCATTCCTATACGACAATAATAGACAAACAGAGAGCCAAATCATGAGTGAACTCCCATTCACAATTACTACAAAGATAATAAAATACCTATGAAAACAACTTATAAGGCATGTGAAGGACCTCTTCAAGGAGAACTACAAACCACTGCTCAAGGAAATAAGAGAGGACACAAACAAATGGCAAAACATTCCATGCTCATGGATAGGAAGAATCAATATCACGAAAATGTCCATACTGCCCAAGGTAATTTATAGATTCAATGCTATCCCCATCAAGCTACCATTTACTTTATTCAAAGAATTAGAAAAAACTACTTTAAATTCCATATGGGACCAAAAAGGAGCCCATATAGCCAAGACAATCCTAAGCAAAAAGAACAAGGCTGTAGGCATCTGCTAACTGACTTCAAACTATACTACAAGGCTACAGTAACTAAAACAGCATGGTACTGGTACCAAAGCAGATATATAGACCAATGGAACAGAACAGAGGGCTCAGAAATAATGCCACACATCTGGTCTTTGACAAGCTATCTGGTCTTTGACAAACCCTACAAAAACATGCAATGGGGAAAGATTCCTTATTTAATAAATGGTCTCAGGAAAACTGGCTAGCCATATACAGAAAACAGAAACTGGACCCCTTCCTTACACCTTCTACAAAAATTAACTCAAGATGGATTAAAGACATAAACATAAGACCTAAAACCATAAAAAACCCTAAAAGAAAACCTAGGCAATACCATTCAGGACAAAGGCATGGGGAAAGACTTCATGACTAAAACACCAACAGCAATTGCAACAAAAGCCAGAATTGACAAATGGGATCTAATTAAACTAAAAAGCCTCTGCACAGCAAAAGAAACTATCATTGGAGTGAACAGGCAACCTACAGAATGGAATAAAATTTCTGCAATCTATCCATCTGACAAAGGGCTAATATCCAGAATCTACAAAGAACTTAAACAAATTTACAAGAAAAAAACAAACGACCCCATCAAAAAGTGGGCAAAGAGTATGAACAGACACTTCTCAAAAGAAGACATGTATGCTGCCAACAAACATATGAAAAAAAGCTCATCATCACTGGTCAATAGAGAAATGAAAATCAAAACCACAATGAGATACCATCTCATGCCATTTAGAATGGCGATTACCAAAAAGTCAGGAAACAGCAGATGTTAGAGAGGATGTGGAGAAATAGGAACACTTTTACACTGTTGGTGGGAGTGTAAATTAGTTCAACCATTGTGGAAGACAGTATGGCGATTCCTCAAGGATTTAGAACCAGAAATACCATTTGACTTAGCAATCCCATTACTGGGTATATACTCAAAGGATTATAAATCATTCTACTATAAAGCCACATGCACACGTATTTTTATTACAGCACTGTTCACAATAGCAAAGACTTGGAAACAACCGAAATGCCTATCAATTATAGACTGGATAAAGAAAATGTGGCACCTATACACCATGGAATACTATGAAGCCATAAAATAGCATGAGTTCATGTCCTTTGCAGGCACATGGATGAAGCTGGAAACCATCATTCTCAGCAAACTAACACAAGAACAGAAAACCAAATACTGCATGTTCTCACTCATAAGTGGGAGTTGAACAATGAGAACACATGAACACAGGGAGGGGAACATCACACACTGGGGTCTGTTAGGGGGTGGGGGGCTGGGGGTAGATTAGCATTAGGAGAAATATCCAATGTAGATGACAGGCTGATGGGTACAGCAAACCACTATGGCATGTGTATACCTATGCTACAAACCTGCAGGTTATGCACATGCATCCCAGAATTTAAAGTATAATAAAAAAAAAGTATGTTAAGAAAGTAAAACAGTGTATCTTTACAAGCCATATAGCAGTCAAATCTAGAAAGAGAAGAAGTACAGTTTCTCAAGACAAGAACCAGATGACGATCATCTCAAAATCTACAAGGGTTTTTTTCCAATCTCCAGTTTATTTATAGATTTTTTTTTTACACAAAAGCAGTTTAGTTTCTAGATTAGAAGAAGCAAAAATCTCCTCCCGAAAGATAACTCCCTTCTTATTAGTGGTTTAGTTTTTTAAAAGACTAAGTTTCATTCCTGTGCATTTGATTGCAGAGCAATTGAGTGCTGGGGGGATATTTTGAGAGGGAGAAAAATTGTGTGAGAAAACAGCAAATTCCTTACCTGGAGTTTCTACTTTAGCATTTGAATTTACACCTTCAGTCATCATAAAGATTATCATAGTGGTGAATTTCAAAATTTCTTGTTGTGTTTTGATTTATTAAGACAGCAAGATGAGCAAAATGAAGTAGTAAAAATTTGTAGAAATGTTTACCAGTTTGGATTTGGCTAGGATTTTCTCTTGTTTAACTTTTTAAGGGAAAGATTTATGAATCTTGAATTATCAGCTTAAAATGCTGTATACCGATCCATGGGTTAGACATGAAACTCTCACCTTTATAGCAACTTTAAGTAAATATTTAGGCCTGAAATACTTTGATTTGAATTAAAATATAGTATGGAGATTCTTTCCTTGAATCTTTAGAAGTTGATTGAGGTTGTATTTATGTAAACATAACACGAAGACTTTGGGCTTGTACAGACAGCAGCCCTGGAAGAATATATTTAATTTAGAATTATTGCACCAATAAATGAGTTTCTTGATGAATGAAACTATACCATGGTATAAATAACACGTGATTTGCTAAATAGTCAACTTCTGTGTATACTGATAGAAAGATTAGAATAATACTTAGTAGCAAACATAGTTGTTTTGGTAATATTTCCAATTTCTCTTTACTAAGAAATTGGTGAAATTCACCCGTGTCAAGTCCAGGGAAGTGCTTCTGTCATGGTCTTTGTATGGTCTTTTGTTGTCCTGACGTGATATCTAAAGCAAATTTTCTAGCTTCTACCTTGATAGAAGCTAGGTTTAGAGAGCCATTGCAAGTTTTATTTCAGTCTGTTTCTGCAATTTCTTAGTTTGTCAACTATATTCCTATGGTTTTACTTCACATTTTGTCTAATTTTGTTTTACAGGTGTGAGGGATGCCAGATGTCATGGGATTTTCTCTCCTCTAGTATATATTTGGGAAAAGGTGATGGCTGCCCTAGAGTGAAATGATTTGTCTGTGCTGTTCAGGCAGACATTTCAGGTTACAAGTCCTTCTCTGACTCTTTTTGGGGAAAGAAATGCCCTCTAGGTTGAGGTCATGGAACACAATGGGCTGCCATATTTAATAAGACATTAAATCTATGTTCCCGTCATGCTTTACTATTAAATTATCAGTATTTTGTTATTTACCTAGTTTACTCCAATGTGTGTGTAAGATGACATCTACAAAATTAGTATATTTTTTAAAGAAAAGCCAAATTATGTAAATATTTGTAAGTAGGAAGAGGCAGCATGAAAATGAGATCTGAAACCTTTAGTATCTACAACAGGACTCATCCTTTCTTTACACTCAGTTCTTGTCCCAACACTGATACCCATTCTTTCTGTCCATATGATTTTTTTTGTTTTTTTGTTTTGTTTTGTTTTTTACCCTAACTGTTCTCTTCTCTACTTCCCGGAATAAGTAGATAACATATAGCTCTTTGGCCCCAGACCAAACCATTAACAACTTTGAAACTTTCATCTTTTACATCCTATTTGGAAATCTTACCTTAGAAGATTTTATTGAAAATAGTCCCTTAAAGGAGTTATACGAATGGAGGCTATGCTTTAAAAGGTTTCTTGGAATTATTAACCTTAAATATTAAAATGTATTATATTAACTTAAATGATGTATTTTCTTTATTATTATTATTATTATTATTATACTTTAGATTTTATGGTACATGTGCGCAATGTGCAGGTAAGTTACATAAGTATACATGTGCCAAGAGAGAGGCCATGTCGACTCCATAGAAAGTCAAATGCAAATAATAAGTTAACAACCATCGATCTATAGAGTATCTGTTTCATTTACAGCACATTAGAAAAATATCTCAATGCCTTAAATTTCCTCTATCTAAATAGTTGCTTAAATTCATAGTAATTAAACCCCTGAAGAGGAAAATTTGAGCCCTGATATTGAAGATGAGAAATAGAGACTAATAATGATATATAGATAAATGTTTTATCAGATGTTCTACATTATTCTTACAAATTTTCATACTCTACCAATATTACTGTCCACATAGAACCTACACTGGATGTTTTTAATGATATACAATGGACCCTGGGGTTAAATTGTGAAACCCTGGAAATAGCACAGCATAGTTAGTTATTAATATTAACTCAGCTCTCACACACATTCATAGAAATGTTGGCATGTGTCCTGCTATTGCATATTCCCAAATTTGTTTTTTTTTCTATTTCTTTGGAAGACCCAAGACATTACCCACACAGATGCATATTTATTAATCCTAAAGGATCTTTTAAAAACAAATCTAATATTAGCTTTGTATAACTTAATTACCTTTCCCAAATATTGTTTTGTATATGAACTACCTTTGCCTGGATATATTTGGTACATGTATATTTAATAACATGGAGATGAGATGAATGTAAAGTCTTTAGGCATTTTAAGAAGATGGTGATACTCTCTGAAGTTATTAGAAAATGATTTTCTTCATGACTGATTAGTATATACAGATCCTAGAAAAAATATATATATATATTAGAAATGAATGTCTTCTTACATAGGGTCAGTTGGAAAGGAGACTTTCTACCTCCTTATAATATTTACAGGACTTTTTCCCAAATGTAATACAGTAATATCTACCTAGTGTTTTCCAATGAATTTTAAATGAACAAAAGTCAGGGGGCTATTATACTAAGGAATAAAGAGATTTTTTGTCCTGGGCAGTGAATACGATTTGCATTCTTTCAACTTGGCTCCATTTCTGCTATGAGAGTTGTAGCTTTAGTTTCATAGCAAATTTATTTTAAGGAACAGCTAGTTTTGAAGTCACTCTGGGTATGTGATTATATTTTCAATTGTGTCTCTCCTGTTTTGAAGGAAGCTGTACTATTCTTAAAACTCAAATTCTTAATTGAGAATATTTGATATTCTGAAGATGTAGTAGTGGTATCATAATCCCAAAGACTATAAAAGTGGAAAAGCATAGTTTTTTTTTTTAGCTACCTGCTAAGCTTATGAAAATAAATATACTTTTTGGAGTCACAGCACTTATGCCTAAACATCATAGCTATACTAGAGGTAGAATAACCTAGAGGTCATTTACCTCAATTTCTGGCATTATAAATAATAAATGTGAGACTCAAAAAGGTGAAAGTTAAGTTTTAAGGTTATATAGCTAGTTATTGGTAAAATAAGTTGCAACCATATCTCTTGCCTTTTCTTTTTTGCCATGTGATGCATAATGCACACCTCTTTGAAAATACATATTTGACCCACAAGAATTTCCTTAGAAATCTAATCATATGGAGATTATAAGGCTAAGAGATATTGATAGTTCAATATCAACTCATTGATCTTGTGCAGACTCACAATGAATGTAGGTAATATACAATTACAGAATCATCAGATACCAATGTAAGGAGGTCCTTTCATCTTAATTATTTGTAGAAAATATGTTATTTTACTTTTAACATATGCAGATGACCTAATCCATTCTTTTTATGCCTCTTTTTAAAATTCCAGATGGAGATTCAGTTTTCCCACTTGCATCAGTCTGTGGAGAACTTGTTTTAACCAATGAAAAGTTAAAGTGGTTTTATTCCTGCCCCTTGGTGCCCCTGCCTAGACCTTTCAAACAACAGAATCACATAGGACTTGAAATAAAGTTATAGTCTACATAGGTGTTGTGCTACAATCAGCCTATATAATCAAACAGTTTAATTGTCATAGCTTCATATGTTTGCTAAAAACAAGAGAAAGTGGATGGCTGAGTTGTTTCAAGAAACATTTAACAGAATTCTAGCACACTGAAGAGATTTTAGATGGAAATACAAATCACAGCTTCTTCATTCTTCATTTTTAACATATGCCACCTTTTAATTCTTTGTTTGGAATATTTACCTTCTGCATTTCTGTTGAAAGTTGCTAGGATATGAAAATAAAGAACTCAGAGATTGGACTGTAAAAAAAGAATGTAGAATGGAAACATGAATTAATGTGAAAGACTTGCTTTATATTCATTCCTTAAATATCTGATGTGTCCCTACCCAAATCTCATCTTGAATTGTAATCCCATAATCCCCACCTGTGGTGGGAGGGGCTCAGTGGGAGGTAACTGAATCATGGGGGCGGTTCCTCCAATGCTGTTCTTGTGATAGTGAGTGCATTCTCACCAGATCTGATGGTTTTACAAGGGGCTTCCCCCTTCACTCAGCACTCATTTTCTCTCCTGCCACCCTGTGAAGAGGTGCTTTCTGCCATGATTTTAAGTTTCCTGAGGCCTCCCCAGCCATGTGGAGCTGTGAGTCAATTAAACCTCTTTTCTTTATAAATCACCTAGTCTCAGGTATGTCCTTACAGCAGTGTGAGAATGGACTAATACATATCTATTTTAAAATATTTATTGGAATAAATTCTATTTAACATTCAAAGTTGTGCTTCTATATCATAATTTGGTTTTAAAATTGCAATATGAGTTTTTCCTCTTTGAGTCTTAGTTTTCCTGTCTATAAAGTAGAGATTGTGATAATTTCTACTTTACTGGGGTTTTGAAGAAAATATTTTAAAAAATCCTATGTGCTTGAAACATCTTGTATGTTAAGAAAATACATTTTGTCTATGTTTATAATTATATTTTATTAAGACTGAAATTTGATGATACGATGTCTACTTTTATTTCCAGCTCTCAAATTTTGCATCACCAACATTTCATCACCAAACACATAGTTAAACTTCCATAAAGAGCCAGTCTATTTATCTCAGTCCAGTGAAAATTTCTTTCTTTCCTTCTCCTACTCCCTGTAGCATGCTAATTATGACACTGATCATTATCTATCTTTGCATCTTCCAGGGAGTGCCTAGCTGAGTGCCATTCACTCAATGAATAATCTTACTCCTTTTGAATCAAGAAAGCCTGGACACTTCTGTAGCTATCATTCTATGGCATATTGTGAAGAGCCAGTTCAATAACTGATCAAGTTACTCAAAACTCCACCCCTAGAAAAATATTAGGAGGTCAATTCAGTTGCCTCAGCAGCCACCAAAAACATCACTGAGCAGGCATGGATGGGTTAGTTCTTACCAACTTTTCCTCCCTATACTCATTAAAGTGTAACTTTGAATGGCTCTCAAATTTTCCTATGTATTGATCAAGTTTGAAAATGATTCTATGCTTGGATTTGTGAAGCCAGGCTTAGGTTTTATCTCTTTACTCATCATCACCCATATCCACTCAATAAAACGACAGTAGTTACTAGCTATCTGCCTCCTTGTGAGGATCTTTGAGATAATCTTTGCAAAGTATTTTAAGGTCATTTAGAGAAAGAGAGATTCTAAATAATACTGGTATTTTCTCTTCCTAAATCTCAGTGCTCATCTGAAAGGTTCATATTTTTATGTGGCATTCTAGGGGTAGTATCATACATGGCCAAAAAAGTTTTCAGTACCATCTTATTAACTTCTTATGCTCTTTTATTGAAGGAAGAAGAAACCATTTAAGTCCATTGAAATATTAGCTTTATTCTCATTGAAGTGAAAGTATCTAAGATGCTCTCTCTGAAAGTGTAATAAGGATACAGAACAGCACTCTTAGAAGATAAGATCATTCAAGACAAAAGTTCTCAGGGATCATTTTCAAAAATGGTGCGCCCCTCTCAGAGCACTGGTGCTCCTCCAAGTTATTATTGATACAGAGGACCTTCCTGTCAAGCTAATGATTTTTTTGTTTGAATTAGAATGAAAATTTTCTCATGTGCTTTGCTATCCTGAGTTAAGACAGATGAAGTAGGAAACACAGGCAAGGTTATGTCACCATTCTACTTATCTCCATTATGACACAGATATTTATAATTTAGATGATGTCATTGCCTCCTAGCTTTCTAACAACACCCCTCAATATGATTCTGTCCCTAACATTTTTCTTTGAGGAAGAGGTCTAATCTTTTAAAACAACTTCTGAGCATGTCTCTTCATAACTAAAACTATCACTGATATCGACTGCCTGTGGATATATTTCAAACATCTCAGTCTGATATCCCAAACCCTGTATGACTATAACTTGCTTTCCTAGCCATATCTCTCACTTTTTTCTAGGTGAACTGGTATTCTACACAAACTATTATACCCAATGTCTATTTACCCTATTGTTTAATTTTCCATTCTCCAGATTTTTGCTGTTTCCCGGCCTCTGCTTTTCCTGCTTCCCATGCTTGCAGGTCGTGTTTAAATCCCATTTTCTTTAACTGTCTTTGTGGAAAAGTGCCCCTTATATGTTTATAAATTCAATACTGCTCTTAGGTGTAACTACTGCTGCTGGTATTGCCATTGTTGTTAAACATGTCTTATGTCTCTCACTGTACTAAAAGCTCCTGAGGGCAGAGTTTGCAAATCGACTGTCCTTATCATCCTCACAAGACCGCATCCCTGGCCTGAGCTCAAATATTTATTTGTTTGATGATACCTAATGTCATTTATCATACCATTATGGTTGGTGTTGCAGGCCTTGCAACAGATATTTTAGACATTTATTTCATTTATTTAATATATTCTCATAATGATACTGAAAAATGACTATCATTACAATTAAATCTTTAAAAAAGGGAAAGAAACTAGGATCCCAGAAAAAGTGATGTGATGTGCTAAGGGCATCGAATCAAAATTTCTGGGACAGTTGTAAGCAGGTTTCTCTCACTTTAGAAACTTTTTCCACTACAGTTTGGGCAAGGATTCTAATATTTAAAAAAAATTAAACAAAATTAAAATTATTTATGCAAAGCCAGTTAGCATGGTTTATGAGACTAGAGCCCTGATAACTCCTCAGATAACCCGAGTATGAGAAATATCAAGAAATTGAAACATTTTGCAAATAATCCTTTGTCATATATTATTCGTGTGCTATATTTGTTGTCAAATTTGTGTTATTCTCCAGACAGTGAAAGAGATGGATTTCTTGCTCATACTGCTTATAGTTGACATATGTAGTGTCATCTGTAGAATAACTTGTAAGGGAGAAAAAGATTGTGGCATTTGTTCTGTCATAACTTGACCTACATGAGCCCCTCCAAAATTTCTCAGTTTGCTTCATATGTTCCACTGATATCCATATTCAGATACAATTTCTGAGCCAATGTCAATCAAAGGTGGCCCTTTGGGTTTTAGAGTTAAGTCACCTGTCTTTGATCTGGTAGCCAGGCTGTGATGGCTAGCTTTAGATATTTTCCCCATATTTCTCTTGCTGTCAGGTTACCCCCTTGGTATACCTGTAATTGATTTCCCCAGATAGAGAGTTTAGATGTGGACAGGGGAAGTACAAACTATGGCTTAGTGAAAGATAAACCAAGGGTGTAATTGTCAAGTTGTACTTGAACAGAAATATTACCCAATAGGATTACCAAATGAACAGGATGGCAAAGAGTTCTGGGGTGTGCAAGTCAGAGTAGGTGCCAAAGGATCTAGATCAAAGGGGTTGGTAGATGAGCAGGGTCGGGTTAGAGAAATCTAGGACTGTTAAAGCAAGCATGACCCAGGCCATGTTCTGAGTTTGGTAAAATGAATTACAGAAGGTGAGACCACATGTGAGATTTTAACCACCCCAAAGAGGGAGTATGTGCCTCAGGCAAAGAAAATGGGAAAAAAAAAAACATGGTATATGGCATATTTGAGGAGCAGAGATAAGTGCAGTGTCACTAGGGCAGAGCGAGGGATAAGTGAATGGTGTGAGACAAGATTGGAGAGGTTAACAGTGGCCAATAACGAGTGATAAAAATAATTTCAAATGAGAGCAGCTAGCACTTATAAAGTGGTTAATGTGCACCAAGTACTGCTTTAAGTTATCCTGCAGTATTATTGTGAAGTATTATATAAACAACCCAATAATAAAAAGCTATAAGGAGAGCATTATTACTATTATCCTGGTTTCCAGATGAAAAAGACCTAAGTATTTCCCCAATTCACATAGTTACAATGTGTTAGAATCAAAATTTGAATCAGAGTTCTTTAGCTATGCCCATACCCTTAGGCAAGAATGCCTTTATATAGTTCCTGTAGAATATATTAAAGATTTAATCTGAATTCTAAAAGCAATGGTAAATCCACTAAGAGATTTCAACTGCAAAGTAGAACAATCAAGCTTTATGATTAAAGATAATTTGGGCTGATGAATGGAGAATGGATCAGGAAGTGACATTAAGCAGTAGGCTATCGGAGTGGGTAGAGTACTCTGCTCTCAAACACATTCTAAATTCACTTATCAATAGGCGCATTGGGATTGGTTGATTATCCACCTCAACTTTTTTATCCCAGAAAATGCTGAGGTCTAGTGCTGTTTCCCCTGAGCCACAATTTTATACTCCTTCTCTTCTCATATCACTGTGGGTAGTTTGGAGAATTGACAAATAATCCAATGTTCCAATATTTTGTATTGTAAATTGAGTAGTTGTCAGTAAGTATTAGGTCAGTTTTATCAGGCATTTGTTCCTAAAATCAGCACCCACTTGTATATTTCAAACCTATTTTGACCTGAATTTTAACTGTCCAATATAGCCATGAACTTAGGTGTTAAGTGAATTTACACTTCTGAGTATAAATTCAAAAAGTAATAATAGTAACATTTTAACATTTACCAAACACTTTCTACATGTTCTAGGCATATAGCTTTAACAAATAACTGGACCATTTCATTTATTTTTTTCAGTAATTTAATCCACAAATCTATGTCAAGAATACTCTATGTGTCAATCCTCATTCCCTAGGTACTGATTATATAGTGGCAAACAAAACAGACATTGCCCTTGTTCTCCTGAAGTTTAAAAGCTGATGGGAACATACATTGATGGTGAGAGTATGAAATGATGCAGTGGAAAACAGTTTGGTGGTTTCTCAAAAAGTAAAACACAGAGTTATCATATGACCCATGAATTCCACTCCTATGTGTCTACCCAAGAGAATTGACAAGACTTTTTCACACAAACACTTGCACTCAAATGTTCTTAGCAGCATTATTAATAATAAAGTGGAAACAACTCAAATGTCCATCAACTAATAAATGGATAAACAAGATATATATACACAGTGGAATATAGTTCAATCATAAAAAGGGATAAAGTACTAAACTTGCTACAAGATTTATGAATCTTGAAAACTTTTGATTAAAAAACCCAAGATAAAAAAGGTTGCAGAATATTCTATTTGCATGAAATGTCCAGAATAGTCAAATCTACAGAGAGTGAAAGTAGATTAATTGTTGCCAGAGTTTATGGGGAATACAGATATTGTGCTTTTTCTATATTGTTTAGTTTAATTTTCTAAAGTTTTATTGAGGATTATTGCATGTATGTTCATCAGGAATATTGGTGTGTAATTTTATTTGGTAAAAAGCATAAAACCTAACTAACTTAAATAGATACATTTCTAAAAATATAATTTACAAAGAAGAAATGGAAAGCCTGAATAGTCCTATGAATATTAAGTTGAATCAATGGTATAAAATCTTCCTAAAAAAATTACAGGCCCATTTGTTTTAGAGACAGAAAGGCACTAAACATTTAGAAAAATAATTAAAGGAGGCCTCAATAAAATTGAGACATATAATGATTCTGGATTAGAAGACTCAATAGTTTAAAGATGTCAATTCTCCACAAATTAGTTCATAGATTTAATAGAATTTAAATAAAACACTAAAATAGGATTTGAAAGATTGGAAAATAATTTATTACATCTATATATGTGAAACTGATTCCAAAATTAATGCAATTCTAATAAAAACGTAACTATAGGTTTTTGGGAAGCTTGAAAGGCTTTTCACTAAATTTTTGTGCTATATTGATGTTGCAATTTGGAAAAAAACAAAAGCTGGAAAACCAAATTATGTCGTGAGGGAAAAGTCAGGTGGGAATACTTCCCCTAAAAGGTATAAAAATGTTTTTAAATCTCTGATAGGCATAACAATATGTTATGCTGGAAAAATAAAACAATGGAGCCAAATAGCAAATCTAGAATCAAATCCACTATATTAGTCAGAACTAATAGGTTTTATATATATATATATATATATATATATATATATACACATATAAAGGAGAGTTTATTAGGTATTAACTTACACAATCACAAGGTCCCATAATAGGCTGTCTGCAAGCTTGAGGAGCAAGGAGGGCCAGTCCAAGTCTCAAAACTGGGGAACTTGGAGTCCGATGTTTAAAGGCAGGAAGCATCCAGCAAGGGAGAAAGATGTAGGCTGGGAGGTCCACAAACAGGTACACACAAAGATTGGAAGTACACACAAGGTACACACAGGTACACACAAGATTGATAGAATTGACAATAAAACTTAGTACTTCTGTTAATCAAAACATATCAAAATTAAAGTGAAAATAACCCATAAACTATGAGAATACATATAATATACAAAAAAACTCATACTGAAAATGTATAAAGAACTCCTACAAATCAATAATAGACAACCCAGTAGAAAAATAAACAAAATCATGAAGCCTGTCTTTTAGAGGAGTACATTGAATGGTTAGTAAATATGTAATCAATCTCATAGTTATCAGAAAAATACAAACTGTAAGAAAAATGTATGATCATTTTATATTTACTAGATTTTCAAAAATTAAAGTATCTAATAATTGTTAGTGAGGATATGAAAAATGTGTGTATTCTTGGACAGAACAGGTAAATCTATATATTTGGATAACCAATTTGAAAACAATTAGGCCTTAGCTTGTTAAACTAAGTGTGAATATATCTTGCAACACAGTAATTCCACATGTTAGTATATAGAATTTTCAAATGTTTATCAATCTGACCCATATTAAGTAACACATTTTACATTGTTATCCAATACTCATAAATATGTATAGCAATATAGAAATAACTGGAATATTTTTTCGTGAAACAACATTTTTATTCTATCTTATTCTAATTAATACTGTCCCAATTTTTTCCTTAATCTACATTAAAAAAACTATTTTGATTTGAGTGATCCTCTCTCTTTGGTCTCCCAAAGTGTTGCTTTCTTTAGGATGTGATTCACAGTATGAAAAGCCTCAGCCTACAGAAACTCTTTTAATATGCATCAGTCAGAATAAAAAAAAATCCAAGGACATCCATTGAAGTAAATATTATAGAAACAATTTTTTTAACTTGTATTTTAAGTTCAGGGGAACATGTGCAGGCTTCTTACATAAATAAACTCATGTCGTGGGGGTTTGTGTCACAGATTATTTCATGACCCATGTATTAAGTACCAATTAGTTATTTTTCCTGCTCCTCTTCCTCTTTGCCACCTCCCCTTTCAATAGTCCCCAATCTGTGTTGTTCCCCTCTGTGTGCCCACGTGTTCTCATCATTTAGATCCCCCTTATAAGTGGAAACAACATGTGGTATTTAGTTTTTTGTTCTTGCACTAGTTTGCTAAGGACAATGGCCTCCAGTTACATCCATGTACCTGCAAAGAACATTATTTCGTTCTTTTTTTTTGCTACATAGTATTTCATAGTGTATACGTACCACATGTTCTTGTCAATCATTGATGGGCACGCCATGTCTTTGCTATTGTGAATAGTGCTGCAGTGAACATACACTTCTATGTGTCTTTATAACAGAACAACTTATCTTCCTTTGGGTATATACTCATTATAGGGATTGCTGGGTTGAATGGTATTTCTATCTTTAGGTATTTGAGAAATCACCACACTGTCTCCCACAATGAAAAACAAAAATATATAAACAACTTTTCTGTTTATTAACAAAAGAATAGATAAATAAATTTCTATATATGGTGAAAGAACTCATCAGTAAAAATAAATGAACTATTCATATATACAATAACCTATATGAATCTTAAAAATATATTTGTGAAATAAGTGATTTCAGATTAAGACATACAGTGTTATTATTTTACTAAGTGCAAAACAGCAAAAAATACTGTATAGTTTATGGATAATATACTGAAGATAACAATCTCTTAAAATGAATACTGTTTGCCCCTGGTGGAGATGGGGCTGTGGGATGGCAGATGAATTAAATCTGGAAGGAGTACACAAGGAATTTCAATGGTATTTTTAATCTTCTAGCTGTTAAATTAGGTAATGGGTTGACCAATGTTCATTCTATGCTATATATTTTATATATAGACACACACACTCAGTCTTTTGTATGTATCAATGAAATATATTATACATTTTAAACAAAACAAAATATTTTAAGTTGTCCATGAACTAGTAGAATGCAGATAAATGCTACAGAAAGTGTAAAGTAGTATTATTTTCTTCTTTTTTAAATTACTGACATTTCTTGATAGAGTGGTCCATCTATAAAAAATGATACAGGCTGCTGCTCTCAGGACAATGAAGAAGTATACAATTTTTGATGTGCTTTGAATTTTTTCTGTTTCATAACACTTTTAATAAAATTCCACTACAGGCAGAAAATCTTAGATTATTTCTCAAGTGCTTTGAAATTCTCTACATTTTACAATTAAAACAATATTTATTGGTTTTTAGTTATTGTTTGGAGAAAACTATTAGGCATCTATCAGATATTCTGTTAAGACTGACCTTTTCTTTATTTTTAGCTATAACTGTGTTGAGGACTTCTGAGTTATTAATTGTTAGTAAATATTTTGCATTTTGTCAGGTTCATCCTGTTTTCAAAAGCCTTTACTTCAAGAAATCAATTGTTCTCTGTTTTGAACTGTAACATTGGTATGATTAGGTAGGTTTTGTGAACATCTGTGAAGTATTTTATCTTAATAACCAACTGTGATATTTTGAGAGCTAATATTGTTAAGTGTGACATTTGAGGCTAATTCTCCTCAATTTCAATAAGTGATTTTTTTTGGTATGAATTAGCAATGTAGTTCCACCTAAACTGCACTAAGTGAAGATGAGATTTAGCAGTCTTCTAACTAATTCAATCTATGTAGACAATCCATAAAATCAAATAAAGCCTTCTTTCCTTGTAGAAATTCACTTCTGTGTAACCTTGCATGTTCTCAAAACAGCTGTTACTTGGAATTAATATAGATAATGTAAGAAGCAGGATACATATGGGTTATTTATAATTTGAAACAACAAATTTATCATCTTAAATAGGTATTAACTTCACATTTTCCAAAGTGCTTTCTTTTTTATCTCATATGTTGCCTGAAGAAAGGGTACCAATGTAAAATGGCTATCACTATTAAAAATGTAGGTTAGTTTTTAATACTACCCTTAAAGACAATTTAGCATGTGACATGATTGAAGAAGCTTTATCCCTATGAGTAGTTTGTAACTTCAGAATATAATGTGCTAGAATAATGTAAAATTAATCCACATGAAATGGTATTCTGCTTTTGTTTTGCAGGTTTTATTTATTTATTTCTTTTGACACAGGGTCTCATTCTGTCCCCTGGCTGGAGTGTAGTGGTGCAATCATAGCTCACCGTAACCTTGAACTCCTAGGCTCAAGCAATCCTCCAGCCTCAGACTCCCAAGTAGCTAAAACTACAAGTGTGCCACCGTGCTCAGTTGATTTATTTACTTATTTATTTTTTGCAAAGATGGTGTCTTGCTATGTTGCCCAGGCTGGCCTCAAACTCCTGGCCTCAAGTGATCCTTTCACCTAGGTATCCCAAGGTTCTGGGATTACAAGTGTGAGCCACTGTTCCCAGCCTGTTTTGTAGTTTTAATGGGAAATTACAGCATGAGTTTTGTTTTTGTCTTGCCAGGAATATAATTAGCTACCTTAAAAAATATATTTTTTTCCTCAGCATCACATTTTAAATACTAGGGATGATGAAAGCTGGTCCCATTTTTTGTACATTGAGGTATGTTTCTATTTGTTGAGGCATTGCTAAACAGAGCTAATATAGTTTGTCATGAGCTGGCTATAGGATATGCCTAAACAGGAAATATTTGTTCATTTTTCCATCCTTTCTCTTGAAACTAGTCTTCGATTTTATTTTTTGGTAAGAAAATTATGTTTGTTTAATAGTTATTCGAATTGTGAGTTAGGCTCGTATTTAGGATGTATAATGCTGGGAAGAGAATCACTCCCAACCTAATAATAAGAAAATGCCAGATAACCTATAAAATTATAATTTTATTGAACCTGTCATTATGATGTTAGCTGGTTATTTTGCTCGTCAGTTGATGCAGTTTCTTCCTAGCCTCGATGGCCTTTACGATTTGGCATGTTTTTGCAGTGGCTGGTACCGGTTGTTCCTTTCCATGTTTAGTGCTTCCTTCAGGAGATCTTTTAGGGCAGGCCTGGTGGTGACAAAATCTCTCAGCGTTTGCTTGTCTGTAAAGGATTTTATTTCTCCTTCACCTATGACGCTTAGTTTGGCTGGATATGAAATTCTGGGTTGAAAATTCTTTTCTTTAAGAATGTTGAATATTGGCCCCCACTCTCTTCTGGCTTGTAGAGTTTCTGTCGAGAGATCAGCTGTTAGTCTGATGGGCTTCCCTTTGTGGGTAACCCGACCTTTCTCTCTGGCTGCCCTTAACATTTTTTCCTTGATTTCAACTTTGGTGAATTTCACGATTATGTGTCTTGGAGTTGCTCTTCTCGAGGAGTATCTTTGTGGCATTCTCTGTATTTCCTGAATGTGAATGTTGGCCTCCCTTGCTAGATTGGGGAAGTTCTCCTGGATAATATCCTGCAGAGTGTTTTCCAACTTGGTTCCATTCTCCCTGTTACTTTCAGGTACACCAATCAGACGTAGATTTCGTCTTTTCACATAGTCCCATATTTCTTGGAGGCTTCGTTCATTTCTTTTTATTCTTTTTTCTCTAAACTTCTCTTCTTACTTCATTTTATTCATTTCGTCTTCCATCACTGATACCCTTTCTTCCAGTTGATCGAATCGGCTACTGAGGCTTGTGCATTCGTCATGTAGTTCTTGTGCCTTGGTTTTCAGCTCCATCAGGTCCTTTAAGGACTTCTCTGCATTGATTATTCTAGTTAGCCATTCGTCTAATTTTTTTTCAAGGTTTTTAACTTCTTTGCCATGGGTTCGAACTTCCTCCTTTAGCTCGGAGTAGTTTGATCATCTGAAGCCTTCTTCTCTCAACTCGTCAAAGTCATTCTCCATCCAGCTTTGTTCCATTGCTGGTGAGGAGCTGCGTTCCTTTGGAGGCAGAGAGGTGCTCTGATTTTTAGTTTCCAGTTTTTCTGCTCTGTTTTTTCCCCATCTTTGTGGTTTTATCTACCTTTGGTCTTTGATGATGGTGATGTACAGATGGGGTTTTGGTGTGGATGTCCTTTCTGTTTGTTAGTTTTCCTTCTAACAGTCAGGACCCTCAGCTGCAGGTCTGTTGGAGTTTGCTGGAGGTCCACTCCAGACCCTGTTTGCCTGGGTTTCAGCAGCAGAAGCTGCTGAACAGTGGATATCGGTGAACAGCAAATGTTGCTGCCTGATCGTTCCTCTGGAAGTTTTGTCTCAGAGGAGTACCCGGCTGTGTGAGGTGTCAGTCTGCCCCTACTTGGGGGTACCTCTCAGTTAGGCTACTCGGGGGTCAGGGACCCACTTGAGGAGGCAGTCTGTCCTCAGATCTCCAGCTGCGTGCTGGGAGAACCAGTACTCTCTTCAAAGCTGTCAGACAGGGGCTTTTAAGTCTGCAGAGGTTTCTGCTGCCTTTTGTTTGGCTATGCCCTGCCCCCAGAGGTGGAGTCTATAGAGGCAGGCAGGCCTCCTTGAGCTGCAGTGGGCTCCACCCAGGTTGAGCTTCCCAGCCACTTTGTTTGCCTACTCAAGCCTTGGCAATGGCGGGCGCCCCTCCCCCTCGCTGCCACCTTGCAGTTTGATCTCAGACTGCTGTGCTAGCAATGAGGGAGGCTCCGTGGACGTAGGACCCTCCGAGCCAGGCGCGGGATAGAATCTCCTGGTGTGCCATTTGCTAAGACCATTGGAAAAGCGCAGTATTTGGGTGGGAGTGACCTGATTTTCCAGGTTCCGTCTGTCACCCCTTTCTTTGACTAGGAAAGGGAATTCCCTGACCCCTTGTGCTTCTCGGGTGAGGTGATGCCTTGCCCTGCTTTGGCTCACGCTTGGTGCACTGCACCCACTGTCCTGCACCCACTGTTTGACACTCCCCAGTGAGTTGAACCCGGTACCTCAGTTGGAAATGCAGAAATCATCTGTCTTCTGTGTCGCTCATGCTGGGAGCTGTAGACTGGAGCTGTTCCTATTTGGCCATCTTGGCTCCTCCGATTCTATTTTTATGAAATGCCCAGAATGAAGAAAACCATATACACAAAAAGGAGGTTATTGGTTACCAGAGGCTGGGAATAGAATAGAATGGGGAGTGACTGCTAATTCATATGGAATTTCTTTTGGGAATTATGAACATATTCTGAAATGAAATAATAGAGATTATTGTATAACTTTGAATATACTAAGACACACTGAGTTGTTAACTTTTTGGATATACTAAGGCACACTAATTTTAGTGAATTATCTGAAAAAGAAATAAAGTAAGCAATCTTTATTTATAATGGCTACAAAAATATACATAAAATACCTAAGAATACATTTAACAAAGGGGTTGAAAAATCTCTACAGTGAAAACTATAAAATATTGATGAAAAACTAAAGACACAAATAGATTTTAAAAATATGTCATGTTCATGGAATGAAAGAATTAATATTGTGAAAATGTCTGCACTAGTCAAAGCAATCTATAATTCCATATAATTGCTATCAAAATGTCAATGACATTCTTCATAGAAATTTTAAAAAAACATAAAACTTGTATGGAATCACAAAATATCCTGAATAGTCAAAACATTCTTGAACAAAATGAACAAAGCTGGAGGTATCACACTGCTGGACTTCACAACATACTATTATATAAAATGATAGTGAGCAAAACAGCATGGTATTGGCATAAAAATGACATGTAAACCGATGTAACAGAATAGAAAGCTCAGAAATAAACCCACAAATCTACAGCCAACAAATTTTTGACAAAGGTGCCAGGTACACAAAATGAGGAAAGATAAAAGATAGACTCTTTAATAAAATTGTGCTTAGAAAACATTATATCCACAATTCTCAATATCCTCAGAAGAATGATACTAGATCTTTATCTGCCACCATATTTAAAAATTTACTCAAAATGGATTAAAGAATTGCATGTAAGTCCTTAAACTACACAACAACTAGAAGAAAATATAGGAGAAAAGCTCCATGATATTGGTCTAGTAAGGAATTTTTGGATAAAACCCTGAAAGCAAATATGGACAATTGGATTATATCAAACTAAAAAACTTCTGCAGAGCAAAGAAAACAATCAACCAAGCAAAGAGACCACTTGTTGAATGGGAGAATATATTTGCAAACTACACATCCAGTAAGAGTTTAATATCTAAAATATATAATGAACTCAAGCAACTCAGCAACTACAAACTCCAAATAACCCAATTAAAGAATGGGCAACAAACTTGAATAGGCATCTTTCAAAAGAAGACATACAAGTGACCAAGAGATATATAAAAATACCAAACTTCACACTAATCATTAGGGAAATGCAAATCAAAACTATAATGAAATATCATCTCACTACAGTCAGAGTGGCTACTATACAAAAATCAAAAGATAACAAATGTTGATGAGGACATGGAGAAAAAAGAACCCTTGTACACTGCTGGTGGGAAAGTAACCTAGAACAGCTATTATGGAAAACAGTATAAAGGTTCCTCAAAAAAGTAAAAATATAATTACCTCATGATCCAGGACTACCACTACTGAGTATATATTTAAAAAATGAAGTCAGCATAGCGAAGACATACCTGCACTCCTATATTTATTGTGGCACTATTCACAATAGCCAAGATGACCATCAATGAATGAATGGGTGAAGACAATGTGGTATATATACACAATGGGATACTGCTCAGCCTTAGAAAAACTATCATTAGTGGCAACATGGATGAACCTGGAAGACATTATGTTAAGTGAAATAAACCAGTCACAGAAAGACAAATACTGCATAATTGATCTCACTCATATGTGGAATCTAAAAAGTTGTTCTCATAAAAGTAGAGAAGAGAACAGTGGTTCTCAGAGGATGGGGAGGGTAGGGAGAAGTGAGGGATGATGAGAGATTGGGCAATGGGTACAAAACTACATTAGATATGTGGAATAAGTTCTGGTGTTCTATTGCATAATAGGATGACCAGAGTTAAGAGTAATGTCATTGTATAGTTCAAAATAGCTGGGAGAGATTTTTAAATGGTATCACAAAGAAACGATAAATGTTTAAGGTGATAAATACTCTAATTATCATGATTTGATCATTACACAACTTACATGTGTATCAAAACATCACATTGTACCCCATAAATATATACAATTATCATGTCAATCCTAATTAAAAGTTTTAAAAATCTTTTAAAAGTAGAGATATGAAAATTTAAAAACCCAAATCAGACTTCCAGATATTAGAAATAGTATATGTGTGAAGTAAATCGTATACTAAATGAGATTAGTGAGACATTAGACACCCCAGAAAAAAAATTAGGAACTTGAAGATGTATCAGTAGGAACAGTCTAAACTTAAACACCAAAGGAAAACATATTTTTTAAAGAAAGAGCATTAGTAATCTGTAGGGCAATTTTATGTAACCTAACAGATAGGTAATTGGATTTTATAAAGGAAGGATATGCAGATAAAATATTTGAGTTAATAATGGATGATAATTTTTCAAATTTGATGACAACTCTAACCCCAGAATTTTATGAAGCTCAAGAAGTTCCAACCACAAGAAACATGAAGAAAACTATACTAAGGTGAATAGAGTGATGAGAAGATTTCAGATGCAGCCAAAGTAAAAAACCACAGTGTTTGTAGAACAGGAAAAGAAAGAATAACAGGAGGTATCTTATGAGAAACAATGTAATAAGAATGACCAGTATTTTTAAATTACTGAAAGAAAAATAAAACAATCTAGAATTTTATTTCAGTTAAAAATCTTTCATTAAAAAAGGTAAAACAAAGACTTTTTTAGACATACAAAAGCTGAAAGAAATAATCACCATCAGAACTACACTAAAAGAAAAGCTGAAAATGTTGCTCAGGCACAAGGACAATGCAAAGAGAAGAAAAACCAAACCTAATGTTAGAAGAAACTATTTACATATCCCATGTCTGAAAAAGCCCTCATATCTGGAATACGTAAAGAACTTTCAAAAATCAGTTCTGGCCAGGGCAATTAGGCAGGAGAAGGAAATAAAGGGTATTCAATTAGGAAAAGAGGAAGTCAAATTGTCCCTGTTTGCAGAGAACTACAAACCACTGCTCAATGAAATAAAAGAGGATACAAACAAATGGGAGAACATTCCATGCTCATGGGTAGGAAGAATCAATATCATGAAAATGGCCACACTGCCCAAGGTAATTTATAGATTCAACACCATCCCCATCAAGCTACCAATGACTTTCTTCACAGAATTGGAAAGAACTACTTTAAAGTTCATATGGAACCAAAAAAGAGCCCGCATCACCAAGTCAATCCTAAGCCAAAAGAACAAAGCTGGAGGCATCATGCTACCTGACTTTAAACTATACTACAAGGCTACAGTAACCAAAACAGCATGGTACTGGTACCAAAACAGAGATATAGATCAATGGAACAGAACAGAGCCCTCAGAAATAATGCCACATATCTACAACCATCTGATCTTTGACAAACCTGACAGAAACAAGCAATGGGAAAGGATTCACTATTTAGTAAATGGTGCTGGGAAAACTGGCTAGTCATATGTAGAAAGCTGAAACTGGAACCCTTCCTTACACCTTATACAAAAATCAATTCAAGGTGGATTAAAGACTTAAATGTTAGACCTAAAACCATAAAAACTCTAGAAGAAAACCTAGGCAATACCATTCAGGACATAGGCATGGGCAAGGACTTCATGTCTAAAACACCAAAAGCAATGGCAACAAAAGCCAAAATTGACAAATGGGATCTAATTAAACTAAAGAGCTTCTGCAGAGCAAAAGAAACTAGCATCAGAGTGAACAGGCCACCTACAAAATGGGAGAAAATTTTTGCAACTGACTCATCTGACAAAGAGCTAATATCCAGAATCTACAATGAACTCCAACAAATTTACAAGAAAAAAACAAACAACCCCATCAAAAAGTGGGCAAAGGATATGAACAGACACTTCTCAAAAGAAGACATTTATGCAGCCAAAAAACACATGAAAAAATGCTCATCATCACTGGCCATCAGAAAAATGCAAATCAAAACCACAATGAGATATCATCTCACACCAGTTAGAATGGCGATCATTAAAAAGTCAGGAAACAACAGGTGCTGGAGAGGATGTGGAGAAACAGGAACACTTTTACACTGTTGGTGGGACTGTAAATGAGTTCAACCATTGTGGAAGTCAGTGTGGCGATTCCTCAGGGATCTAGACCTAGAAATACCATTTGACCCAGCCATCCCATTACTGGGTATATACCCAAAGGATTATAAATCATGCTGCTATAAAGACACATGCACACGTATGTTTATTGCGGCACTATTCACAATAGCAAAGACTTGGAACCAACCCAGATGTCCAACAACGACAGACTGGATTAAGAAAATGTGGCACATATACACTATGGAATACTATGCAGGCATAAAAAATGAAGAGTTCATGTCCTTTGTAGGGACATGGATGAAACTGGAAACCATCATTCTCAGCAAACTATTACAAGGACAAAAACCAAACACGGCATGTTCTCACTCACAGGTGGGAATTGAAAAATGAGAATACGTGGACACAGGAAGGGGAACATCACACTCCAGGGACTGTTGTGGGGTGGGGGTGGGGGGGAGGGATAGCATTAGGAGATATACCTAATGCTAAATGATGAGTTAATGGGTGCAGCACACCAGCATGGCACATGTATACATATGTAACAAACCTGCACATTGCGCACATGTACCCTAAATCTTAAAGTATAATAAAAAAAATTTAAAAATATCAAAAAGATTTGAACAGAGACTTTACAAAAAGGTATAGTGATGGCAAAAAAAAAAAAATGCACATGAAATAGTGCTCAACGTCTTTAGTCCTTAGGTAAATGTAATAGTCCTTACTGTAAATTAAAATCAAAATGAGATGGACCTATTAGAATGGCTTTAAAAACTGACAGTATGAATTGTTGAGGAGATGCAAAGCAACTGGGACTCTCATACTTTGCCATTGAAAATAAAAATGATTCAGCTACTTGAAAAATCAATTTGTCATTTTCTTTTACAGTTGAACATACACTTAACATTCAACCCAACAATCCCATTCCTAGGTATTTATCCAAGCAAACTGAAAACTTATGTTCACACACAGATCTTTACATTAATGTATGGCTTTATTTATAATGGCCCTAAACTGGAAGCAAGACATATGTCCTTCAAAAGGTAAATGAATAAATGTGGTACATACATATAATTGAGTAATACTCAGGAATAAAAAGGAATACATTTCTCCTGTATTCAAAAACATCAATGAGTCTCAAATGCATGTTTACCAAATGAAAAGAGGCCACACCTAAAAGACTTCATATGTATATTCCATTTTTATGACCTTCCATAAACAGCAAAACTAAAGGAACAGAAAGAAAATCAGAGGATACTCAGAATTAGGGGTGAAGGAAGGTGTTGACTATAATGGTGCATTAAGGGGTTCTAGGGGTTGATGATTATATTCTCTGTACTGTTTTTGCTGGTGATGTTCATTATATGATTGTATGCATTTGACAAAACTCATGAGTTGTACACCATAAAGAGTAAGTTTTACTTCATATAAATTATACCTGAATAAAATTGCAATAACAGAGAATGGGAAAATTTAGGAGGGCAAATGGGAAGCTGAATTGGAGAGAACATCTAAAGTACTTATACATTCAGGCAAACTCATTTATTAGGCGACTGTTGTTTGGATGGATGGTAAAATGTGGTGAGCTAATATAGATATAAAGTAAAGCATATTAAGACATTCCGAAATGAATGCATTTTCATCGTCAAGGAGTTCATGGTCTACTGAGGGAATCTATCCTTTTCATTGACGCCATAAAATAATGTAGTAAGTGCTATGAAATGGCTAATATAAAGTGTTCTTGGATCCCACAATGGAATAAATAGCCAGACATAGGTGTGGGGCAAAAGCCTGCCTGGAAGAGACATCGATGAGGAGATAAAAAAGAGCGCCTAGAAGGAAAGGGGATTTTCTTTTCTTTTCTTTCTTTCTTTTTCTTTTTTTTTTTTTTTTGAAATGGAGTCTCACTCTGTTGCCCAGGCTAGAGTGTAATGTCATGATCTCGGCTCACTGCTACCTCCACCTCCCGGGTTCAAGCAATTCTCCTGCCTTCCTGCCTCAGCCTTTGGAGTAGCTGGGATTACAGGTGTGCGCCACCACACCTGGCCAAATTTGTATTTTTAAAATAGAGACTGGGGTTTCACCATGTTGGCCAGGCTGGTCTCAAACTCCTGACTTCAAGTGATCCACTTGCTTCGGCTTCCCAAAGTGCTGGGATTACAGGCATGAGCCAACATGCCCAGCAGGAAAGGGGCTGTTTCGTAAAACAAGTTAAGTTCTCATTAACCTAAATATTTTGAAGAAGATAACATACGTACTGGAACACACGCTTATACTACCAAAGTCAAAAGATTATGTAGATTATTTTTCAGAGGGGCCCTCTATCATCAATTACTTGTATGTATTTATCGAAATATTCTTTGCATTCATAAGCATGTGTAAATGGATTTTTAAAAATCAGGTTAGCATGTTGTATACACTGTTAAATTCTGAATGCTTTTAACTAAAATGCATCTTGAAAGTTGTCTATCAGTTTATGGCCAGCTATAATAAAATTTCATTATATTTTCTATTTGCATTTTTTGTTTTCTTGCTGGTCATTTTAAGACTGGTGATTATTATTTTGCTTTTCTTTATACCTTTGTGAAATACATTAAAATTTCTATTTGTTGATCATATTAATGAGCCACTTATATGAATAATAACATATGCGTTCACTTTTTTCTCACTTTCATTCCCTCCCTTCCAAATCCAACTTTAATGGTTTATATTCTTAGATCCTGTAGTTTGTCTTTTATCCTTTCTCCTACTATTCAATGTTTCAGCTGCTGAGGATACAGCAGTGAACAAAGCCAGAAAAAATAAATCTCATGGAGTTTATATTCTAGTGAGAAGATACAGGCAATACATACATTTAATACATATTACACCATAAGATCTGTGGAAATAGTAAAGTGAGGTTGAGCAATAGAATGTGCTGTCAGGAAGATGGTGAATTGCAGGAAGGACTCACTAATCAGTTGCCATTTGAGTAAAGATATGAGAAGGTAAAGGACTGAGCTTTCTGATGTGCATTTCTTAGTGAAGACTATTCCTATTATATTTCTCTTTGACTTTTAAATTTTATTTACACATTAATTTCTCAATTTTTAATTCCCTAAATACACAAATGTGAGACCTATGGATATAATGGCTGACTGTATTACATCATTTTATATCAAGGGCTTGATGAGCATCTGTAGGATTTGGTATCCATGAGGGTCCTGAAACCAATTTCCTGGGGTTGCAGAGGGCCAAATATATACTGTCCTATTATTTCCAAGAACCTTTTCTTATTCTTTGAATATTCTATTTACATAAAATTCTGTTTTTATCTCATGTGCATAATATCCTCTCCTTTCTGAGAGTATTATGCATATTTTTATTAAAGATTTTTTTTTGGTCTTTCCTGGATGGTATATATTTTATGCTGATTTCCCTATTTCTGGTTTGGTCTTTGTCTTTAATTTTGCAATGTCTTCTCAAAGGTTATCTGTTTGTATTTTAGACTGAAGCGTAAAAACTTAACGGGAGTTACGTCAACTGGTGAATTGTTTGTGTAGACTCATCAGATGAGAATCAGGGCAGTCCCAAATATCAGTATTTACAAATATTTTCTCTGGGACCATTTTGTTTCTTCAGTGAATAATCTCTTCTGTTCTCCAGCCTGGGGAGCTATATACCTGGATGGCAACCCTTCTGGTTGAGAGTTACATGAGGGAGCAAGGAGCCTATGTATTCAGTGGCAGACTTTTGCTTACTCCCTCTGTTTTTAATAGAACACATCTCCCTCACTCTCCCGCTTCCTGCTGTCCCAGTCTAGCACCTCTAGGCCAACTTCTCCATGGAATACATGTGTAGTCCCCTGGCCCAGAGAAGTGGAGGAAAGGGTCTGGCTGGTTTAAGATCTCCTTGCATAGGCTTTATTTACTGCTCTCGTTTTAAGCTCAAAAGCTTATCCTCAGGAGATTCTGCAGCAAGATGCAGCTTGCTTCTGGCTGGATGCCTCCTCAGCAAGCATTTTCGATTTTCTCAGCTCTGCTAAAGTTTCCATCCACCTTTTCCCTGTCTTTCTTCTGTTTCTTCACCTGCAAAACGTGAAAAATAACAGCCATCTGGAATTCTTTCCAGCATGGTTATGGACATGAAATAAAATCATGTACTTGAAATCTTCTAACCTGTGCAGCCTCCTTTGTTGCCTTCTCCTCTGTGGTCCAGTTGCCTTCTTTTAATTTACTTAACACTTCATATTACTTTTTGCCTTAGGGATTGTTTCACATGTTCTTTCTTCTGCCTGAAATGCTATTTCCTATTTTTCTTAATTATTTTTATATAATATCAGATTCAAACCAAATAATATATATGTAAATTCTAGTAACAGTTGTATCATGAACAGTAAGTCAAACACACAACCCAGAAAGCAAAACAGTACCATCTGCTTCATCTGCTTTGTGTCTGTTCCCCAAGTCAACACTTTGTCCTCTTCAGAATTGATCATCCCACATTCTATAAACAAAACTTATTTCCTGTATAGAATTATTCTATCACATATTTGTGTTTGAGTAAACATATATCATTTAGTTTGTTTGGTTAGTGCTTTATAAATAGTGTCAGGGTTTATACAGTCTTCTGGACCATGTTGTTCTTTCCCAATATTAAGCTTTTATGCTCTATTGATGCTATTGAATAATTCATTTCTTCTCATTGCTGTAAAATATGTTATCCTGATGAAATTTCAAAATTGTTTCTCCTTTAACCTACTCATGCAAATATATATTTGTGTGTGTATATATGTATATAAAATGAACCATGCTATCATGAGCATTCTTATGTACATATATCTTGATGCACATATGCAAAAAGACAGGATTTTTGTTTGAAATAAGTGTCCCGGCAACCCTTTGGAGTCTTTCTGCAGCTAAAAGTATAGATGATATGGAATGAGGAATTCTCATTCAACTGAATAGAGAGCTTAAAAAATTAAAATTTACAATGTGATTTAAGAAAAAACACCTTAAATCAGAGAATAATCCCTCCACTGCTTCTGATTTTTTTGTTGTTAATGATATGGCCTATTATGACTTACTATATGAATAACAATATAGCATGTTTCATATGTGTTTGAAATTAGATATTATTTCAAATTTGATTTGAATAAAAAACATTATTTCAAATTTGAAGTTCAGAAGTTATTTTGCTTTTAAGCACTTAAATAGAATATGACTATTAGAAAGAAAATAAGGATACCTTTAGGAAGAGTAACTCTGTAATACTCTTTTCTAGAGAACGAGTGCTTGAAATTCTATTTTTACAATATGTTTAATGCATGTTTGTGAATGTGGCTCAGAACTGAAACTGCCCAATTTTTCCATTTTTCTTATTGGTTAGCTTTTCGGTAATTCCTTTCTCTTCTTGTTCATTGAGAGTCATAATGACCATATACAGAAGTGAAAATGTTATAACCAAATTGCATATAGCAATGACCTTATTATGTTTATCTACATTTGACAATGACAGCAATGCTACTGATTCTCAAATTGCTTGGCCTTGCATTAGCAGTGAGCTTTATTCTCTATTCCTACTTGTAGAGTGCATGCAGTTAAGTCCATAAAGGTCCTTTCTACTCCCCACCTCAGCACCCTAAGCCATCTAAGTTAAAGCTGGAAATATAGTGTAGTGGTATTTATCATGTTCTTTGACCACCCATAATATTCTACTTTTTAAATTTGGATATAATGCATTAAAAAGTACACAAATAATAAGTATACAGCTCAATAAATTATTTTGTGAAAATACCTGTGTAAGAACTAATGTTGGCAATTAAAGTAAACATGAATAAAACCTTCAAGAAGCCCTCAACATCCCACTTCCAAGTCACCAAACCCACTATTCCATTAGCAATGTGTGAGATTGTCAGTTGCTCTGTAACTGTGTTATTGTGACCTGTGGTAACAACATATATGGTCTTATCAGTCTTTTTCACGTTAGCCATTCTAGTACATATGTGGAGGCATCACACTGTGGTATGAATTTAGAGAAATTCCATGGTGAAATTTGACCTCATAACTGGATAGGTCCTCCAAGCCTAATTATCTCGCCATCCCTGAGATTTGGAGAATTACTAAATATATCTTACTATGTTTAATTTCTGCTTAATCTATTTAGAGTGGTTTCTGTTGTTTGCAACTAAGAATCCCACTCAGGAGAAATAATATGTGATTGTATTATTGGAAAGTAACCGAAAAAAAAGAAAAAACCTGTTTACAGAAAAAATGGCAGAAAAACAGGAGGTACACACAGACAAATAAACAGTCTTTTATGGGTTATTGGAAATGCATAAGGACAGCTAAGGCAATGATATTATCTCTAAATAACAGGTGTATTTTCTAACCCTTAAGTTCACTTTTACAGTGATTCAAATGGAACTTTTGTCAGTCTATATGCTAAAATTTTCAGAAATACATAGGAACCATTTTGGGAAAGTGAGCAATGGATACAGAGGTTGGTTAAGGAGACGAGTTTGCTCCAAATATAACATTAAGGAGAGAGAGATCGCTAAAAAAAGAGCAGAAAGAAATTGTAAGGATAATTTAGAGAACTTTACTTTGCATCATGAAATATAGGTGCTTGGCACCTTCAATAATCCTTTGTATTTCCACAAGCAGGGGTCATACCATCAACCTGTTTCTCTCTCAGTCTTGTGAAAGGAAATAAGCAATGTTCTAGACCAGGGTTTTTCAAATGTAGCTGATCATCAAAATCACCAATTCTAGTCCTAAATCCCTATATAATTAATTGGAATCTCCATAGGTGGGGGTCGGAGAGAAAGTTTTTTTTTTTTTTTTAATCCTCAGATGATTTTGGTGATCATACAGATTTGAGAACTACTGACATCAACTTCAGTTTATAGAAATCATGTATTTTATTTCATAACTTAGAGTTTGGGCAAGTTTCTTCTTGAAGAGGAAAACAAATAATTTATTCACCCTATCTACAGTCTTAAGGCGAATTTCAATTTTTATGTATAAAGAGTTTAACAAACCTGCTTGACTCTAGTGACCATTGGACATTAGTATTTTCCTTTCTTGATTTATTTCTGAATTTTTATTATGTGATTTTTCCAAATTCAAATTTAAAGTAAAAATATACCGAAGTCAAGTTCAGAAGTTTTGGATCTGGCTATTATCTCAGCTATTTTCTACCTTTGGGAAAACATATACTATCGTGAGCATCAATTTTCCTAATGTGTTAAAAAATAATATTGCCAGACTTTGTGTGAACCTTATTTGAACATTTCTGTGTGTGTGTACATGTATGCATGCCAAGTTTTAGTTGCACAGAAAGTCATGCACTAACTTTTTCTTTACTTAGGTGACATTGTATTAAAAGTTAGGAGAACTAATATAATACACTTCTCTTGCTTCTCAGTACCCTCACTGTATGACAGGTTGCCAGTATGACACTGTGTTTAGTATTTAATTAGTGTTACATAGCAGTTTGCAATTTTTCTCTTCAGTAAATTAATGAAATTATTTTGTCGATGTATCTTGTCTTTATGAAACTATCCACACAGTGGTATTACTTTCTTGATTTCTTCTAAAAGCACACCTTTGTTTTTGATGGATTTTATTCATTTGACAAATATTTACTGACTATTTTTCAGGCACTGTTCTTGTTTCTGGAGATACAATAGTAAATAAATAGAACAGGTCTCCAGTTTTTGAGAGATTTCATTCCAGTAGTTGGAGAATACTGTGAATGAAGCAGTATCAATTCATCCATGCCTCATGGAATCTGAGCTGAAATCTATCACAAGTCCCTAAAATGTGGCCATTCACTCTTTTGTTAAACTAACATTTCTAGCATCAGAAAATAATTATAAAAGCATACAACTCTGGTTTTGTCTGGCACAGTACTGGATAAATTAAAGCCCTGGGTGCTTTTACCTCATTATTTTTAGTGAATCTTATTGAAATATAATTTAAAATACATTTAAAAATAATATTTAAAATTCGGTGCAGAAGTCATTGAATTATTGTGGGGGAAAAGCCAAAGAGTTTGTCACATATAAATGCTAAGTAGAAGTCTGGTAATAGCTTATAATAATCAAATACAACTGGCAAATTTCAGGTTAAGTAGAAAATAAGTCTTTCCTATTAGGCTGCATTGGCACTAAAGGTGGATTGTTTATTAAAAGATAAATGGGTGGGAAAAAGAGCAAAGCTTGTTAGAAGAACTACTTGAAATAATGACAGGCAGTAGAAAGATTTTTCAGTCTCCAACCCTAGGATTCTAGAGCCAAAGCAGAGGAGACAAAAAGTTAGGTTCTGTGAAGGTCCAGCAGGGCTGTGAAAGATCCTACGAGAACAGGAACCTTAGAAAATTGGAACAGGATTTAAGTTGGTAGAACAGAGGACAGACTACTGCAAGTCAGAAAATGAGTATGAAATGCGAAATGAATCAATGAGCTTGTCAATTAAAATATAGGTAAACTAAAATTTAAAAAATGAAGACGAGGTTAGAAGAGATGGAAGGCCTGGATGGAAAGCAGAGAATTATACTTGGTAGGAATGAATGTGTTATAGAAGAAGCGTCCAGGATATTGCTTCAGACAGCTGCGTGTTTGTGAGCCGCTCACACTTGGCTGGGGTAAGGTTTTAATGACAGTTTCTAGCTGGATTAGGAAAGGGAAAGAAAGTACTATTGAAATCTGTTCAGTAATCAACAGGTGTTTATATACACATCATTTTATTCCATCTATGTCTTTTATTTTAAATGGAGAATCAAGGTTTACAAAGGTTGGGATGAGCAGAAGTCTCAGCAAGTTTGTAATAGAGACTAAAATGATCTGACTCCCAGACTAGTGTAGTTTTATACACTACTCTGCAGGCCACTTAGCTCTTACTGAGAAGGATTCCACCATTCCCTGTTTTCTTATTTCAATGAGACCATGAACTACTTCAATTCCATTTTATTTCACTTTATTTTGACAAGTCATGCATAGAAAAAAATACACAAGTCATCCATATCCGGTGTGTAGTTGTATTTATAAAAAACCAATATTTCCATCTTTAGTGAAATATTTATTAACAAGCTACTAGAGCCAAAGAAAACTGTTTGTATGTCAGAAGACATGCAGCCATGTGAGATGTATTGCAAAAACAGACATTTCTTAGGCTTAATTTTCAAGGCTGGAAAAACTAAAATCATAATGGCAACATGTTAAATGTAAGTATCGCCATTTTGATTTCTCACTGTCATGTCAGCCAAAGATTTGATGGTGCTTCTTTCTTATAAGAAAATCTTCTCTGATAGGATTATTAATGAACTGACACAGGAAGGGAAAACATGGCCAAAGGGTGGGGAGCACAGAATTCAATTCTTTAAGAATTTAAAGAAACCAACATGGCTACAGTGCAGAGAATTGAGCAGCCCATGACAAGATGGGGCATGGTAGGAGCAAGATCGTGCAGGCCCTGGAAGATTTATGTCAAAGATTTTGGTCCTTACCCTAAACTCAGTAGGAAGCCAATGGAATATTTTAATAAGAAAGTTGTACGGTCTGATAAAGTTAGGTTTTTGTTTTTTTGAAGACAACTGTCGCTATAAATTGAAAAATTATTGGAAGGGGATAAGGGTATAAATAGGGAATCCAGTTAAAAAGCTGTTAACAGTAGTTTAGAAGAAGGATTGCAGTGGTTATCATCACGGTGGTGTTAGTGGAAAAGGCAGTAAGAAAATAGATATGGGATAAGTTCTGGAGGAAAAGCCACCTGAACACACTATGAAATTGGACTTGAGGAACAAACAGAATCCAGACAGTCTCCAGGATTTCTGACTTGTATAACCAGACAGAAGATTGCAGACTGCCCAGATAGAAATCACTGGGAAAGAGAATAGCAGTTGCTGATATAGGTCATTAAATTATCCCAGTAGATGCTTACTTAGGATTGAAACATGTAGTCTTGGTGTTCTAAAGAATTGTCTAGTCTGCAGATAAAATTTTAGCAATCATGAGTATATGAGTGGTAATCAAAGCCTTCAGTGGGGATGAGTTTCCACGAAGAAAAAAAGTTTGGAATGGTAAAGAGGATGGCTAAGTCTGAGTTGTGAGCTACTGTGAGAGCTCAGGGGACAAGTGTGTAAAAACAATAAAGGAGAACATAGCATTACCTAAATCAAAGAAAGAGAATGTTTTAAGGAAGAGTGTTTAGCATTATGGAACCTTTTGAGAAGTCAAGAAAAATGAAGACTTACAAAATGGTAATTTGCTGTTAATAGCGCATGAAAAGTTCAGTAGGCAGCCAAAATGATCTTTGTTCTTGTCAGAGAGGGTTATTTGTTCTGCAGTTGTTTAAATGATGAAGAGAGAGAAAATGTATATTTGTGTGCAGGATGGTCTGAAGTGTTATTAATTTTCTAGGACAAATGTGGGGATACAGCTGGTGACCCTGGAAAACAATTCCAAGGAAAAGACACTAAAACCAGCCTTGGAGATACTTACTGGCATGGCCTTAAATTGGATTTCTCCTGCTAATTCATTCTCAGCATAGTTTTCCATGGCAACTATGCTTAAATAGTTCTGCTAGGTGAACAGGTCAATACAATTATAGCCATTTGTCTTTCAGCTCTTATTTGTTTTATTAGGAGGACCATATTTTTATTTGGGAGCCCAATAAAGTTTGGTCAAACTGTCATTATTTCTGTTTAAAGATTTTAAAAGTTTTTTTGCAAGCAAGAAAAAAAATTTAAAACTAAGTCTAGGTGAGGAATAATTTTTCTTATGTAAATTAATAATCAAATTTTGAAGAGGAGAATATAACTTTTAAATATAAAAACCTTATTATGTCCCATTAGAGAACAGAAAGTTCTAGGTTTTAAATAGCTTTACAAATCAAATAGTAATGAGAAGTAAAACAGATGACTTTATGGAGCTCAACACACTGTTGAATATTTAGTTTTGTTATTGAAGACTATAGATATAAGATAATGAATCATTAAATTGAAAACATAAACATATTTTTTAATTTATGAAATATGGTAATACATTGATTTCAATTTGGATCCATACTACTCAATGGTGAAAAAAAATTATGATGTAATAATATTTTGACTGACAGTGTGAAAGTGGTGTTCACAAAGTAGCTTTAAACAATGGAAATGTGAATCTATAGAATGGCCTTAAAACTTGGTGCAAGTCTTTCTAGCCCATATGTACTGCTATGTGCCCCAAGAAGTCACAGACATTTTGCTGCCACTATTTATGTGCCAACAATTTTGGCCACGTATTGAATTGATTTCACTTTGATTTCATGAAAAAGGAGCTCCATAATTGTTAGAGTTAAAAATTACTTAATTTATAGTTAAAAAAATGCCTTCATTAGATCTTTCTTTCTAAGTCAAATGCTTTTTTGAAGTGGAAACGAAACAGTTAACATCAATGACTCAATTTAATTTTAATTCTCATGGAAAATACAGTCTGAAGTTGCAAACTTTAGAAATCAAATGCCATTAATTCATCACAAAATTGAGAAAGAATTAAAGCCTAATTATTCATTGAATATTTACTACAGTTCAGGGTTTGGTTTGATTAGCTTATGTTGATTTCCTGGAAAGATAATACAAGTTCAGGTTTATCTGAGTCCTGAACTTCTGGTTAATGTGGATCACTTCTTCTGAGCATCATCTGAACTTACAAATGTTTAACTGCTACTTAACCATTTATAACAAAATAAAGTGGAATTGTTCACTCGGAAGCTAGCAATTTGACACAATATTCTATTTTAAGCCGGCAAATTCCACTTGGGACAACAATTCTCTAAGTCTCAGGGAGAACCACTTGACTCATGAAAGATGTTAATATTTGAAAATTTTAGCAGGCAGAGATTTCCATGTTTCTGGAAGATCGTGAAGATGGTCAGTCAGCTTTCACTTCATAGCTACTCTCCCATTTCACTGTATTCAACTATTTCAAGTGGTGTTAGTAACACAAACAAAAATTTAGATGGGGACAACGTGATAAGAGTTTTTGGTTATATAGTCTCTCTCTCTCTCTCTCTCTGTCTCTCTGTGTGCGTGTGTGTGGGGGGGTCTCTCTCTCTCTCTCTCACACACACCACACATACACACACACTCACAAACACATTGTGCCATAGATTCTTTGAAGTTAATTGTACCACTACTTAGGGCATGGTGTTTCAATTTTGCCATATCTTCTTATGTATAGAATAAACAATATTAGAGCCCTTGGAACTAATAATACAAATTTATAGAGAAGGGGAATAACCTAGTATATCTTGTACGTGTCATTTCTGCATGATCTATAACTAGACAAAGCAAAACGAGAGATGTTGGTCCCACAAATCATTGAATTATGGCTTATTAAAGCAAGCATGCTCTAATCCACAAGGAAATGTAATGACATAAATGTTAATAATTCCATTTACATTATGGAACATGAAAGTGAGGCTCTTGATAGAGGGTAGATAAGAGGGTTACTCTCTTCTTCTGTCAAATACTTTTTGTGCACATATTCTATAGATTGGTTTTCTACCATGAAGGTTTTCCAAAATGGCTGGCCAACCATTATTTTATTGTCTTGCCTGGATTTTCCCGTTTCTGGATCCAACACTTCACAGGAAGCCGTATGCTCCTGAATACATTTGGCAGTAATGTTAATACAGGTCTTAACTGTAACATTGGCAGATGAAGATTTGGAAACCAAAGAAACAAAAGGTGACTTTTGTTATTTGCATGTCTGGAAAGTTGACCATCTGTTCATTTCTACTCTGCTAGTTTATGAACTTGTGGTAGTGTAGGTATGGGTATAGTGTAGGTTAGCATTTCTGAATAATGGAATTGAGACTCACTGTGTCACAACTGTGTTTTGCAAGACATAAACCATTAATGACAGATACATTACTAAAAATGGCAAAACCACCTTGAATTACAATAACTTACCAGATTATCATTGCAATTATACCATTTTTGCTTGCATTCAGATATCAGTTTTTAAGTGTGAAATATAATATTTAAATTACACCACAAACATGAGAAATTGAAGAAATTGGTCTAAACCTGGTTACCAAAAGAGGCCTCAGAGTACGGCCTTGCTCCCTTCACCAAAAGGACGAAGCAAGAAGGTGTCATCTATGAACCAGACAAGAGGCCTTCATCAGACATTGAATCTGCTGGTACCTGGATCTTAAGTTTCTCAGCCTGTAGAACTATAAGAAATAAATTTATGTTGTTTATAATCTACTCAATCTGTGATATTTTACTATTTTTATAAGAGTACTTATCCTATTCATGAGAGCTGCCCTTATCACCTGATCATATCCTAAAAGTCCCCACTTCGTAATACCATAACCTTGGGAGTTAGGATTCCAACATACTAATTTTGGGGTTGGGGCACAGACATTAAGTCCATAGCATTATATATGTAATACAGATAATATAGATTATATGTATGTGTGTGTATAGGCTTATCTGTATATCTTTATCTGTATATTTAATAGGCTTATCTGTATATTTATCTGATATCTATATACCACAGATAAAATAGACAGAAAAATCAACATTTCTATTGATCCTAGCCCTTTCACTACTAACCACATTGTATATAAATCTATTAACCTGATAATCTTCCCATTAATGTAAGTAAACAACTTGAAACTAAGGGCTATGTGTTGAGTTTTCAGTGATTTATAGTGTGGCTGCCATCTTGCAAGCTCATTCAAATAAATACATGATGATTTGATACTCAGGTATTTATTTTTTCAATATCATATACAGATAAGGAAAATTCTAAGGCTGCATGTGATACCACTCCTCTATTTGTCCTTCTAAATAGAGTATCTGCATTTCTCCCCTCTGTTCTACGCTCCAGGAGGCTGAACTCTATGGAGTACATGAGCAGGCTTGTTAACATGCCAGCTTCAAGTTGAATTTGGTCTGTGGGGAACTCTAGCAGGAGATCGGTGGCGGGGAGGAGAGTGGGGTCAGGAAACTTATTACGCTAGCTCACTCCAGTAGCTCTGACGTTGACTGCCTGAATTCCTAACTGAAGATCACAGCTCTGTCAGGTGGCTAGTTCCTTCACTCTCTTTAGCTCTCTCCCTGTCTTCAGGGCCTGGTAACAAGTCTCTATTTCCAACTCATCAGGCCTAAAGACAGTGGTGGTGCTCAGCTCCTTGATGTTATTGGCCTGGTAACCTGCAGTCTCTTGAGCTCTCCCTTAAACATGCCCACACTTTTCTAAACAGTTCTTTATTAAATGCTCTTTAAATTATCAAATTTCCTCATGCCTTCTGTTTCCTTCCAGTGCTTTACGTGGTACACTCATCTCAGTGGAATAAATTGTGAATAAAAAAATGTTCTTACATTGCCAGATCATGTTGATTTAATTTTTAAACTACTAATTCAATGTTATTCATGGAAATGTAATTTTTATTCCAACTAGAGAGTGATGTATTTATAAAAACCAATTCCCTAATGGCATTTAAAATCAAAGCTCTTTGACAATTTTCTCATTGACTTAAAGAAGGAAATAATATATAATATTCAGTTAAACTGCCACACCATGAAATGATGCTACTAAGGATTTATTGTGACTTTTTACTCTTGGATATAGCTAATAAAAGTATTTGGGATTAACAAGATATGACTTCCCTACCTTCCCCTGTTGTGACATTAATGACTTATTCCTCTCCTTCACTCACAGTAGTTTCCTGCAGTTGTTTGAACTTGCCAAGCTTATTTTCTACTCAGGGCCTTTATACCTGAATGGACCACCTTCCTCCTAGATCGTTCTGTGTTTTACTCCTTTCACTTACTCAGGTCTTAACTCAAATGTCACCTTTACAGAGGCTTCCTCTATCCTATTGAAAACATTCGTCTGCCCTCTGCCACCTTCTAGAACATTAACCTGAACATGTGTTCTTTAGTATTTTCACTATCTAAAAATATGTTATGTATGTAGGTATTATTGGTATTCGTCCTCCCCTGACATATACTCCATAGGAACAAGGACTGCATTTTTCTTCAGGGGCTAGAACAGTCCTTGGTAAGCAACATTTTTAACAGCATTACACACACACACATACACATACGTATCTATCTATCTATCTGTCTGTCTGTCTATCTGTAATGTACAATCTAATGTGTATAGTTTAATGCACAGAGTTATGCAACCATCTCTGCAATCGATTTGAGAATATTTTGTTACTTCAGAAAGAAATTTTTACCCTTTAGCCACCCCCCCACCCGCTACCTCCTCAGTACCCCAAGCACTGGACAACTACTCTTCTTTGTGTCCTAAAGCTTTGCCTATTCTGACCATTTTATATAAATGGAATTACATAATATATGGTCTTTTTTTGTGACTAGCTTTTTTTTTTCACTTGTCATGTTTTCAAGATTCATATATATTGTGGCATGTGTCAGTACTTCATTTCTTTTTATGGCTGAATAATATTCCATTGTATGAATATAACACATTTTATCCATTCATTTATCAGTTGATGGACATTTTTTTTTTCTTTACTAGTTTTTGGCTATTATGAAAAATGCTGCCATAAACACTTGTGTACAAAATTTTACATGAACCTATGTTTTCATTTGGGCATATACCTAGCAGTAGAATTACTAGATTATATGGTAGCTCTCTGCTTAATTGTCTAAGGAACTGCCAGAATGTTTTTCAAAGTGGCCACACCATTTTACATTTCTACCAGCAGGGTATGAGGGGTCCAATTTTTCCAGTTCTCACCAACATGTTCTATTACCTATCTTTTTTATTATAGTCATTCTAGTAGATGTGAAGGCAATTGTTATTTTTCATTGTATATACAACTCAGCATATCCTAATTTAAGTCAAATCATAAATACTACATATAATCTTGTATTTTACTTGATTTTAAAAGGTAATAGCATGAGTTTGAGGACTAAATTTTTTGGAAAAAAAAAAGAGTAAATATGCATTGCTTTATTCTATTACCAGAAATCTTCAGCAAACTACTCTTAGGGACTTCATGTTTGTGTCCCCGCCACCCAAAATTTATATATTGAAATTCTAATTCCTAATGTGATGGTATTTGGAGATGGGACCCTTAAGAGGTAAGTGGGTCATGAGGATGCAGCTCGTTCGATGGGATTAGTGTAAGGAGAGACACAAGAGAACTTGCTTTCCTCCACTCCACACACTCTCTGTCTGTGACATTTCATGCCATGTGAGGTAATAACAGGAAGAAGACCCTCACCAGGAATTGGATGGGTCACCACATTAAGCATGGAGTTTCCAGTCTCTGAAACTGTTAGAAATAAATTTATATTATTTAAGCCATCCAGTCTACGGTATTTTTGTTCCAGAAATCTGATTTTTTTTTGTTCCAGAAATCTGATTTTTTTTGTTCCAGAAATCAGTTTTGTTCCAGAAAACTGATTAAGACAACTACAATTATTGTTTTCCTAGAATAATAGCAGTTATAGAATGATGTTACTCCAAGTGCACTATATAACATAACAATTGATCTCAATTTAGCAATGGGCAAGAAAAATTTTAGAGTCTTCTTATAGTCTAAAAATACCAATAGCCTTAAAGATAGTGGCAGAAATATACTTGGGGGGAAGGTTTGTGTGTTTGTGTGTCTGCAGTGGGCATAGGATGGGTATTTTCTATTGCTAAATTTTCCTACCCAAAGAAGGAAGAAATGGATCATTTGCAACACATTCTACTTAGAATCTGTTTTTACCCATTTGAATACATGCTTTTTTAAGGTGTGGAGGAGACTCCCTTTATAGAGTAATAGATTGCAGATTTGCAACCTATCAACAACGACTTGTCAAATGCAAAGAGGCATATATTTACAAGAGAGATTTCAACACTTTGTGGGCAGACCATAATCTCAGGTCTCTTTTAGGCTAACAAAAACAGAAATTTTAATTCTATTGAAGATTAGCTGATAATAAAAATTATCACAATATATACAGAGAAAATAAATTGTAATTTTTTATTGTGCCCTTCGTATTTACCAAAATGATGTCATGAATTTCCTTAATTTGGCCTGTCATAAATCTCAAATGCTAGTGATAGTCTATAAACAATTAAAACAACTAAATGCAATAAATGAAAATATTTTCGATAGCATGCACAAGTAATATGTATTGTTTTTCCTTTTTTTCTGATAATGATCATAAAGCACTTATGAGATAACATGTTTGTGTGACACAACTCTCATAGTAACCAGAAAAGTGTGCTTGTCACTGAAGTTCAATACTGACTAATAATAGCTAATACCAAAATGACCACAGAAAAATGTTACAGATTATTTATTTTACTATCACCTTATTATTTTTATCCGTGGTATTTGGATTATACTTGGAACATATCAGAATATTTTCATGTAAGATAATATTGCAAATAAAATAAAAAATTCTGCTGTGTTATTTTATTTTATTTTTATTTTTATTTTTTTTGAGACAGAGCTTCGCTCTTGTTGCCCAGGTTGGAGTGCAATGGCGTGATCTTGGCTCACCGCAACCTCCGCCTCCCAGGTTCAAGCGATTCTCCTGCCTCAGCCTCCCGAGTACTGGGATTACAGGCATGTGCCACCACGCCTGGCTAATTTTGTATTTTTAGTAGAAACAGGTTTCTCCATGTTGGTCAGGCTGTTCTTGAACTCCCCACCTCAGGTGATCCGCCCACCTCGGCCTCCCAAAGTGCTGGGATTACAGACACGAACCACTGCGCTCAGCCTGCTTTGTGATTTTATATGTATGTATCGAATCAATTCAGGGCAACTTCTCCAGCCCTGCATTCTCTTTCCTTCCTTCCATCTCCGCCATCCTTACCTCTATTGAGCTTATTCTAATGGGTGGAAAAGACAATGAAAATATATAACAAATAAATATGAATGTTTTGAACCACAAAAGAAAGAGTGATAGGATTGGTGGAGAAGGGGCATGCATGTAAACAGAGTCCTAGGGGTAAATGAAGGAGGAATGGCTCGGGCAGAAGAAACAGCAGCTGCAGGAGACAGGAGTAAGCTTGCAACACTTAAGGAGCATAAAGGTGGCCAGTGTGGTTAGAAAAATGTAGGCGATGGCAGGTAAAGTCAAGGAGGGAATGAAGACTGTGGGAGAGCTTGAAATGGTTAATAACCACATCTAGTCTGTGTTTCCGCTTCCATCTAGCTGCTGCGTTGTACACAGACTGTAGTGGGAATACTCGTGGAAGCAAGGTGGGTGGTAGGAGGCCGCTGTGATAATCCAGTTGAGACATGATGGTGCTTTGGACTAGAGTATAAGCAGTAGGTTAGAAAAAAGAATATATAGGATAAGATATTTTGGATATAGAATAAGAGAAAAAGAGAAGTCAAAGGTGTCATATAGGTGGGTGGCATGATCTTATGCGTTTTAGTGCTGTGGCAAAGAAAAGAAAATCCTAATGCTTAATCTACTCTCTGGACAAAGAAAATAACATGGGCAATTTTCCAGTTGTACAAGATAATAACAGAAATTAATTCATTAACATATAATAAGTGATATCAGGTAATGTCCAATGGTGGTTTGGTTTTTGTCAAATCGCATTAATTTTCTTATTGTTCTATGTGTTTTTATAGCTTTCTGGAATAATAATAGAAAACAAAATCATCAGATTTAGCATTCTTTGGTTAAGCAAGGACTTTGTAGAAATTCCACTTGTTCTCTCTCATGATTGGTATTTCTGTGGTAGAGATTAGAATAACCTGTGCCAAGGCCGCAAAGGATCTAACACATCAAGGTCAAAGTGAATTAAACTGTTTCATGTCCCAAAACATGATGAATAATCTGGAAACAGAATTGAATCAAAGCAGAGTGAAATGACAAGTGGTTTAACTTGTCATTATGGAAATATGACAATGGAAAATATGTGCTGTTATGTGTGGCTTTGTTTCTCTTTTCAATTCATAATATAATGGAATTTTAACTAATTGTTAAATTGTCAAATATCGAAGCCCTCAAGATTTATACAAATTCCATTGTTTATGTTTTTTTTTTGAGCAAGAAGTTGCTTTTTAGGAATATAAGAATTAGAAAACAGTGAAATCCATAGTGCTTTCCTTAAGCAATGTTTCTAAATTTAACAAAATTTTTTATTTTATTTTTTTTGCTTCTAGACATTTCCAAAAGTTGCTGCTGACTACTAAACTATTTTGAAATAAAAAACTGGACCAAGGATAGAAACAAACAAGTATAAACGAAAAGTCTCAACTTTTTCTGCCTTGAGGAATCCAGATGACTAAGAACTGAGTCAACTGCTTTTAATTAGAGTGACATCCAGGATTTCACATGAGTTCCCTCCTGAAGTATTCTGATGCTCTTTACACAGTACCCAACATTCCATAGATATTGCTTGCTCTATTCCAGGGGAGTTGATAAAGTATAGCCAAATGCCTTTTTAAAAAATTGGAACAGAGCTATTGATATTCATTTACAATTGTGACAAGGACTTTATGATACTCAAAGCTGAAAATATTCACAATCTGGCCCTTTACAGAAAAAGTTTGCTGACTTTTGCTCTATAGTATGGCTCCAAGCATCCTACTATGCCTGTGGGAATGTCCTTTCACCAATTCCTCCAGAACCCTGCAGTTGTCTCTGGACTTTATCTTAATGCATGGCATGAACTGCTTACCTAAGATCTTAAAATTTGCCAAAGACCAAGTAGTAATATTTAACACAAATTTAAGAAACCAAGTAGGGAAAGACAGTGACTGGAAAGTAATGTTGTTTGCTCACCTGGGTTTTGGCTACATAGGCATGTTTAGTGTGTGATAATTTAAGAAGCCACACATACTTATGTGCACAGATTACACTTCAATCAAAAGTAAAAGCAATGCATTGAGAGCTTGTGCATAAGGTGAAGGATTATAGAACTGGACAGATAACAAATAAATTGCAACAGTCTTCTATTCTGCTTTAGCCATGGGCCATGCTTCTGGAAATGGGATACTCTTGTTACTTCTCGAACAAAGGGAAGGTTGAAAATTTGATATATTCAGAAAAAAAACTTATTAATTAAAATATGCTTTTGCCCACATAAATATCTCCTTAGTCACAGACCATGCTTCCCTGCTGGGATGTCCTTTCATTTTCTCCTTAGCTCAGAGCTGGGAGCACTCTTCAGTTGTTCAGAAGCTCCCAAATATCTTCCCTTTACCCCAATCCAGACTCCTCACTCTCTGCCTTTCCCAAAGAAACGAGATGTTTTCTTTACATACACTCCCTTCCCCATTCAACCCCATAGTAATACCTACAATGACACGAGAGTGATCACAATGAACTCAGAATATCATTATTATGCAGATTAGCCTGGCTCTTGGTTCTCTTGCATGTCCTGAATACAATTTTCCTTTACCGTGAAATAACCAAAATACCTATAAAGGTCCGCCCCAACCCCGCTCCACCAACCACAAAAAAAGTAAAAGAGTTATTGACCTTTAAGGTGACTTTTCCTCCACACCCTGAGCATCTAGTGAGTAATCAACACTAACCACCGTAAAGTTGCAGTTTGCCTACCAGGAGAAGCTCACAGATCTGTTGAGAAATTATCAGATTTAAGAATCAACACTATCTTTTGTGATGCATTGCTTCTTGCTTTATGTGAGAACCTGTGCTTTCTAGGTAAGTTATTCTAGCCAGATGCTTACTATTCTAGCCTACAGTGCTCCCAACAGTCTTTGATAAGAATCACTGTATTCGTGTATAAATTAGTTATTTAAAAGCACATACACTGATGAAAACAACATTTTGTAACTTTCTTGACAGTTTAAACAGACAGAGATAGGTTTCCAGCTGCTACCGCTATACAACAAAAACTAAAATGATACTGACAAAAATACTTTGATATACTCAAAATTATATTTAACTGTTTATTCTGAGGTTGTTTTCCTAAGCACCCTTGGTTTCCCCAAACTTAATTCATGGAAATTAAATCATAAACCTTCGCTGATCCTTGTGCTCAGAAATTGCCCCAAGCAACACCCCTTCAACCCGATACTACAAGTCATACACATACTGTTGACTAAGAACCTATTATCTCTTAAACCCGCCTAACTTTTTCCATCCATCGTCCTGGCTTTGTACTATGAGTTCTGACTTCATGTGCTTAGCCTGGGGTGCCTCCCTGCGATGCTGCTACAATCTAACAAAGCTATTATTGTATCTGTAGTGAGTATTCTCTCAGGCAGGTTGTTTGGAAGTAGAATTAATGCTATTAAATGAAATGCTTTTATATTTATGGGTATAATCCTCACAATCTGAAGAGGACCGTTCAGTGTGGAAAGACTTAGATTTTAGGCATAATCTGCAAATTATATATTATTCTGTAATTTAATATGACTGTATTGCTAGAATCTTCTAATTATTAGTACCTGTGTTAGAAGTGGTGGCGGTTGGGGGTATGCAACTCAAAAAATGCATAAGATACAGTCTCCACTCACAGGAATCTCAGGGCAAGATGTTGCCTAGCCAAAATATTATTAGGGCTTGAGGTATAGCCACGAATCATCCTGATTTCCCAGGACATGAGACTTTCAGCAGTAAATCCAGAAGAAACAAGAAGGAACAGTTGGTCACTCTCCCGGAAAGTCTGGTGTACTTCCTTGAAAACCATCTCCAAAAGAGAAGTTTCAACTAACTTTTTCTATAAAGGGTTTTGTGGGCTGCAATTTTTTATTGCAACTGTCCAATTCTGCCATTGTAGCATGAAAGCACCGATCGACAATAGGCACATTAATAAGGGTGGTTATGTTCCAATAAAACTCCATTTACAAAATGAGGCCAAGAGCTGGATTTGGCCCATGGGCTGTACTTTGTTGATTCTACAACTGAACCCCTCTTATGTTAAAATTGTCTGCTCTGGTCTCCATTTATGTTCACATATATTTAGGCATATACAAACCTGTGTTGCTATTTGATTTATAAGGCTTATTAATATTGTTGCCATCATATGTATTTATAGAAGGAGTGTCATAGAATTTAAAACATCGCAAACACATGAACATATAGGAAATAGGGTTATTATATTAAAAACTATTGTACCAATCTAATCCCTAGTATCATTCTTAGCTTTACCTCTTATAATCTTCTTATGCATTTATTTAGGTAGAAGTCTGAAAAGGAATTGCAGGAGGGTACATTTACTATATAGTTCTATATGTCTCACTGCATTTCACTGTTTTGATTATGCTCTGTTAATTGTACCTCTCATCTACCTTGTATCTATATCGCATCTTGATAAATATTTTCCAAATTCAAATTCAATGGAAAGATGTGGCATCTTTTCGAAAGATAGCTCAGTTGCACATCATCTCCCTTCCCCCTGCTCCAGTAACCCCATTCCTTTCCTCCTACCTTCCATGCTCTCTTCGGTCACCTACCATTGTGCCTACTACATCCTCAGTTGGAATGTCCTTTTGTTTTTCTTTGGTCAAACTAAAACTGACCATCCTTTAGACTGCAGATCAATCGTTGTTTCTTCAGGAAACTTTCCCTAACCTCCTTGAATAGGTCCAAGTCCCTATTATAGAGTCTTATATAACAGATGTTCCTTGTTTTTCTTTTTCTTTCAAGCATTTGTCATAGCTGCAATTTAGTGATTTGATGTTTGATATTTAAAATTTTTAGAAATGTCTGTCTGCCTTTCCATATTGTAAACACTAACAAGATAGCATCTGGTTTTGCTCACCACTTTATTCCCAAAGTGTAGCATGATACCTGATACAGTATATGTTTAATCAATAAATTTAATAAAGGGATATTTAATGAAGAAATAAGTGAAATTTTAATTTGATGGAAATGAGACACCAAATACTTAGGAGATGGAAGACTTTATTTTAGTACAATTGGTATTGGTATGAGTTTTAAAAGAAAAAAAATTTGACTTGCCATTGCTATGTAAACATTTAAATATGTGTATTGTAGACATCACTGGACAACAGTTTCCTTGCATTTTTAATTATCACACATTAGTAGAGAAGCATGCATTAGTGTATAAAATGTTTCAGATTCATAATGGGATTTTATTATGATAATGTTCAGCAGTGTGAAAAATTGCTGCCTAATTAAAACTTATTTCTGTAGTCCTACATTGTTTGCAAATCAAGATATTGACAGCCAGTATCACTATTATAACTTAATCTTGTTTTCTTCTGCTGGGGCTGCTATTAGAATTTTCTTTTTCTTTGCCAATATGGATGTCACATGAAATATTGCTTTTGTGTAATGATGGAAAGATTGAGGCTGTTTCTATATTCAATACAAAACTAAAGAAGGGTTTAATTATATATTGTTAATCAATTACTATGTGTGTGTGTCAGTTAATGGCAGCTTATCTTCAGAATGCTGTGTTTTTCTTTCTCAGAAACTATAGTGACTAAAGGCCAGCACAATGTGCATCCACCTGAGTAGAAAGGTGAGAGGGCATCTATGTACCTCACTGTAAAAAGTCATCACAAAGTTACTGAAGGAATCCCAGTGGAAAATGATCAAAACAGAGGTGAAGGTTTCACTTGATTTTCCTGGGCTCATGTTTTCAGTGATCATGGCATCGGTTTCAAGGACTTGGTCACTGAGCTAAAATTTCTTAACTTGGTGTAGATTTTGCTTGTTAAGCTGTGAAAAGTCAATCTAGTGGTTCTCAATCTTGGCTGTACATTGTAATCACTTGGGAGTTTCAACAACTACTGATGTCCACATACTACCCCTCATGATTACTATGTAATTGGTTTGAAATTGGGCAGCGGGATTTCTGAAAGTTTCCCGGGTGAGTCTCATATGCAGCCAAGTTTAAAAACAATTGATGCAGGCAAATTCAGACTAGGAGGAACTTTAGAGATGTCTAAACAACAGCAACAACAAAAATACTAAGCTCTTTTTTCAATGACCCTGATTTACCTTTTTATGTCCTTGTAACTGCTATTCAAGGAGTGTTCCCTAGACAAGCATCATCATATCACCTGGGAGAGTGCTAGACATGCAGAATCTCAGTCTCAGATGTATGCCAACTGAAATTAAGGCTGTTGGGGCAGAAATAATTTGATAAAGGTTTATTGAAAGCCAAATTTGACTATAAACCCAAGAAGACACAGCAACAAATTTGGGCATGTTCCAAAGTCTATTACAAGTTGGAATGTTTTTATAGGAAAGTGTAGGAGAGGGAGGGGTACTCCTCACATCGCAGTTTTTTTGTTTTTGTTTTTTGTTTTTTGTTTTTTTTCATTGGAAGGTAAAAACAGTGGTTATAATCAATGGTACAAATGAAAACACACAGGCTAAAATGTGTTACCTGCAAGTCAATCAGTAAAACTTCATGATTCAGAAACAAATTGGTGTCCATTTTCATGTCAGTAGATTATGTATTAATCAGTATGTCAACTATTTGAGAAACTCAAGATAAGATTTAAGGGACTTACAATAAGATTCTTTACTCAGGAACAAGACATAAGCCATGAATCATAAGGCCTTCTCCAGGTTGTTAATTTGGAGGCCTGCCAAATGTGACCTGTAGGTTATCATTTACTAAATCAGAATCTGCATTTTAACATGCATGTTTGAGAAATGTGTGTTTATAGCACATTTATTTTTCTGTTCATTTTATTTATTACTTCTTCCAAAGTTTTTCCAGTCTGCTTATTTTATGCTATCAAATAGACATAAGATATCACTGGAGTTAATGGCTAATCTTTTTGCTTCATGAAAATAGATGATCATTTAAGTCCCCCAAGTATGAAGCTTCTAAGTTAGAAATTCCCCAGTTACATGTACAGTCTAAGTTTCTTTGAATATGGAAATGTATTTCTAATCATTAAAAAACCTTTTAATACATAATTTCCAAAAAATACCTATTTTTTTATGTGGCATATGTCCTATGGTCGTGAGTGTTGGATTATGCTTTTTATTATATATTGCATATATATATATATATATGCATTTTATTATGTATTTCAAATTCTGGTATGTTATATTCCTGGTAAAGTATTTTTCAGGAATTCAATGGATTTTTTGTTCTGAAGACTGATGTTTCAAAGATAAAATGTTTTTAAATTCTTCTAATGCTGTATTTTATTTTGAACCTTCAACAAAGAACATTTTCTGATGTCTCAGTGTTAACTGTGAAGAATACTTGGGTGCTTTCATTTACCCTTTCGTTATAGCAATAGGAGAATTTGCATCAGTTTGAGTGGATAGTTTTGTAATAAAAGTCAATCCAGTAGTGAAACCATTGTTATGCAGCTTTGTCCAGCATTACAAATTACATTTTAATGGGTTAGAAATAAATTTTGATTAGTTCTGTCTTTTGTTCTTGGATTAAATGTAGAGCAGTTCCTTGCATGCTGAATCAGTACTTGTTATTAGCACTTTACTCCATTTAAGTTGGCATTTTATCTATTCCACTCCTCTCCCTTGACATAGCACAACTAAGCTCCATATTGAAGTTAATAGGAATAACATAAAACAAGCTTGCCTTCTACGCTACAATGACAAAAATTAATTAGTTCATGATTAAGGATGATGTGGCATTGAATTTCCAACCATGTCATTTTCTCACACATCTTGTGACATTTTGCAACAGTTGGCTCATTACTAGTTATAATTTTATAATGTAGTGCTAGTGGAAATTATTTTCTGCAATTGAAATTTTTTATGCATGATAAAGAGACACATAAGCCTTTTGGGAAAAGAAAACATTTTGGCAGAAGTAGAGACTTGCTTTGACTTTCACACTAACCTATGTGTTGGATGAGATTGACTAGTCAACACAGACATGGGTAAAAGTTAAACTCTCTAATTCAAGGAATTTTCACATAACTGTATAAAGTAGTATCTCACTCCTCAGTCCCATGCCATTTAAACTAAAGGCATATTCTCTGGCTATGCCAAATGGAGTGAGAATGAAATGCTCACTCCATTTCATGATTTGTGAAATGCAGTGTTCATGGTGTCCAACCCTTTTATTTATTTTTTTTTGATGCAGAAAAATTACTTTTTGAAGAACCAGTGGCTGCAATATTTCCAAGTTTGGTGCAAATCCACAGAACACAAGACCATAATGCAACACAAAACAACACAAGAGAGCAATTGAATAGTCTCCATGAGCTTCTTCAACCATTTGCACAACTTCCTACTTTATAATGCCTTGGCTCTGAATCTTTATTCTCTTCTGATTTTTCATCCATTAAATTATGCCTGAATTATTGCTTTCTGACTGTTGATTTATTTGGATCCTGGCACCTTGGCTTTTAATTTTGCCGATCAGTCTACCTAAATCAGCTTCTTTCACTGCAGCAATCTAGCCTGGGATCCAGGCTAGATTTTCTGGATCCCAGGTTCCTGCTTGTCTTACCAGAGGAAATGGTCACAATCTGACCCCTACACATTTTAAATCTTTTGCTTTTCTTGAGTTAATGGCTAAAGCTCAAAAAATGCAGAAATAATATTCAACATTTGAATGTTCCCTTCTTTAGATAAAGCTGGATCAGGAGGTTTAGGCTGTATTTCTTGTCTTACTGAAGTGAAACACAGTGAGGTGAACCACTTTTCAGAGCCTATTTAGGCCTCCTAAAAATGATAAGCAAAGCATGTGATGAAAAGGTAAGCGTGAATGCTGGAGGCTTTAATCTTCATCATGATTAAATGACAAAGTACGTAAAATTTCCTGACTTGAATCTCCCAATAAATATTCATTTTAAGGGGGAGATAGTTTTCTAATTTCTGTAGGTATTATAGAAGTTTTTTTCTAGCTTCCAAATCCTTGTTTACTTATCCTATCTCACCCTGCCCCGGCCCAGTCCTAAAATTAAGGGCAAAGGGCAGAGATTCATGTCCCCATTCAAGTGGGAACCTAGTGGCCCCCAAACTCATCTAATTATTGGAAACCTCTGGAAACAATGGTGAGAAAGGGAACTCTTATCACATCCACTTCTAATTTCCAAGATGCTACCTAAAAATCAGTCAGAAACCTCGTGAGAGTGTACTTTGGTCTAGAATGATTGTGATGAACTAAAAACTCAGCTCACATCAGCTCTTGCTACCTAGGCTAAAACCAACAAAAGCAGCTTCATGTAGCTAGTAGGTACATGAATGCTCACGATCACAGACCTAAAATTTCAGAGCATCTGAGGGCAATCCTTTTTTAAAAAAAACAAAAAATCTAATATTTAACTGAACATTTACTATTTGCCAGATACTGTTTTATCCCGTTTTCTATGGAATCATGTTTAATCCTTACAACTGAGTATGGGATTCAGGCTTAGATATGTTACATAACCAAAGTTCACTTAGATACTACCTGGTGGAACTAGTATTTGACCCAAGGGTTGTCTGACTTCAGAGACCAGTGTCTTAACCACATGTGATTTTGTGCAGCAGGAAAAGCTAAAGAGTCTTCCTCTAAGATGGCACATAAAAGAAGAGCCAACTTGGAAAAGCTTGCGTCAAAATATTTCAGTTGTCTGGTACAACATTTTCAAAACCTTGAAGGCCACCTGAAACAATTTATGATGCTTCCAACCCTTCCGATTCACCATCATCTATGTCAGTTGATCTTTGGTCACAATGTCAGGTAACTTGAGAGGCTGCTGCCCATCCTTCTATCCTTTAAATATTCCTGGAATATAATTCATCTAGATCCAATCTCCAAGCTACCCTGCTCAAATATTGACAAGACTGTCCTGGTGGTGGTTGGCATCCCATGAATATAGCACATATTAATTTTCTGTGCTGAGCAACCAAATCCTATCATTGTGTTTATCATTAAGGCTTTCTATTACCCCAAGCTTTCAAGACTTCAAATATCTGAGTTCAGCCTCCAGTTGTTATCCTGGTTTTGAGATTCTGAGCCCAGTACCAGTGATCAGTAACTGGAAGTATACCAACTAAGCCCTTGGGGTTGAGAGGGCGTTGCATAACAGTGTGGAGTTCCTATAGTAAACTTCACTTGTTATTTTTCACAACACCTCCATCCAGAAAACTCACTTTTGCAGTCATTAAAGCTTGTATTCTTGATATCCCTGATTTGATACTTCATTAACCTATTAGTATGTGGAGAACTATTGCCTAATCAGAAGTTACTTCCAATATGAAAAAAATAGTATAGAAGAATAGGCAAAAGAAAAAAAAATGACTCAAGTCCATGGTTTGTCAGGTGGGATGCTGTGAAGCCAAGCAGAGGTTTTCTCTAGTTTTGATTTGGGCAGAAATACTGTCCACCCACATAGAAAACGGGAGGTTTCTTGGTCTCCATTGTGTATTCTCCCCTTGGTAAGGTATCACAAACACTTGGCACATTTCGTTATGGCTTACTCTTTTATCTGGGAGAGTGATAGCTGATTAATCATACTGCTCTATTACCTTGCACTTTGCTGCAACCTCACATTCTTTGTCACAATCTAAGCATCTTCTAGCATTATAGAGAATGTCATGTAAGATGAAAACTCCTTGCCATTCCTTCCTATTTCAGATTGATGATTGATATGGTTTGGCTCTGTGTCCCCACCCAGATCTCATAGCTCCCCAAATTCCCATGCATTGTGGAAGGGAACTGGTGGGAAATGATTGAATTATGGGGGCAGGTCTTTCCCGTGCTGCTCTTATGATAGTGAATGGATCTCACCAGATCTGATGGTTTTAAAAATGGGAGTTGCCCTGCACAAGCTCTCTTTGCCTGCCACCATCCATGTAAGACGTGACTTGCTCCTCCTTCCCTTTTGCCAGGATTGTGAGTCCTCCCCAGCCACATGGTACTGTGAGTCCAATTAAACCTCTTTCTTTTGTAAATTGCCTAGTCTTGGGTATGTCTTTATCAGCAGCATGAACACAATGACATAGATTTGGCTATTTGTCTAGCTCTTTATTTCACTTTTGTTATCTCTTGGACTGACTCTATTTTATATGCTGCAACTCAGTCTTGTTTCCCTTCCAGACTCCTGATATAGTCTTCTTCAAGTGGATCTTCGTGACCATGTACCTCTCTCAATTACTTGGACTTGTAATGAGAGACCTGGTAATCCCACATATGTCTCCCAGAACAAATAGATTTGATGGTAAAAAAAAAAAAATTGTCATGACCTCATTCTGTGAATGAAACTACTGATAAAATGAAAGAGAAAAAGTACTATTTCATAAATTTTGAATTAAATAAATGTAAGAATGAACATCAAAGCTAATCAACAGACAAAAAGATCAAGGCCAGAGTACAGAATAAAATAATGAAGGCCATTTCTAATGTGTCTTCTTTTCTTCCTTTTATTACTAAGTAATTATTTTATAGTATAATTAATCTCTCACCAAAAATAATCTCCCATTAGACATTTAAACTTTTTCCCGAGTAGTTCTAGTCTCTCTCCATCTCACTGGAAGAAATAGTAACAAGAGTGAATATAAAGGGAAAGGTTATAAAAGGATTTCAATTTCCTTTATTAAATGACTAATTATTTTCACTAAGCTTCTCTCAAATGGACATACTCAGACATTCTATCCAAATCTTCTCACTACGCAAGTAGCTCTTCAAATGTCCATCTTGCCTAAATATTACTTTGCAATTTTTTCTTGTTTTCAGATATATAAATACAAAGAAAAGGAAGTCTTCCATTGAATCTCTCAATATTTTTTATTATAATTAAAAAAATATCATCTCAGTGCTGTTCATGTCTTAGCTGTTTGGAATAAAAGGTCAAAGAAAAAAACACTATCTTTTTGTGATCTATCAGAAGTTCATATTTTTTATTTTCTTGCTAGCAGATTCTTTCAGCTTCAGTAAGGATAATTTTGAGGGTTTATATGTTATTATTCATTGAAACTTATTTTTCAAAATTAGTCTCAGAATCAGATGAAACTAATTAGATCTTAGAGTTCAGACATGAAAATTTGCCTCAAGGAAACACTAAAAAATGTATGTCGCTTCCAAATAGAATAACTATTAGTTACATAAACAGGCATATTATTTACCAAACAGAAATTTAGTCTAAAATATTTTTCACTAAATGATTTTGAAATTAGTATGTGTAGGTTATGACAGACTTGAGACTTTGCTGTTTCATTCTATCATTTTGTTTATAATCTATTAACAGAGACTAATTTGATTTAGATCAATCTCAGAACACTAAACGTATCAGATGATGACTATTCCTTAATCGCCTGATTAAATTGTTAAGGAAAGCTGTTGTCTCTTTAATCACAAAACAAACACATCATTCTTATTAAGAAGCAAGGGAAGACAGAAAGAAGATTCAGAAACAAATTACATTTTCTTGTGGTAATAACAATTTTTGGGGGGGTCGAAATTGCATTGTATAAATTTACCTCTTGTATTTTCACACTGATGAACAGTTACCCATTCCTTAGTCATCCGTAGAGATCTACTTGAGCTTATTCACAAGAACCTTTGTTCTTTGAATTACTTATATTTTTATGTGGAAAGGCAGGTAGTTGTGAGAGAAGTAAAAAAAAAAAAAAATGATGGTTTTTCCTAACCTAATCTTATCCCCTTTTTCTGTTTCCTCTGCCTGTTAGGATTATAATAAAATTAAAATGTAACAAGTTAATCAACCAAGGTGTTTTTTGGTAGATGAATGGATAAACTGTGATATGTTCAGGCAAAAGAATATTATTCATTATTAAAGATTAATAAGCTTTCAAGCCATGAAAAGACATGGAGAAAACTTTAATGCATATTACTAAGTAAAAGAAACCATTCTGAAAAGGCTAAATACTGTGGTATTTCATATATAACATTCTGAAAAAAGCAAAACTATAGAGACAGTAAAAACACCAGTAGTTGCCAGGGTATGGGGGAAGAAGGGATGAATAGGCAGAGCACAGGGACTTTTAGGACAGTGAAATTATTCTGCATGATACTATAATGGTGGATACCTGTCATTATACTTTTGGCAGAATGCATAGGAAGTACAGCACCAAGATTGAACCTTAATGTAAACTATGGACTTTGGTTGATAATTATGTGTCAACATAGATCCACTGATTATAACAAATGTACTATTCTGGTGAGGGAATGTTGATAGTTGGGGGAAACTGGGCATGTCTGAAGTCAGAGCATATATAAAACCTCTAAGTGATTACTGTTCAACTTTGCTAAGAACCTAAAAATTACTCTAAAAAATGAAATCTCCAAAAGGAAAAAAAATTCAACCAGTTTCTATTGTTATACTTAAGAAGAGTAGTCATATTTATGGTGATGATTTTTTAAGGGACAATTATCTGAACCTGTGGCTTATCAAAGATCTATTTTCTCATTTATGATCTCATTAATGGACAAAGAACAAACATTGTTACATTATTCCTTAATAAGTTATTTATAAATGAACAGTATTTTATAAAATAATTATATGTAAAAATCACTTGATACAAAATTCACATTACTTTATAATTCATATGCTATCAATATTAGTATATTATCTTACTATTATCTGAAGAATTCAACTTACCCAGAATTATTTACGCTTATTTTCTTTTAACTTACATTTGCATTTCAGTTGGGTTGGCTAGAGAAACTATATGATATAATGGACATTGCTTTTTCTGGTTCATCCAAACTGTTTCAGCTGGTTAAATACAGGCTTCTAATTTCCATGTTTGTACTTGGTAACGAAAGCAAAATTTGTACATTCTTTCATGATTAGGAATACCAGAGTTATAGTAAATACAATAATCAAGTACTTTCTTTTATCTTTGATATATAGGTGCATTATTTGACTTAACTGGTAACCAAGGGTTCATTAAGTTATCATGAAGTACATTATGAATATTTTCATGTGACAGTGTAGAAATCCACTTTAGAAAAGACGTGATGTCTTACTCATATCATTCCATTAAGAATTTTTCCTTCTCACTCTCACTCTCCAAATCCATTCAGGATGGGACAATTAATAAACAATCAAGTTTTGCCTCCTGAAGATGAACGTGTCCTGATGTATATTCCCTGGGCCTCAGACATTAATAAATATTATGTGGGAACATTTTGTCATCATATATCTGGGAAATCCTGAGTTAAGCAAGGTTTTCAAGATTTTTCAGACACTATAATTTGTTAATGTAAAATATTCATTTCTAATCTAGGGAAGTAGAGTGTTTTTTACTTTGGGGATCTATTTTTTAAAGGAGTATCCTGCAAGGTGAGCATGCTGTGGAATGAACTTTGGAAAATATTGATCTGGAATATTCAGGGGATTAATGCAGATGTCACTTAACTGTTGCACTATTTGTAAATTATAATGAATTATCCTGGACAATTTTCTTCTTCAGTTATGAGTGGTAAAATCTCAAAAATATTTTCTTCTTCTGAATTCTTATACAAATGGAAAGGTTCCTACATCGCTGTTACTAAATTTTTTCTGCACCTGTCACCTAAATCACGAATTATAATAGAAACTTGACCCATGAAGCATAATATACATTATATTTTAATGTTCTCAAAATTTTTCATAAGAATTGACATTCTCAAATGACCAGAAAATTCCCAGAGGGTTTATCATAAGGTGTAATGATATAATAGTATATAATATGTAATAATGGATAATGCATATAATATCTGCAATAAATAATAATAATGTATAAGAATACATTATTAGTATTCTACATTATTAGCATTCTCAAGAAGAGGTTATCGGTTTCAGAAATGTCAAATTTATCAGAATTGGTTTACCTTGCTCTTTCAAAAAAGAGACATTTTGGCTGGGCACGGTGGCTCACGCCTGTAATCCCAGCACTTTGGGAGGCCGAGGGGGGGTGGATCACAAGGTCAGGAGATTGAGACCATCGTGGCTAACATGATGAAACCCCCTCTCTACTAAAAATACAAAAAGTTAGCCGGGCATGGTGGCGGGTGCCTGTAGTCCCAGCTACTCGGGAGGCTGAGGCAGGAGAATGGCGTGAACCCGAGTGGCAGAGCTTGCAGTGAGCTGATATCGTACCACTGCACTCCAGTCTGGGCAACAGATCGAGACTCCATCTCAAAAAAAAAAAAAAAAAAAAGAGACATTTTATCATTTTCATCAATACTCTAAAAGCTTGAAAAAGTATGTTTATAATAATTTTAACTGGAATAATTGCAGATGTATTATTAATATTATTATGGGAAATTAATATTTCCCATGATAAACTTGGGAAAAGGATTCTGAAGTTAAACTATTAAAATATACCCAGAAATGATGTGATTAGCTATAGGTAAAAGGGAAATAAGAAAATTTAAATGAGCAACTGACATGTCTATTAACTACAGATACCTTTTATTATCATCAAAACCAAGGAGAATCTCAAACTGTAATCTCTGGTAAGACAAGTTGAGATATGATTTAAATTTATTATGTGGAAGATAGGGATCTGGCAAGATGGCTGAATAGGAACAGCTCTGGTCTGCAGCCTCCAGTCAGACCAAAGCAGAAGGCACGTGATTTCTGCATTTCCAACTGAGGTACACAGTTCGTCTCATTGGAAATGGTTAGGCAGTGGGTGCAGCACATGGAGGAAAAGGAGAAGCAGGTGGAGTGTTGCCTCACCCAGGAAGTGCAAGGTGCCAGGAGACCTCCCTCCCCCAGCCAAGGGAAGCCTTGAGGGACTGTGCTATCTGCCCGGATACGATGCTTTTCCCATGATTTTGGGGGATTCCCTCGTGTGCCTACACCACCAGGGCCCTGGGTTTTAAGCGCAAAACTAGCTGTTTGGGCAGACACTGAGTTAGCTGCAGGAGTTTTTTTTTTCATACCCCAGTGGTGCCTGGAACCTCAGCCAGACAGAACTGTTCACTGCCCTGGAAAGGGGGCTGAAGCCAGGAAGCCAAGTGGTCTTGCTCAGTGGGTCCCACTCCCACGGGGCCCAGCAAGCTAAGAACCACTGGCTTGAAATTCTCACTGCCACCACAGTAGTCTGAAGTCAACCTGGGATGATTTAGCTTGGTAGGGGGAGGAGCCTCTGCCATTATTGAGGCTTGAGTAGACGGTTTTCCCCTGACAGTGCTAAGGAGGCTGGGAGGTTTGAGCTGGGTGGAATTCACCACAGTGCAGCAAAGCAGCTGTGGCCAGACTGCCTCTCTAGATTCCTCCTCACTGGGCAGGACATCTCTGAAAAAAATGCAGCTGCCCCAGTCATGGGCTTATTGATGAAACTCTCATATCCCTGGGACAGAGCACCTGGGAGAGGGGCAGCTGTGGGTGCAGCTTCAGTGGACTTAAAAATTCCTGCCTGCCGGCTCTGAAGAGAGTAGCTGATCCTGACAAGGAAGGTTCTCCCAGCACAGTGCTCAAGTTCTGCTAAGGGACAGACTGCCTCCTCAGGTGGGTCCCTGACCACCCAGGCTTCCTGACTGGGGAAGACCTCCCAATAGGGGTCGACAAACACCCCATTCAGGAGAGCTCCAGCTGGCATCAGGCCAGTGCCCTTCTGGGTTGAATCTTCCAGAGGAAGGAGCAGGCAGTAATCTCTGCTGTTCTGCAGCCTTCACTTGTGATACCCAGGTGAACAAGGTCTGGAGTGGACTTCCAGCAAACTGCAGCAGACCTGCAGAAAAGGGACCTGACTGTTAGAAGAAAAACTAGCAAACAGAAATCAACAACATCAACATCAACAAGAAGGACCTCCACACAAAAAACCCATACAAAGATCACCAGCCTCAAAGACCAAAGGTAGATAAATCCACGAAGATGAGGAAAATGCAGAACAAAAATGCTGAAAATTCCAAAACATCGGCCTGGTGCGGTGGCTCACGCCTGTAATCCCAGCACTTTGGGAGGCTGAGGCGGGTGGATCACGAGGTCAGGAGATTGAGACCATCCTGGCTAACACAGTGAAACTCTGTCTCTACTAAAAATACAAAAAATTAGCCAGGCATGGTTGTAGTCGCCTGTAGTCCCAGCTACTTGGGAGGCTGAGGCAGGAGAATGGCATGAACCCGGGAGGTGGAGCTTGCAGTGAGCCAAGATCATGCCACTGCACTCCAGCCTGGGAGACAGTGAGACTCCATCTCAAAAAAAAAAAAAAAAAAAAAAAAAAAAAAAAAAAAAAAATCCAAAAAATCAGAATGCCTCTTCTCCTCCATATGATGGCAACCCCTCTCCAGCAAGGGCACAAAACTGGACGAGAATGAGATCGATGATTGACAGAAGTAGGCTTCAGAAAGTGAGTACTAACAAATTCCTCTGAGCTAAAGGAGCATGTTCTAACCCAATGCAAGGAAACTAATAACTAATAACTGAGCTAAAGGAGCATGTTCTAACCCAATGCAAGGAAACTAATAAAAGGTTACAGGAACTGCTAACTAGAATAACCAGTGTAGAGAGAAACATAAATGTCCTGATCCAGCTGAAAAACACAGCACGAGAACTTTGTGAAGCATACACAAGTGTCAATAGCCAAATTGATCAAGGGAAATAAAGAATATCAGAGATTGAAAATCAACGTACTGAAATAAGGCATGAAGACAAGATTAGAGAAAAAAAGAATGAAAAGGAACAAACAAAGCCCCCCAAAATATGGGACTATCTGAAAAGACTAAACCTATGATTGATTGGTGTACCTGAAAGTGACAGGGATAATGGAACCAAGTTGGAAAACACACTTCAGGATATTATCCAGGAGAACTTTCCCAACCCAGTAAGACAGGCCAACATTCAAAGTCAGGAAATACAGAGAACACAACTAAGATACTCCTTGAGACGTGCAACCCCAAGATACATAATCGTCAGATTCTCCAAGGTTGAAATGAAGGAAAAAATGTTAAGAGCAGCCAGAGAGAAAGGTTAGGTTACCTACAAAGGGAAGACCATCAGACTAACAGCAGATCTCTCTGCAGAAACCCTACAAGCCAGAAGAGAGTGGGGGCCAAAATTCAACATTCTTAAAGAAAACAATTTTCAATCCAGAATTTCATATCCCACCAAACTAAGCTTAATAAATGAAGGAGAAATAAAATACTTTACAGGCAAGCAAATGCTGAGGGATTTTATCACCACCAGGTCTGCCTTACAAGAGCTCCTGAAGGAAGCACAAAATATGGAAAGGAAAAAACAGTACCAGCCACTGCAAAAACACACCAAAATATAAAGACCAATGACACTATGAAGAAACTGCTTCAACTAATGTGCAAAATAACTAGCTAGCATTATGATTACAGGATCAAATTCACACATAACAATATTAACCTTAAATGTAAATGGGCTAAGCGCCACAATTGAAAGACACAGACTGGCGAATTGGATGAAGATTCAAGACCCGTCGGTGTGCTGAATTCAGGAGACCCATCTCATGTGCAGACTCACACAGACTCAAAATAAAGGGATGGAGAAATATTCACCAAGCAAACAGGAAAAAAAGCAGGGGTTGCAATCCTAGTCTCTGATAAAGCAAACTTTTAAACCAACAAAGATAAAAAATCTCAAAGAAGGGCATTACATAATAGTAAAGGGATCAGTGCAACAAGAAAAGCAAACAATCCTAAGTATATATGCACCCAATACCCAGATTTATGAAGCAAGTTCTTAGAGACCTAAAAAGAGACTTAGATTCCCACACAATAATAGTGGGAGACTTTAACACCCAACTGTCAATATTAGACAGATCAATGAGGCAGAAAATTAACAAGGATATTCAGGACTTGAATTTATCTCTGGACCAAGTGGACCTAATAGATATCTATAGAACTCTCCACCCAAAATCAACAGAATTCACATTCTTCTCAGTACCACATAGCACTTATTCTAAAATCAACCACATAATTGGAAGTAAAACATTCCTCAGCAAATGCAAAAGAACAGAAGTCATAATAAACAGTCTCTCAGACAGCAGTGCAATCAAATTAGAACTCAGGATTAAGAAACTCACTAAAAATTGCACAACTACATGGAAATCAAACAACCTGCTCCTGAATGACTACTGGGAAGATAATGAAATTAAGGCAGAAATAAAGAAGATCTTTGAAACCAGTGAGAACAAAGATACAACATACCAGAATCTCTGGTATCTCATTTGACCCAGCCATCCCATTACTGGGTATATACCCAAAGGATTATAAATCATTCTATTATAAAGACACATGCACACATGTGTTTATTGCAGCACTATTTGCAATAGCAAAGACTTGGAACCAAGCCAAATACCCATCAATGATAGACTGGATAAAGAAAATGTGGCTCGTATACACTATGGAATACTATGCGGCCATAAAAAAGGATGAGTTTATGTCCTTTGCCAGGGACATGGATGAAGCTGGAAACCATCATTGTCAGCAAACTAACACAGGAATGGAAAACCAAACACCGCATGTTCTCACTAATAAGTGGGAGCTGAACAATGAGAGGACATGGACACAGGCAGGGGAACATCACACACCAGGGCCTGTCAGGGGTTGGGGAACAAAGGCAGGAAGAATATTAGGACAAATACCTAATGCATGTGGGGCTTAAAACCTAGATGACATGTTGACAGGTGAAGCAAACCGCCATGAAACAGGTATACGTATGTAACAAACCTGCATGTTCTGCACATGTGTCCCAGAACTTAAAATAAAAAAAAGAACCAAGGGAAAACGATTTCACCTTATAAAACCATTAAAAACACAGAATAAGGTAGATAGCCCTATTTCTAATTTTCCAAGTGTCTAGTCACTTATTTCAATACCATTTATAATCACTTTTCCCCTCTCACTTGAAGTGATAATAACTTCTGCAGTAGACAGAACATGTATACCACAGATGCCCGCATGCTAATCTCCAAAAACCTGTAAATATGTTAAGTCAAAAGGCAAAGGAAAATTAAGGTTGCTAATCAGATGAATCTGTGATGTGGTGCGTAACCTGGATTATCCAGGTGGGCCCAATGTAATCACAAGAGTGCTTGTAAGTGGAAGAACGCGGCAAAAGGGTCAGAGTCAGAGAAAGAGTTGAGGATGCTGTGCTGCTGGCTTTGAATATGGCGGCCAGGGCCAAGAGACAAGCAAGGAAGGCAGCCACTAAAAGCTGGAAGAGGCAAGAAAACAGATTCTTCCCAGAGCCTCCTGAAGTCATGCAGTACTGCCAACACCTTGATTTCAGCCCAGCGAGACCCACTTTGGACTTCTCATTTTCAGAACTGTAAGGTAATAAGTTTGTATTGTTTTAAAAAATTACTGTGTAAAAAGCTATCCAGTTACATTGTCCTCTCTGGGGAAAACCTATATATTTGTAGTTGGGTTTTAGTCTGGAGAGTCACCCAAAGTGAATTTCTTATCAGAGTGCTCTGGGAAATTATGAAAAAAAAGTCAGTTCTCCACATTTGGATATTCTGATTCAGTAGGTCTAGGACGGGGGCCCCCAAATTTATATTTTTAACCAAATCCTTAGTGGATTCTTATGCACCCATTCCGGTGCTTTTTTGTGTCAGCTTGCTTTTGGGAACCACTGTTGCAGAGCTATGAAAACCCAAAGAGCCAGAAGCAAGCAAAGTTTATCCATCAGTAACTAAAGAGTAGACGAGGAATCTGGTGGGCATTGATGTAGTCAAAGGATAGTTTTAATCTGTGTGGATCGGGTGTAATCAATTAAGTTACCAATGTTCTCATCTCTCTTTGCCTATATTCAAGCCTTCAATTTACTAATTCAATATACTAAATAAATCGTAATTGTAAGAACGTTTTGTCCTGTTTGTCACATGAGTACCATAGTTAAATGAAAGTCATATTATTGATTACAAAATAAACTTGAATAGCCTGATTCAATAAACTTGATTAACCTAATTCATCAACCCTAGGCCTGTCAACAGAACTCAATAAAACCAGAGAGCCTAACCCCTGGTAATAACAAGTCCATCATGAAAATGCCACTTTGGGGGCCACTCTGGAGGCGGACGTTGGATTTTCTCCTGCTCAGTCCTGAAGGGGAGGAGGAATTTCAGGTCCTTCATCCCATCCCTATCCCAGGTCTTTCACCCTTTCTTAGGTGTCCTATCACAGGTTGGGTTCTCTGAAAAGAATAAGAGATAAATAAATTGAAAAACTAATACTAATTAGTAAATTATTTCCACTATATGGGCATTTTTATGATGATGATGATTACTATTATTATTACTACAGGTTTTTCTAATTGTTGGTTGAGCACAACTTGCCTGTTTTTCTCTTTGTTGCCATACATAAGCATGAGAGGACTATGAAATACACTAAAAAGCAGCATACTTGATCAGTTTTGTTATTTACTTTCTGTGTTAGCCACAAGGCCAGGTTATTAATCTTTAGCAACAAATCAAAAGAAATTAATTTGCTCTGGTAGGTACACTATTCATCCAGGTATACTGAAATATTATGCATCCAAAAAGAAGAACAAGATCATGTTTTTTGCAGGAACATGGCTGGAGCCAGAGGCCATTATCCTTAGAAAACTGACACAGGAACAGAAAAACAAATACTGCATGTTTTCACTTATAAGTAGGACTTCAAGATGAGAACACATGGACACATAGAAGGGAACAGCAGACAGTGGGGCCTGCTGGAGGCTGGAGGGTAGGAGGAAGGAGACAGTCATAAAAAATAACTAAAGGGTACTAGGCTTAATGCCTGGGTGATGAAATAATCTATACAACAAACCCCCATGACAAAAGTTTGCCTATGTAACAAACTTGCACTTATATACCTACACTTAGAATAAAACCTTAAAAAAAAGAGCCTTCTTTGGCAGTCCTTCCATATTTCCTATGGACACATCACACAGCAATGATGGGCCTCCAAAACCCTATTGCAATTTTGTGTTCATTTTTTCTCTTCTTGACATCTACTATGAAGTCTCATTTCCCCTGCTTATTGCCATAGATTGCTTGTCTGTAATGAAGCTCTGCCTTAGAAATGTCAAATATAATGAAAAAAGGTGGAGAAAACATAGAAAAGTTGGCCACTGAAATTTGTGAGGGTCCCACATTTATAAAGCACACAGGTTTTGCAAATTCATCAGCTAAACTTTGAAATAAGTGTACGATCCTTTGCTCTTTTCTCGGGGCAACTTTAAGTTTTCTGCTCTACTACATTGAGATCATATCACTGTAAAATGTAAAAATGAACATTTGGAGAGTTTAGCATATGTCTATAGGCCAAACTTAATCCAAATCAAGTTCTAACTTTTAAAACTCCAGCTAGATAGTAGAAAATGAATCATTGCTTTGCATAAATATTTTGTTTGTATTGACATATTATGAAATTTCCAAGAAAAGATTTTACCTCATAAAAAATTGGTTAACTATCCTGAGCACCTGTTATATTTGTCTCTCATCAAAATTTAAATGGAATAAACATTTAAGTACTTAATCTGATAATCTAAATTTTACTTTCACTCCAATTCTATCTTATTAGAGGGTAAAATGAATAATATTCTTAGTTCCAGACTTTGCCCGAGGAACAAATACGCAGAGATAGAATATATTTGATAAAACAAAGTTTAATGATAATAATCTGAAGGAAACAGTTCTACTACTGTACATTTTTATCCATGCATAAAGACACTCTTCTGTTTTTCAGAAACACTAGAAAACAAAACCAAAACCAAAATAAACAACAATAAAAAGCATTCTGAGTGATTTTGCAGCTTGTAAATGACTTGAGAAAAATACAGTGTTTTCTACTTAAATTTAAATACACTCTAACAACCTGCTTGTGAGAGTTACTAGATTTTCAAATATATGTGTGTTGTCCCATGTAATCCTATGATAAGTGAACGGTTATAATCTTCCTTTGAAAGATGAGAACCTGTAGATAAGAGATATTCAATAAATTCCCCTTTCTTATGCAGCTGAGCCCCATGCCCAGAAACATTTGTTTCCAGAATCCAGCTGTTTTCTCTGTATCACAATACTTTTCAATTAGATTGTATTTTTTTTTGTGAAAAGGAAAATAATTCATCTATTCATCAACCATTTATTAATTATTCTCCAAAACCCTAACTCTACGCTGGGTAATTTTGGAGCATTACAAGTGAAGATGATAAGGAAATTTCACTAACCTACTTTCAGAATAGGAGAAATGAAATTTCAGTAAACAGATACCTATTTTACTTCCAGTAGTGCCTAATTGCCTTTGACATCTTCCTGGTGATTGTTTCCCAGAATATTGTTAAGAGGCTCCATCCTACCTTTCTTCACTTGTTCTTTATTTTTGCACTTTTGGTGGCAATAACAATCTACAGTACTCGATTAGTCAGCGTGATTAATGGTTGTAGCAAATAACTCCAAACTCTTTTGACTTAGCACAACACAACACAAGAGCATTTTTTATTCATGGTGTATACAAGTTGGAGCTACCCTACCGAGAGAGAAGAGTGTGGAAGGCACTCTGCTTTAATCATTCTGGAATTCAGTCTTTCCATTCATTTGTAGTATTATTTTCTGCACAAGACCTGCAAGATTGCCCCTGAATTAGAAGAATAAAGATGCAGAAAAGATTTTATGGGGCTCATTTTCATTCACACACCATTGGTTAGAATGTAATTGCTTGACCCACTCCAGAATAGGCAGGGGTTGGAAAATGTGACTTAGCTGTGTTCCCAATAGGAAGATGATTCTGTGAATACAAAACATCGTCTTAGGCACAAGTACTTTTGCCCCCATGTTATTTCAAGGGGTTTGATGAACAGAAAATAATGCCTAGGATGCAGATCAAAACACAGCTTTCTAGAGTGCATGTGGGCATGGAGAAATGCTGGGTTTCTCATGAGTAAGAACCCATACGCCTCAATTTTAGCTTCTGATATTCCCATGTTCATTGATGCCTCATTTGCTGCTTAGTCTGAGCAATAGCAGGGAAAATTTGCATTTATGTTCAGGCTCCCACAATTTCCAGAAATGCACTTCAAGACAGTTTCAGAAGTATTCAGGGATCCCTTTTAACCTCTGTTTTCAGAGAAAGTGACAGACCTGTCCAGTGATGTTGGCTGTATTTCATTTACTAATCCAATTTTTCAAAAATGTGTGTTTGATATTTACTATGTGCTAAGCATGATATTAAGGTCTGAATATGTATATGCATATACATTCATATATATATAAACTACTGTTTTACATATATGTATATATACATATATATGTAAACACATGTCAAAATAGACATGACCTTTGATGTCCTAGAATTTATAGCTTAGCTGGTAAGTGTGGGGAGCAGATATTAATCAAAGAATGTCACAAAATGCACGTGCTGTACTTGTAAAAGTTGATATATATTATGAAGGAAAGTGCTGAGCTATGGAGTAGAATACAAGGGGGCTTGTCCTAATTCTGGCTTATGTTTGAAAGCTGAAGAATAAATGGGATTTAACTAGGCAAGTAGAAAAGAGTCTGGAACAAAGGAAATCCTCTTCCCAGCCCCACTTCCAGTACAAATGACTCTGCTTCCTCCATTTACCACCTTCTGGAAAGCCACAGACCCTGTAGTAGCTCTTGTGTATCTAGATTTTCCACCAGTGCCACAGATTTTCCCATCAGTTCCACAGAATTCCTGAATGATTGAAGCAGATATCCTCTTCACAGCCCCACTTCCAGTACAAATGACTCTGTTTCCTCCATTTACGAACTTCTGGAAAGCCACAAACCCTGTAGTAGCTATTGTGTATCTAGATTTTCCCCTAGTGCCACAGGATAGAAAAATCATATGAATTGTCTGTCTCCAGCAGGAGGAGAAATAGGTCTCTCTTGATGAATAGTAATCTTCTTCTCCTGTGAATCTCACCCTTTAACAATCTAGACAAGAAAGTTAAATTATGTTTAGGTGAGACTTCTCCACGGCTTTTATGACCACGAAGATTCTCTAACATCCTTTTCTATCCACTCCTGATTAAGTCTTATTGCACATTTTATAAAGAAATGGCATGGGTAAAACATTGATATAATTCTGTTTGCATTCAACTATGAAATAATTCTTGAACTAAGTGATTATGACTAAGTGTTCATTTAAGTGCTATAAAGTGCTTCAAACAATGAAGAAGGAAATAAGCTTGGGAGTGAGCAAAACGATCCTGTAGTGGTCAAGGCCAGTGCTTTACAGATGGGAAGAGAACATTATAATTAGCTTCAAAACAGCCCTAGCCAATTTGTGTGGATCTGGTTAATATTGATGCCAATTGGAAGTCAATAATTGATTAGCAGTCTTAATAACTGTTTTTAGCTTTTAACTGTAGAAAATTAAAAATGTAGATTCTTCAAGCAATAATCTGAATACAGGTATTAATAACTGAAATAGTATATTAATTTTTATTTACATCTCTGAAAGATAAAAATGTAATTTATAGCAGGCTTATAAAATTCAAGTACAGTTGAAATTATAATGGACACTAATGACATTTAATCAAGGCTAAGCCTGTTAGCTAAACAATTTTAATTCATGTTAGAAGTGTAAACAGAGTATAATTTTGTCTCTACTTGGATATCAGCTGACATTTTGTTTTTATCCTAGCCAGTAGCATGATGAAAAAATTTCCAATTTTTTTTTGCTTGTTTCTTTGTTTTGGTTTGTTGAATAGATCTTTTAAAAAGTAGTTCATAATTTATTAAATGTTTGATTTGATAGGATGACTGTGACCTAAGTTCTAGGCAATGCTTTACACATCTTCAAAATTAAAAATAAAACATGTTCCATTGAGCAAATATAAGATCAAATACAGTGATTAGAAAATGTGCTGCTGCTGTGTTTTTGGGTAGAGCATGAGTCAAAAGCTTTAGGAAGCATATTTTCCCCACCAGCCAACAGCTTTTGGAAGCATATTTTCCCCTAGAATGAATGATTGCTATTTTGTATCACAATACATTCGAAACTTTCTTCCATCTGTAACACCAGAGGAACTTCCTTGGTTGCACCAAATATCAAGAACTTGACTCACTGTCCTCCTAAAGAAAGTTCACTGTGTGTGGTAGCTCACACCTGTAATCCCAGGACTTTGAGAGGCCAAGGCAGGTAGATCACCTGAGGTCAGGAGTTCAAGACCAGCCTGACCAACATGGTGAAACCCTGTCTCTACTAAAAATACAAAAATTAGCTGGGCGTGGTAATGGGCACCTGTAATCCCAGCTACTCAGGAGGCTGATGCAGGAGAATCACTTGAACCTGGGAGGTAGAGGTTGCAGTAAGCCAAGATGGCACCATTGCACTCCAGCTTGGGCCACACAGCGAGAATCTGTCTCAAAAAAAAAAAAAAAAGTTTCATATTATTAGGATTTTTTAGTTATAAATAACAGGAGATCCAATTCAAAATGGCATAAACAATATGTTATTGACTTATGTAACGAAACCATTCAGAGGTCAAACACCAGGTTTGATTTGTTCAGTATATTTTGAAGTCTGAGGCCCCATTTCTTTTTTTTTTTTTTTTTTTTTTGAGACGGAGTCTTGCTCTGTCGCCCAGGCTGGAGTGCAGTGGCGCGATCTTGGCTCACTGCAAGCTCCGCTGAGGCCCCATTTCTTTATGTCCTTTTCTCCCAGGAGTGCTGGCTTTTTCCTATGGAGAGTTTTGTCTCAAAGTAGCAAGATGACTACTCATAGTTATAGGGTAATATGTTTTTGTGTTCATATTTACTTGGAGAGAAAGGGAATTTCTTTTCCCTTAAACCACAATTGGAATCATATTTTGTCCTGATTGGACAAAGTTAAGAAACTGACATGAATTTAAGCTTGGATGGACTGTTCATTCCTCAGCTACTATAAGAAGTACAGCTGGGCATGGTGGCTGATGCCTGTAATCCCAACATTTTGGGAGGCTGAGGAGGGTGGATCACCTGAGGTCAGGAGTTTTAGACCAGCCTGGACAACATGATGAGACCCCTTTTTTACTACAAATACAAAAATTAGCTGGGCATGGTAGTGCACGTCTGTAATCCCAGCTACTTGGGAGGCTGAGACAGGAGAATTGCTTGAACCCAGAAGGTGGCAGTTGCAATGAGCCGAGATCAGGCCACTTAACCCCAACCTGAGAGACAGAGAGTGAGACTCCAATTAAAGAAAAAAAAAAAATTACTCAGGTTATCTTGAGTACTGGTTGGGCATGTAAACAATGTTTACACGTATAACGTGCAGAAGATGTCAAAGATAAAAACACTGTCTAATGGGTGCTCCTTTTTCTGGCTAGACTTAAGAACTTGATGCATTCTGTTCTTAACATCATTGCTAGAACTCTGCCATAGCATCAAAAGTAATTTTACTATAAATCCTAAATTGGACAGAGAGTCCAAATTAATCTGGTATCCACTAACTTTTACTATCCTTACTAGTTTGCAAAGTACACAGTTTGTTTAGTTTCCAGATTGATGACATCATAATACCAAAAATTAACATATTTATTAATAATAAAGTAATAACAATTTTTAAAAAATTAAGGCCTTAAATGAGATTTGAAGAATATTAAAAATAAATGTTCTTGCTCTCCAGGGAATGAGATGGGAGGAGCAAGGAGAATTTAATCATTGGAAACTAAGCCTGTGCTAGTATTAAAGTGGTATAACATTCCTTCCCACTGTGTTGTTTACAGTTACTTTTATCTTGCCTTGAAAAATGTAAGCTCTTTGTTATTTTTCTGTACTTTTAAAGTTTTATGTTATAGTTTTGTTAGAAACAAAATTTCAATGGCATTTAAATGCAAGTTAACTAGAGTTTATGAAAAACTATTACAATTATAGAGTTTAATCCTATTTAAGATTCTACAACCCATGGGGAACAGGAGATGCGAAACAAAAGTGTATCTTCTGGCAAACAAAATAGGGAACCATAATAATTATGAGGAAACCGTTGATGGGCTGTTACTATTTAGATCAAGGACAGTCCTAAAATAGCAACCTTTTAAAAGAATTCCATGAAAGTCCAGAGAAGCAAATGTTCCCTGGAGCACAGTTAATCAAATATGACATGACTTATTTCTTGTGGCCTCTAAGTGTATGCACACAGAGTGAGTTTAAACTAACCATTTCTATCATTCCTTACTTATCATATAGATAGACAGAAAACATTGCTAATGCTCAATGTGGTCCAGGGTGTAGGAAACATACATTATTATAAATTGTTAGTTGGAGTATAACTTGATACAGCTTTTCCTGGAAATAATTGCTATACATGTAAAAGTTTTAAAATGTATGTGCCCTTCAATTTCATATCTATGGATATACCCTGAAGTGATAATTGAGCAAAAAAGTATGAAAAATAGAGGAAAGATGTTCAACAAAGCATCTCTTACAAGCATAAAGAAATGAAAACAACCCATGTAATAACGTATTTGTAACAACTGGATGTTGATATAAGTCAATACTTATTGGAACATGAAGGTGCTGAATATTTTTCTTAATTGATGAATAAATGTAATGTAATTGCTAACCAAAAACACCAACAAAAGATAAAAATTTAAGTTGAGTTGCAAATATTTGGAGAAAGAAGAATAATTAGGGAATACGAATCTTGCCACATATAAATACAGAAAAGGAATAATAGGAGGGAGAGGGGAGGGAGGGTAGGAAAGAAATAAAGAGAGGAAGAAAAGGAAGGGAGGGAAGGAAAGGAAAGGGAAGGGGAAGGAAAGGAAAAGGATGGGGAGGGAGGGAAGGAAAGAAAGAAAGCAGACATTGAGGAAATTATTTGGCAACTATATCAACTTTCTACTGGTATATTTCTATTTCTATTGCTGTATCTATTTCTAGTAACAAACCACCCTAAGAGTCTGAGGCTTAAATTCATAATAATTTATTATAGCTCTTGAATCATGATGATAGGGTTGGCTGGGCTTGGCTGATCTCAGCTGGTTTCTCTCAAGAGTCTGAGGGTTGGCTAGTTCTAGGATTGTGTAGACTGACCTCATCTGAGGCAAGTAGGGTGGCTTGGGCCTGTTCTTCCTGACTCTCCTCCATTTTCTGGGACTAGTGGTCTAGTCTGGGCATATCCTAGGGGCAACGACAGAGTACAATAAGACAACAGAAACAAAGAAATTCTCTTGATACCAAGACTCAGAATTGGCACATATAAATTCTGCTGCTTATTAATAATATTAGCCAAAGCAAGTCATAAAGACTACTTGGATGTAAGAGATGAGAAAATAGTGATAAAGACCATAGAGTTACAGGTCAAGGGGCATGGATATAGGAACAAAAAACTAGGACCATTAATACAAACTATAAAAACACCCATGTAACGAGTAGATATTTTTGTGAGATTTCAAGAGTTGTTAGACATTAATCAAAGATTAATAAGTCGAAAAGTGCAAAGAATAAAAACTATAATTCACAGAAAAAGAAATATATTAATAAAAGGCTAATAAGCATAAAACTCATTTATAAATTTTAATTTTATTAAAAGTTAAAATAATGCATATTGTAATAATTATATACTTTTAATTACATCCATGAGACTGACAAAGTCTAAAATGGTGATAGTACCTTATGTTTACCAGAGTGTGAAGGTGAAGAAACATTCCTATTCTTTCTTTGTAGAAACTTAATTATTGAGATGTCATCAGAAGACAATTTTATAATATCCATCATAATTTGAAATTTACATTTTTTTAAAAATGATGGTTTTACTTCTAGGAATTTATCCTCTGATATACATGCATGTCCTATATGAATAGATAAATGGAGAGAAATGCTTATTGTTTATAATAACAAAATATACTAAATGACTCAAATTTTCATCAATATGTGTATCCTTACACAAATTAGGATGCTTTTCATTTTGTAAGATACCTTGTAAACACTGAAAAAGTGAAGTAAACTTTTGTCTTATGTAGGTTGTGTTTTTAAAAATAATTCACATCTGGGCAGGTTGCGGTGACTCAGGCTTGTAATACCAGAACTTTGGGAGGCTGGGGCAGGCAGATCACCTGAGGTCAGGAATTCGAGACCAGCCTGACCAACATGGTGAAACCTTGTCTCTACTAAAAATACAAAATTTGCTGTGTGTGGTGGCACGTGCCTGTAATCCCAGCTACTTGGGAGGCTGATGCAGGAGAATTGCTTAAACCTGGGAGGCGGAGGTTGCAGTGAGACGAAGTCGCGCCATTGCACCCCAGCCTGGGCAACAAGAGCAAAGCTCCATCTCAAAGAAAAGAAACTAATAAAAAAAAATCACATTTGAATGGTATAGAAAAACATTACGACATTCTGCAGCATCTAGAATACTTCCTGGTATAGAAAAAGATGTTATTTAAATGGTATTTTGTTCACTCATTACTTACGTTTTATACATTTTATTTCTTTTTGAGCTTCCTGAATTATGCATGCTAAAAGAATCAACAGTACAAATATTTATTTAAAAAAGTGAAAAACTGGCCGGATGTGGTGGCTTATGCCTGTAATACAAGCACTTTGGGAGCCCAAGACAAGCAGATCACTTGAGGTCATGAGTTTTGAGACCAGCCTGGTCAACATGGCAAAATGCTATCTCTACAAAACAAACAAACCAAAACAAACAAAACAAGCAAACAAACAATTATCTAGGGGTGGTGGCCAGCACCTGTAGTCTCAGCTACTCCAGAGGCTGAGGCACTAGAATCGCTTGAACCCAGGAGGAGGAGGTTGCAGTGAGCCCAGATCGCACCATTGCACTCCAGCATGGGCGACAAGTGAGACTCTGTCTCAAAAAATTAAAATAAAAAAAGTGAGAAACTACTTTTAGTAGTATCTTTTTAATTCAAAACTATAAATGAAGATCTTTTAGTAGGTTCCTTTAACCATTAATTAATACATTTTGAGTGTCTGACAACTCTGTACTAGGTGTTCTGGGTGCTACAATTGCAGCATCCAGTCAAAGGGGCAAATATTCTAGTAATGGGGAGAGATAATGAAAATCAAATAAGCAAATGGATAAGTAATATAACTTCATATAGTAATAAATGTATTTGTTAAGAAATCACAAGTTTGATTCCTGCAGACACATCTCTGCTTCTTTGAGCTATTTGCACATACTTATTTATCGAATATCTACTTTATAAAAGGAATAGTGCTAGCTGCTATGGATATGATAGTAAATAAAATATCTCTCACTGCATGGTATTTACAGTCTTTGATGTAACAGACCATTTTTTTCCATTATATTTGTATTTCTCAATAGAAAGATTTGACCAGATCAGTGGTTCTCAAATTGGAGGAATAGGGCTGTGCTAGCATAATCTGAATTTTTTGTCAAAGTACACATAGCCACCTTATATCCCCTTATTTAACTGTACTGGAGTCGTGTCATTCTTTTGGGTCTTTATCTATGCAGCAGAATGTGTGAGTGGCACATGGGCTTTAAACATTCTTTAGGTTGTGATATACTCCCCAGAAAATATAAAAAAGGAAGTATAAAATTTATCTGTCTCTCTTGTATAATAAATAATCCTGTGAAAATACTAGTTAGAATTACTCCCTCAAGAATTCTCTGGCACGATTCTTTATGTTCAGAAATGATGCTACCGACTACTAGAAGCAAATGTGACTTCAAATCAGTGCGCACAGGGGACATAAATATCTCCCCACATATAAAACACAGTGCCAAACAAGAGTCAGAAGAGTCAATAGGAATGTGAGTCAGCTTCATCATTTGTGTCGTGAAGACAGAGTCACCAGTCGATTTATTGGTTCACTGTTTTACGCACAGGTTTGGCAACACATGAAGTAAGCTTTGGAGTTCACTTTTCCAGAGACAGTCTGAAAGGGAGGGAGAGAGAGAGAGAAGATGAGCTAAATGCATTTATAGGCTATTTTCCTCTGTCTAATTTCATGGGGTATCTCAGTCTGTCTTTCAAATTGAATATCTACTGTGTATTGAAGGTTGAACGCAATATTTTGTCCCTTTTTCTTAGACCTTCCTGCATCCTGCTATCTGTCCCTGCAGTATCTTAGACTCAAGAGTTCCAGAGCACATGCAGAAGGCAGGAGGGTGGTTACTTGAAAAATCCCTGGGACCTTGACAACCTGTAACCACCTCTAATTTCGGAACATCCATCAGCAGACTTGTATCAAAAAGAGAAATTTATTTCTATTTCTTAATTAGTGTTAATCAGGTCTCCCTCTTATGTATAGTCATACCAAATCCTCACCTATAGATGTGATCATATATCTACATAAAGGGACAATGGCAGACAATTTTGGAGTTGTAAATATGAGTATTTTTATAGGAACTTATTATCCAACAGAGACATTGAAATCTTACAGTTAATTTTTTTAAACCCATATGTCAATAGACATATTCAGCAATCATTAAAATAATAATAGTATTTTTATGTGGAGAGGAGGCTAAAGATGAAATTCAAGAAGTAGAAAGTTCTAAAGAACTTTTATTACATAGTAACAAAATATATAACTCCTTCCAAAATGATCTATAAATTAGTGGAAAGTTTTATTCTAAAAGAATTTCTTTTGAGAGAAGTCTTAACAACCCGGATCTATATTTTACACAGAAATCAAAGTCCCAAATGAAGCCAGAGCACTTTAGAGAAAGAAAAGCAAATGAGGATCTAATTCTATCAGATATCAAGAATTAGTATAATGCTGTATTAACTTTGTACAGTATTGATGCAAGGATTGACCAATTGAAAAGAATAAAGAGTCCAGAAGAAAGCCCACATATATACAGAAAACATAACTTATAAGTAATGTATCATTTTATATTATGGATTCAAGGATGTAATGTCAGTATTTAGAGTTAATGTTAGCAAACAGGTTAGTAGTAAAATACCTTTTTATCTGTAATTCCATCAAGATCGATATTTATGGGATGCTACATAAATGGGTCTGAATGAAATAGAAATGATGGATTATGGGCAAAGTTAGACTTTTCGTAGAAAAACATGTCATTGTTGTGATAAGCATCACCAATGACATTTGCTGAATATATTGATAATCTATCCAAAATTAAGATGGATCATTTGTGAAAACCACCAAATGTTCTCTGAAATCAATCAGCTATACATCATAGCCCATTAATTAAACTGCCTCCCTCCTGTCAAGGACCCTAGGCCACACCTTATCACCTTCTTCAAAATGCTTAGGCAGAAGAGCCCTGCATCAAAATACAAACACCTCTGTGTCTGACCAGCAACCTCCTGTCTGCAGAATCTCATGCCATTTCAAGGCATTTTTGTTTGTTTGTTTGTTTGTTTTTTCTCTTTATATTTCTATGTTGAAGCAAATGAATCACAACATGTTAAATTGCTTGGTAGGCAATCAGATTCCACTACAAAAGTGACCTATTAATAGTTACCTAGGGGTGACAAATAACAGTAAGTTGAAAACATTTCTTCTTTAATCCACCACTAAAATTATTCACAAATTAAATGTTACCAACCTGTTATAATTCTGTGTTGTTGCATTTAATTATGTGTATATTTAAATATTTTAATACCGAAACGTAAATACTGCTTCTAAGTTTCCATGTTAGAATTGCCATTTCTACTTTTGTTACTACGAAATAAAGTGTTGCACTTTAATTTTTATGTTTCATAATTTTATGTATGGAATTACACAATATGTGCACTTTTTTGACTGGCATATTTTAGTCAGCATACTTATATCGTGATTCATCCACATCAGTTTGTGTACCACAAATTTATTAATTTTTTATTGCTGAGTTGCATTCTATTGTATTGATATGCCACAGTTTATTTAACCATTCATCTCTTGATGCACATTTATCTCGTGAAAATATCTAGGAGCGAAATGACTATAATTTTTTGTAATTCACTTGTGAGCTTTAGTAGCTTTTTAAATCCAGAAGTAGAAAAACTTTCTCTGTTGACTGTGCAGACAGTAACTATTTTAGGCTTTGTAGGAAACAAGTTCTCCATCTCCTCCTCTTTTCCTACTCCTCATTCTTTTTCTTCTCATCTTTTTATTTATTTATTTATTTATTTTTCTTTTATTATTATTATCATTATTATACTTTAGGTTTTATGGTACATGTGCGCAATGTGCAGGTAAGTTACATATGTATACATGTGCCATGCTGGTGCGCTGCACCCACCAACTTGTCATCTAGCATTAGGTATATCTCCCAATGCTATCCCTCCCCCCTCCCCCCACCCCACAACAGTCCCTGAAGTGTGATGTTCCTCTTCCTGTGTCCATGTGTTCTCATTGTTCAATTCCCACCTATGAGTGAGAATATGCGGTGTTTGGTTTTTTGTTCTTGCGATAGTTTACTGAGAATGATGATTTCCAGTTTCATCCATGTCCCTACAAAGGACGTGAACTCATCATTTTTTATGGCTGCATAGTATTCCATGGTGTATATGTGCCACATTTTCTTAATCCAGTCTATCATTGTTGGACATTTGGGTTGGTTCCAAGTCTTTGCTATTGTGAATAATGCTGCAATAAACATACATGTGCATGTGTCTTTATAGCAGTATGATTTATAGTCCTTTGGGTATATACCCAGTAATGGGATGGCTGGGTCAAATGGAATTTCTAGTTCTAGATCCCTGAGGAATCGCCACACTGACTTCCACAAGGGTTGAACTAGTTTACAGTCCCACCAACAGTGTAAAAGTGTTCCTATTTCTCCACATCCTCTCCAGCACCTGTTGTTTCCTGACTTTTTAATGATTGCCATTCTAACTGGTGTGAGATGGTATCTCATTGTGGTTTTGATTTGCATTTCTCTGATGGCCAGTGATGGTGAGCATTTTTTCATGTGTTTTTTGGCTGCATAAATGTCTTCTTTTGAGAAGTGTCTGTTCATGTCCTTCGCCCACTTTTTGATGGGGTTGTTTGTTTTTTTCTTGTAAATTTGTTGGAGTTCATTGTAGATTCTGGATATTAGCCCTTTGTCAGATGAGTAGGTTGCGAAAATGTTCTCCCATTTTGTAGGTTGCCTGTTCACTCTGATGGTAGTTTCCTTTGCTGTGCAGAAGCTCTTTAGTTTAATGAGATCCCATTTGTCAATTTTGGCTTTTGTTGCCATTGCTTTTGGTGTTTTAGACATGAAGTCCTTGCCCATGCCTATGTCCTGAATGGTAATGCCTAGGTTTTCTTCTAGGGTTTTTATGGTTTTAGGTCTAACATTTAAGTCTTTAATCCATCTTGAATTGATTTTTGTATAAGGTGTAAGGAAGGGATCCAGTTTCAGCTTTCTACATATGGCTAGCCAGTTTTCCCAGCACCATTTATTAAATAGGGAATCCTTTCCCCATTTCTTGTTTTTGTCAGGTTTGTCAAAGATCAGATACTTGTAGATATGTGGCATTATTTCTGACGGCTCTGTTCTGTTCCATTGATCTATATCTCTGTTTTGGTACCAGTACCATGCTGTTTTGGTTACTGTAGCCTTGTAGTATAGTTTGAAGTCAGGTAGCGTGATGCCTCCAGCTTTGTTCTTTTGGCTTAGGATTGACTTGGCGATGCGGGCTCTTTTTTGGTTCCATATGAACTTTAAAGTAGTTTTTTCCAATTCTGTGAAGAAAGTCATTGGTAGCTTGATGGGGATGGCATTGAATCTGTAAATTACCTTGGGAAGGATGGCCATTTTCATGATATTGATTCTTCCTACCCATGAGCATGGAATGTTCTTCCATTTGTTTGTATCCTCTTTTATTTCCTTGAGCAGTGGTTTGTAGTTCCCCTTGAAGAGATCTTTCACATCCCTTGTAAGTTAGATTCCTAGGTATTTTATTCTCTTTGAAGCAATTGTGAATGGGAGTTCACTCATGATTTGGCTCTCTGTTTGTCTGTTATTGATGTATAAGAATGCTTGTGATTTTTGCACATTGATTTTGTATCCTGAGACTTTGCTGAAGTTGCTTATCAGCTTAAGGAGATTTTGGGCTGAGACAATGGGGTTTTCTAGATATACTATCATGTCATCTGCAAAGAAGTTGAAAACTTTGAAAAAAATTTAGAAGAATGTATAACTAGAATAACCAATACAGAGAAGTGCTTAAAGGAGCTGATGGAGCTGAAAACCAAGGCTCGAGAACTACGTGAGGAATGCAGAAGCCTCAGAAGCCGATGCGATCAAATGGAAGAAAGGGTATCAGCCCTGGAAGATGAAATGAATGAAATGAAGCGAGAAGGGAAATTTAGAGAAAAAAGAATAAAAAGAAATGAGCAAAGCCTCCAAGAAATGTGGGACTATGGGAAAAGACCAAATCTACGTCTGATTGGTGTACCTGAAAGTGATGGGGAGAATGGAAACAAGTTGGAAAACACTCTGCAGGATATTATCCAGGAGAACTTCCCCAATCTAGCAAGGCAGGCCAGCATTCAGATTCAGGAAATACAGAGAACACCACAAAGATACTCCTGGAGAAGAGCAACTCCAAGACACATAATTGTCAGATTCACCAAAGTTGAAATGAAGGAAAAAATGTTAAGGGCAGCCAGAGAGAAAGGTCGGGTTACCATCAAAGGGAAGCCCATCAGACTAACAGTGGATCTCTCGGCAGAAGCCCTACAAGCCAGAAGACAGTGGGGGCCAATATTCAACATTCTTAAAGAAAAGAATTTTCAACCCAGAATTTCATATCCTGCCAAACTAAGCTTCATAAGTGAAGGAGAAATAAAATACTTTACAGACAAGCAAATGCTGAGAGATTTTGTCACCACCAGGCCTGCCCTAAAAGAGCTCCTGAAGGAAGCGCTAAACATGGAAAGACACAACCGGTACCAGCCACTGCAAAATCATACCGAAATGTAAAGACCATCGAGACTAGGAAGAGACTGCATCAACTAACGAGAAAAATATCCAGCTAACATCATAATGACAGGATCAGATGCACACATAACAATATTAACTTTAAATGTAAATGGACTAAATGCTCCAATTAAAAGACACAGACTGGCAAATTGGATAAAGACTCAAGACCCATCAGTGTGCTGTATTCAGGAAACCCATCTCACGTGCAGAGACACACATAGGCTCAAAATAAAAGGATGGAGGAAGATCTACCAAGCAAATCGAAAAAAAAAAAGGCAGGGGTTGCAATCCTAGTCTCTGATAAAACAGACTTTAAACCAACAAAGATCAAAAGAGACAAAGAAGGCCATTACATAATGGTAAAGGGATTAATTCAACAAGAAGAGCTAACTATCCTAAATATATATGCACCCAATACAGGAGCACCCAGATTCATAAAGCAAGTCCTGAGTGACCTACAAAGAGACTTAGACTCCCACACATTAATAATGGGAGACTTTAACACCCCACTATCAACATTAGACAGATCAACGAGACAGAAAGTCAACAAGGATACCCAGGAATTGAACTCAGCTCTGCACCAAGCAGACCTAATAGACATCTACAGAACTCTCCACCCCAAATCAACAGAATATACATTTTTTTCAGCACCACACCACACCTATTCCAAAATTGACCATATACTTGGAAGTAAAGCTCTCCTCAATAAATGTAAAAGAACAGAAATTGTAACAAACTGTCTCTCAGATCACAGTGCAATCAAGCTAGAACTCAGGATTAAGAATCTCACTCAAAACCGCTCAACTACGTGGAAACTGAACAACCTGCTCCTGAATGACTACTGGGTACATAACGAAATGAAGGCAGAAATAAAGATGTTCTTTGAAACCAACGAGAACCAAGACACAACATACCAGAATCTCTGGGATGCATTCAAAGCAGTGTGTAGAGGGAAATTTATAGCACTAAATGCCCACAAGAGAAAGCAGGAAAGATCCAAAATTGACACCCTAACATCACAATCTTCTCATCTTTTTAGCTTAACCATCATACAATGCATAGGAAACAGGCCACATTTAATCTATGGGTGGTAGTTTGCCTGTCCTCACTGGATTTTCTACCTAGATAGTTATATTATTTAAGATTAAAGTAATTCTACTTTCTGTATTAGTCCATTCTCACACTGCTATAAAAATACTACCTGAATTAAACTAAAAAGCTTCTGTGCTGCGAAAGAAACAATCAGCAAACAGACAACCCAAAAAGTGGGAGAAAATCTTCACAATATATACATCCAACAAAAGATTAATATCCAAAATCCACAAGGAACTCAAAAAAGATCAGTAAGAAGGAAACAAACAATCCCATCAAAAAGTGGGTTAAGGACATGAATGGAAAATTCTCAAAAGAAGATATACAAATGGCCAACAAACATAGGAAAACAAGCTCAACATCAGTAATGATCAGGGAAATGCAAATCAAAACCTCAATGTGATACCACCTTACTCCTGCAAGAATGGCCATAATCAAAAAAATCCAAAAATAGTAGATGTTGGTGTGAACGTGGTGCAAAGGGAAAAATTTTATACTGCTGATTGGAATATAAAATAGTACAACTGATATAAAAAACAGTATGGAGATTCCTTAAAGGACTAAAAGTAAAACTACCATTCAATCCAGCAATCCCACTACTGGTATCTACCCAGAGAAAAATAAATCATTATACAAAAAAGATACTGGCACACACATGTTTATAGCAGCACTATTAGCAATTGCAAAAATATGTAACTGACCCAAATGCCCATCAATCAACCAGTGGATAAAGAAATTGTGGTATATATATACCTTTGAATACTACTCAGCCATAAAAAGGAATGAAATAATGGCACTCACAGCAACCTAGATGGAATTGGAGATCATTATTCTAAGTGAAGTAACTCAGGAATGGAAAACCAAACATTGTACATTCTCACTCATAAATGGGAGCTAAACTATGAGGATGCAAAGGCATATGATACAGTGGACTTTGGGGAAACAGGGGAAAGGGTGGGAGAGGGATGAGGGATAAAAGACTACACATTGGTACACAGTGTACACTGCTCAGGTGATGGGTACACTAAAATATCAGGAATCACCATAAAAAAACTTATTCATGTAACCAAACACCCTCTGTTCCCTCCAAATGTATTGAAATAATTTAAAAAGACACCACCTGAGACTGGGTAATTTATAAAGAAAGGAGATTTAATTAACTCACAGTTCTGCATGGCTAGAGAGGCCTCAGGAAAGTTATAATCATGGCAGAAGGCGGAGGAGAAGCAAGCACCTTCTTATCAAGGTGGCAGGAGAGAGAGAGAGCACGGGGAGGGGAACTGCCAAACACTTTAAAAAACAACAGCTCTCCTGAGAACTCACTCACTATCAGAATTCTAACAGCATGGGGGAACCAGAACCACCCCTATGATCCAATCACCTCCCACCAGGTCCCTCCCTTGGCACCTGGGAATTACAATTCAAGATGAGATTTGGATGGGAACAGAGAGCCAAACCCTGTAACTTTTTTTTTCCAATTTCGATGACTTCTACTTGTTTCCCTTTTCTAATTCCATTGTTTAGAATCCCCAATACAATGTGGAATACAAGTGGTGACAGTTTTGTCCCTGGCCTTAGGACAAAGCATTTCATATTTTTCACTGATTCCTTGATCATATTGAAAATGTTTTCTTCCAAAAGCAAATTACAAAGACAAAAATAAATGTAACTGTTAACTTTTCTTGCAATTTCTCAGTAAATTTTGTTTCACATGCAAAAATACTTTAAGTCTGTCATAATGATTTTCAATAAAATTTAACCATTTCTTTTCTAAAGATGTGTGTTTTTTTTGCCAGTTTTATTTTCAATTATATTTATATGGATTGCTAAAATCTTATTTTCTATCTATTGCAAATATAGAGACATATAATTATTTTTTATTTGGTTTTCTATTCAAAATTTGTTAATCTCTCATTGTTTTTAATAACATATCTACAAAATTTGGGGGGCAAGCTATGTACCTGTGTACCAAATCCAGCATGCTCTTTGTTTTTATAAATATTAAAACGTAACCACAGTCATTTTAATGAATTGTTTATTGTTACATTTATGTTACAGAGTTAAATGCTTTTGAAAGGGACCACATGGCCCCCCAAAAACCTAAAATATCTGTATTGTTCTTTATATAATATGTTTGTCAACCTCTGATGTGGACAATAATATCTGCAAAAAACAAGAAACAAAACAAAACACCTCTACAATATTTTTCTTTTTAATCCTTACACTTTTTAATTATTATTCTTAATATATTGGTTAGGGCATCCAATATAACATTGAAATAAAAGTATTCATATTGGGTGACTTTGCCTTGTTCCTACACCATACAGAATTGCTCTCACCAATTTATCATCAAGTATGATTGATTATAATTAGTTAAAAATCAGCTTAACTTTGATCTCTCTTCTCCATTTTACTAGTTTAGAAGTCATAGACTTTCTTTTCATCTAGTGTTCACATTAGAGGAATTTTGCAACGTACATCATTTGTTTCCAAATCTAATATCATTTGATTATTGTTACCCTAACCCTTCTCATGGAAAATGCAAGGATCTTAGATAATTTAATTATTTTTAAACTCTTGCTAACTTATATGCTTTGTTTTTTTGCTTCATACACGTAAATGTATCTGCACATATGCATATGTACTCCCAAACATTGTTTTATACAATAAGTCTTCATTTATATTTATCTACATATTTAAAATTAAGTTGTTCTTTCTCCACTTTGCTTTGTGGAATTTCTGTTTGATATCATATTCCCTGCAGCCTAAAGTATGTATTTCAGAATTTCCTTTAGTGCAAGTCTGCTGATCAAAATTTCTCCTAGCTTTTGTGGCTTTATTTACTTTTATTTGTTAAAAATATTTTTGAGAATTATAAAATTATTCTTTGACAGGTACTTTTTTCAAACCATTTGACAGGCCATTCCACTATCTACTACCTTCCATTACTGCAGTTAAGAAATCTGCTGTCAATCAATCTTTCACTCTTTTGACTGATTTTTCTTTTTTTCTTTTAGATTTCTTATAATGTTTGTAGGAGTGGATTCTTTTTTTAATTAAACTTACTTGGATGTTGAATATGTGAATTGGTATATTTTATTTGTTTTGAAATTTCCTTAGACATGATCTCTTTTTAAGTAATGACTCTGCTTCATTTCTTTTCTCCTTATCTTCAGTTAAATAAATGTTAGATATTCTCACTTCATCCTCTCTATCTCCTATTCTCTCTTTTCTGATTTTCAAATTCAATTGCTCTATGGTTCATTGTGTATAGCTTTTTCTGATCTATTTCTCAGTTTACCACTTTTGTTTCAAGTGTATTTAACAGACTAATTTATCCATGAAATTCTCATTTTTCCCTAAATTTATTATTTCTGTATTTTTAAAGTTGGGTACATTGTATATTAATTTCTCTTCAAATTTACTGATTCTATCCTCTCATCCTCACTCTATTGCTGTACCAAACCAGATTTGGTTATTGCATTTTACTTTGGTTATTATTTTTTTAGGTTCTGTAAATTCAATTTGGTTCTTTTTTAAAAATAAAGCTTGTGTTTTAGAGTGGATTTATATTTACAAGAAAAATATGAAAGTAGCACAGAGAGATTCCATATATCACACACCCATTTTTCCCTATTAATATCAAACACTGGTATGGTCCATTTTAAAAAATAGACTAATATTGCTACAGTGTTATTAACTAATTCCATACCTTACTGGGATTTTCTTAGTTTTCATTTAATTTCCATTTTCTGTTCCAGAATCCTGTCTAGGGTACTGCTTTGTTGCTCAATTGTATTTTTGCTTTGCACATTGGGAACTCTTTTTAGTTGTTTCCTGTGTCCCATTGACATACTGCCATCACCATAGGGTTATCTGGAATACTTTATTATTTAGTGATAGTTAGCTCTGTGCTTAGACCTGCCAGACATCACCTAGCAGGTGACTCCATGCTTGGCATACATCACTTAGCAAGTTACTCCATGTTTGGCCCTAGTGAAATCATGGCAGAGTGTATACGTGTGTATGTGTGTGCGTTTGTGTATGTGCGTGTGTGCATGCACACGCAGTTCGTTCATTGGTGTTTCACTGGAATAAAGCTGGTATTCCTAAAAAACAAAAAATACTTTTGTTAGACACTGTTTTCTCATTTTTTAACTAAAGAGGACAGCCTTTTCATGGAATTTTATTTGTCTGTGCCTGTTTGTCATTCTGGGTCAGAGGCCTATGTATTTCCCTGTCCAGGATATAAGGGGAACAACAAGGAAATACAGGGAACTCATCTCTCTGATGTTCCTCAAGTTGCAATGTTCCTAGCCATCTCATCTTTGTTATACATTTATGAGACTCCCTGTGCTTGTTTGTTGTTTTCCCAAAGACAGGTAGGACCTGGGAGAAATGGGGCCACTCTATGTTGTCAGAACCAGAACTTCTCTATAACATTTTAAGTTGTGATTATTATAATTTTTAATCTACAATTTCTCCAAGATTTTTCAAAGATCCTGTGTCATATTTAATAGCTTCTAGTTTGGCACCAACATTTTCAAATGGGCTTTTGTCTCCATGAGCTTAGATAACGTAGTTATATTACATAATGTTTTGACAATTTCATTATTTGAAGGGCTGTGTATGTTTTTTGTTGTCTGTCATTTTTGCTACCTCTGAATCATAGTTTCTTTTCTTCTCATATGTCTTTTTATTTGATTTTGCACTGTTAAGTTTTTAAAATATTGTTTGTTAAAATATTTTGAGGACTAGGATGATGTTATCTTCCTCCAAAAATGATTTTCTTCTACCCTTTCCAAATACTTAGAAATGCAGGTATTCTAGGATCATATTACCAATTGCTTAAACCTCAGGGTTTTCTGAGACACAGATGGACTTCTACTTCTACTCTACCCCTAGAGTGTAACTCCATAGGATCACAGTGGGGGACTGATGGTGGCCCTTCCAGAGTTCTTAACCAAGGTTTTGTCAGTCCTGAAAAGTCATATAAAGAACTATTAATATTAAGGTTCTCAGCTGCTTCCTTAAAGTTAGCATATGCTCTCAAGTTCGAAAGATCTATCTGTGGGTTTACCCTACTGAGCTCTTGTCCATTCCTGGAGCTTGTTGCACTATTTTGGTAGATCTTAAATACTTTTGAGTAAATCAACTTTATTCAATATTTGCTACATCTTTTAAAAATTAATCTAGCTACTTAGTTTTCCTTAGGAGAAGCAATATTTTAAATTGGTTTTCCATCATAATGCTCTTATTCCACAAGTTTTGAAAGAGGTTTTTCTTTTTAATTTTTAATTGCATAGAGTTTTTAAGTTATATTTTATTATTAAACTTTAATATATTTACATAATGACAAAGAAAACTTTGTAACTATTTTGAAATTGTCAAAACTTTATTTCTTGGCCTACTTTATGACTAATTTTGATGAATATTCAGAAGTGCTTGAAAAGAACAAATGGTCTACATTTGTTGGTTGCAATATTGTATAAAAGACCATTAGATCAAATTTCTTCCTAGTTTGTCTCCTGCCTGTTTGCTTTTCTTAATTTTGAAATTGGCTATGCATATTCTAACCTAATTTTTTTTTGTTTGCAACAGAAGGTAGGTCCTATTAGTTAGCTGAGATTTAATACAAATTTTTGACTTCAGTAAAGGTTGAATTGATTATTGTATATAATAGATTGAGAATCTAAATTTCTAAAAGAATAATTATAACTTCACTTTTACTATTAATTTCAATATATTTGTGCTTCTTTTGTTGATACACTTTGGAAATTACCACCAAAGAAGATGATATCATTGAACCAATATAAACATTATTCAAAGGTAATAATCTGAAATAAAATAATAAAGCAAATTATTGAAGTATATGCTGATACTCTTTCATTGATATAGGCTTTTGGTCACAATTACAAGCAACTTTCACAGGCAAGTATTAAGATATTTAATTCACCTTCAACTTCATTGTCCAAGCAGTTAGTTATAGAGAAAAGTGTTTCATTACACAAGACATTGGACTTTATTTTTGCTGAAATTTGATGATTTCACTGAGAAAAAAAAAAATGCTTGGCCAAATTTATATGCTAAAGTAGGCTGTTGATCTTTAGAAATAGAAATGAAAAATGCTAAAAAAAATTAAAGAATCTTAACTTTATGCAGATTCATGACATATGTGGCAGATAAAATTGAACGTCTAAGTAAAATAAACCTGAAGTTTCCAAGGACAAATTTCAGTATGACTTCTCATGTTTTGAACAGTTTGAGCAAAAATCTAGCTATAGATAATGGGAATTGGTGCTAAAAATAAGTTATCTAATTTTTACTTTATGAAGCTCTGAAAAATACATTATTTCTTCCCAATTTATTTCACAGGAAAAATTAAATACCGTGTTCTTTTGTAGAATATAAAGTTAAAATTTAGTTTCTTGATCTCATATTTGAAAAATATTGTTAGAAGCTTGGAAGAAATATTTTTAGACGGTATTTATTTGCAAGAAGACGCTCAAGAGGCATTTGGAATTCAAATGTAACTCAGTTGCCAAACACAACTTGCAAACTATATTATTTCATAATCATAAAATGCACTCATATATTTTCCCAATAAATAGACCAGGTTTTTTTGTTTTCTTTGTTTTGTTTTTTGGCCATTATGCCCCATGATACTCCTTTTATGTTAACATTTAAAAAAAAAAAAAAGTGCCGCTCTTCTTTTATGGAGTTTTCACTTTGAAGCCAAAATGGATTTACAAGAGGAATGCATTGGAATAAGCCAAAAGTGACCCCATTTAATGTGCAACTAGGAGGAAAACTTAAGTCACAGAAGTATCCTCAGTGTTCATACTGTTTTTATATGAAGGACATTTAACTAAAACTACTTGTAATATGAAAATGGCCATTTCAATTCATATTTACCATTCTTATTTGTATTTAATCATAATATTTTATTTATTTTAAATATGATTTTAAATGTGATTAGGATGGTTTTCCAAAGGAGGCACAAGCTCTAAAATCTTAATGATTTTACTAAAACTTTTATAATTTAAAGTTTAAAAGATATCACTAAATCCATACTACAAGGCAATTGAATACTTCAATCTTATTCATAAAAAATAAAATAACTCAAAGGGTTTAAGTGAAGATGCTATAAAATATAAAGCATAAACATCTCTGAGGTTAGATGGGAATTATGATTTACACATTAAACATATATTAACAAATAAAAAAGTAGAGTTCACAGATAAATCCATGAGCTGAATTTTTTGAAGATAATAATTTTGACCATATATAGGCATCCTGGTCAAGGAAACAAGAAAAAATATCTAGAACATAGAAATGTAGAAATTACTATGGTAGAGGAAGCAATAAAAAGCATTATAATGGAAACCTTGTTCAATCATTTACAAGTAAACTTAAACTTTCTATGAAGTGAATAATAACCAATTTTTTCTGGTTCCTGATGAAGCAATATATTAAATTGTTGGAATAAAGTGATGTGCCAAAATTATAACATATTTTAATTTTAATAATTAAGAACTTTAAAAGCAAACCAGTAAACACAGAACTACAGACCAAAACCTAGCAGAAGTGTTAAGAACAAAGGTGAAAAATTACTTGATCTAAATTTGAGAGCCTAAAGATATACATGTTATTTAAAGTCATGAAATTTAATGAGGCTGTCTGGTGGAAAAGTGTAGGGTAGAGAAGAAAAGGGATTCCAAAATTAAATCCTGAAAACCCTAGTATTTACAAAGAATTATAAACCATTAACCACTATGTATAGTGTTAATATTATATTAATAGTGTAATCAATATTGTAATTAATACTGTAATTATTGTAATATTAATATTGTAATAACGTTCTAAAATAAGTTCATAGCTATATTATTTTCAGGATCAATGTTCATATGCTCAAATTCCTGCACAGATAAGAAATAATGGTTGGGGTCAATTGGGCTCAGTGTCTAGCTAGGCTAGTGTGATGAAAGGAGAGAAAAGCCAAAACATTAAGGATTTTTGCAAGTTGAGGATATTTGCAAGAAAGACTGCCAGTTTCAAGGCAGACCAAGAAATTTAAGTTAGATCTGAAGGAAGACAAAATAAGGTAGACAGATACTGAGAAATAAGTGTGATTAATTCCTTCCCTAATTCAACTAATATTTATAGAATTTTTATTATGGCTCATTGTTGGAAAAATCCATTTTAGATGCTAAAGTCCACAAGAAATATTTAAAAAATAGAAAATAAATGGAAATCTATAAACCAGAAGCCAAGTCTTCAAAAAGGAGAGTTCACCTATGAGTACAATGGTAATAAAAAGAGGGGTGGTTAATATAGCTAAATTATTTGACTATCGAAAGAGAAGGACATTTTCCAGAAGACAAGTGGAAAAAGCATTGGAATAAGCAACAGGGATCAAAGAAAATACCCATAATACCTCCTGAACCTGGGATGTTTTAGGATGAGAGAGAAAAATAATCCTGCAGCTGAGAAGTCTGTCTGGGATGTTAAATACAGTGCGTTCTAAGTTTCTCTTCAAAGAATCAGTGTGCCAGTATGTTCAGTTCTTTGTTCTCCATTTTAAAGTTTAACTTCCTCATTCTCTTCATCTCCTTGCTCCTAGTTTCAGTAAACAACCTTCCCGCCAGTTCTAATCAGTAGTTCACATCTGTTCCCCTGGTCACCTGCTCTGTCCTGAATCATCCCTGGTCACCTGCTCTGACCTGAGTCACTTTTAGTCACTTGTTCCATAATTGTCTTTGCCCCCAAAACTGCTCACCCTGACACTCTGGCTCATACACTTGCTCTCTTTAAAACAGCCAAATTGGAATTAGCTTAGACTGTGTGTTCCAACCCTAGCCAATAGGGGAATGCCACAGCAGTAGGGGTTACCTGCATCAGAGATAAGAACCCCTTCCCTTCCCTTGTTCAGGTGTGCTCTTGCCATTGCTCCATCCGTGAGACACCCCCTTCTACAGAAGTAAAATTGCCTTGCTGAGAAAATTTATGTTTGAGTGCTATTTCTTCCAAGGCACCGAAAATTTATTTCTAACAGGGATTAAAACAGGGAAACTTGTTTCACATGAGGCAAGAAGAAAAGAGAGTTTTTGAATTTTAAATTTGAAATAAGAGAGTTTCAAATTGTGGATACAGATGATTACAGTTTACAGGATGAAGGCTGTAAAGTTTGGACTTGGTTTCTGAACTGTACAATGGTTGACAGTCACTGGAGTCAAGCAGTCCAGTCACAGTATGAGTCCTGCTGAAATTCTCAGGTGACAATGGCATTTGTGGTGGTAGGGAGTCAGTGATGTGGATAATTAAAACTTGGCTAAATGTGGGTAAATATTAGGAGGCCTGTAGAGAATGCTGACAAAAAGTCATACAGAATAGTTGAGGCAGATGCTGTGGACCTAAAAGGAGGTGTCAATAGTACATAACAATGGAGTGAAAAGGTCGTAAAATGACAAAAGAAGATGCGAAGATCTGAGTCTGTTTTATCAGCTTTTGTGCGCAAGAGACATATAAATGAATGAAACATGGAGGAGCAAGAGGGTGTGGGGAATTTATGTAAACCTTTGGGCAGGTAGGAGAAGTTAAGATGAAATGGGGGCTGAAGAGTATGTTGTGATAAGCAGTAGAGAATGAATCAACTGAGCGGAAGTACCAGTCAGCTTGCAGTTCAAAGTGTAAATGAAGTGTCTCTTCATGTCCTTTGCCTACTTTTTAATGTTTGTATATATATGTGTGTATATACATATATATATAAATTTAAGTTCCTTATAGATGTTGGGTATTAGACCTTTGTCAGAAGGATAGATTGCAAAAATTATCTGCTATTCTGTACATTGTCTGTTTCTTGTGATGATAGTTTCTTCTGATGATAGTTTCTTTTGCTGTGCAGCAGTTTCTTAGCTTAATTAAATCCCATTTGTCAAGTTTTGCTTTTGTTACAATTGCTTTTGGAGTCTTCGTCATGAAATCTTTGCCCATGCCTATGTCCTGAATGGCATTGTCTAGGTTTTCTTCTAGGGTTTTTATAGCTTTCAGTTTTACATTTAAGTCTTTAATCCATCTTGAGCTGATTTTTGTATATGGCGTAAGAAAGGGGTCTAGTTTTAATTTTTCTGCATAGGGTTAGCCAGTTTTTCAAGCACCATTTATTAAATAGGGAGTCCTTTTTCCATTGTTTGTTTTTGTCAGGTTTGTTGTAGATCAGATGGTTGTAGGTGTGCGGTCTTATTTCTGGCTTCTCTATTATGTTCTGTTGGTCTATGTGTTCTTTTACTAACACCATGCTGTTTTGGTTACTGTAGCCTTGTAGTATAGTTTGAAGGCAGGTAGCATAAAGCCTTCCTGTTGGAGGATAGCCAGTGGGAGGAGGGAGAGCATCAGGAAGAATAGCTAATGGATGCTGGGCTTAATACCTAGGTGATGGGATGATCTGTGCAGCCAATCATCATGGCACATGTTTACCTATATAACAAACCTGCACATCCTGCACATGTACCCCTGAACTTAAAAGTTGAAAAATTTTTTTAAAAAGTATAAATGAAGAGGTATCTGGGGACTGAGGGTTATGGAGGTGCTACCTAATGAACCATGTTCCAGAAAAGCTTTTCAGCCATCAATACCGTTAACATGATGGGAGCTTCAGAAAAAAAGTTTTATCACGTGCTCTGATGTGGTTCTCTAAAGCTGGCTTGGGTGAAGAGACACTGTCAATAATTTTGGGCAAATGATGTTGAATCCTGTATAAGGGAGTGAAATATGGCTCCATATGCCAGGGATATCATAAGGAAGTTACTGCTTGATGCTAAAGTACTCTGCAGTGATATAAATTAGGTAACAATTTAATAAATTGTAGATACCCTTGTTCTAAATTCATTTGTCTATAAAACACTAAAACACCCATATGAAAATTAAAAAAATAGCCAACCTTTCTAAAACTATATCAGTTTTTCTTACCTGGTGTTGAGAACTGTCATTTTTGTTTTTCTTATTTGAGTTGAACTGGTTAGCTTAAAATTACTTTCATAAGCTTCAATATCAGCCTTGGTGACAGAGGACTTCTACTGGCCAAATTAAGGACTATTTTGAATTTTTTTATATATGCTATGGGGACATTTGAAAACCTGAAATATTTTTCAAAATTAATTAAGTGATAACAGAACAACTGTTATGGCATTTTAAATTTATGCTCTGAGACCTAAGTAGAATATTAGTAAAATATCATTTCCATTCATTACCAATGTCTTCATGAAGTGAAATCCCAAATGCTTCACTGGTCACTATTTCCCATCTAAATGAGGAGATCTATCTTCAGACAGATCTATCTTCAGACAATGCATTCTTGGCATTTTGATTCTATCTTTATCTTGAAATGAGGGAAAATTTATTAAAGGCCTAGTAAAGTTCTTTTATGAATCTCCTTCTGTCTTAAGTAAGATCAAGTTGTTTAACTTATGACTTTGAATCACGTTCTGTGGCAGTATCCTTAACTAATATCACAGGGAATCTTATTGGAAGATATGAGGTAATAAAATGTCTTACCATCAAAACAGAAGGGCTGATATGTAGAAAATATAATCTCTACTTCCCTTATGTACTGAAAATCTTATTTTCCTTAAACAAAGAAGCATTTTTTTTATATTTCTTTAGGAAATGCTGTCACAATAATTTGTTATTCAGAATGAGATATATAAAATAGATATAATATGTGCTTATGTTTGTGTGTATGTGCATGTGCATGTTTATAGAAGACTGCGCCATGGAAAATATTTTAGCAGATAAAACATTCTGTTTTGTGGGAAATGGAGGAATATGAGAGGAGCGGAAAGCAAATATGAAATGGGCATATAGAGCAAGGGGGCTGCACTGAAAAATATACTATTTCTAACACAAACACACATCTTCAAAAGTGGTAATTAACATTTGGTAATATTACATTCAATTTTATAGTCCTTCAAATAGCAATTTTAAATATACTTATTTATTTTCTAATTAATCCCCTGACACATAGCAAATAAGATAACATTTATCCTAGTCTCATTACTCAGTGCGCATTATGGCCAGGCCACCCAAACCGGAGTGCATTTGAACTACAGAAGAAAGCCTAATCTTATTCTTCCAATTATGAACAATAACTCATTAAGGGTAACTGAGAAATGAGTTAGTCACATGACTTACATATGATAGACCTAAGTATTATCAGTTTGATTAGATTTTATTGACAACATATCGGATTGACTGCACTTTTAATCCCATTTCTTTATCATTTTCTGCATCAAATTTATTAAATCTTTTTTAAAAAAATTATTCTCTCAACACTTATGAAAGCATATGCTTCTAACCCAGTTGGTCTGTAACATTGACGTTTCTTCCTTATGTTTCTGGTCTTTGTGCCTGGCCCTTTTTTGCACTTCCCTGAAGACCCCATCCACATAGCTTTAATTAGTATGTCTGTGCTAGTGTATTCTACAAATTATATCTTAGATACATCTCTAGAGCCACATTTCCAGGTATGTGGCAGATATAGTAACCTGGTTTCTCACCGGAAATGGAAATTCAGTGGGTTCAAACTAAATTCATAATTTTTCCTCATGGCATCTTCCTTGTGTTCTATTCTTGGTTAATGGCATTACCATCTATTAAATGTATTAATTCTATAAATATGTAGTGAATATTATGAACAGGCATTATCTTAATGCACTTATAGTGAATAGGTATTTCAATCAGAGACAGTTTTTACCTAATATAGCTTGAGCTAGGTCATGCCTTCCTTGTAGAGGCCTTTTATGAAGCTCAGAAAGTTGTTCTCCAAGTTAAATGTTAGGGAGGAAGCCACAACTCCAACAGGGTCAATGCCTCTGCCTAGAAGTTACCCTCCATGGCTTGGATGGTGGTGGTCCTGGGGTTGCCAGCAGTGCCTCCAGCTCCCAAATTCATTGTCCACTTGCCTACTTGACCCTATCACTGACCTAATAAAATTAGAGCCCAAAGAGATGCTGCTGCTTCATATCCTGTCCATGACTATGCCCTGGGCTTCATGACTATCTGATTCTCCGAGGGCTGACTTGTGGTTTAGGGTACAGAAGTAGGCATAAAGCAAGGAACTGGCCCAGCTGGACCAACTGCTGCTGCCACAAGCCAGCCATAAAGGGCTACACTGAGAGCAAAAGAGGGACTGAGGTTGGATGGTTTTCCAGGAGCAAGAAACTGGAGGATATTCCAGATATGGCATTGTCAATTGCTCGCAGTAAAAATTATGAGAAAGTTTCAAATAATTCAAAATAATCGAAATAGTTTTGATTGATGATGCTGATTTCTCATTTCCTGTTTGTTTTTTAGAAGATAATATAATAAAATCTTTGTGACATGAAGAGGCAGTATGTATGAAGTCACAAAAATAAAAAAGAGTATATCACCCAGTTTGTGAATAATGATATATTTCCTGAAATTTGATGTTTATGGTATTCTTCAGCTTTTAAAAACTTGTGATTTATTGTAATTCTTTTACATATTCTAAATAAATATTCACTTATATAATTAATTTTGTAATTTTTCTTATAGAGCCCTTCCCTCAGGTTAATGTTCAAACCCCACAAACCTTGGATCTGCTGAGTTAAAAAGGGACCAACTTTATCAACACTAGAATCAGCATTAGTGATGACAGTGGTGGCAGTAGTATCAAGACCAGGAAAATAAATGCATTCTTACTAAACATGACTATTCTATCCTATTCCAGGTCCCAAAGGGTCTCATTACAGTTTATTGACTCTTTTTCTTTCTGTATCATCAAGAATTTTCTCTTCATCCTGCCTTCCTTGTGTGACAAAATCATGCATTGTTCTCTCACATATGGGTAAAAAAAAAAAAAAAAGAACTTAGAAAAATTAAAACCTACTTCCTCTGCTTTGCTGTTCTACTTTGTTTCTTTTTCACTTTCAAATATCTGGAAGAATGATTTACAGCAAGACAATTTGCTCATTCACACATGCCCTGTGAAATCTCTTCTTTTTTATTATTATTATTATATTTTAAGTTTTAGGGTACATGTGCACAAAGTGCAGGTTAGTTACATATGTATACATGTGCCATGCTGGTGTGCTGCACCCATTAACTCGTCATTTAGCATTAAGTATATCTCTTAAAGTTATCCTTCCCCCCTTCCCCTACCCCACAACAGTCCGCAGAGTGTGATGTTCCCCTTTCTGTGTCCATGTGTTCTCATTGTTCAATTCCCACCTATGAGTGAGAATATACGGTGTTGGTTTTTTGTTCTTTTGATAGTTTACTGAGAATGATGATTTCCAATTTCATCCATGTCCCTACAAAGGACATGAACTCATCATTTTTTATGGCTGCATAGTATTCCATGGTGTATATGTGCCACATTTTCTTAATCCAGTCTATCGTTGTTGGACATTTGGGTTGGTTCCAAGTCTTTGCTATTGTTAATAGTGCCGCAATAAACATACGTGTGCATGTGTCTTTATAGCAGCATGATTTATAGTCCTTTGGGTATATACCCAGTAATGGGATGGCTGGGTCAAATGGTATTTCTAGTTCTACATCCCTGAGGAATCACCACACTGACTTCCACAATGGTTGAACTCGTTTACAGTCCCACCAACAGTGTAAAAGTGTTCCTATTTCTCCACATCCTCTCCAGCACCTGTTGTTTCCTGACTTTTTAATGATCGCCATTCTAACTGGTGTGAGATGGTATCTCATTGTGGTTTTGATTTGCATTTCTCTGATGGCCAGTGATGGTGAGCATTTTTTCATGTGTTTTTTGGCTGCATAAATGTCTTCTTTTGAGAAGTGTCTGTTCATGTCCTTCACCCACTTTTTGATGGGGTTGTTTGTTTTTTTCTTGTAAATTTGTTTGAGTCCATTGTAGATTCTGGATATTCGCCCTTTGTCAGATGAGTAGGTTGCGAAAATTTTCTCCCATTTTGTAGGTTGCCTGTTCACTCTGATGATAGTTTCTTTTGCTGTGCAGAAGCTCCTTAGTTTAATGAGATCCCATTTGTCAATTTTGGCTTTTGTTGCCATTGCTTTTGGTGTTTTAGACATGAAGTCCTTGCCCATGCCTACGTCCTGAATGGTATTGCCTAGGTTTTCTTCTAGGGTTTTTGTGGTTTTAGGTCTAACATGTAAGTCTTTAATCCATCTTGAATTGATTTTTGTATAAGGTGTAAGGAAGGGATCCAGTTTCAGCTTCCTACATATGGCTAGCCAGTTTTCCCAGCACCATTTATTAAATAGGGAATCCTTTCCCCATTGCTTGTTTTTGTCAGGTTTGTCAAAGATCAGATGGTTGTAGATATGCAGCATTATTTCTGAGGGCTCTGTTCTGTTCCATTGATCTATATCTCTGTTTTGGTACCAGTACCATGCTGTTTTGGTTACTGTAGCCTTGTAGTATAGTTTGAAGTCAGGTAGCGTGATGCCTCCAGCTTTGTTCTTTTGACTTAGGATTGACTTGGCGATGCAGGCTCTTTTTTGGTTCCATATGAACTTTAAAGTAGTTTTTTCCAATTCTGTGAAGAAAGTCATTGGTAGCTTGATGGAAATCTCTTCTATAAGATGTTTCTTCCTTTCCTTTCTCTCTCTCTTCCTTCCTTCCTTCCTTTCTTCCTCCTTCCCTCTTCCCACCCCTCGGAGTCTCACTCTGTCTCTCAAGTTGAAGTTGGAGTGCAGTGGCAGGATCTTGGCTAGCTGCAACCTCTGCCTCCCTGGCTCAAGCAATTCTCCCTCCTCAGTCTCGTGAGTAGCTGGGATTACAGGTGTGTGCCACCATGCTCAGCTAATTTTTTTTGTATTTTAGAAGAGACAGGGCTTCACCATGTTTCCCAGGGTGGTTTTGAAGTCCTGAGCTCAGGCAATCAGCCTGCCTCAGCCTCCCAAAGTATTGAGATTACAGGCGTGAACCACCGTGCCTGGCCTCCTCATCTCTTCCCCTTTCCCTCCCCTTCTCCCTTCTCTCTTCCCTTCCTCTCCTCCCCTCCCCTCCACTACATTGTATTTTTTCTCTTGAAAGCCTCCAATGACAATCTGATTTCAAAATCCTCTGCACTTTATTTTTATACTTTGCTAATCCTATTTTTGTTTTTTAAGTTCTTTTTCTTCTTGAAATGTTTTCCCACATCCTCTGCTTCTATGCTTGCTTATTACTTTGCAAGGAACTCTTTAACCTCCTTTTTGATTACCTTTATTTCTCCCATCCTTACTTGCAAGAATCATGTAAAACCCTTGGCCTTCTTTTTATTTTTGGAAGAACTCATTCTTTCTCATGTCTTTAGCCACAGCCTTATGCTTTTGATTCTATAGCCCTTTGGCAATTCACATCTACTATCTTCACTCTACATCTGTTCTTCCTTACATCTTAAATCTCTTTGGTTTATATAAATTGGGTGAAATCATATTGTGGCTGAGTAAATTGAGAAGCTATACATTTTACTTAAGTATTGAAATTTGAGAGAAGTTTGCCTCTACTGTGGCTAGTACTATAGTAATTTTTTTCAAAAACCGATGCAAATTATTATTTCTCCTCCAATCTTCATATGAAAAATGAAGAAAAACTTGGGGTATTGAAATTGTCACATAAGCGGTACTCAGGAGTGCAGCATTGAGCAATGGTGTTCAGGAAGCCACCTCAGCCTGTGTAAATAGTATCCATGACATTGGCCTTTCTAGCAGAGAGCACAGTGACAACCCCTTTTCAGAGAAAGCATCTGTGCTTAGTGGAGAAGTGATGTTGCTGAGTAGAGCAGTTTGAAAGCTGCGGGAGGTAATTTGTTATTGGAGGCCAACGAACTTATTTTCTTCCACGATTCTAGGACCTAAACATACTCAGAAGAAAGAATCTTTGAAATTAAGATGTCATTAGTGAATGATGTGGAAAGAGTCTGGGTTCTCTGTGCAGCATCCAAAAATTAGATATCATTTAGAAGTTAACTTATAATATTTTCAGATAATCAGCTATATACTGCATATTGTTCAGATAATTTTCAGATAGTTATTCAGATGATAATTTTTCAAGTAATTGCTTGAATACTTTTCTTTTTGGATATATTTCTGTTATTTAAAAACTTTGCATATCCTATAAAGTATAATATATATTTATATATATTTATATCAATACATACTTATATAATGATACCTGTGTAAGTTATATAGAAGTATATATAATATATAATATGGTATAATATATATTTTGACTTATCTTTAGGAGTTGAAATTGTCCTGGAGAGCAAGGAATTTATTTATTTATTTTAAATTATTTTACAGCCTTTTAATGGTATAATTGATATACAATAAAGTACACAGTTAATAAGTTTTGACACATATGTGTTTGCATCTATCTAGCCATCTAGGTACATATGTTAATATTATCACCACCATCAATATAATGAACATAACAACCACCCCAAAAGTTCTTCATGCCCCCATTTTAATCCACCTCTTTCAAATCTTCCTGGTTGCTTCCTCTCCCTTCCCCAGGCACCATTGAGAGTAGTTTATATTTCCTAAAATTTTATGTAAACAAAATCATATAGATGTAATATTTTTGTCTGACTTCTTTCATACAGCATTATTTTGAGGTTATTTTATTGCAACGATTAGTGTAGTGTATTTATTTAAACTGCTGAATAATATCCCACTGCACAAATACAACACAATTTGTTTTCCCATGAACGTTTGAGTTGTCTCCAGTTTGGGTCTATTTAAAATAAGGTTGCTTTGAACATCTGGGGATAGGTTTTTAGTGACAAATATTCTATCCTCAATTTTCTGAAAGACCTTTCATATAATTGGTAACCTTTTCTTAAATGTAGAGTAGAATTTCCCAATAAGGCCATTCTGGCCTGAGTTTTCTTTGTAGGGAGGCTTTTAACTAAAAGTTTACTTTTATAATAGAATATAGGGTCATGAAATTGATCTTTTTCATTTTGAGTGAGTTTGGTACTTTATGTCTATCACAATATATATTTTCTACTACAATAATGTTCTGTATTCTGAAATCTACTTTGTGCAATATTAATATAGCCACTTCAGTTTTCTTTGAATTAGCACTATCTTTGTATATCCTTTTCCAGCATTTTTACTTTAAGCTATTTGTGTCTTTATAATGAGAGTGGATTTCTCATAGTAAGTATATAATTGAATTCTGCTTTAATAGTCAGGCAATCTATTTTAATTGGGTTGTTTAGATCATTTTGATTTTACCTGATTATTGATATATAGTAAGGTGCTGAACAACAATATTTTAGTCAATGACAGACCCCGCATATACGACAGTGGCCCCATAAGATTATAGTGGAGCTGAAAATTTCCTACTGCCTGGTGACTCTGTAGCCCCTAATGTTCTAGTGCAATGCATTGTGGTGATGCCAGTATAAACACACCTACTGTGCTGTCAGTCTTATAAAAGTGTAGTACATAAAATTATGTAATGTACATGATACTTGATAATGATAAATGACTATGTTACTGGTCTATACTATACTATACTGTACTTTTTATTGTAACTTTAGAGTGTACTCCTGTACTTACAAAAAAAAAAAAAGTTAACTGCCTCAGGCAGTTAGTTCCTTCAGGAGGTATTCCAGAAGATGGCATCGTTATCATAGGAGATCACAGTTCCATGTGTATTATTGTCCCTGAAGATCTTCTAGTGGAACAAGATGAATACGTGAAAGACAGTGATATTAGTTATTCTTAACCTGTGTCGGCCTAGGCTAATATAAACGTTTCTGTCTTAGCTTTTAACAAAAAAGTTTAGAAAGCAAAAAAAGAATTTAAAAATATTAAAATAGAAAAAAAATGATAGAATAAGAATATAGAGAGTATTTTTGTTTATCTGTACAATGTGTATTTTAAGTATTGCTTAAAAAGAGTCAAAAAGTTAAAAAATTTAAAAAGTTTATAAAGAAAAACAGTTACAGTAAGCTAAGGTTAATTTATTATTGAAGAAAGAAAAATATTTTTTATTTTTTAGTTTTGTGCTTTCCAACTTTTAGTTTAGGTTCGGTGGGTACATGTGCAGGTTTGTTTCATGGGTAAATTGGATACTCATGGAGTATGGTGTGCAAATTATTTAGTCAATCAGGTAGTAAGTATAGTACCTGACAGGTATTTTTTGGATCCTAACCCTCCTTAGACCCTCCATCTTCAAGTAGACCCTGGTGTCTATTCTTTCCCTCTTTTTGTGCATGTGAACTCAAAGTTTAACTGCCATTTATAAGTGAGAATAAGGGGTATTTGGTGTTCTGTTTCTGCATCAATTTGCTTAGCATAATGGCCTCCAGTTCCATACATGTTCCTGCAAAGGAAATGATTTTGATCTCTTTTATGGCTGTATAGTATTGCGTGGTATATATATACCATATTTGCTTTATCTACTCCACCACTGATGTGCACCTAGGTTGACTGCATGTCTTTGCTATTGTGAATAGTGCGGCAATGAACATATTAGTGCGTGTGTCTTTATGGTGGAATGATGTATATTACTTTGGATATATACCCAATAATGGCATTGCTGAGTCAAATGGTATCTCTGTTTCAAGTTCTTAGAGAAATCAAACTACTTCCACCATGGCTGAACTAATTTACACTCCCACAAGCTGGGTATGAGCATTCCCTTTTCTCTGCAATCTTGCAAGCATTTGTTATTTTTTGATATTTTAATAGTAGCTACTCTTATTGCTGTGAGATGATACCTTGTGGTGGTTTTGATTTGCATTTCTCTAATGATTAGGGAGGTTGAGCATTTTTTCTTGTTTATTGGCAACTCATATGCTTCTTTTGATAAGTGTCTGTTCATGTCCTTTGCCCATTTTTTAAATGGTGATATTTGTTTTTGTGTTTGTTGATTTCTTTAAGCTCCTTATAGATTTTTGATATACATTTGATGAATGCGTAGTTTGTAAATATTTGTTGTAATTCTGTAGATTGCCTGTTTACTCTGTTGATAGTTTCTTTTGCTGTGTGGAAGCTCTTTGGTTTCATTAGTTCCCAGTTGTAAATTTTTGTTTTTGTTGCTTTTGGAGTCTTCATCATAAAATCTTTGCCAGGGCCTATGTTCAGAATGGTATTTTCTAGCTTTTATTCTGGGATTTTTATAGTTTTACCTTTTACATTTAAGTCTTTAATTTATCTTAAGTTGATTTTTGTGTATGATGTAAGGAAAGAGTCCAGTTTCAATTTTCAGTGTATGGCTAGCTAGGTATTCCAGCACCATTCATTGAATAGGGAGTCCTTTACCCATTGTTTGTTATTGTTGACCCTGTCAAACTTCAGATGGTTATAGGTATGTGGCTTTATTTCTGGCTTCTCTAACCTATTTCATTGGTCTATATGTCTATTTTTATACCAGTACCATGTTGTTTTGTTTACTGTATCCTTGCAGTGTAGCTTGAAGTCAGATGGTGTGATGCCTCTAGTTTTGTTCTTTCTGCTTAGGATTTCTTTGGCTATTCAGGCACTTTTTGGGTTCCTTTTGAATTTTGGAAGTTTTTTTCTAATTCTCTGACAAATGTTATTGGTAGTTTTATAGGAATAGCATTGAATCTGTAATTTACTTTTGACAGTATAGCCATTTTAACAATATTGATTCTTCCTGTGCATGAGCATGGAATGTTTTTCCATTATTTAATGCCATCTCTGATTTCTTTGAGCAGTGTTTTGTAATTCTCACTATGGAGGTCTTTCACCTTCCTGACTAGCATATTTGTAGGTATTTTACTCTTGTTATGTCTATTGTGAATGGGATTGTGCTCTTGATTTGACTCTCACCTTGGACGTTATTGCTGTACAGAAATGCTGTTGGTTTCTGTATATTGATTTTTTATCCTGAAACTTTGTTGAAGTTGTTTATCAGATCTAGGCATCTTTGAGCAAGGACTGTGGGATTTTCTCAGTATAGAATTACATTGTCAGTAAGGAGAGACAGTTTGAATTCCTCTTTTCCTATTTGGATTCTCCATATTTCTTTCTTTTGCCTGATTGCTGTGGCTGGGACTTCCAGAACTATGTTGAAAAGGAGTCAAGAGAGTGAGCATCCTTGTCTTGTTTCAGTTCTCAAGGGGAATGCTTCTAGCTTTTGCCTGTTCGGTATGACATTGGCTGTGGGTTTATCATAGATGGCTCTTATTATTCTGAGGTATGTTCCTCTGATACCTACTTTGTTGAGGGTTTTTAACATGAAGAGATGTTGAATTTTATCAGAAGCACTTGTGAATCTAGTGAGGTGACTTTGTGTGGTTTTTGTTTTTGGTTGTGTTTATGCAATGACTTACATTTATTAATTTATGTAAGTCAACCAACCTTGCATCCCAGGAATAAAGCCTACTTGATCATGGTGGATTTGCTTTTTGTTGTGCTGCTTGATTTGGTTTAGCAGTATTTCATTGAGGATTTTTGCATCTATGTTCATCAGGGATATTGGCCTGATGTTTTCTTTTTTTGTTTTTTCTCTGCCAGGTTTTGGTGTCAGAATGATACTGGCTTCATAAAATGAGTTAGGGAGGAGTTTCTCCTCAATATTTTGGAATAGTTTCAGTATGGTTAGTACTATCTCTTCTTTATACAGCTGGGAGATTTTGGCTGTGAATGCTGTCTGGGCTAGGGCTTTTTATGCTTGGTAGGTTTCGTTTACTGATTCAATTTCAGAACTCATTATTGGTCTGTTCATGGTTTCAGTTTCTTCCTGGTTCAGTCTTGGGAGATTGTATCTTTCTAGGAATTCATCCATTTCTTCTAGGTTTTCTAATTTGTGTTCATAGGGATATTTGTAATAGTCTTTGGTTTTTCTATTTCTATGGGGTGTAGTAATGTCCCCTTTGTCATTTCTGATTATGTTTATTTGGATCTTTCTCTTTTTTCTCTTTATTAGTCTAGCTAGTGCTCTATCAATCTGTTTTTCAAAGAACCAACTTTTGCTGTCATCGATCTTTTGTATGGCTTTTTATGTTTCATGTTTGTTCAGTTCAGCTCTGTTTTTATTTCTTTCCTTCTGCTAGTGTTGTGGTTGGTTTTCTTTTGTTTTTCCAGTTCATCTAGGTGTGATTAAGTTGATAATTTGGGACTCTTTGTAACTTTTTGATGTGAATGTTTAGTGCTATAAACTTTCCACTTCACACTGATTTTACTGTGTCCCAGAAATTCTGATATGTTGTATTTTTGTTTTCAGTAGTGTCAAAGAATTTCTTGATTTCTGCCTTAATTTCATTGTTTACCTAAAAGCTGTTTAGGAGCAGTCTGTTTAATTTTCATGTACTTGTATGGTTTTGAGAGATGTTTTCAGTATTGATTTCTATTTTTATTGTGCTGTTGAGAGTGTGGATGGCATGATTCTTCTGTTTGTTTGCTTATTTATTTATTTATTTATTTATTTATTTTTTAAAGACAGGATTTGCCTCTGTAGCCCAGACTGGTGTGCAGTGGCATGATCATGGTACACAGCAGACTCAAACTCCTAGTCTCTAGTAATCCTTCCATCTCAGCTTCCTGAGTATGTGGGAGTACAGGCACATGCCACATACACTGCTCATTTTAAAAATATTTGTAAAGACAGGATCTCACACTGTTATCCAGTCTGGACTTCAACTCCTGGCTTCAAGCACCCCTCCTGCCTTGGCTTCCCAACGTGCAGGGATTATAGGGATGAGCTACAACACCCTGCTGATATTGGTTTTTAAAAATTTGTTGAGAATTTCTTTATGGCTGAGCACGTGGTCGACTTTAGAATGTGTCATGTGGAGACATTAAAAATGTACATTTTTTTGTTGTTGGGTAGAATATCCCCTAGATGTCTGTTTGGTCCATTTGGTCAAGTGTTGAGTTTAGGTCTTGAATATCTTTGTTAGTGTTCTGCCTCAATGATCTGTCTAATACTGTCAGTTGGGTTTCCACTATTATTGTGTGATTATCAAAGTCTCTTGGTAGGTTCTCAGAGCTTGTTTCGTGAATCTGGGTGCTCCAGTGTGGGCTGCATTTATATTTAGGATAGTTAAGGCTTCTTATTAAATTCAACCCTTTATCATTATGTATTGTTTTTCTTTGTCTCTTTGACTGTTTTTGTTTGTTTGTTTGCTGTTGTTTTTGTTTTGAAAGGATCTGGCTCTGTCACCCAGGCTGGCGTGCAGAAGTGCAATCTCAGCTCATTGCAACCTCTGCCTCCTGGGCTCAAGCCATCCTTTCACTAAGCCTCCCAAGTAGCTGGGACTACAGGTACACACCACCAAACTTGGCTATTTCATGTAGAGACTGGGTTTCACCATGTTGCCCAGGCTGGTCTTGAATTCTTGAGATAACTGATCTGCCTGCCTCAGCCTCCCAAAGTGCTGGGATTCTAGGCATGAGCCATGGTGCCTGGCCTGTTGTTGGTTTATAATCTGTTTTGTCTGCACTGAGAATTAGCAACACGTGCCCTGTTTAGTTTTTCATTTGCTTGGCAAATTTATCTGTATCCCTTTACTTTGAGCCTAAACGTGTCACTCCATGTGAAATGGGTCTCTTGAAATTGCATATACTTTAGTCCTGCTTCTTTATCCAACCTGACATTTTGTGCCTTTTAAGTGGGGTGTTTAGCTCATTTATATTCAAGGTTATATTGATATGTACAGATTTGATCCTGTTATTGTGTTGTTATTGTTATGCAGGCTGGATTGTGTAGTGGCTTTATAGTGTCAGTGGGCTATGTACTTAAGTGTGTTTTTGTGATGGCAGGTACCGGTCTTTACTTCCATGTTTCCTTAAGGACCTCTTGTAAGGCAGTTTTGCTGGTAATATATTTCCTTAGCATTTGCTTGTGTCTGAAAAGGAATTTATTTCTCCTTCTTTATGATGCTTAGCTTAGCTGTATATGAAATTCTTTGTTAGAATTTCTTTTGTTTAAGGATGCTGAATACAGGCCCAATCTCTTCTGGCTTGTAGGGTTTCTGTTAGCTTGTCTGCTGTTAGCCTGATGATTTCTGTTGATGCGTCTGCTGTTAGCCTTCCTTTATAGGTGGCCTGCCCCTTCTCTCTATCTGCCTTTAATATTTTTTTTCTTTTACATTGATTTTGGTGAATCTGATAATTATGTGTATTGGGGATGGTCATCTTATATAGTAAATTGCAGGGGTTCTCTGAGTTTCCTGAATTCAAATGTCAACCTCTCTAGCAAGGTTGGGGAAATTTTTGTGGACAGTATCCTGAATATGTGTTGCAAGTTGCTTGTTCTCTCTCCCTGTCTTTCAGGGATACCAATGAGTCGATAAACGGTTTGCTGTTTGATCATATAGTCTCAGTAGAATGCTGAGTTGGTCAAGTCCCACAGGCCTTTGGCTCCCTGCAGTTCTCTAGCCCCTTGAGGTTAAGTACTTGCTGTGCCAGAGGGACTGAGGTGTTACTGGTCCATTGGCAACAACATTCTGATGGAAGGTGCCGGCAAAAGTGCTTCACTAGGGTGGTGACAGTGGGGTCTTAATTTGTGTGCATGCTCTGGTAATGACATGATGGTAGCAACCATGCATGTATATGCACTGGTGGGGGCAGAGCAGCCGTGTGGTGAGGTCTGCTTGCGTGCCAGAAAAACAATGGAAGGAGACTGTGGGCAAGTGTACGTTGGTGGGGCATGTCTGGAAAAGCTCTCTGATGGTTAGTTTGGTTTCTACATAATCTCATATTTCTCAGAAGTTTTGTTCACTCTTTAAAATTCTTTGTTATTTATTTTTGTCTCACTGAGTTGATTCAAAAAACTGATATTTGAGCTTTGAGAGTCTTTCCTCGGCTTGGTCTATTCTTCTGTTAATACTTTCAATTTCATCATAAGAATTATGAAATTCTTACAGTGAGCTTTTCAGCTCTATCAGATTAGTTGAGTTCTTTCTTTAAAAGGGTATTTTGCCTTTCAGCTTTTATATTGTTTTACTGGATTCCTTAAATTCCTTGGATTGGATTTTGACATTCTCCTGAATCTCAGTGGTCTTCTTTCCTGTCCAGATTCTGAATTCTATGTCTGTCATTTCAGCCATTTAAGTATGCTTAAGAACCATGGCTGGGGAGCTAGCATGGCCATTTGCAGGTAAGAAGACACTCTGGGTTTTAGAGTTGCCTGAGTTCTTACACTGTTTTTTTCTTATCTGTGTGAGCTGATGTTCTTTTAATCTTTGAAATTGCTGTCTTTTAAATAGGGATTTGTGATTTTATATTCTTTGATGTCCTGGATTGACTTTGGTATAAGATGTGTTTAGTCATCTGGCTTTATTTCTGAATGATCTCAGGGGACCAGGACTCAGCTCAGAACTCCTTGGCTGCCTGCTGTACTCCTGGGGCCTAGGAATAGGCCCATGACATTGTTCTCTGTTGAGCACCTGATTCTGTCGCTGTTTGGGGCGCCACTATGTAACCTGCCATGATCACTGGTGGACTGAACAAAGGGGGCGAACATGGGAATAAAAGACAAGAGATAAAAGAGTATATTTGGAAGAAGGGGTCAGGGGGCACCTTGCCTCTAGTGGAAAGGGGCCCTGAGTTTTACACAGCCCTCCATATTTATTAGGCAAAAGAGATAGTGAGAAATGGAGTGGAAGAAGGGGTCAGCTGCTCGGTCCAGAGTAGGCTTGCAAGACTGCATTCTCTAGATGTTCCAGTAGATAACCTCAAGGAGCTCGGCACCAGCAAGCGATTTTCCTCAGCAAATCTTCTGGGGCAGGCACAGAAGTGAGTTTGCCCACATTCTGTATTCATGATAAACAGTTTGCTGTTTGATCATATAGCCTCAGTAGAATGCTGAGTTGGTCACGTCCCACAGGCCTTTGGCTCCCTGCACTTCTCTAGCCCCTTGAGGTTAAGTACCTGCTGTGCCAGAGGGTCTGAGGTGTTACTGGTCCGGCAGCAACACTCTGATGGAAGGTGCCAGCAAAAGTGCTTCACTAGGGTGGTGACAGTGGGGTCTTAATTTGTGTGCATGCTCTGGTAATGACATGATGGCAGCAACCATGCATGCATATGCAAGCAGCCATGTGGTGAGGTCTGCTTGCATGCCAAAAAAGCAATGGAAGGAGACTGTGGGCAAGTATACATTGGTGGGGCATGTCTGGAAAAGCTCTCTGATGGTTAGTGTGAGGTCTGCTGTTGAAAGAACTATGGCAGTGGCCACTGGAAAGTGGCCTGATTGAGCATCTGAGGCTACGCCACAAGTGAGTGTGACCAGGCAGGGGCGCTGGGAGAGACTGTCAGGCAAGGGAAGCACTCAGATCAGACTGTCCCCATCCCATAGGTAAGATAGCCCTGTTCTGTCTAGGTTCAACAGTCAACAAAGCTCAAAGCCACCTATGGAAGCATAGCATGCCTTGGGGAATGGGCATCCCTGGCCATGCTCCACCACAGCCATTCTCACATCAAACCCTCTAGGCTCTGTGCAGACCAGTGTCCTGTCCCTACCAACTCTCCAAGCAGCTCTCCCTGCCAGCTCAAATGTCTGTGTGGGTGGTGGGGACTCTTGCAGCAAGGATTCCAGAGATCCGTGTTAACAGTGGGGTGCTCTATGCCTGTTTAGCTCATTCTTTCCCCAGGAGTTACTTAGGCACAAGAAGGAGTCTGGTGCTCAGCATCCCTGTGCAGGGTTCCCAGCTTCCTCCTCTTTCAGCCCAGGTCTGCTTCCTCCTTCTGTTCACTTTCAGTGGTTTCCTTTTGAAGAGCTTCTTGGAGTGTGTCAGTCTTCTTGATGGTCTGGTGTCTTGGTGAAAAGCTCATCCTGGCTGCAGCTAGTCAGCCATCTTGGCTCCCTTCTCCAAAAAATATTTTTTATAAACAGTATAAACTAAGTGTACAGTATTTGTAAAGTCTACAGTAGTGTATATTAATGTCCTAGGCCTTTATGTTTATTCACCATTCACTGATTCACCCAGAGCAACTTCCAGTCCCGCAAGCATCATTCATGGTAAGTTCCCTACAGAGATGCACCATTTTTTATCTTCAACCATATTTTTACTGTACCTTTTCCACGTTTAGACATACACTTACTTACCATTGTGTTATGATTACCAAGAGTATTCAGGACAGTAACTTTTGTGCAGGTCTGTAGCGTAGGAACAATAGACTGTACCACATAGCCTATGTGTGTGGTAGGCTATACCATGTACATTTATGTAAGTACAATCTCTGATCTTCACACAATGATAAAATTACCTAATGGCACTTTTCTCAGAACTTATCACTGTTATTAAATGGCACATTACTGTAATTGTTTTAAATATACCACCTTAGTCTTTGCTTTCTAACTTTACCATCTACTCTGATCATTTTTTCTCCTTTCTGTCTTCCTTAAGATTGACTGGATATTTGTTATGATTTTGTTTTGTCTTTTTTGCTGATTTATTAAAGCCCTATATTGGGCTCTAATTTCTTAATGATGATTTTATGAGTCTAGTTTCTAGTGATGTTACAGTACTTCACCTATATTACAACTGTGTACTTTATTTCTCTTCAAGCTATGCCCACAATTCTTTTATTTTATTTCAGTTTTAATCAATTTAAAGGTATTTAAGTATTAATCAAAAAGCATTTTATATTTACCCTCATAGTTATATATTTCTGGCACTCTATATTCTGCTATATAGATAAAAACTTACATATTCTATTATCCTCTGTCTAAAGAACTTGCTTTAATATCTTCTGTAGTTTAGATTTGCTGATGATAAATTGTTTAGCTTTTTCATATCAAAAAATTTTTACTCCAATCTCATTTTTGAAAGATATAGTTGCATGTTATATAGAATTCTAGGTTAATAGATTGTTTGTTTGTATGCATGTGTGTGTGTGTCTGTGTGTGTGTATGTGTGTGCTTGGTCATTACTTTAAAAACGTTGACTGTCTTCTCCCTTGCCTTGTGTCTCATGAGAAATCTGCTGTCATTTTAATCGTATTTCCTCTATACATAAGGTGTCTGCTTTTAGATTTTCTCTTTAACACTGTTCTTAGGTAACTTGATTGCTTTGGTGTAGTTTTCTTCATTTTTCTTTCACTGCAGTCTTACTGAACATCTTGAAACTGTGGTTTCAACTGCTTGAAGTTGTTTTACAGCCCAATGATGCTCTGTGAGCGTTTTTCTCTTTTCTGTCTGTATTCCACTTTGGGTAGACTGCACTGCAAATCTTTAAGTTCACTTATCTGCAATGTCTAATTTGCAATTACTGTCTTTTAGTATATTTTTAAACTTAAACTTTAGTTTCCCTACAAAAGTTGAATATGCACATTAAAGAAAATCATCTATGTCTCTATTTATATACTTGATATTTTTATAGTTTTTTAAACACAAGGAATACAGTTATTAAAAAATGTCTTATTGTTCTTGATTACAAATTTCTTCATCTGTATATCATTTAGATCAATTTCAATTGATTGACTTTTTCCTCCTGTTTATATTAACATTTCTTAATTTTGTGTTCTTAGTAAATTTTTATTAGATGCCAGTTATTATGAAATTAATCATTTTGTGTGCTGCATATTTTTGTATTCCTATACATATTCTTAAGCTTTGTACAGCAATGTAGTTAAGTCGCTTTGGAACAGTTTGATACACTGAGGTCTTGCTTAAAGGCTTTGTTAAACAAGACAATGGCAACTTTAATAAAAATCTAGCCTACTTACAGAGTCAAAATATTGCTGAGTACTCTATCCAATGCCTATGAATTATGAAATTTTCCATTTTGGTTCGTGGGAATAGCTATTCCTGGCCCTGTGTGAGTTCTAAAGATTCTCCTCATAATCTTTTAGGTGTTTCTCTTCCTCAGCTTTTTTATATGCATGTATCAGCACTCTTGAGGAAATTTTTTAAAAGACCCTCTGCAGGTCATAACTTTTTCTCTGTGCAGCTGTATCCTCTGAGATATCTTTCCCTGGGTACTTTGGCTAGTGTGGTTTAAGATGCTCAGTTCCATTTCCTCAACTCAGGAAGACCAACAGACTCTGCTAGGTTCCTGCTTCCTGCTCCTAGAAGCACTCTGAGTCAATTATAGGGCTCACCTCATGTATTCCTTGTCTCTCAAGGATTTTATCATTTTTTATTGCCTGATCTCTAACATCTTAAAAGCGGTTTTATCTCTTTTTGTTTCAAGAGGGAGAGTAAATCTGATGTCTCTTACTCCATCTTGCCCAGAGTGCAGGCTGTTGATTTTTTTGTTTTTCGTTTTTTGCTTTTTGTTTGTTTTTGATGAAGGCTTGCACAACGACTATGCATGCCATGTGAAACAATGAAAGGTTTACCCTGAGGATCAATGAAGAACTTTCAATGCTCACTGACTGAAACATGTCTCTTTAGAGATTAGTTTAAGGTGAAAATGTAAAGCATAATTGAACATGCCCATAAATCACATTCCTGGAAAAGATCATTCTTTTAGTATAATTGATAATATATATAAATAAATAAAAATATACATTTGGAGAACAGCATAAATTGGAGATAATCTTATGAAGAATTTCTAAAAATATATTTATAATGTAAATTTCAATATTTCATAAAAGAAGTGATATTTAGTTATTTTTAATGAAGCCTGCAGACTTCATAAAACATGACATTTTATACTATTTGTGTAACCTTTGTTGCCTTAGTGATATCATGCATTTCCCAAGTCATAAAACCTTGAATAGTAGTTTCTATTTTAAACCCCCTTAAAATCCATTCTGCATAATAAAATAAATGCTTTATCTGTATAATCAGAATGAGGTAAAAACTTGATGCGATTAACCAGGAAAATCAATTTTTTTCATTTTTATTTAGCTATTTTTATACTTCTATAAGAAAAAACCTTTTATTCATTTATTTTGTATTTTTTGCCATTAAACTATTAATATAAAAAATTATCAATCTTTTGGCATTCGTAGTATCAAATGATGTTAAATAGCTTCCCACTCTGCCTCCATCTGCTAAATTCATTATGTTTTGTCCAATTAATTGCCTCTTCCTGTATTGTTCATAGGTATTCTAATAGCAAGCATTTCTCTGCTCAACAAAAAAGAAAGTTGGCATTTTTATACAGCAGTCAACAGATTAGTATATTACCAACAATAATAAATACTTGTATACACTAGAAACCCGTAATTTACTTTTCTGTGTATTCGTATATGACCTTCCCTCAATACTTCCACGTTACGTGTAGTGATCATAGCTGTATGTGAGAAAATAGAGACTACAAAAAGGAAAATGACTTGATGAGTTTATGGACCTGGGAAAATGAGAGTTATGACTCTTTATTGGTCCACTCTTGCATCACTATAAATACCTGAGGGTGGCTAATTCATAAAGAAAAGAGGTCTGCCATGATCAAGTCGGCTTCATCTCTGGGATGCAAGGCTCGTCCAACATATGCAAATACTTAATCTATCACATAAACAGAACCAATGACAAAAACAACATGATTATCTCAATAGATGCAGAAAAGGCCTTTAACAAAATTCAACACCCCTTCATGTTAAAAACTCTCAATAAACTAGGTATTGATAGAATGCATCTCAAAATAGTAAGAGCTATTTATGACAAACCCATAGGCAATATCATACTGAATGAACAAAAACTGGAAGCATTTCCTTTTAAAACTGGTGCAAGACAAGGATGCTGTCTCTCGCCACTCCTTTTCAACATAGTATTGGAAGTTCTGGCCAGGGCAATCAGGCAAGAGAAAGAAATAAAGGGTATTCAAATCAGGAGAGAGGAAGTCAAATTGTCTCTTTTTGCAGATGACATGATTGTATATTTAGAAAATCCCATTGTCTCAGCCCAAAATCTCCTTAAGCTGATAAGCAACTTCAGCAGTCTCAGGATATAAAATCAATGTGCAAAAATCACAAGCATTCCTATATACCAGTAATAGACATATGTAGCCAAATCATGACGGAACTCTCATTCACAATTGCTACAAAGACAATAAAATACCTAGGAATACAACTTATAAGGGATGTGAATAACCTCCTCAAGGAGAACTACAAACCACTGCTCAAGGAAATAAGAGGACACAAACAAATGGAAAAACATTCCATCCTCATGGATAGGAAGAATCAATATCACAAAAATGGGCATACTACCCAAAGTAGTTTATAGATTCAATGCTATCTCCATCAAGCTACCACTGACTTTCTTCACACAATTAGAAAAAACTACTTTAAATTTCATATGGAAACAAAAAACAGCCCACATAGCTAAGACAATATTAATCAAAAAGAGCAAAGCTGGAGGCACCATGCTACCTGACTTCAAACTATACTACAAGGCTACAGTAACCAAAACAGCACATTACTGGTACTAAAACAGATACGTAGACCAATGGAACAGAACAGAGGCCTCAGAAATAACACCACACATCTGCAACCATCTGATCTTTGACAAACCTGACAAAAACAAGCAATGAGGAAAAGAATCTCTATTTAATAAATGGTGTTGGGAAAACTGGCGAGCCATAAGCAGAAAACTGAAACTTTACTCCTTCCTAACACTTTATACAAAAATTAACTCAAGATGGATTAAAAACTTAAATGTAAGACCTAAAACCATAAAAATCCTAGAAGAAAACCTAGGCAATACCATTCAGGACACAGGCATGGGCAAAAACTTCATGATTAAAACACCGAAAGCAATGGCAACAAAAGCTAAGATTGACAAATGGCGTCTAAATAAACAAAAAAGCTTCTGCACAGCTAAATAAACTATCATCAGAGTGAACAGGCAACCTACAGAATGGGAGTAACTTTTGCAATCTATCCATCTGACAAAGGGCTAATATCCAGAATCTACAAAGAAACAAATTTACAAGAAAAAACCAATCCCATTAAAAAATGGGCAAAGGATATGAACAGACACCTCTCAAAAGAAGAAATTTATGCAGCCAACAAACATGAGAAAAGCTTATCATCACCAGTCTTTAGAGAAATGTAAATAAAAACCACAGTGAGATACCATCTCACGCCCATTAGAATGGCGAACATCAAAATGTCAGGAAACGGCCGGGAGTGGTGGCTCACGCCTGTAATCCCAGCACTTTGGGAGGTCGAGGCAGGCGGATCACCTGAGGTCAGGAGTTCAAGACCAGCCTCGCCAACATGGTGAAACCCTATCTCTACTAAAAATACAAAAATTAGCTAGGCGTGGTGGCAGGCACCTGTAATCCCAGCTACTAGGGAGGCTGAGGCAGAAGAATCACTTGAACTGGGGTGGCAGAGATTGCAGTGAGCCGATATTGCGCCATTGCACTCCAGCCTGGGGGACAAGAGTGAGACTTTGTCCCCCTCCCAAAAAAAAATGAAAAAAAAAAAAGGAAACAACCGATGCTGGAGAGGATGTGGAGAAATAGGAACACTTTTACACTGTTGGTGGGAGTGTAACTTATTTCAACCACCACTGTGGAGGACAGTATGGCGACTCCTCAAGGATCTAGGACCAGAAATACCGTTTGACCCAGCAATCTCATTACTGGGTATATACCCAAAAGATTATAAATTATTCTACTGTAAAGACACATAAGCATGTATGTTTATTGCAGCACTGTTCACAATAACAAAGACTTGGAACCAACCCAAATGCCCATTAATGATAGACTGAATAAAGAAAATGAGGCACACATACACCATGGAAATACTGTGCAGCCATAAAAAAGGATGAGTTCATGTCCTTTGTAGGAAGATGAAACTGGATGCCATCATTTTCAGCAAACTAACACAAAAACAGAAAACTAAACACTGCATGTTCTCACTCATATGTGGGAGATGAACAATGAGAACACACGGATACAGGGAGGGGAACATTACACACCAGGGGGGTTGGGGGGTAGGGGAGGGATAGCATTAGGATAAATATGTAATGTAGATGACGAGTTGATGGATGCAGCCAACCACCATGGCATGTATATACCTATGTAACAAACCTGTACGTTCTGCACATGTACCCCAGAACTTAAAGTATAATCCAAAAAAATAAAAAATAAAAAGAAAAAGGAAAGAGGTTTAATTGCCTATCTGTCTTACAGACTTTATAGGAAAATGGTGCCAGCATCTGCTTCTGGTGAGGCCTCAGGAAGTTTTCAATCATGACAGAAGGTGACAAGGAGCCAGTATGTCCCATGGCAAAAGCAGGAGTGAGAGACAGAAGGGGAGATCCCAGACTCTTTAAAACAACCAGATATCAGGTGAACTAACTGAGTTAGATCTCATTTATCACTAAGAGGATGGTGCTAAACAATTTATGAGGTATCAGTCCCCAGTATCTAATCACCTCCCACCGGGCCCCACCTCCAACATTGGGAATCACATTTCACCATGATACTTGAAGAGGACACATATCCAAACTATATCAGTCTCATATGTGAGGCTTCTTATTTATAGTATAATGTTCATGCTTTCAAAAAATGTTCCAAAAGTAACTTTGTCTAAGTTCCATTTAGAGTAGCTATTTTGTGAACAGATGTTTCGTGTTTGACCCACTACAGTGCATATATATATATATATACACTTTTAATTTGGCTTTACTTTGCCCTACATTTCCAAAATCGGTTCTTATCTTACATAAAAATATTTTCACATACATATTTGCCTATATGAGATTGCTTTTTCAATAAAACTTGACTTTCTTCAAATGCTTTCACCTATTTTTAAAAAATCACATTAGGAAACTGGCAAATATAGCATAGCTTAAATAACAGTGTAACGGAAAGGAAACTTATATTAAATTTTAAAATAAGGATTAAAAAGTCAAGTATTATAGACCAGGTATAATCTTACAGCACTAAATTTTGGTGCTACTTACTATAAAACCTAGCACAACTTTCTTCCTAAAATAACACAGAAAAAAATTATATTTTTCCAAAACCTGAAATTTAAACAAAACCAGAAATAAAGAATAACATCATATAAATATACCCCAAATTTGTCATAAAACCATAAAAATAGTCTCACCAACTCTTCACAGAATACTATAACTGAGGATTATACACTTCAGCAAAACTAATATTTAATAACATAAAGACATCTTTGATGTACTAAAGATAAATTACTTTTGTATTAATATCTATCTAGGTGACATTTTATGATACTATAGATGAAATTTTGTAACTTAAAATCATGACAAAATTACTATTGAATGTTTTATATATAGGCTCATTTAAATTAATTTTATCCACTGTGTATTTTTTAAAAAATCAGTAAATATATTTTAAAGTTTGGCCTAGAATTTTTTGCTGACCCCTTGGTCTCAGATTAATTTGGAGAAGACTTTATAAATAAGTTATATTTCAAATTCCCCTATAGTATGAGACATGGAGGTGTTAGAAAATCTTAAGTAAATGGCAAGAACAAAAAAAATGAGAAATCGAGCTAAAGTATATGTAGTTCACACTAGTTTACACTAGTTTTGATCTGAGGAGGATCTACTTTTCCTAAAGTAAATGATGTTTGAAATCACAGGAATTAATTTGGTATTTATAAAGCAGTAGATCTAGAAAGAAGATAAAATTTAATAACAAAAGAGGGGTTTATGCAAGCAAACCATAGACATAATTTACTGATGACCAACAAAGAAAATTTTAGAGCTATCATGTCATGACATAAACAAAAATTATCTCCATGAAACAAGTTCTGTTTACATGGATGGATAAAAATGCCAAAATTAATTTTGCTGTACACTTAAGATTTATGTACTTCATCATATAAAATTTTGATTCATTTTAAAAATAAGAAAAAAGTAATTTAGTGAGTAAAAAAGACAAAAATATAAGAATTCAGATTGATATATAATGAATAGTAGATATGAAAGAAATATTACATAAACAATATAGATCAATTTAAAACTGGATTGCAAGGAAGATACAGCAATATGGATACTGCTGAAAATGAAATCCATAATGTAGATAGTAAACATGGAAATTACTGGTAGAAATTGAGATAGAAGATTAGGAAGCCATGGGAAAGAACACGAAAGAATATTGAACAACATAAATTTATAGTCTCAGCTCTGGAGAACAGAAATATGTAATCAAGATGTGAGCTGTGTAGGTTACTTATGAGTGGGTAAGTGATAGTCAGTTTCATGTCTCTTTTCTAGCTTCTGGTGATTTGCTAGCAATCCTTGGTTTTCATTAGCTTCTAGATGCACCACTCCAATCTCTGCCATTTCCACCTGAAGTTCTCCCTGTGTCTTCACACTGTCTTTCCTTCGTGCATGTCTGTTCTGCATCCAAATTTCCCCTTTTTATAAGGATACCAGTTACATTGGCTCGGGCCCATTCTAATGACCTCGTTTTAAGTTGATTACCTCTATAAAGACCCAGTTTTTGAACAAGATCACATACTAAGGCACTGGAGATTAGACACAATTGAACCCATAATATTAAGCAGTAAAAAATCTGGTTCTTTGGGGAGTAAAGTAACAGGGAATATATAAATAGTTTAATAAACAAAACTATATAATAATTATTTTAAAAATATTGATAAGTGATTATTAATATGTGGGATAATCTCATGTATCATTTACTAAAATTTATATATACAATTTAACTTATAAGGAAAAATAAAACTTATAAGGAAAATAATTACAACATTTAGAAATATAAAGTGCAAACACATTTATTAGAACTTAAGTCTAACTCAAGATGATGTATAAAATCTAACAGAGTCATAATCATTACTTAATAATGAAAAAGACATCATGTTTTATCCCTAACAAAAGACAATAGATTCAGACAGTGATAGGATTAGTTCCTTCCCAGTAGTTTTTCAATTATTTTTATATCTCCATAGCAACTATATGTGCAGTACATTCCTGTCATTGCTACCTCTTAAAGTATTCGGTAATTCACAACTAAGTATGAGACATACGTAGTTTTAAATAATGGGCAAGGAACTTCTGACAAAGTTCCCTCAAAACACATACACACTCATTGAATATTTCAATTGTAAATAATCAACCTATTTACACTGCCAAAATAAAATGAGAAAAACCTTCAATTCTTAAGACTGTTGCATAGTATTAATAGTGAAAACTGAGAAAATTTTTTTACAACAGATGCAACACAAGTTTATGTGTATGATCAATTTCTCAAAGGCAGATGCAGAAATCCTAAGTAGAATGTTACCTGAATTCTGCTTTATATTAAGAAATAAAAATGATGCAATATTAGTAGTTGCATTCATATCAAATGGTTTTAAGATAAAAAAGTAATTGCACCTGCATCACATAGCCTTAAGATTAAAAAACATAAAATAAAACGTTATCATCTATTTAGATGTTTAAATGACACTTATAAAATTCAATATCTGTTGTGAGTAAAATAAGCTTTTTAAATGATAAACTTCATTTATGTACAATAGTAAAAACCACACTATTAAACAAGATATGTTAGAGACCTTCATATTAATGTCAGAAAAAAAGTAACCACAGCACTAGGAAAGAGACAAGGAAGCTAGTTGCCTTTATAAGCAAGCTTATTATATGATCATCTACCTAGAAACCTACAAGATCAACTGAAAAACTAAGATGAATTCTAAGACAGCCTATTAAGTTACCTGGATGCAAAATAAACATACAATGACAAGACTTTTCTGCATGTCACTAATGACCAATTAGAATTCAAATATCAATTAAAGGATTTCAATAGATTTAATTTAAAATTGGAATAAAGTATAAAAGAAAACTTTAATAAGACTATTTTTCAATGATGAATTTTTATTTCAAACAGCATTTTGATCACTGTCTATTTGACATATTACATAAATAGTTTCAGAAGCTTGGAATTATAAAATATGTTTCTGTAGTATAATACTGGGTAAATTTTGAAAAAATAAAAGTTATTTTGAAATTTAAAATATTCTAGAGTAATTATAATATTTTTTCTTATGGAAATGTAACTAAAAATAAATAAAAGCAAGCACAGTGCCAAGATGAATTGGTCAAAAAGCAAGTAAATTTAAAATTAAAATCCCATTAGACACACAATAGGATCAGGAAATATGGCAGAATCCCAACTTCCAGATAGATTGTTTTGTAGTAATTTAATAAAACACCCCAAAATAGCAGGAAAAAATAGCAAATATTTGCATATGAGGGTATGAAACAGGAATTATCCAAAGAGGGCTTTCCCTTGGGCTGTCTCTGAATCAGCTTATAGTCAGAGACAACATATTAGTGAGACTTGACCTTCCCACAGCAAAAGCACTTACTAGTCCAGAATGATCATATAAACTTGCAAGAGTCCTGGCATCCCCAGAGTAGTTCCTGGAATACAGAAACTGATATTTAAACCTTCACGAGAACTCCAGGGAAGAAATTATCCATGTCTTTTTTTTTTTGCCTTTTTATTATTTCATAGTAGTTAGTTCAAGTGCTAGTTAAGGGAAAGGTATAAATCTCAAACTAGGAAAATTTGAGAGACATACTTTTGGATGTGTGTATGATATTCAAAGTAGACATACGTCTCAGCAGGTATTAACAGAACTCAAAACTCCTTTCTCTGTGGTAGAGTAATGAACTTAGTAGTGAAAACTACAATTATGTCAGTAAGAAACATACTTTAATAAATTGGAAAAAATGTGTATCATTTATTCTTCCACTTATTTTTTCCCTAAAATTATTTCACAAAATTTGGAAAGAAACATCTTCAAATTAGGTTAATTATTCCCAGGGGAAAAATGAAAAAATACCTTCCTACAATACAGATTTTTAAAAACATTTCAATATTTTTTGTGGCTGACAATTATGGATTGAAAGTCTGGGATAGTCAGCAAGCAAGGACTTAGTCCACTATCTGTTGTGATGAGGGGTGGTGAGAGATGGGCAGTGGGGGCAGAAGGTTGAAGCTGAGGAGATAGATTTAGAATAAGATGAGTAGAAAATGACATTTTGACTAATCTTCATGGAGAGGTGGATTATAAAAGTCAATTTCCATGACCATTTTTTCTTTTCTAAGATATACTGGAAAAATTTTTTCTAAGAAATAACAAGATAAATTATAAAGATACAAACTTTTTTGAAATGGGATTAATTTATTAGGTATTTAATTTGGCTTTAGGTTTTAATTGGATAATACAGAATAATCCACTAAAAATATTCTTAACTATTTTAAGTCTTCCTTACTAAGATAAAAGAAGATGTTAATAGATTATCTAAAAAATTTTCAGACTCTCAAGATAGGCGAGTAGATGCAGCCAGGAGGAACACCTGTCACTAAGGGACCAGGACATCAGGAAGACTGGTGTACTTTGTGCCGATCTTTGGAGGGAGGGCATTGAGAGTGGATGGAGGGAAGACACAGATGCTGGGCTGAAGGGGGAGGAAGCTGGGAATCCTGCGCAGGGCTACCGTGCACCAGGACTCATTCTGGGCTCTGAACCACTCCTGAGGAATGGGTGAGTTGAGTACACAGAACAGCTCTTCACTGGAACCTCTGGAATCCTGGCAGCAGGACAATTGAGCTGGCAGTGAGAGCTGCTTAGAGAGGTAATAGGGACAGAATTCCAGCTGTTGTGGAGCCCAGAGGGTTTGGAGAGTGTCTATAGTGGAGCACAGCCAGGAATGCCCATCCCTCAAGGCTTGCCTCGCTCCCCTGGGAGACTTTAGCTTCAAGGGGATTGTCAGACCTGAACAGAACAGGGTGGTCTTGTCTATAAGATGGAGCTGGTCCAACCTGAGCAACCACTCATCTGCTGGACTCTGGAGGCCCAAGCCTGGCCATGCCTGCTTGCAGTGCAACCTTGGATACTCAGCTGGGGTGCCTCCCTAGGGACCACACCATAGCTCCTGCAATGGCAGATGGTACATGTCAGAGAGCTACAGCAGGGTAGCCCCAGCGACACGTACCAGCCTACCCATGCCCTCCCCCAACTGCAGCTTCTCCTCCCCTGCCACTCTGCCAGCACACAGTTGCCCATGGCCACTCCTTACTTATTTTGTCAGTGCATGTGAGCATGGGTGGACCTCACCTAGCTTTCCCTGACAGCAAGCATGTATGCATGCACCCCATCATGCCACTGCTGCCTGCATGAGTGTACCCCACCTCCAATGCTGCACCACCATTGCCAGCATGAAGGCATGACAAGAAGATTATTGGCCCCACCCCACCCAGTACCACCATTGCCGCTAGTGCATTGGTGCCCATGGATATTATCAACTCTGCACCTGCCAGAGCCTCACCCCCACACTGACACTGCTGCTGGCATGAACCTACCCACAAAGACGAGCATCCTTGCCACCCTGCCCTGCATGGCCACTGTTACCTATATAAACACATGTACAGAGGGCACCAGCCATCACTCTGCCTGCTAGCTCTGCTCCTGTGCTGCTACTGCCACTGGTGCAAACACACGCATGGATGGCCGGCCCTCTTCCACCCACCTCATGCCATGCTACCACTGCTGCGCACACTTGCATAGAAGCCAGCACCCCTGTGCTGGCACTCCAACACAGCTGACAACAGTGCACTCCACAACACTGCCACTGCTTTTGGCAAGTGCGAATCAGCTAGGACCCTGATGCCACTGCCTGCTGAAGTGCTCTGGCTGGCACCATCCACTGGAGTTTGGTGACCAGTGGTCTAGGCACAACTAGGCCCTTCCAGCACAGCAGATTCCTAACTTTGAGGGGCCAGATAACAAAGTTGGAGGCCTGATACCAGCTCCCGATAGTAGAAACACGCAGCGCAGGAGTCCTGAGCTGAGCCTTGGCCCCCTAAAATCTTCCAGAAATGAAGTCAGTCGACTGAAGCCACCTTATACTACAATCACCCAAGGAGATCAAAGAGAATAAAATTTCATAAAAACATCAAAGAGACAGCAACTTCAAAGATTACAGGAACATCATGCCCATAGATGAGAAAGAACCAGTGCAAGAATATTGGAAACTCTAAAAGCCAGAGTGTCTTCTTACCTCCAAATGATCACACTAGTGCCTCAGCAGTGGTTCTTAAGCAGACTAAAATGTTTGAAATAACTAACACACATGGAATCAAAATATCGTTATGAATAAAGTTCATTAACACTCAGGAGAAAGTCAAAACCTAATTCAAGGAATCTAAGGATTACAATAAAAGAATACAGAAGCTGATAGGCAAAATGGCTATTAAGAGACAGGAACAAAGTGATCTGATAGAGCTGAAAAACATATTATAAGAATTTGATAATGCAATCGCAAGTATTAACAGAATCGATCAAGCAAGCTGAGAAAAGAATCTCAGAGCTCAAAGACCAGTTCTTTGAAATAATTAAGTTAGACAAAAATAAAGAAAAACTAGAAAGAGTAAAATATCTGAGAAATATGGGATTATGTAAAGAGACCTAATATATGACCAACTGGCATTCCTGAAATAGAGGGAGATAACCAAGCAATGTGGTTAACATATTTCAGGATATTGTCCATAAAAATTTCCTCAACCTCACTAGAGAGGTCAGCATTCAAATTCAGGAAAAGCACTGACCCTCTGCAAAATGCTACACCTGAAGACCATCCCCAAAGCACATAGTCATCAGATTCTCCAAGGTTGAAATGGAAGAAAAAATGTTAAAGGTAGCTAGAGAGAAGGGGCAGGTCACCTACAAAGGGAACCCCATCAGGCTAACAGCAGAGTTGTCAGCAGAAAAACTACAAGCCAGAAGAGATTGAGAGTGTACATTCAGCATTCTTAAAGCTAAGAATTTTCCACCAAAAAAATTATAGCTGGCCAAACTAAGATTCATAAGTAGAAATAAGACCCTTTACCAAAAAGTGGTGTAGAAGGAATTAAATACTACCAGACCTGCTTTACAAAAAGTCCTGAAGGGACTGGTAAATATGGAAACAGAAACCATTACAAGCCACTACCAAACCACATGTAATTACCTACATCAGTGACTCTATAAAGCAACCACACAAAAAAGTCTGCATAAAAACAGGGTAACAACATGATCACAGGATTAAATCAACACATATCAGTGCTAACCTTGGGTGTAAATGGATTAAATGCATCAATGAAAAGGCACAGGATGGCCAGTTGAATAGAAATGCAAAACTCAGTGCTGACTAGACAGTCAGGAAGAACATCTCCTACTGTGGAACCAGGACGTTGGGAAGACTGGCACATTCCTAGCAGATCTTCAGAGGGAAGACATTGAGAGCACTCAACAAAGAAGACAAGATGGAAGATCCAAATAAAGGCAATTAAAAATGACAAAGGGAATGTTACCACTGATCCCACAGAAATACAAATAACCATCAAAGTCTACTATGACCACTGTTGTACATACAAATTAGAAAATCTAGAAGAAATGGATATTTCTGGGACACATATACCCTCCCAAGACTGAACCAGAAAGAAATAGAATTCCTGGATAGACCAATAATAATCTTTGAAATGGAATCAGTAATAAATAGCCTACCAACCAAAAAAAAAAAAACCCAGGACCAGACTTTTATTATCCACCTCTCCATGAAGATTAGTCAAGTTGTCATTTTCTACTCATCTTATTCTAAAGCTTTCTCACAATTTCAACCTTCTGCCCCCACTGCCAGATGTATGGAGAAGAGCTGACACCATACCTAATAAAACTATTACAAACAATCAAGGTGGAAGGAGTCATCCCTAATTCATTCTATAAGGACAGCATCATCCTTATATCAAAATTTTGCAGAGGCATGCAACAAAAAAAGGAAACTTCAGGCCAATACACTTGATGAAAATAATGCAAAAATCCTCAACAAAATAACTAACAAACTAAATCCAGCAGCACATCAAAAAGCTAATCCACCATGATAGAGTAGGCTTTATCCCTGAGACATAAGCTTGGTTCAACATATGCAAATCAATAAATGTGATTCATCACATAAAAAGAATTAAAGACCAATACCACATGACCATGTCAATACACACAGAAAAGAATTTTAATAAATTCAACATGCTTTGTGTTAAAAACTTTCAACAAACTAGGTATTGAAGGAACATACCTCAAAATAATAAGAGCCATCTATGACAAATCCACAGCCAACTGAAAGGTCAAAACCTGGAAGCATTCCCTTGGAAAACTAAAAAATGACAAAAATGCCTGCTCTCACCATGCCGGTTCAACATAGTATTGGATGTCCTCGTCAGAGCAAGTAAGCAAGAGAAAGAAATAAAGGACATCCAAATAAGAAGAGAGGAAGTCAAACTATCTCTGTTGGCAGATAACATGATTCTATATCTAGGAAACCTCAAAAGCTCCTTCAGCTGATAAACAACTTCAGCAAAATTTCAGGACACAAAATCAGTGTACAAAAATCAGTAACATTTCTATACAGCAACAACAGCCAAGCTGAGAACAAAATCAGGAAAGCAATTGCATTCACACTAGCCACACAAAAAATAAAATACCTAGGAATACAGGTAACCAGGGAGGTGAAAGTTCTCTATAATGAGAAATGTAAATCCTCAAATAAATCAGAGAAGACACAAACAAATGGAAAAACCATTCCATGATAATGCATAGGAAGATTCAATATCACTGAAATGATCATACTGTAAAAAGCAATTTACCAATGCAATGCTATTGCTATCAAGCTAATGACATTCTTCACAGAACTAGAAAACTCTATTTTAAGATTCATATTGAATGAGCCCAAATAGCCAAGGTAATCCTAAGTAAAATGAGCAAAGCCAGAGGCATCACACTATCTGACTTCAAACTATATTACAGGGCTACAGTAACCAAAACAGCATAATACTGGTACAAAAACAGAAACATAGACCAAAGGGACAGAATAAAGAGCCCAGAAATAAAGCCATACACTTAAAACCATCTGATCTTTGACAAAGGCGACAAAAACAAGCAATGGGGAAAAGACTCCCTATTGGATAAATGGTGTTGTGATAACTGCCTAGCCATATACAGAAAATTAAAACTGGACTTCTTCCTTACACTATTTACTAAGATCAACTCAAGATGGAATAAAGCATCAAAAAACCCCAAAACTATAAAAACTTTGGAAGGCAACCTAGGCAATACTATTCTGGACATAGGAACTGGCAAAGATTTCATAACGAAGATGCCAAAAGCAATTGCAACCAAAGCAAAAATGGACAAATGAGGTCTAATTAAACTAAAGACCACACAGCAAAGGAAACTATCAACAGAGTAAGCAGAAAATCTACACCATGGAGAAAATAACAGCAAATTATGCATCCAACAAAGGTCTAATATCTAGAAACTGTAAGGAACGTAAACAAATTTACAAGAAAAAACCCAAAGAACTCCATTAAAAAATGAGCAAAGGACATAGAGAGAAACTCTTCAAAAGAAGACATACATGCAGCCAAGAAGCATATGAAAAAAAAAAAAAAGGCCAAGATCTCTGATCAATAGAGAAATGCAAATCAAAACCACAATGAGATACCATCTCATGTCAGTCAGAAAGTCTGTTAATAAAAAGTCAAAAAATAAGGCTCATGCCTGTAATCCCGGCACTTTGGGAGGCCGAGGCAGGCAGATCACGAGGTCAGGAATTTGAGACCAGCCTGGCCAACATGGTGAAACCCTGTCTCTACTAAAAATACAAAAATTAGCCAGGCATGGTGGTGTGTCCCTGTCATCCTAGCTACTCAGGAGGCTGAGATAGGAGAATCGCTTGAACCCAGGAGGCGGAGGTTGCAGTGAGCCAAGATTGCACCATTGCACTCCAGCCTGGGTGACAGAGCAAGACTCCATCTCAAAGAAAAAAAAAAAGAAAGAAAAATGGTCGTACATATACACCATAGAATACTAAGCAGCTGTAAAAAAGAATAATATCATGTCCTTTGCAGCAAAATGGATGGAGCTGGAAGCACATATTCTAAGCAAACTAACACAGGAAGAGAAAACAAAATACAGCACATTCTCACTTATCAGTGGGATCTGAATATTGAGTACCTATGGACCCAATATATATATTATATATTAAATATATTATATATTAAATATATATAATATATATAATATATATTATATATATTATATATAATATATATAATATATAATATATAATATATATTATATAATATATATATATTAAATATATATATATAATATATATAATAAATATAATAAATAATATATATTTAGTTTGTAGTTTTACTCATTTAAATTAGATCCAAACAGGGAGCTGTGAAACAAATATACAGGGTAAATGGATAAAATAAACATATTTTCTCAATTTGAGCAGAATGCTTGTCTCTTCCTGAAAGTTGTCTTGGGCTACTTTGAATAATTTTAGGCTAGTTTCATCCTCTGAAATTATATTTGACTACTTTAAGTCCCCTATTTTTTAGGTGCCTTGAACAAATGAATGAAATAACCCTGCATCCTGCTCATATTCTTATCCTGTATTTCTGTGCTGGACATTTCACAAATCATTATTTTTCTCTCCAAATTTGTGTTGCATATGGCAGATCGTAGAAGTTGAAAGTCAAGACTCATTTGAGATGGATGAATGGTTGGAAACAGAATTCAGATCTTTCTAGTGCATACTCACCACCTTCATCCCCATCCATTCCCCCTCAGTCAGGAATAGTTAATTTAAAGATCCCACCACAAAGTGTCATCACTTCAGAAGATGACACTTCAGTAGAGCTTAATTTCTTCTCATTTTTGTGTTCGTCTTTCTAATGTTTTCTGTTTCAAACATTTTTCATATGTGACATAACACAGTGAGCACATATATAGCCTCTACTTACAAGAACAAATTAGTATTCCACTCTATTCACTGATAGGGCACGTATATAAGTACTACATTTTTATGATTTCTGAATAATTTTAAAGAAAATTGCAGGCATCATAATTCTTTACAATGGAATACGACAGCATGCTTCTCCTAAAAATAATGATACCCGCTACATAATTATGATGTCATTTTCAAAGCCTAGTAAATTATCAGAGATGACAATATAACTTAACATCCTGCTCATATTCAAATTCCCCCAATAATTCCAAAAATCCTTTTATAATTTTTAATAAATTAGGATATAATAAAAGTTTACATGGTGCACTTAATTATGTTATTTTAATCTATAATAGTTTCCTTTTCTGTTTTTAATAACATTGCTATTGATCCAGTTACAGTGTATAATACTAAATTCTGGACTAGAGTAATTGTTCATTCATGTAGATGCTTACTTTGTTCCTTTTTCTTGTTTCTTAAAATACTGTCATCTCTCTATTTATATATCAAAAATCTACATATGATTTTATTATATGAAGTTTCATGCTTATATTTTCTGGAATTCTTTGATGATGATGTTATAAAAATATTTACTTGGGGAAAAATGATGTCATATCAATATATTAAATCCCTGCCAGTAATTAAAAGTAATTGATATTTCACCCAAAGCAATAAGATACCATGCACATTTATCACAATTTCAGAACATGTTTTGGGAATCCCTTGTACTGTGATGTTCTAATATTTTCTCTTAATTTAAAAATTTGTAGACTAGTCTTTAAACAGAAATATTGCTACTTGTGCCTATAAATAGTGAAGACAATCAAGCCTGCATATCTTCTCAATTAACCTTTCAAATTCTTATTTGATCATTTTATGCCATACTCCAATTCACATAAAGAAAGCTTGGATGTTGAAAAAGATCTGTGATTCAGTACTGGTACATAAGTAGAAAAATTTTTCTCACAGTGAGATCTTATATGTTTAAATCAGGAAAGATCTAGTTTGTAGACATATCAGGAGAAAGCTAGTACAATTTGCTTCCTTGCTATTCAAACATAAGTAGAGAATAGGGTAAACACATGTAGATACGGTGCCTATGTTTAAATTTAAATTTGAGCATAAAATTGTGGATATTAAAAAAATTATAGAGATAAATTTAAGTTTAATTAGAAGCATATTTACAAAGGTAGGAGAGCTACTCAAAATGTTTTATTTTGACCTTCTGTTATGTGTCATAATTGACAGCTACTGATTTTTAGCAATAAAATTTCTCATCATTTTATGATGCCCTTTTTATTTTGTTTAGTGCACAGATGCAGACTCAAGACTGAAGTCACAAAGACTAAAACACAAAACCAAAACAAAAAACTTTCAAAACTCTCCAAAGAAGTTAATTAAAATTTTGATTAGATAAATTGCTACTGCCCTCCTTTATAAAATGCATACCATCAATTTTTATTTTTTGTCAAACAATAAAGGGCAGAAGTTACACCTATAACTATGATGATGTTTAATAAGCATCATAAAATATGTGTGTTGTGTGTGTATATATACATACATATATACATATAAATATATATTTTTTAAAGTTTGTCATCCTAGAATTTAATCTCATAAGTTTAATTAGAAGCATATTTACAAAGGTAAGAGAGCTACTTGAGATGTTTTATTTTGACCTTCTGTTATGTGTCATAATTGACAGCTACTGATTTTTAGCATGAAAATTTCTCATTTTATGATGCCCTTCTTATTTTGTTTAGTGCACAGATGCAGACTCAAGACTGAAGTTGCAAAGAGTAAAACGTAAAACCAAAGCAAAAACCTTATATCTAAGCATTTCAAAACCCTCCAAATAATTTTGATTAGACAAATTGCTATTGCCCTCCTTTATAAATGCATATCATCAATTTTTATTTTTTATCAAACAACAAAGGGCAGAAGTTACACCTATAACTATGATGATCTTTAATAAGCATCATAAAATATGTTATGTGTGTGTATATATATATATTTTTTAAATTTTGTAACGCTAGAATTTAATCTCTTCTTAACTCAAACATAGTTTCATAAAATATGTAGATCATTATAAAATTATTAACAATACATCTTCACCATTGAATCAAATAGAATTGTTCATCTACAAAGCAACATACTATTTTAATCTCTGGATATGCAAAATTTATTTAAAAATTTATCACTGCCCCATGCAATATCCTGTACTCACCATTAACTAGGTCATCAAATTGAATACATTGTGTCAAACAATAATCATAGAGAAACCTTGTCAAAGGATGTGCACTGTAATTGGCACAAAAGAATATTCAAAGCAACAAAAATATAAACAGAATTATACTAAAATGATAGGCTACCTTACTCTAAGACATCTCTACTACCCACATGGACAATAATCATTAAGAAAGCAATAGGTTGTGAATTCAGGAATACATATAATTTTTGAAAACAATCCAAACCTATGAATATGACTATATAACTCTAACAAACAAGTTTACATCATACTATGCTTGGTCAAATAACCTTGCATCTGGAATGTTCTATGAATTGTGAAGACTATCAGTAACTATTTAAGGCTCAGATAAATTTCAGAAGATAGAAAAAGACTCCAGATAAATTTCACATATATGAAAAAAAACTAAAATATATTTAAAATTATTAGTGTTAGCAAAAGCTATGACATTTGTTCAAATTTTTAGAAATCTAAAATTGAAAAATGAATAATTTTATATTTAATATTTTGATTTTTTAAATGGTGACTAGTCAATCACTTCATATCTACTTAGGCAATGAAACATTTGAGTTAACAAATTGTCTAGTGAATTTGTAATTATAGATGAATAACAGGGTATTTTATGTGAAATTTTTGAGACTAGATATACATGTGGACAATGGCCAGATTATATATAAAAATAGAAAGCTGGCCCATAATCTGTAGCGTCAGCCTAGGAAACTAACTCATTACATAAAGTAGCCAGCCCAGGAAGCCAGCCTATTGTCTCTAAGTCAATCTTGTTAAAAGACCACCAATTCTGGCCGGGCGCAGTGGCTGTCGCCTGTAATCCCAGCATTTTGGGAGGCCAAAGCAGGCAGATCACGGCGTCAGGAGATCGAGATCATCCTGGCTAACACGGAGAAACCCCGTCTCTACTAAAAACACAAAAAATTAACCGGGTGTTGTGGCGGGCGCCTGTAGTCCCAGCTACTTGGGAGGCTGAGGCAGGAGAATGGTGCGAACCCGGGAGGCAGAGCTTGCAGTGAGCCGAGATTACGCCACTGCACTCCAGCCTGGGCGACAGAGCGAGACTCCGTCTCAAAAAAAAAACAAAAAAACAAAAAAACCCACCAATTCTAGCAGTAATCCAGGAAGCTAAACAATAACCCTTGTAATAATCAGCCCAAAAAGCTTTGGCTTGATCCATGACTGAAAGTTTTCCTAATTATTGTTTCCACCATCAGTTTAGGACCCACCAGAAAAACCCAAATGTGCACCCTAACCAATCACATAGGATGCCCTATTAAAAAATTAGTCCACCTATACCTTCTTCACACCAACAGCCTCCACCCAGAGTACACCTGAATTCTTCCCTTTTCTTTTTCTATCATATAAACCTTCTCACTCTGCCTTCCTTTGAGCTTCTGATAATCCCTGCACAGCCTCAGGACACTGCTCCTTGTATCCAGGCCACTCCAGCTCCAGCCTCGGCTCAAAGGGCCCCAGGTACATCTAGGGCCACTGCTCCAGAAGGACAAGCATAAGTCTTGGCAGCTTCCACGTGGTGTTAAGCCTGTGGTCTCACAGAGTGCAAGAGTGAGGGAAACTTGGCAACCTCTGCCTGGATTTCAGAGGCTGTGTGAGAAAGCATGGGTGCCTAGACAGAATCCTGCTGGAGGAGGTGAGCCCTGCAGAAAGGCTCTAACAAGGTAGTACAGAGGGGAAATGTGGGGTCGGACGCCCCACAGAGTCCCCACTGGGGCACTGCCTAGTGGAACTGTGGGAAAAAGGCCACCATCCTACAGATCCCAGAATGGTAGATCCACTGGCAGCTTTCATCCTGTGCCTGGAGAAGCCACAGGTATTCAACTCCAACCCAAATAGCCATGTGTGTGGCACTCATGGAAAACACTGGAGTGGGGTTGCCCAAGGCCTTGCGAGCTCACCCGTGACAAAAAAAAAAAAAAAAAAAAAAAAAAAATGCAAGACATGGAGTCAAAGGCGATTATTTTGGAGCTTTAAGATACAATGACTGCCCTGCTGGGTTTCAGACTTCCATGGGGACTTTAGTCCCAGTCTTTTGACCAATTTCTCCGTTTTGGAATGGGAATGTCTACCTAATGCCTACCTAATGCCTGTATCCCCATTGTATCTAGAAATAAATAATTTATTTTGATTTTACAAGCTCATAGATAGAAGGAGATGAATCTCAGATGAGACTTAGGACTTTGGACTTGGTGTTGGAACAAATTAGGGCTTTGTGGGACTGTGGAGAAGGCATGATTGTATTTTGCAATATGAGAAGAACATGAGATTTTAGGTGCCAGGAAATAGAAGAAAGAGTTTTGATGCTGTCCCCTCTAAATCTTATGTTGAATTGTAATCCTCTCCAGTGTTGGAGGTGTGGCCTGGTGGGATGTGATTAGATCACGGGCAGATTTCTCATGAATGGTTTAGTGCCATTCTCTTGGTGTTGTCCTTGTCGTGAGTAAGTTCTCATGATATCTGTTAGTTTAAAAGTGTGTGATACTTCGTCTTCTCTCTCTCTTGCTCTTGCTCTCAACATGTGATGTGCCTGTTCCCGCTTTACTTTCTGCCATGAGTAAAAGCTTGCTGAGGCCTCCTTAGAAGCCAAGCAGATAGTGGTGTTATGCATTGTGCAGCCTGCAAAACTGTGAGCCAATTAATTATTTTCTTCCTTATAAATTACCCAGTCTCAGTTATTTCTTTATAGCAACGCAAGAATGGCCTAACATACTCTGAATGAATAGACTTTTCTTGTTTTCATTTGGTTGGTCTTCATTTATTTCCACAAGGTAATATGTGCATTTGTTCTGATTTGTGAAAGAATTTATGAGTTATCTATAGGTCTGCTTTACTGAAGGTAAATATGAATTAGTTATTTGGTATATCATTGTTAATCCATATGGCTATTAATATAATTTACTGGTTTAAATATTTTAAACAAGACTATTATCTTTTAATCTGGGTTTTCTTGAGTACTGGCTGGAGATGGGGCTCTGAGCTAACACAAAGGATTGCCTTGTTAAATTAGATTCACATGAATCAGAGACCTTATTAAATATAAATCTTTGACAATTATCATAGATAATTATTATCAATATTTGATAATGATTTCAAGGTTCTTAGCAGTCATGGGACACAGCAGAGCAGGGATTTATGTGGAACACCCCTGACCACTGAAAGCTGTGTGTCTTCCCAGGTGCTTCTTTCCCATGTTGGACATGCATTTCATGTCCCAGAAAAATACATGAAGTCTCTAAACTAAGTTTTGGGGGTCCATTTAACCAGAGGGAAATACTTAAATTTATTAAATCTTCCTATTTTATGCCCCAAGGATTTTCACAGCTTATATGACATTGACATTCTCTCTTTCTCTTTTTTTTTTTTTTTTTCTTTTCCTGTGACAGAGTTTCGGTCTTGTTGCCCAGGCTGGAGTGCAATGGCATGATCTTGGCTCACTGCAACCTCCACCTCCTGGGTTCAAGCGATTCTCCTGCCTCAGCCTCCTGAGTAGCTGGGATTACAGGCATGCACCACCATGCCCGACTAATTGTATATTTAGTAGAGACGGGGTTTTTCCATGTTGGTCAGGCTGGTCTGGAACTCGTGACCCCAGATGATCCGCCCACCTTGACCTCCCAAAGTGCTGGGATTACAGGCGTAAGCCACCGTGCCTGGCCAGTACCTCATAAATCCATAGATTATAGGTTTGTTTGTCATAGGAATTCTAAACTAGGGCCATCCTTCTCAAAACATTTTGTATATGAGAAATCTCCTCCTCACAAATATTAGTCTATTTAACAGGAAGTTAGTTATCAATAAGCTTACAAGGCAATTAGATTGAATTGACTCTTTTTTTTTGTTTCTCTGTGAAAGCACCAACCAGTAATAAGAAGACAGATGAATCACAGGACACTTGCTCTGATTCCTTTCTCCTAAGCTCTTATCCAATCTAGAGCATATTTAAAATAGTTTAAGAGATTTTATTTAAAATGTTTTTGGTTGTTGTTTTGTAATAAAAACACTTGGCTAGGTAAATTTAGTATGTTTTAATAAGTTCAGTAATTTTATGTTTATTGCATATATTGTTTATTTGGGGCTTTTGTCACTCTTTTTAGAATGTCACTCTTTTTAGATAGAGAGAAATCAGCACCCCCAAACAAGATGTGGTATTAATTATTGAGTCAATATATTTTAGTACACAAAACCACCACCTTCTAATTTGCAATAAAAGTAACTTCTAAAAATGCAAATTAATGTCTAACAATCTTTGATCCGCAAATTTGGACTTTAATAATTTAACAATTCTCTCTGTTTTCACCTATATTCTTTGCTTTTCAGGCAAAGAAAAATTTGAAAATGTAAAAGAAGTGTGAAAGGCACACTTTCCCAAATACAATTCCTATTTTTATTAATATGTTTATTCTAATTTAAACATAGAGTGTACTCGCTAGCATGAGATGAAGGGAAAATTCTTTGAAAATACGTTTCATTGACATAGTTACATTTTACTTATATTTTATGCACAATTTGAGGATTCCATACACTAAGCATTCTTTAAAATGACTGTTAAACTTCTGACTTTACTTTTACAATCTTTTTGAGAAAATACTGCAAGATACAAAATAGTAGATTAGTAAAATACAACTTTAATCTGATATTGTCTCTTTTATTCTCCTTGTCACTCTTTGAGGCATCTTATTTCCTCAAACCCTTTCTGTGTGGTCATTTGTGGACTTATAACTGTGGCCATTTTCTTAGATCTACAAACTATCCTTTTTCAACTGCTTAGGACAAGTCTTTTACTTCTTTCTGATTGGCAAATTCTAGAATCCTATACTTTTACTTTGTTCTTTTCAATAGATTTATTGAGGTCTAACTGACAAAATTTTTATGGTGTATGATGTGATTTGATACATATATATATATATACATATATGTATGTATAAATGATTGCCATATTTAAGTTAATTAAAACATCTATTTCTTTACCTAGTTATTATTTTGTGTGTGTGTGTGTGTTTTATGGTGAGAACATTTAAAATCTTCTCTTAGCAAATTTCAAGTTTACAGTGCAGTATTATTAACTATAGTTACCATGCTGTACATTAGATCCTCCCAGAACTTATTCATCTTATAACTGAAATTTGTACCATTTGAAAAATATGTCCCCAGTTTGCCCACTCCCCGGGCCCTAGCAACCCCCAGAACTCTCTGTTTGTATGAGTTTGACTTAGATTCTACATATAAGTGAGAACATAACTCACTTGTCTTTTTATGCCTGACTCATTTCAATTAGCATAATTACTTCCAGATTCATTCATGTCTCATTATTTGGAAGGATTTTCTTTATTTAAATACATCTTCATTATCCATTTATCTGTCCATTGATGGACACACTTAGGTTGTTTCCCTGTTTAAGCTATTGTAAATAGTGTAATGAACATGGGAGTTCAGAAATCTCTTCAAAATAATTTTTTTCTTTCATATATATGTGTGTGTGAGAATATATATGTATCCTCATTTTATATTCTTGATGTCCTTGTCAAATATTAGCTTACCATTATACATACTTTCATGATAAAAAACACTCACCAAAATAGGTATACAAAGAATGTATCTCAACGTTAGTAAAGCCATATATGACAAGCTCAGAGTAACATCATGTTCAACATATATATGTGTGCATATGTGTGTGTGTGTGTGTGTGTGTGTGTGTGTGTGTGTGTGTGTGTGTATGAGATTGCTGGATCATATGGTAGTTCTATTTTAAATTTTTTGAAGAAGCCTCAAACTGTGTTCCATAATGGCTGTACTAACTTATTTTCCCAAGAAGAAAGTACAAGTGTTCCCTTTTCTCTACATCTTCACCAATACTTGTTACCTGTTGTGTTTTCAATAATAGCCATCCTATCAGGTGTGAGATTATAACTCATTGGTATTTTCATTTGCATTTCCCTGATAACTTGTGATGTTGAGCACCTTTTCATGTTTCTATTAGCCCATTGTATGATTTCTTTGAAGAAATATCTATTTAGGACATTTGACCATATTTTTAAATAAAATTATTTGTGTTTTTTTGCTGTTGAATTGTATTAGCCTTTCATATATTTTGGATACTAACCCTATATCAGGTGTACACCATAGTTTGCAAATTTTTTCCCCATTTAGTGGATTGTCCTTTCATTATATGGATTTTTATTGTTGTTATTGTGCAGAAACTTTAAAGTTTGATGTAGTTTCACTTAGTTTTGCTTCTGTTGCTTGTGCTTTTATGTTATATCCAAAAAGTCATTGCCAAGACCCATATCACGGAGCTTATTACCTATGTTTACTTTTGGAAGTTTTATGGTTGTAGATCTTAATATTTAAGCCTTATATTTTGAATTAGTTTTTTGTGATTGGTGTAAGAAAATCGTTCAGTTTCATTTTTTTGCATGTGGACATTCAGTTTTCCTAGTGATATTTATTGACAAGATCATTTTTTCCTCATTGTATATTTTTGATGTCCCTGTCAAATATTAGCTTACCATTACACATACTTTCATGATAAAATCTCTCACCACAGTAGGTATACAAAGAATGTACCTCAACATATTTAAAGCCATATATGACAAGCTCAGAGTAACATCACGTTCAACATGATGTTCAACTCCTAAGACCAGGAGTAAGACAGAGATACTCACTCTTACTACTTCTGTTCAACATAGTGCAGGAACTCCTATCCATATAAATTAGGCAAGAGAAAGAAATAAACAGCATCCCAACCGTAAAAGAAGTTAAACTGTCTTTCTTCAAAGACAATCTCTCGTATAGAAATCTTTTATTTGCAACTCTTATATAAATAAAACCCTAACAACTCCTCTAAAAAAACTATTAGAACTAATAAACAAATTCAGTAAAGTTACAGATTACAAAATCAACATATAAAAATTAGGTGCATTTCTACACTCAATACAATAAACTGTCTGAAAAAGAAATTTTTAAAGTGACATGTTTAATAACATCAGAAAGAATAAAATACTTGGGAATAAATTTAACCAAGGAAGTGAAAGTTCTCTACGGTACACTGAAAGCCATAAAGCATTGACAGAAGTAATTGAAGAAAACACAAGTAAAAGGAAAAAAATCTCATGTTTATAGATTGAAAAAATTAATATTATTAAAATGTCTATACAAAAATGTCTCTACTAATCAAAGAGACCTACACATTCAGTGCAATCTCTATCAAAATCCCAATGACATTTTTCACAGAAAGAAAAAAAATCTTAAAATTTGTGTGGAACCACAAAAGACTGAATAGCTAAAGCAAACTTAAGGGCACAGATGCTTCCATCTTAAGCTTGCCTTAGAATATCAATGGAAGCATCTGTGGAAGCATCACACTTCCTGATTTCTAACCATAGTTCAAAGTTACAGTAATCAAAACCTATAGCACTGGCATAAAAATAGGCATATAGACCAATGGAACAGAATATACCTTGTTCTTTTCAAGGAATATTTAGCGAAGTACTTCATCTTTCTGACCCCGTGATAAGTAACTTATACTTTCTGTTTAGGCTTGTTTCTAGGCAGACATTATGCCTTTCTGAATTTCTGTAATGTATTTTAAATTACCTACAAATGTTAAGAGTAGAAATGACTAAATGTTTCTCTTTAAAATTCAACATTGTGATAAGAGAGGCCCTCCAAAGTGCCCCAGTCATCAGAAGGAATCTGGACCTAGGACAACACAATCTAAAGCAAGTTAGAATTGAATTCCCCCCGCCGCCCTTTTTTTTTCACAAAAGATATTATGGATAGAAAGTCTAATCAAAATCTCTAATCTTGGGAGAAAGTAAAAAAAGGTTCAGAAAGATTTCACAGGTTATACAATAAAATAGTTTTATAGACTCCAGCCTGAAACTACTGCTCTATGTTGTCAAAGCATTTAGTAAACAATTTGCTCCAGCAGAAACAGATCCTTTGTCTTCCTAGTTCAAACGGATGTGGACATTCCCAGGGAAACTAGAGTATTTCAAATAGTCTTTAATTATCTGCCTCTGCATATCCAAGTTAGTGTCACAGTATAACATTTCCCAGGCAAGATGCCAGCATCAGAGATATAAAGCAATGTGTTTATAACATATGACAGTGAACAACAAAAGTAAAAATGACAGACTGAAAAGAGTAAGTACCTCTATACATAGAAGTAATGGCATAAAATAGATTGAACATGATGTTTTGTTTCATTTTTTTTAAAGCTAATTTCAAACAGTTTCTTTTCAGAGTGGTGTTTTGTCCTTTCTTCCTTAAAAAAGAGATGTAATTCTGAGTAATAATACAAAGATTTATGCCATTTTGCAATTGTTACTGAAAACTTTATTTTCTACCCAATGAAGAATAACTCTACATAATTACCAATTTTATTGCACAGATGTATTACTACATCAGAAAAAATTAGGCACTTTATTGAAATCAAACATATGGAGCTATTTGAATTCTAAGATAAGGAAAAGTTATACATGACAGGTAATACTAGAAATGTGACAATATTAGAAATAATTCATTATAGTCACATTTTATTTTTCCCATATTTCAACTTGACTTATGAATAGAGTGCAAGACTGAATGTTGTTACAGAGGTAACATTTTCAATAAATCAAAGGTTAAAATGGCAATAAAAATAAACATGTGCAACGGTACAATATAAAGAAGCCCTCTTCAATTATAAGTTTGGAGATGATGCTGTTTGCCTCATTTATTTGAGAAGTATGAAATCTTTTTAAAGCATGGATAACTATACAGTATATAAGGTACAACAAATAACTGGCCAATTTTTTTAACCTTCACCTATAGATGATATAGTTATTTTGCATTTTAGTATTTATCCCAAATCATAAGATGCTTAAAAATAATGATCAAAAATTTTAAAAAGAAGACATGGTTCTTTTAAACCCAATAACTTATAGTTTCCTTAAGTCCTCTGCTCTGCTCTGAAACTATTGCATTATCATAAATGACAATAGTAAAATTATGTAAATCTTATAAGTAGCTCATTGGTGTCCCTATTTATTTCATGATGTCATCATTGGGATGTGGGGGCATTTAGCAGCTGTAATAGGCAGTACATATATACGTTTAGTGCACTATATTCACTATTATTTCTTTCACTATACATGTCAAATTCATTTCTTTCTTTATACCTAGTTTAAGTGTTTTTGTAAATAGTAAAAATATTGTGTAAAAATAATTTTGGGAGTCTAAGTATGGCTTCCACACATAAGGGACTTTACTGATACAGATTTACCATAATCTAGAACAGTTCAATTACTTTTTAAAACTATGTACAATATTTATTTGACTTGAATTACCAATAACCGTACTCTTAAGGTTTAGCAGGACATTGTTTAATAAGTACATATATTGTAACCATTTTGATAATTTTTAATCTATAAAATATTTCTTTTTCTATTTCTTCTCTCTCTCTCAGGTGGGAGAGTTAAATTGTGAAATGTAATTGAAAGTTAGGCATTATATGCTTGGTTTTTAGAACTGATGTCTTGAAAGTGTGACAACTGTATTTCTATTATTGATCTTGTCTATTATATAACCAGTTAGCAGTTGTGTATGAAAAAGCTCTCTTGTACTCTGAGATGCACTCCAGTCTCCTCTTTTGCCTATATATTCAGATATTTGTGCAGATATGTTTGAAGAAAAAGAAAAGAATACCTAAATTAATAAAGAATCAATAGTTTTTTACTGTTTTCGGTGCCTTTGGAGGTAATGACCTGTCTGGCACTCCAGGTCAAGTTAAAGAAAGAGAAAAAATAAAAGCTCATTGTTACACTTTATTTTGTTGAATATGTCAAGAATTCAAACTAGAAAAAAACATTTTCTTAGCTGGGACATGGTATGTGGAGTGGGGCAGAGGGCTGGTAGGATGTAGGACTCTGCTGTACCTGGACAAACTACTTGGTCTCCAGGGATTCTGTTTCTGCTAGTGTCTAACATATGGAGAAAATAGAAGCCCCTCTCATGCACAGTTAAGAAGGGTGTCATTTGAACGTGAAGAATAATCCTGTAACCAGAAAAGCTGAGAACTTCAGTAAAGAAGAGACCTGAGAATACCCTATTATTGCTTGGTAGAGAGAGAATGAGAATATAAAAGTCTAAGGCAGTGATTCCCAGATACAGCTACTCATTAGTATCCACCTGGAAAGTTTTAACAATAATACCTATGCCCAAGACAAACACCAGACCAATTAAGTGTTATGATTTCTGCGGTGAGTACTTGGAACCAAACTTTTAAAAAGTCTATTTAAATGATTGCAATAGATAAATAGTTTGTAAATGAATAAATAAACAGATTGTAAATAGATACACAAATAGATTGTGTAGATAAAGCTAAAGCCAGCTTTGAGACCACTGGGAAAAATTTAAGTCACACCATTTCAGGACATAGAGTGTAGACATTTGTTGTTAGTAAACTTAATATGACTTACTAGTGAATTCTATTTAGTTTGCTTTGATGTGTTTTGTTTCTTCAAGTTGTTATTTTTTAGACACCTGAATGGCTAAGGATATATTTGACTCCAGGTAAGCAAACTTTATATAATATTTTGACTTTGTTGCCCTACTATGACAATTATATTTAATTGAAGTCACAGGAATTTGATGACATCTTACAGATATCATATATTTGAATTTCCCCAAAATTCTTCTTGTTATAATGCATGGAGTCCAGCAAAATAGTCTATTCAGAATACAGTGTAATTTCTGCCATTGAATAATTCAGAACTTCTTTATGGGTATACCATGAAGGGGTTATAGCTGTGTTGTAAGGCATTGATTCCCTCAAGACTCTTAGAGACAAGGTAGAGTCTGGGGTGCCTGGAGATCCTTGGCCTGATATCTTTCTCTTTAAACAATTTTATGTAAGTCTCTTTCAAGAACAGCATGATTAGAAGAGTATGAAAACAAAACTCATGACCAATAGGTAGTAAGCACTATGAGCAACATCCTGCATTTTCTACCCTCCTATATAATTAGCAAGGCCAAACAGGAGCTCTTCAATCTGAACATTTATCTTAGCTGAGTCTGTGTAGAGCCCAGCTACCCAATGTGTACAATAGGCCTGATGAGATGCTGGGAGAGTAAAAAAAGTATACAAGAAGCATGGTGTGCAGTTGAAGGAGGTGGCAGTGAGACAATACAAATTTTTAGCAAGACCCAATTTTAATTTTACTTCACATGTATTAAATGTGTGTATGTGTGTACACAGATACATAAAAGAAAATGTCCCTCAAGTTTACATCAGTATGGTGTAGGAATGTTATCATTTTCTGTGTGCCATGTAATGAAAAAATATAGAAGCACTAATATAGTTTAATTTTGAATATATCAGAAGAACTATAAATAGCACGAACTGGCATATAGTCAAGGTGATAGGGCTATAGTATGCTTTAACTATAATTCCACATCATATATTTCTAACACTTCATTCTCTCTCTACCACGATGATACAGCCTAGGTTCTTTTCTTTGAGTTTTGGAGCACCAGAAAACCCAGCACCTCACAGATTCTTGGTTTTTAAGGGAAATCCAATGTAAAAGGAGCTTATCAACTGAATCTAGGGAGACATTGAATTAACTATTATATGGCAACACATCATATTTACAGACATATTAAACAATATAAGTAAATAAAATTAAGTATATAGTAAATTTCGAAGAATATTCTGGAGTGACTAGATATTTGTAGGCAAGACAATAAGTAACATGACCAGTTTCAATGCCATTTGTGAATTAATTCTCAATGTCACATAATTTTTGCTGGCAAGTATAGAAAACTTTACTGAACCAACTTGAAGCAGACTAGTAAATAAATGTTAAGTCTTGAAATATTTTTATAATTATCTTTAAAAAACTGTTAAAAAATAAAAAGAACTCCATTCACCTGAACCATTTAATGTAATTTGACAGATATTGAGTATCTATTAAAATAACAGAACATGGAATGTTCAAAATCCCTGATAATGTAATTTGCTAAACACAGAATGGATTGGATTGTATAAGGAGTTATAGGGAAATAGCTTGAACACGGGAGGCAGAGGTTGTAGTGAGCCGTGATCATGCCACTGTACTCCAGCCTGGATGATACAGTGCGACTCTGTCTCAAAAAATATATATATATATGAAAAAAAGGGGACTCACACTTAAGTGAAAATTGTTATTGAACAAAATTCTATAAAGGGCTTTCTCTGAATTTAAATTCTATGGATATCTTAGCCTAATAATTCAGCAAAATAGAAAAGCACACATTTACTCAAGAAACATCTGTCAGGGTTTATAAGAATAAAATATCAGAATCTACAAGTCTAAACATTATTAAATACAACCTATAATCAATTGAAATATATACATATAAATCAATATTTGTCATTTTCACAATTATTGAAAAATTTGAAATATGAATAATTGATTTTGTTACAAATAAAACATATTGCTCATGTAAAAATTCTACAAACTGCTTCTGTGCAGAAAAGTCAAACATTGTTCCTGGCCAAAGATTATTTCCAAATGAGAACTGTCCTTTTTTGAACTACTTTAGAATATTCCACATATTTTGCTAACACAAGGAAAATAATTCTTCCAGTAAGGGAGTTTTGATGAGACAGAAACCAGATGTAGGCATTATTTCCTAAACAACATATTTCCTGATTCTTAAAAAGATCCATGAATTTTTTATACATAGTAAGCTAGTTATTTGCACTAACTACCCAAAGAACATTATAAAGTACTTAATAATTTTTGGCTTTGAAAAATATTAACTTACTAACAGTTGCCTACTCATCATTTTTTTTCACAACAGAATCTTACACCTTGAATATAAGTTACTTGTGCCATGCTCTTTTGCAGGAAAAAGGAAAGATAAAAATTAGAGAATGTAAAAATTGGCAGCACTATCATTCTATTAATGTGGTATTTAAAAATAAAATACAAGGTAAATCTTGAGTATTGCTGAAGTTTCAGATGGTAGATTTGATGGTGTATTTTTTCATGGGGATTATAAATCTAGTGATCTTTTAAATGCATGTACAGTGGAGCCAGTCAGTTCTCTTCAGATAGCTGGAAAATACCATTATTCACTGATCAAAGATATTTCCTTCTCAGCAAATCTTAACCGCATGTCAGCTATTCAACAATTGATTTAATCAATTAGTTCTCAGTTGAAGAAAAATGTGTAATCCTTACGTATTAATCATCCAATTAAAAAAGCTTTTTTAAAATTTCATTTTTAACACTTGATTCTAAATATTATATATATGATTCAATCATCAAAGGTATTTTGCCTTTTCATGCATTGGATATAATAATCTTTAATTATTTTTAAATATCTAGATTTCAAAATGATTTTCATAATAAATCCTTAAGAAAATACTCATTAAAAATTATCCCTAAGAATTTTTTGAAAATATCCTGAGCACAATGGAGAGCTTAGAAAATTGTCCATGTAATTAAAAATATTTAGAGCATTTTTTATCTGGATAATTGAAACCAAAGTACTATTTGACCAGAATCATCTAGAAAATGACCTTAATTCTTTATTCTTATCTAGCTATAGGTGACTTATATGATGGGGATAAGTTTACTCTTGCACAGATGAACATGCACATATTTTGCTATATAGTTTGTTTAAATCTAACAGATAATGCCACGATCCTTCTCTTCACATAAGGCAAACACACCTAGAAAAATGCATATAGTTTCCCAAACCAGTATTTAAATTATTATATTTCTGTAACAGTATGGGCTAGATATGTAGAATAATGATGCTTTATGTCATATAGATATGTACAGATAATATCAATATGCAGCAGATTCAGAAATAAAAGTTCTATGCTTTATGCTTTCTTTTTAAGAGACCATGTACTGAACTATCTTTCTTCAAACATGATTTATATATTTGTCACCATTTTAATGCCTCACTGAATTAACTTCATCTTGATTGACATTATGAAATTAAAGAGGAGTGCCACAGAGCAGAGATGGATGGATTAAAAAAAATCTAATCATTTGATCAGATATTTCTTTCAGAATTAAGGTGATAGTTAAACTACTAATTACTCCCTTATAATCCAGAATCTATCTGTCCTAAATATCTGAAATCTGTTCTGGATAATCTTGTTCAATTCTATAAAATCAACAAGTTAACACTTGAATATGTGCCAGATTCTGTGAATTAGCTGGAGTCTTTGGCCTCCAAGAATAATTGATTGAAAGAGACACAAAATTTCCTAGCTAATTTTAATTTATTTAGCAATTATATCTATGGCACACACCTGTGTGGTTTGGTAATACTGATTTTGCCTTCAAAATGTTAGCTTTCATAATTAGCCTTACCTGTGAGTAAGGTAAGATTATTATAATTTTACAGATAGTTTTGGGTAACTTGTTCAAACTTAAAGGACTGCAAACTAGCAGAACTGCAATGTGAACCCAGGTTCCATTGATTCCATAGTCCAGCTCACAACCATTGCACTCTGCTTCTTCACCGATATGTAGCAAACATGAAACGAACCCTAGGAGCTCATATGGAGTAACTTATTTTTACTTGAATTGCCACACAAGAGGTGAACATTTTCATCCCTGAGGATTCTAGCTTTCTCCTCCTCACTGTAAACACTTACGAAGATCTTCCATCAGGAGAGTGGAAGACAGAGTAGTCATAACAATTGTAAGGGATTATTATCATGAGGCATTTATTTCCAATACAGAAGCTACTTGCTTAAGTGAAGTGTATTCTGGTTGGTATGTAGGCACAAGCCAAATCCTGACTGTGTGTGTTGTGGCCATATTCTGTATGATACTAGCTGGCAGTATTGGGTGAGCCTGTATAGATGGTGAGAATTGTGTTCTTCATTTGGCAAAAGAATGAGCCAGAAAGGAGATATAAAGTAGTAAAAAATAAAATACAGCGTGTCTGTATAGCATAGATATAACAAAGGTATAGTTGTATCCATCAATGTTACATGCAATCACAGTGTATTTTAATTACAAAACTAGGAATAGGATTTATATATCCAGCACCAAAATGCCTCAGGCCCTCGTACAAATCTTTCAACCTCTTTTCCATCTGTAAAATGCAAATTACACTACATAGCTGTCTATTTTATATAGATTCTGAGAAAATTAAATGAGACTTCGGGATTAAGATAAGGGTATACATACATCTGATGTGCCTGCTCAAAATTGATTTATATGCCTTTTGACAAAAGACAGACAAGTTTCTTTGCAAATAGTAGAGGGATTCTAATTTTAGAAGGACTGGGTTTCTAAATACAAACATAAACATTTGAATGAAAAAATACGATCACAAGGGGTGCCAACTGTACATTAATCTGTTCATAGTAGAAGAACTCCAATTTTTTACATGGATATTGTATCCAAAAATGTTGTAATTTATCTTCACTCACAAGTATTGAAAAAATTGTGAATGAAGTAATTTTTGACCAGAGTGGTTCAGACTTACAGAAAATGTCCAAACTTTCATTTATTTTGGAACCAGAACCACACATAGTGGGCATGTTATTTTGGTGTTTATTTTTTCCTGACCTTGGAATATCCAAGGTTCTTCATAACCGAAGCCAGGCAAAATGTCAGTTTTGGTTCCTCATACTGATGTGACTGTGACTACACACACACACACACACACACACACACACACACATCCACACACACAATGAGAGAGAGATTTCTACCACCTGCAGAAACTAAAGTTAACACACAATTATATTGCAAAACTCAAGAAAATTTTCTTTAGAAACAGATTTCCACCAGGCATGGTGGCTCACACCTGTAATCCCAGCACTTTAGGAGGCCGAGGCAGGCAGATCACCTGAGGTCGGGGGTTTGAGACCAGTCTGACCAACATGGAGAAACCCCTTCTCTTCTAAAAATACAAAATTAGCTGGGCATGGTGGTGCATGGCTGTAATCCCAGCTACTCGGGAGGCTGAGGCAGGAGAATTGCTTGAACCCGGGAGGTGGAGGTTGCCGTGAGCTGAGATAGCACCATTGCACTCCAGCCTGGGCAATAAGAGTGAAAGTCTCAAAAACAAAAACAAAAACAAAAAACAAACAAACAAAAACACTTCCGTTAGTAGGAGGAGAGGAAAATTTTGATCTTCTCCAATATTTGCTGAACAATATTTGCTCATCATTTGGTGATGTATTTAATGAGCCCTGATGAGAAAACCAAAACCAGTTGTATCAGCCAGGGTGCTATCAAGTTTGAATGGAGGGCACAAACTGTATAAGTGAGGAGAGTTTAATAAAGGGGTTGTTTACAAAAGTGTGTTGGTAGGGTTCTGGAAAACAATAAAAGATGGTGCAGTACCCTAGAGTAAGCAATGGTTGGGAGCCATTATAACCTTTATTCTGAAAGCGCAAGCAGAAGGAGTGGTATGGGAACCCAAAAAGTCTGCGAAGTTTCCATAGGAGGAGCTGTTGCTTTAAGTACAAAGATGCACCATTTCACGGGGACCCAGAAGGAGTGAGTCAGGAATAAATGCTTCAATCTCCCTCTGCCACCTTCCGATTTCATGCTGATACTTTGCATTGGCCAAACCAATAGGAAGGCAGAAGGAAACGAAGCCATTCAGATTATCTTCCTGGGTCATAGAAAAGAGTGAATAAGGCTGCACAGTGGATCCGGAGTATTGGTGAATGTTTAGTACCTGCTTGCTATTGTTGCATAGTATAATTACCATAAATTTAGTGCCTTCAAATAACACATTTATTATCTCATAGTTCTGCAGTTCGGAAGCCCAGGCAGGCTTGAGTGGGTCCCCTGCTTGCTTAAAGACTTAAAAGGCTAAAATCAAGGTGTCAGCAAAGCTGGATGGAGATTATGGGAAAAGTAAATCTGCTTCTGAACTTACTCAGATTTTTGGCAGAATTCATTTGCTTTAGTTTGTAGGATGAAGATCCCTATTTCCTCAACTTGTGGCTCCCTTCATCTTCAAGCCAAAAATGGTGTTTATTTTTCAGGCTTCAAATCTCTGATTTTCCATTTTGTCCTGTCTTCTTAGAAAGTCTTGAAATAAGCAGCTGTGAGTCACACAACTTTGCTCTTTTTTTTTCTAGATTATTTTGACTGTTCTATATCTTTTGGAATTCTATATGAATTTTAGAATAAGATTTTTTTATTTCTGCAGGAAAAATAGGATTTTCGTAAGGATCGTATTGAATCAGTATGTTACTTTTGGTAGTATTGTCATTAAATAAAATTGTCCTCCAATGTCTGAATATGACCTATCTTTCATTTTATTTGGGTCTTATTTAATTTATTTTAGCATAATTTCCTCATTTCTATTGTATAAGTTTTGTGCTTCTTGGTTAAATTATTCCAAAGTATTTTTTTCTTTTGATGCTTTGTAAATTAAATTGTTTAATTTACTTTTAGATTGTTCATTGCTAGTGTATAGAAATGCAATTGATTTTTGAGTGTTGGTGTTGTATCTTGAAACATTAATGAATTTGTTATCTCTAAAATTTTATTTTTGTAGATTCTTTAGGATTTTCTAGATATAAAATAATCTGTGGATAGAAATAGTCTTACTTGTTCCTTGTTGTTTATTTGAATGTTTTTTATTTCTTTTTCTTGCCTAATTGCTCTGGCTGGGATTTCTAGTATTATGTTGAATAGAAGAGGAGAAAGTGGGTATATTTGTATAGTTCCTTATTTTGGGGGAAATTTTTTTAAGGCATTCACCATTGCATGTGATGTGAACTGTGGGTTTTTTGCATACAACTTTTATCATGTTGAGGAAGTTTCCTTGTATTTCTAGTTTATTATGTTTTTATCATAAAAGGGTGCTGGATTTTGCTAAATACCTTTTCTGTACCACTTGAGATAATTATATGTATTTCCCCCTCATTCTATGAATGTAATGTATTATTTTACTGAATTTGTATGTTGAACAACTCTTGCATTCCTGGGATAAATTCCACTTGGCCATGATGTGTAATCCTTTTTTTTTTATGTTGTTGGGTGTGGTTTGCCAGTATTTTGTTGAGGATTTTTGTATGTATATTCATAAAGAGTAATGGTCTACAGTTTTATTGTCTTGTAGTGTCTTTGTCCAGTTTTGGTGTCAGGATAATGCTGGCTTCACAGAATGAATTAAGAAGTGTTCCCTCCTCTTATTTTTTGGAAGAGTTTGGGAAACATTAGTGTTAATTATACTTTAAACATTTGGTATAGTTTACCAGTGAAGCTATCTGGTCCTAGATTTTCATTTGTCAGTAGGTTTTTGATTACTGATTCAAACTTTTTTCTTATTGTAAGTCTGTTGAAATTTTTTGTGCATGTGTGTTGTTTTTTTGAGCCAGTTAAAATAATTTGTGTGTTTCTGGCATCTTTTCCAGTCTATCAAGGTTATCTAATCTGTTGACATACAATCATTCTATTGCCTGCTCAGGTATGATGATGAATTCTCTAGTGAGTTTCTCATTTCAATTACAGTTGCCCTTTGATATCTTTGAAGTATTGGTGTTTCAGGACCCATGCAGACACCAAAATCTATAATGCTCAAGTCCCTTATATAAAACAGTATCATATTTGCATACAACCTATACACATTCTCCCATATACTTTAAATTATCAATAGACTATAATATCTAATTTAATATAAATTTTATTTAAATCGTTGTTATAATATTTTGTATTTGTTTTTTATTGTTGAGATGTTATTTTCTATTTTTTTAAAATATTTTTCATCCACAATTGGTTGCATCTGCAGAGATGTGGAACCCTTGGATATGAAGGGCCAATAGTATTATACTTTTCAGCTCCAGTATTTCTATTTGGTTCCTTTTTTATAATTCTCTTTATTGATACTCTCAGTTTCTCATACATTATTTTCCTGGTTTCTTTTTGTTCTTTTTTCATGATTTTCTTCAGCTTTTTGAACATATTTCATATTTAAGACAGTTGATTTGAATACTTTAGTCATATATATAGTTAATCATAATTAATCTTATACTTGAAAATCACTAAGAGAGTAGATCTTAAACGTTGTCATCACACACATAGAAAAATTAGATTTTCTTCTTCCTGAGGGTTTGCTGTACTTGACTGTTGAACATTTAGCTTGTATTCTGCCAATGTTTGACTAGGATTTCCTTGAGTTTCAGTAGCCTTAAACAACAATGGCAATTATAACAACAACTAAGCCAACTTTTCCAGGCTTTGTGGCTTGACTCTGGGCTGGGCACTCCTTTAACATTTAGCCAACTCATTTACATTTCTCTCTTATCTTTCCCTTCTTACTAGCACTGTGTCTATAGATCAGCCAGTGGTGAAAGCTTAGGTTCTTCTCTTCTGTTTTCTGAGCCTGTACCATGTCCTGGACATGGACTGTGGTTTTCTAAATTCTCCAGTAATTTAAAAAAAGTGCTCAAGCACTATTAATGTCCTAATTTCCTAAAGAAACTCTCTCCCCTGCTTTTCCTCCCAGGGGTTTGGAGATCTACTCTATGCCTCAATATAACCTTTGGTCTCCAAAAGCAAATGCAGACTTTTGTATGTCTTACAATGTTTTCAAAGCAATTCTCACATAATTCCTGCCTTGAGTGGATTCTGAAATAGGCGAAACAGAGGGGAGGAACTCATATTAGTTCTTCAGGTTGTCCCCAGCCAGTTTAAAACAAACACAGTAATTTGTGAATAAGGTCTGCTTTGCTCCCTTCAGATCCAGGTACTAGGATCACATTAGCAGCAAGAGCTGCCATCTTGAAGACTGCTTCCTAGCTCAGGAGTGGATGGGGAAAGCACAGATAAAAATGTCACAAAGATTTTCAATAATTTTTTAATTTGATTTTAAAAATTCAGTGTCCAACACTGAATTATTGTAACCTTTGAATATTATCTACAGTTTTGACAACATTGCTTGTCTTGTTTCTTATTTTGCGGGGGAAAAGTTTAAAGCTTTCACCATTGCATGTGATGCGAGCTGTGGGTTTTTCATATACGGTCTTTATCATTTTGAGAAAGTTCCCTTGTATTTCTAATTTATTATGTATTTTTATCATAAAAGGGTATTGGATTTTGCTAAATGCTGTTTTTTTCTGTACCACTTGAGATAATATCCTTTCTCCCTCTTCATTCTATTAATGTGATGTATTATTTTATTGAATTTATATGTTGAACAACTCTTGCATTCCTAGGATAAATCCCACTTGGATTTTATCTAGAGTTTTGATTGTTCTCTAGAATTTCGACAAAGTTGGTTCTGTCAATTTATTTTGTCTTGTTGCTGTTTCTGTGGAATGAAAATGGGAGTTTGGGATTCCCTACTTTGTCATTTGCTGGCATTTATCATTATTATTTTCACCATCACCTGAGTGAGAAAAATCTCCATGGGACTTTCTGTTCATGGACACCTCCATTTTATTCCTATGCAGTGTCTGTTTCCATCACTACCCAGATTAGTCTCCATATCGCATCACTTTTCTACAATATTCTAAATTTTCTTTCTTTACTCCTTTTCTATAATATACTTTTATCCTTATGGCTTTGACAAATACCTAAGTATGCATGAAACTAGGTAATTGCTTTGTCTTTTCCAAATGTGGACTTCTGGTTCTGGCTGGAATGCTGGAATACCACCTTTTTGTTTGGAATTGCTATTAATTCCTGGTCAGTAACCCAAGCAGGGTTTTCAACACTGTTCTGTTATTTTTCTGTATTTCTCTAGTCAGTTTGTGTTCTCATTCTCCATCTTTTACATGCTTTTTAACATATTCCCATCTTCTACCTTGTTATCATCAGATTACTTTTTCTTTTTTTACCCCACAAAGAAAACAGATGCTATCAGATTATAAGTCATTAACTTTTGGACATTAAATCCATAAACCAAATTGAATTTGCACTCATCATGTACTTCTTCCTATTAATGACATTACAGAAGTTTTTCTTATCTCATCCAATACTAAATTCCCTACATATGTAGGGAATGTAAATTTACTTGGCAATAGGGATTAAAGGCCTTACAGATACAACTATTCTTTGATTTATTAATGGTACTTCGAGAAATCGATAATTAAAAAATAATCCACATGTAACCAACATTTCACTCACATTATTTTTAATAGCAAAACATTGGAAATAGTATAAAGATCCAACAATAGGCAAATTGTTAAATAAAAAATGCTGCCTTCATACAATGTGTGACTATATAGACAGTGAGAATGAAATGATCATAACTTTAGGTACACATTCTAAGAGAAAAAAAAGGACTGGAAGAAAATTTGCTACCATATTAGAAAGAAGAATGAAGGAAAGCCCTAAAGAGGTAAGACAATATGAAATGTGTATGAGGGGTAAAATCTCTTAATGATTCTAACACCACAGAGGGATAATGTTATATTCAATTAATATAGCTTTATTAAGCTGCCTCATGGGTTTCTGTGGGGTGAAAGTAGTATAAGTTACAATGTTACGGGGGAATTAATCAAACTATTATTTTTATTGAATTAACATTTTGGTTTTTCTTTTAATGCTGCTGTCAACTTGGCTGAGAAAATCACAAAATATTTTATGGCAACGTTTATAATAATATCAATAATTGATGCTAAGCATACTTTTAAAATTAAGTATAAAATCTAATTAATTTTCCAATTGGGACATGATAAATAAATGAACTTCTGCTTGGTAACTCAATTTATTTATCTTAGTACTGCATTTGTAATTACTTTTATGTAACTATGTTATTTGTTTTCATTAACTAAAATTAATCAGTAAATATAATATTAGAACTTTCACTAGGAATATCTCTAAATATATGAAAGAAATAGAAGAGAACTTGATGAAAGCATTGCAAAAAGCGTTTAGTATTTTCAGGTTACCCTTGTTCAAGATGACATCCAAATTAATTCATTTTATTACACAGAAAAAGATAACACATTGAAAGACTAATTCAGCAGTTAGCTATTTCCTTTTAACTTATAAATAGTATCATTAACATTACTTAGAAGCTTATCTCAAATGTTAGTCAAGATGCTATACATGTTTCTAATAGCTTAATGAAATGGTGAAGTAGCTTCTAATTTTCTTTCCATAATAGAAAGATAAAATAGAGTATTCCAACTGTCTGACACATATGTATGACTTAATAAATGACTTCAATATTAGAAAAATATGTTTTGTTTCTAACTCCCCAAGGATATCTACATCTATCTACAGACTAGGAAGAGGTATATCTCTATGTCTATAAATCTACATATCAATTTCTATCTATATGAAACTAGCTTCCAAAAATAATATCCTGGATGTATTCTGGCTCTATTGTGTATTTCAAGTGCCTTGGAAACAAGAATACACATTGAGGCAAAAATCACCCAATATCCATCAATTATTCTTCCTTACTAATAAAATGTGATGTTTTTAAATATAGCATTGTCCTGTTAAAAAATCGTAATTTCTCAAGCTCCCTTGCAGCTAAATGTAGTGTATTAACTGTAAGCGGATGTAGTTGTGTGAGACTTTAGAAAAACCAGAATGGGCCGGGTGCGGTGGCTCACGCCTGTAATCCCAGGACATTGGGAGGCTGAGGCGGGCAGATCATGAGGTCAGGAGACCAAGACCATCCTGGCCAACATGGTGAAACCCCATCTCTACTAAAAATACAAAAATTAGCTGGGCGTGGTGGCACATGCCTGTAGTCCCAGCTACCTGGGAGGCTGAGGCAGGATAATCACTTGAACCCGGGAGGCGGTGCTTGCAGTGAGCAAAGAGTGTGCCACTGCACTCCAGCCTGGCAACAGAGCATGACTCTGTCTCAAAAAAAAAAAAAAAAAAAGGAAAGAAAAAGAAATACCAGAATGATGGAGCTAAAAAGACTGAAAGAGTCTGAGTGCCTAAAGAAGATGGGGCTGCCATTCTCATCTTGTTTTGTCTGTGTGTGGCTATTTTTTATGTGAAAAAAAAACTATTATATTTAAACCATTTTTTTGAGGATCTCATTCATTTGAATGAAATTTCGAATATATCAAGTCACACTACATAACCTCCAGTTTCTCATTAGACCTTTTATTTAAAGGAAGTGCCATTTATGCATTTATAAGTTATTTAGTTAGGTTGTAACTGTCTCTAGCACAGGACAACTGGACAAAAATGTAAAAAAAACTCACATTTGAACAGTAGAGCAAAAAAATATTTGCTGAACTCTATCCTTCTAGTGGTAGCACCTTTTCTTCTTTCTCCCCTCAGCTTTTGAAGATCTGTTCCCTTCTCATTCAAACACCTCCCATTAGAAGGTGCTATCATCTTAAGTGACTCCTGATTAGTCCAGACAGGTAGCATAAAGCCACAACCAGAAGTCTGATTTTTTCCTAAGGTTTATGTTTAATTGGTACTGAGATAAAAAGACTTTCTATTAGGTTGGTGCAAAGGGAGTTAAAAATAATGGCAAAAACTTCAATTCCTTTTGCATCAACCTAATAGTATTGAAAACTGGAAAACATAGGCTAAGAATAGGTGACAGCTGTGACCGCAATGTTTAAACAAAAACTAGAGTACAAAAATGAACAGGCACAGAGGGAGAAGCAAAGCTGATAGAGTGACTCATAATCGAAGTCCAAATAGCTTTCGGGTCACAAGAACCAATTGTCCCTATAGGACAATTATTATTTAGGTAAGTTAGTCAATAATTCTGCTTATTGGACTAATTTTGTTTCATTTTAATTTTCAATATTTCACACCAAAAGTTTTGACCTACAATCTGAAAAATGGATATATGTATTTTTATTTAAATAATTCAGTGGTTCTAACACTTGGGCAGCCAAAATATATAGTATTCTGGGATGACTGGCCCATTGATCTTTTATAGCCAGTTTTTACTGACTTATAAGACAAGCTTGAGACCTATATAACCTCAAAATACGAATAAGGGATATTCATTTCAGACATTTCAATATTTGAAAAAAAGTATGCCTCTTTTGTTATTGGATGAGTATAAATAACGCACAGCCTCTTATTTGAATGAAATAAATATTAAAACTATCTACTCTGTCAACAAATTTATAATGCAGTAAGAAACAACAAGTCAGTACATCTCAAGAAGGAAAAGAAACCTCAGAATTACCAGGATTTAGACTTTTTTTCTCTTCAAACAATCTCTGTTTCTGACTTCTTTCTGAAAGTTAAAGATTTGGTATGAATAGCATATTGATTACTCCTAAAACATTAGAGAGTAATTTCTGTTCTTCCAGACTCTGTTTAGGGACTGAAGAAAAGAGTTATCTCTTTGTTCATATGAATAATTTTTCAGAAGCATAATTCCATTAGATCAGAATTCAGAATCAAAAATTGGGAGTAGGGTGGAAATTGGGTTATTGTCTCCCTCCAATAGTACATATGTCATTTCTTTTCATTTTTAATCAATATACTGAATAAAATCTTTTCATGATGAGATATTTTAAGTGTTGTTTTGTACGCATATCTATCCAAAAGCAGCAAAAGTTGTGTGTTTTTTAAAGTTTTGATAGAAGAACAAACTATGTTTACCTTAAATTCAGTACTTTTAATATTTTTGTTTATATACTGTTTTACTAATACTTTTATTATAAAAATAAACAGAAATGACATAAAAAATATGTATAAAATATAGCAACATAAAGTAAATTTGAATAAGAGAAAGGAACAAAGCATGAATTACATTAAGCAAGTGCACTGGAACCAGAGGATCGCTAGTTCACAGCATCCATGCCATTAACCTAAATGTGCTTACAAGGAGCAGCTCATATATTTGACCTCAAATTCTTGAATATCCAATACAAAAAAGGGAAAAATGATTCTTTATGAAATTTTTAGTGTCTATATCCATGCTGTCCAGTATACTAGCCACTAACCACATGTGACCTCTAGGCACTTAAAATGTGTCTGGTGCAAATTGAAGATTCCTAGGTGTAAAATATACTTTGAATTTTAAAGGCTTAGAATTTTTAAAAATGTATATCTCTCAGTAATCATTTTATATGGATATATATTTGAATAATATTTTGAATATATTGGGTTAAATAAAATATATTATTAAATTTATTTCACCTAGTTATTTTTACTTTTCTTAGAGTGACTGCTAGAATATTTAAAATTACATTATCAGCTTGCAATTGTGGCCCTCATTATATTTCTATTAAACAGCACTGGTATATATAGTAAAACAATTTCATTGCTCTAAGAAAGTACCATAATTCCTAATACAAGCAGTCCTCTCTTAGTATGATTCCTGATATGCATATACTTCAGTTTCCTTGGTTTATTTAAATAATACTAAACCCCCAACAAAGTAATTCAAATTTTAGTTACTACGGTATTATTGTGAATTATTATATAAAGTACAAATTTCACTGCTAGCTCTTTATTCCACAAATAGCTATGTAAATAACAGATATACATCATGATCAGTGGTCAATCACGTCACTTCCTGCACAGTCTCTTAGCGAGTGGTTAGTGCACATCTGTTACTCTGTCACACACACATAGTTCTGTTTCTCCTTGTCTCTGAGTGATAACCAGTATGGTACTTGACAAATTGGAAAACTGAAAGAAAAAGTAGGCAAGCAAAAATGAAACTACGGTAAATAAATAACTATTGGTACTGGTGGAAGTGAAATTTGAGTCAAATGTACATGAAGTCATAAAAGAAATGGCTGACCATGGAAATTTTGGCATTGCTATCACTCAAGAAATCAAGCTGTGTAGTCAGAGGAACTTAGTGAAGGTGGGCTCATAGACATAAATTAGGATAGTGATTGTGGCAAAAAGAATGCAGAGAAGTGATGCTGTCAAAAAGTTGACATTAATAAAAATTTCTGAGATTTTACAACATTAAAAGTACAAAGAGAACAAAAATGATGGAAACCTGTGTAAACTTAGAAAGGAATATGACAACTCACCAAGGCGTACACAAGATGCTTGCTCCCTATCCTAAGTTATAAGATGAAGGAAGTCAAGCACTGATCAAACTACTCTTGATAAGTTTTGCAAATAAATAAAACACATGAATTTTCAATGTTTCTAATGTTTTCAACTATCATGTTTAATAAATATTAGCTTTATCATTTTTAATTTCCCTATACATTTATGTCAGAGTAATTTTTTTAATGTTTTGACAAAATTGTAAGGTGTATAGAACAAAAACACATTTTCCATTGATTATTAGCAAAGTTTTGCACAGCTCTAACTTGAATAGTTATTTTTACAGAACAACCCAGTGAGGCAGAATGAGGACTATCTGTACTTAAAATGGTGATAAATATTTTCCAAGGTTTTTCACGAAGGGGTTATTATTTAATGGAATGACAAGGTCTTCAATCCTTACCACAAGTCAGTCACCAGATTTACTGAATTTTTTTTCTTGTAACACTCACTAATAGTGAACAGTGGTCAATGGCATCATGGCAGAAGCACAAGTCAGTAGACCAAGGATGCTCATGATCATTCCTCTAAGTTAAATTATAGATTTAAAAAGGGACTATTGATTATGAAGGTAACCATTTCCATCTGACTTTCAAAAGTGGGATAGCAGAGAGTTTGGAATTTTATGCTACGAGAAGTACCTCTATTGGGGATAGTCTATATTAGTTAAATTCAGAGGGCCTTATGTTTTACCAGTCAGCAGAATAATATGATTATTAAATTAGCTATTAAATGAGTTAAAAGAGTTTTTTACTTCCAATTATGTGGTCAATTTTAGAATAAGTGTGATGTGGTGCTTAGAAGTATGTATATTCTCTTGATTTGGGGTGGAGAGTTCTGTAGATGTCTATTAGATCTGCTTGGTCCAGAGCTGAGTTCAAGTCCTGAAAATCCTTGTTAATTTTCTGTCTTGTTGATCGGTCTAATACTACTATATTTTACAGTGGGATGTTAAAGTCTCCCATTATTATTCTGTGGGACTCTAAGTCTCTTTGTAGGCCTCTAGGAACTTGCTTTATGAATCTGGGTGCTCCTGTATTGGGTGCATATATATTTAGGATAGTTTGATCTTCTTGTTGCATTGATCCCTTTACAATTATGTAATGCCCTCCTTTGTCTTTTTTGATCTTTGTTGGTATAAAGTCTGTTTTATCAGACTAGGATTGCAACCCCTGCTTTTTTTTGGTTTTTTTTTTTTTTTTTTTTTTTTTTTTTGCTTTCCATTTGCTCCGTAAATCTTCCTCCATCCCTTTATTTTGAGCCTATGTATGTCTTTGCACATGAGATGGGTCTCCTGAATACAGCACACCAATGGGTCTTGATTCTTTACCCAATTTGCCAATCTGTGCCTTTTAATAAGGGGAATTAGTCCATTTGCATTTAAGGTTAATATTGTTATGTGTGAATTTGGTCCTGTCATTATGATGCTAGCTGGTTATTTTGCCCATTAGTTGATGCAGTTTCTTCATAGTGTCAATGGTCTTTATAATTTGGTATGTTTTTGCAGTGGTTGGTACCAGTTTTTCCTTTCCATATTTAGTGCTTCCTTCATGAGCTCTTGTAAGGCAGGCCTGGAGGTGACAAAATCTCTCAGCATTTGCTTGTCTGTAAAGGATTTTCAGAAATCATAACAAACAGTCTCTCAGACCACATTGCAATCAAATTAGAATTCAGGATTAAGAAACTCACCGAAAACTGCACAACTACATGGAAACTGAAGAAACTACTCCTGAATGACTACTGGGTAAATAATGACATTAAGGCAGAAAAAAATAAGTTATTTGAAAACAATGAGAACAAAGACAAAAACGTACCAGAATCTCTGGGACACAGCTAAAGCAGTATTTAGAGGGAAATTTATAGCACTAAACGCCCACAGGAGAAAGTGGGAAAGATCTAAAATTGACACCCTAACATCACAATTAAAAGAACTACAGAAGCAAGAGCAAACAAATTCAAAAGCTAGCAGAAGACAAGAAATAACTAAGATCAGAGCAGAAATGAAGGAGACAGAGAGATAAAAAACACTTCGAAAAATCAATGAATCTAGGAGCTGGTTTTTTGAAAAGATTAACAAAATAAATAGACTGCTAGCCAGACTAATAAAGAAGAAAAGAGAGAAGAATCAAATAGACACAGTAAAAAATGATAAACGGGAGATCACCACTGATCCCACAGAAATATAAACTACCATCAGAGAATACTATAAACACCTCTATGCAAATAAACTAGAAAATCTAGAAGAAATTGATAAATTCCTGGACACATACACCCTCCCAAGACTAAACCAGGAAGAAGTCGAATCCCTGAATAGACCAATAGCAATTTCTGAAATTGAGGCAGTAATTAATAGCTTACAAACCAAAAGAAGTCCAGGACCAGATGGATCCACAGCCAAATCCTACCAGAGATACAAACAGGGGCTGATACCATTCCTTCTGAAACTATTCCAAACAATAGAAAAAGAAAGACTCCTTTCTAGCTCATTTTATGAGGCCAGCATCATCCTGATACCAAAACTTGGCAGAGACACAACAGAAAAAGAAAATTTCAGCCCAATATCCCTGATGAACATTGATGTGAAAATTCTCAATAAAATACTGGCAAACCGAATCCAGCAGCACATCAAAAAGCCTATTCATCACAATCAAGTTGGCTTCATGCCTGGGATGCAAGCGTGGTTCAACATACACAAATCAATAAACGTAATCCATCACATAAACAGAACCAATGACAAAAACCACACGATTACCTCAATAGATGCAGAAAAGACCTTCAGCAAAATTCAACACTCCTTCATTCTAAAAACTCTCAATAAACTAGGTATTGATGTAACATATCTCAGAATAAGAAGAGCTATTTATGATAAACCCACAGCCAATATCATACTGAATGGGCAAAGGCTGGAAGCATTCTTTTTGAAAACTGGCACAAGACAAGGATGCCCTCTCTCACTACTCCTATTCAACATAGTATTGGAAGTTCTGGCCAGGGCAATCAGGCAAGAGAAAGAAATAAAGGGTATTCAAATAGGAAGAGAGGAAGTCAAATTGTCTCTGTTTGCAGATGACATGATTGTATATTTAGAAAACCCCATCATCTCAACCCAAAATCTTCTTAAGCTGATAAGCAACTTCAGCAAAGTCTCAGGATATAAAATCAATATGCAAAAATCATAAGCATTCCTATACACCAATAATAGGCAAACAGAGAGCGAAATCATGAGTCAACTTCCATTCTCAATTGCTACAAAGAGAATAAAATACCTAGGAATCCAACTTACAAGGGATGTGAAGGACATCTTCAAGGAAATCTATAAACCACTGCCTAAGAAAATAAGAGGACACAAACAAATGGAAAAACATTCCATGCTCATGAATAGGAAGAATCAATATCATGAAAATTTCCATACAGCCCAAAGTAATTTATAGATTCAATGTTATCACCATCAAGCTACCATTGACTTTCTTCGCAGAATTAGAAACAGCTACTTTAAATTTTATATGTAATCAAGAAAGAGCCCGTATAGCCAAGACAATCCTAAGCAAAAAGAACAAAGCCAGAGGCATCATGCTACCTGACCTCAAACTATAGTACAAGGCCACAGTAACCAAAACATCATGGTATTGTTACCAAAACACATATATAGACCAATGGAATAGAACAGAGACCTCAGAAATAATGCCACACATATACAACCATGTGATCTCTGACAAACCTGACAAAACAAGCAGTGGGGAAAGGATTCCCTGTTTAATAAATGGTATTGGGAAAACTGGCTAGCCATATGCAGAAAACTGAAACTGGACTCCTTCCTTACACCTTATACAAAAGTTAACTCAAGATGGATTAAAGACTTAAACTTAAGACCTAAAACCATAAAGACCCTAGAAGAAAACCTTGGCAATTCCATTCAGGACAAAGGCACGGGCAAAGCCTTCATGACTAAAACACCAACAGCAATTGCAACAAAAGCCAGAATTGACAAATGGAATCTAATTAAACTAAACAGCTTCTGCACAGCAAAACTCATCAGAGTGAACAGGAAACCTACAGAATGGGAGAAGAATTTTGCAATCTATCCATCTGACAAAGGGGTAATATCCAGAATCTACAAGGAACTTAAATTTACAAGAAAAAAACAGCCCCATCAAAAAGTGGGCAAAGGATATGAACAGACACTTCTCAAAAGAAGACATTTATGCGGCCAACAAACTTAGGAAAAAAAGCTCGTCATCACTGGTCATTAGAGAAATGCAATCAAAACCACAATGACATACCATCTCATGCCCGTTAAGAGTGGTGATCATTAAAAAGTCAGGAAACAACAGATGCTGGAGAGGATGTGGAGAAATAGGAATGCTTTTACACTGTTGGTGGGAGTGTGAATTAGTCCAACCATTGTGGAAGACAGTGTGGTGATTCCTCGAGGGTCTAGAACCAGAAATACCATTTGATCCAGCAATCCCATTACTTGGTATACACCCAGAGGATTATAAATCATTCTACTATAAAGACACATGCACACATATGTTTATTGCAGCACTATTCACAATAGCAAAGACTTAGAACCAACCTAAGTGCCCATCAATGAAAGACTGGATAAAGAAAATGTTGCACATACACACTATGGAATACTATGCAGCCATAAACAAGAATGAGTTCATGTCCTTTGCAGGCACATGGATGAAGCTTGAAACCATCCTTCTCAGCAAACTAACACAGGAACAGAAAACCAAACACTGCATGTTCTCACTCATAAGTGGGAGCTGAACAATGAGAACACATGGACACGGGGAGGGGAACAGTACACACTGGGGTCTGTTGGGGAGTGGTGGGCTAGGGGAGGGATAGCATTAGGAGAAATAACTAATGTAGATGATGGGTTTATGGGTGCAGCAAACCACCATGGCACGTGTATATCTATGTAACAAACTTGCACTTTCTGCGTGTGTATCCCAGAATTTAAAGTATACAAAAAAAAAGTATTGATTTTTTTAAAAAAGGTAAATATATTTTGAGAGGCACTGACTTTTCACTTTAGTTTTTCTTTCTTTATTTGAGGTGCTGAGACAAAGTGGGATTTTGTATCAAGACCAAAAAGTAGATGTATAAGCACTGATCCCCTTTGTTTCTTCTTTTTTCTCTTTTGAACCCCTGTGAGGATCCCTTAGTTTGGGTAAAACTGAGAACTGTCTAGAGTACTTACTAGTTTCAATCTACCCTTTTCCCATAGATAATTATTATGCCACTGCATATATTAGATCATATCTGAAAGTTATCTGCTTTTATCTTCTCATTAATTCTTCCCTTTATCTTCCCTTATGTTATCTATGGCAAGTTTTCAATTTAAAATATTTTGGCATTGATTTCCTCACAGGGGCAATGTGCCAGAGAGTAGGTTTTGTTATTTCTCTTCAGCAAGTAAGGAAAATAAAACCCCAACAAGTTAGATAACTTGCCAACATTTACATATATACTTTTAAACTTTATGTATTTTTCCATAACCGTATGTTTGAAGTCCATGAGGGTATACCTGGGAAGCTTCCAACTACTGGGAGCATATTTGACTAAGAGACTCAGCAGCTGCCTCAGGAGTGCTAAGGAAGGCTCATTCTCAGGAAATGTGAAACTCATCAGAATAGCTAATTTTGATTTGAGGACTCTCAGTGGGCTGTGTTTAATCTTCTTTGGAATGCCCAGCAGTCTAGCAGTCTTTCATCCACCTTCCTTTCCCTTTCCTAACCTGGTCACACTTGCATTGCAGGCTGATAGCATTTCCATCCTTTCCAGCCTCAGATCCATTTTCTTTCTTACAGGCATTTCCACTAATAAAATTAGGTCAGGGAGAGCTATGCTGACTTTCAGTGAACTATGCTGGCTTTCAGAAAGACAGGAAATTCCGACAAAGAAACTTGATGCTGGTGATTACAGCTTCCTGTATCAGCAAAATACAACATTTGCAGGAGCTCACAGAGAAGCCATTGCTATTCTAACACACTCTATCTACCCCTGCTAACACTGGTGGGGGAGATAGAACACCCTATCTTCCTATCTTGCCATTTTCAAATTTCTTCAGAGTGCCTCTTGTTGGTGTAACTAAATGAGAACCCTGCGGCCAAAGGGTCCTGGGAAATGAGGGCCAGTCCCTGCCATGTAGGGAAGAGAGTAGAAAGTGGGAGGTTGGTGCTGAGGTACACATGATATATTCAGTGACTGTCACTACCATTGCAAGGAAGAAGTGTTGCTTAAGACCAAGTTTCTTATCTAGCCATTTAACTGACCCAGTTAATTTATTCCTTGGTATTTTTATTGTAGATTTTACGTTTTAGATTTGACTAAGGATCAGAAACTGAAATTCCTTAAAATAAGATAAATCAAAAGATCAGCATCACCCCTTGTATTACCCAGATGTTTACAGTGATATTGTAATCTAATATTAAGCACACGTTTGATCTCTGCCCCAAGTTCCCAGACAGAGCTTTTATCCTGTCAGGTAACAATTAGCCTGGAGGTGCTACCTCTGATCCTGGGGGTCTTGAGGTTTCACAGTGACTCAATGGCCAATTAAATGTTTGCAAACTCATGGTTTAAGGCTTTCATAAACCAACAATCATGCCGATATATTCAACACATACAGGCAGATGTAAGGGAGAGGGGGACTGAACCACAGAGAGTAGCTCAGGAGACCAGCATGCTGACCGAAAAACAGGGTGGGTCCACATTTCCTTTGAAACTGACCAACATGGGTGGAGAGTTGCTGCTCTTCTCCCAGCAGAGCTTCCAGGGATGGAAAAGAGACCTGGGAGTTCTCATGCGCAGACCTGTAAGCATGTCGGTCATGGTTAGTTTCTTTGCTGTTTTTATGGTTCTTCACAGGAATGTGCATGTCATTATCTCAGCCGTCGTTTGGCTTCATTTTTTCTTCAGGTTTCAGGAATGCCTGGCCACAACAGGTGTTATCTATTACCTAGTTCACCATACATATACTTATCATTTTGAGGGGTCAGCAGTGTCACTATAGGCTGAGTCATTTGTCATAGTGACTCCAGTTTTAGACATTTAGAATCACAAAACAATATTATATATCAGGTTCTGAAAGCCTTGTAGATCGGCACCCTAGGATAATCTTTTCTTCTAATTTTTATCTTTGACCTTGGTTCCAGACACAGAGTTTCTAAGGCATTTGTAATTTCATGAGTGATAGGAGCATCTGACACAGTTCCTACAACCCTTGGAATTTCTTGGGAGAAGGAGTCATCTTTTCTCCTAAGGAGGCCATTCTTGCTGGGCTCCTGGAGAGTCTCAGGATGGGGATTGGTTGCAAGGGAAACCAGTCCTGGCAATTAGAAGGCTGGAACTTGCGGTCCCACCTCTGACCACTGCAGAAGGGATGGGGCTGAAGGTTGAGTTGCCTATCGGTGTCCCGGTGAGTTAATCAATCATACTACAAAATGAAGCTTCAATAAAAACCAGGAAGGATACTGTTCGGTAAATTTCCAGACTGCTGAGCATAACATATAGAGGTTCCTGGAGAGTGGCATGCCCAGAGAGGGCATGGGAGCTCTATGCTCCTTCCCACATACTTTGCCTTATGCATCTCTTCCATCTGGTTGTTCATCTGTGTCTTTTATAAGATCCATTATAATAAATGGGTAAATGTAAGTAAAGTGTTTCCCTGAGTTCTGTGAGCCCGTCTAGCAAATCAAATTTCAGGGTTGATGGTTCATGGAAACCCTGATATATAACTGGTTGGTCACAACCTGGGGTTTTGCACTTGAATTTGGTGCTGTTTCACGGGACTGAGCCCTTAACTTCTGGGATCTGACATTATCTTTAAATTGAAAGTGTGAAAATTAAGTTCAATTATAAGAATCTCAGCTGGCATCTGCTGGAGAATTGGTTAGGTTGTGGCGAAAAAAACCCACACATCTGGTGTCAGAAGTATTCTGAGTGTTGTTTTGACTGTATGAAAGAAAAAGTATTTTTTTCTGATACATTTATCTTTCAGTTATTCATGTACATTGTTTTCTAGCTCTCACATGCTCTACTAGTGACTATTTTGCTACGATGTAGAAGTATGTAGGGTTAGAGAGAGCAGAAAGTGTATCTCCTTTATCAATTTCAAATCAAGAGATCTTTATTTTTCTAACTCATTTTTGTATTTTTGTAACCTTTTCCTGCGTATGAAATGGTGGTAATGAATACTTAAATATTTAATCTCCTACTGAAAGCTTAGTTAACTTCTTCAAGGAGAAAGAATGTGAATGTGGTCTTTACCTTTAAAGCCAAGATATTTTGCATTTTCTCTTTTTATAAAATAATCAGGTTGACTCTCCCACTGAAAGATGCATTTAATTATTGAACATGTACCACCTTTAAGTAATTTGTTATTCAAGGCTTTGGAAATGTAGGGTGAATAAGACAAAAATGTCCCCTGCTCTTAAAGAACTTTCATCTCTAGAGGCAGGAATCATCAATAAATGTTTAAATTGATTAAATAAAAAAAGAAATATGATTATAAACAACAGTAAAATCTATGAATAAATTAAAGTAATGCAATATTAAAAGGAGAATAACTGGATATGGGAATAACAACATTAGGAATGCCTAGCTCAGGAGTTGCATTAATTTGGGAGCTGAAAGAATAAATTTCCAGCTACTAGGAGCAGAACATTCTAGGCAAAAGAAGCAACAAATGCAAACATCTTAATACAAATGCCCTGACAGAGCAGATCATGACCTGTTTCAGGAATATGAAAGATCATTATGGCTGTATCATAAAGGAAAAAGGGAGAGTTAAGAGAGTTATGAAACATGAATTTGGAAAAACAATCCAGAATCTGTGGGGTTCTGTAGCCATACTGAATTTGTGAATTTGAATTTTATTCAAAGAGAAAGTATATATCATTATACCAATAAAAACACAAAGTTACATGCTCTGCTTTGCATTTTTAAATAATGGGACTAAAATAGTCAACCATATTTTTTTATCAAGTTTTTATTCGACATAATTGTTACTTTGAAAGACATTAATTTGGCATTATCCTTAAGCTAATATAAGGAGCATTTTACAATGAGTTTTCATTGTGTTATTTTTTACTAATGCATACAATACTTTTACACATAAGCATGTTAAACATCTGAAAGTTTATATACATATATTTCCACAGCAGTGTGCCCAAATTAGAAAACTGTAATAACAAAGAGAGTTTAGCAGCTGCTTTCAAACAGCTTAAATATTAAATATTTATTGATTCTTTGTTCTATAAGTGTCTAAAGAAAATCAGATTGAGAAGAGCCCTGTATGATTAATCTTAGTAAGGAAAAATTGCGAAGTAATAATAGAGAAAAAATAAAATGTAATAGTGGTGAAGGAAGGGAGTAAGTATTATGTGAAGAAATGTATCAGATAACATTACAGAATTAAAAGCCAGAAATTACTTGTATTTGCTTGCAGGAGCTTTCTGTTTAGAAAGAGGACTGTCACCTTTATTTTCAACCTGACAATTCTCATAATGAAAGGGCCAGTTCTTCTCACACAATGAACCACAGCCTAGAGTATGAGGAACTCTACCAAAAGCCTCTGTGCCAGTAATTAGAGCAAAGGACTACAGGTCATGAACATTGGTTTCTGTCCCCTACCAGAACAGCACTCCCCTCTCAACATCAAGCAGAACAATCCATCTTGCTGTACTTACGTCCACTCAGCAATATAGCTTCTGTAATGAAAGTACTGCTTTCTAACGTGTTGTACAGAACAAATATTTAGCGCATAAAATTCTTTGAGTTCCTACAGGGGAAGGTAAATAACAAAAAATATCAAAATCAGAAAATTATCCTTTTCCAGGCTCGCGTTTAAGAAACAAGACTGACAGGCAGATATCTGTGAGGCTGTGACTTCAGAAGCACTTTCTGCCTCAGCTGAATACAACTTTCATTTAATGGCTTTATTTTCTCACCTCCTTTTTCTGTACTCTTTTAGAAGGTTGTTTCAATTTAATCAGTCAGAATTGTTGAGTATCTACTTTGTGTAAGGCATTTGGTTTTCAACACTGAGTTTTGTATAGAGTCAAATTTACGTACTATGACTTTGTGAGTGTGTGAGTGTCAGTATATTTATTATCAAGGTAATTCATTTACTAAGTTATTTTCTCTGCTATAATAACTTTTTTTCTCTTCTACAGCAATTTTCTTTTAAAAAAAGGTGAAATATTACGTAATAGAGGTATTTTTTATTAGAAATAGTACATAGCTTGTATGTTTATCGCGGCACTATTCACAATACCAAAGACTTGGAACCAACCCAAATGTCCAACAACGATAGACTGGATTAAGAAAATGTGGCACATATACACCATGGAATACTATGCAGCCATAAAAAATGATGAGTTCATGTCCTTTGTAGGGACATGGATGAAATTGGAAATCATCATTCTCAGTAAACTATCGCAAGGACGAAAAACCAAACACTGCATGTTCTCACTCATAAATGGGAATTGAACAATGAGAACACATGGACACAGGAAGGGGAACACCACACTCTGGGGACTGTTGTGGGGTGGGGGGAGGGGGGAGGGATAGCATTAGGAGATATACCTAATGCTAAATGGCGAGTTAATGGGTGCAGCACACCAGCATGGCACATGTATACATATGTAACTAACCTGCACATTGTGCACATGTACCCTAAAACTTAAAGTATAATAATAATGAAATAATAATAATGATAATTTCATTTTGATTTTAAACAAGAATAAAATTCCACTTGAATAGTTTTATTTTCTTTCAAAATAATGATTATGCAGATGGCATAAGCTACCTTTACTACTTAGCACTTTATTAAACATAAATGCAAATTATTTTTTTCAAATGTGTAATGGCCCCATTCCAGTAGCATGTTTTAACTCATTAAACACTGACAAGTTAAACAGAGTTAATTTACCATTGATTATAATAACAGAGATAACGTATATACAGTTGAATGGAAATCTCAAATAATGAAAGCATTTTTCACTGAAAACACAACTTAAAATCCTTACACTGTTTATAGAGCCTAAATGTCTATATTATGATCTTGTGCTTTTATTTTTCCATATTTAAACAGCTTATTTTTCTGCTTTTGAGATATAATTGCTCAGACGTAATATTTGAATTTCTATGTCAATCTAGCTTCTTCCTTTAAGATATACATAATAATGCTTGCCATGAGTCTTTCCTAAGCTATATAGAGTGTTTCCTCACAAGAAAGGATTAAGGTTATGCTTCTCTTTGGAGATTATAGAGATTCCTATAAATTTTTACCCTGTACCATACTCCAACCTGGCTTCTGATCCCATGTTTCTAACAAAATTATGCTTGCTAAATATGCCTGTGGCCTCTGTGTTATGGAAATAGTTCAGTCTTCATCTAGAGGCTATGTAGTCCAGCCCACCAATGAGGAGTGCTGGGAGAAGTACGCTCAGCCACATATACATGGGATTGATCTCATTCCAGATCCTCTGAATACAATCACTCCACTCGGGAGGAAGTGCCTGCTTTCCAAAATATTAAACACTTAAATAATGGGAATCATCATCAGTCACCCAGGTCTCAAAGGTCATATGATTTGGCACTACATGCTCATGACATCCCATAATCTCTTCCCTCCCAACTTATTCAGGCACTCACTTTGGGCTGCTTACATGTATTTTGTCTTGGGGTGAAATTTATGTATAAACCCATAGAGTCTACTGCATCATCCAATTGTTTCTTCAGATAAGATCAAGTAAGTCTATTTCAGGATTTTTTTTTTCAAAAAAAACTTAAAAGATAGTTAGAATTCACTTAAAATACACAACTTCTAAAAATTGACAGGAGTTATTACAGCAATAGGAGAAAATTAATTTAAACAATCAAAACTTTTGATGGCTAGCATTAGTGTTTGAGATCTATCTCAAAAGATGAATCAGACTGAGCTTAAAAGCGTCTCATAAAATGGTGGATTGAAAGACACAATCTCGAGGAAAACATTGACAACATTTTAATGATGGCTTTAAAAGGAAACACAACAAATTATTTCTTACCAAAACTCAGGATTCTTGTTTGCACATATCTCACATAGAAGCAGGATTCCAAGAATTTGTTGTGTGTGTATGTAAAACATAGAAATATTATTTAATTTTTTTAATTATCAAAAATACAGTTGTCAAACTTTAAATGACAAATATTATACAGGTGTCATTAAAAGCACTGCAGAAGCAAAGTGGAAGGAAAATTCTTTTATTGCACCTTCACTGGATTAATTTTAAATACCGTTTGTCATTTAATTGATTAATGAAGGATAAGTACGGGATGTTAATGGGGGGCTGTTCAGCATGGCACAGTAAGGTTATCTTTGATGCTATGCCCTCTTACACAGATTCAAAGGAAACTTAGATAGAATTTATGGGGAACTCAAGAAGACATAGCTGGGCTCAAAACCAAGATTAACATCTCCAGAGACCAGTAATGGAAAAGAGACACAAAGCAGTGGGTAATGTTGAAGCCACATCCAGCAGGTAATGAGGGCTAAAGTGTTACAGGTCAAGCTGGACATTGGGCTGAACTTCTCGCTTGTATCCAGAGCTAAGATAGACTTCCCAGATGTCTAACAGAAAAAAAAATGATAAAATGATGTTTTTCACTGACAGCCCTGAATCTACAGCTTTATAGGAAGCAGTGAACCTTAGAAAGTGAAAGATAAAAACACACTTCTTGTGATGAGGAACAAAATCAAGCTACTATCTGGCTCAGTAAATTAACCTGTGATTTCTTCAATCAAACAACAAAGTAGGGGCTTTGAAATACCATTATAAGGAATGGTTATGGACAGGGGACTTTCAACACTGAATATAGGTAACTATAAAGTTACTGGATAATGATAAGTGAACAGAGAGGAAGAAAGTAAGGCAGGTGAGAGTGAGGGGGAGAGAGAGAGAGCAAAAACCTTATTACTCAAAATGAGCTTGCACACCAAGATTCAAAAATAAATTTAAAAATATTAAATTTCAAAATAGAAGAACTCAACAAAATCAACACTCTGAACTTAAATTTACTCCCAATTAAATTAATCGTATGAGACACTATGTAAAACAATAAGTAATGTACTTAAAATGTTCATATCTGAAGAAAAGTCTATGAGTTCATATATATCAATAAAAGTAAGAAAGGTAATAAAAATAGAGCTGTCAGTCACAGTTGGAGAATTAATAAATTAGAAATTGATATTGAGTAAGCTGCAAGAGAACACAGATAGACAATAATGCAGGAAAACAATATATGAAAAAAATGAGAAGTTCAACAAAGAGATAGACACAATATAAAAGAACCAAACAGAAATTTTGGAGCTGAAGGACATAATAACTGAACTGAAACATTTTATAGGAATTAAACAATAGACTCAATCAAGCAGAAGAGTCAGCAAGATCAAAGACAGGTCATTGAAAAATTATCCAGTCAGAGGGATGATAAGAAAAATAATAAAAACGAGTGAAAAATATCTACATGACTTATGAGACACCATCAATATACACCAATATACATGTTATTAGAATTGTAGAAGAAACAGAGGAAAACAAAGATTAGGAAGTTTAATGAAAGAAATAATGACAGAAAAGTTCCCAAATCTGGAGAGAGAAATAAACATTCAGATCCATGAAGCCTAAAGAACCCCAGAGAGGCTAAACATGAAGAAATCTTCAAGTAAACACATTACAATCAAATTCTCAAAAGCCAAAGGCAGAGAGATAATAATTTTGGAGGAAGCAAGAAAAATGTGCCTTGCTACATAAAAGAAGCTGCCAGGAAAGACTGAGATAATATATGCAAATATATACTCAAAGAGGAATGAATACTAACTTAAAACCTGCAGACAAAAATCTTTAAATAAAATACATGTTATTAAGTAAAACTCCACAAGAAGCTGTATTATTGGTGAAGACTTCGGAACCCAGCCACAAACGGTTAGGAAGAGGACAAAATAGTTTGTTTTTCCATATAATGAAATAAGAGAAAATGTAATAATTCATGGACTGATGAAGAGAAATAAGACAGTACCAGCATACAGAGAAGTGGTTGAGCAAATATATAAAAAGTTGAGAGAGGGAAATCAGGAAGCAGCAACATTTTTGGACTAGAAAATGAGGCAAGAGGTAGAGTGAGAATTTTCTCATAATGGGTATATGAATATACGCTTTTGAATGTATAGATTTTAAAGAGTTTCACGTTTCCTGGCTGGCTATCCTTCCACCCATTCTCCCTTTCCCTCAGTCCCCGTTGCCTTTACTCTGCACTGAATAACTGTCTCCAAAAGCTTGCTTTTTTGTTTTCTCTCAATACTTCTTTAAGACAGTGGTTTTAAAACATTTCTTTGAAGAGCTCTAGGAATTCTATTCAGGGCTGTAAATGGTGAGTATATGCGGTAAAAGAGATAGATGGTGAGCACCACACCATTCTGCCAGAGCAAGTCTGCTTCTATCATTTTATTTGTTTATGCTTCTGGGCATAATTTTTTTAAGTAAAAAAATAAAGTTAGTGAAAAATGTGTTGGCAAATCCTTAGGTTCTTGGTTGTAATATTAGAAAAATGGTATCAACATGCTTTGCTATAAAAGAAATCTATCTTATATCTTGCTGGAACCCATACAGAAAAAATGAAAACTCACATTTTAAAATGTGAGTAGAAAGGTTATAAGTAAGTTGCTAAAAGCAAGTATCAGGCCTGAAGGTTAATATAGAATTTGTATTTCTTGCTAGCTTCTAGGTTTGATTCAACTAATAGAAGACTAAATAAATAACACATTAAGTCCTATATAGCATTTAATAAACCCTCATTCCACTCAAAACCCATACTGAAATATTATTTGTTTTTTGGTACCAATAGAATAGTGATAATTAATATTGTTTTAAGCATATTTAAGATGATGTAATCCTTTTTGTTTTATTCCTGTATACAAATTTGAAGATTCCATCAGGGCAAACTATCTGTTTCAGGGATGTTCTCCATGATTATAGCTTTGCATTTAGTAAAAGGAGCTTGAAATTTCTGATACATCATGAGAGAGTGGTATATTCTATTGACTTTTCAAGTGACATATTCAAGATGCCAAAAGAGAAGGACTGTTTTTAGATTAAAAGGATTATAGTCTCATTGTGTTCTAGGCTAGTCAAACACTACTGAAATATTTTTATTTTGATGACATAACTTTAAAATATTGCCAAAGTGGTACAGGATCAGAGATTTCCAAGTTTATAAAGGAACCGAGTTCGACAAAATTTGATGTCATCTGATAGGCAATTAATAGGTTTCTGTGGAAAGTTTAGTGAAGAGAAGCCGTGAAAGTTGGTTGTAGAAATTTTAGTTTTCTTCAGTCAAAATAGAAGATTAGAAGATAACTGTACCTTATTAGCCAGAGAGCAAAAGTAAGACTTAGAAGTTATAATGAAGGAAATTATATAAACAGAAACCAAAATTATGAATGTATACATGTTAAAAAATAGAATGTGGTCCCTTCTGAAGTCCTATATATTTTTTAGCACCTCTCACCCACACAGTACAAGATTTTGGATTGCATTTGTCCAGTGTTAAAGAGATATCCTTTGGATTATTTTTAGATAAATTCAAGGTTTTTTCCAACTCTCAGTTTATAAAAAAAGGCCACTATCATCCTTTGAGAGATGCTCTTTGAATATTTTAGGTCTTTTTACATCTCAAGTATTTAAAGAGACTCTGCTGTGTTTCAAAAATTAAGTAAACATTTTATGTACATTATCTCATGTCATGGCATTTATTTGTTAATTCATTGAACAAATATTTCTTGAACATTATTTGTCTGATAACTATGCTAGGCACCAAGCTGAGATTTTGTGTCACGTATCTGAAAAAGATTTACCAGGGAAAAGGAATGCTGGACTAAGGAAGAGTAAAATAGATGAAGGCTAAGTCTGCGTAGCACACACAGGAGTACATACTCCAGGTAGTTTTTTCTTTAGGCAGCTGGAACTTGATCTCACTGGGTCCTTTTGAAAATACACTTCAGAGTCACTTGTCTAAGAGACAGAAGAGGGAAGACTTAATCTTCTTCCATATGGCCCTGTGTTCCACTGGTCAAGATGTCCTCCGTGACACATTTACCATCATGCATATCCTGTTTTCATAAGGACAGGGGAAGTTTTCATAAGTATTTTAGCCATAGAGCAGAGAAGCCTTAGAGCAGAAAGCGAGAGCTTTTACAGTGCAGCTGATGGGAGGTGCTGTCAGGTTCACCTTCCATGAAGCTGGCTGCTATGGCCATGGCTGGATAAAATGCTGCTCAAGATTAGGCACTGGCTTGAGGGAATGTTTTGGCTGGTTTCAACTTTTATTCGGACAACTCAGACATTCTCCAGTCATCAGTAAGAATGGATATGGTCTGACTCTGTGTCCCCACCCAAATCTCGTGTTGAATTGTAATTCCGAGTGTTGGAGGAGAGGCCTGGTGGGAGTGGACTTCCCCCTTGCTGTTGTCATGGTAGAGTTTTCATGAGATCCGGTTGTTTGAAAATGTGTAGCACCTCCCCACCAGCTCTCTCTCTCCTGCTGGACATATGAATACATGCCTGCCTCCCCTTTGCCTTCTACCATGATTGTAACTTTCCTGAGGCCTCCCCAGAGAAAGAAGCCTGAATAGCCCACAGAACCATGAGCTGATTAACCCTCTTTTCTTTATAAACTACCCAGTTTCAGGTATGTCTTTACGGCATTATGAGAACAGACTAATACAAAGCTGTTCTGCTTTCTTATCACATATATACTCACCAGTGTAGCACTTTTATTTTCATTCAAAAACTTTTCTATTATATTCACAGCTTGGCCAACTGTTTGGTGCAAGAAGACTACATTTTGGCCTGTCTCAGCTTTTGACATGTCTTTTTCATTAAGCTTAATCATTTTTAGCTTTTACAGTGAGAGATGTAGGATTCTACCTTTCATTTGAAAATTTAGAGGTTATTGTAGGGTTATTAATTGGCCTACTTTTGGTATTGTTGTGTCTCAGGTAACAGAGAGGTCTGTGGGGAGGGAGAGAAATGGGGCAATGGGTGGTGAGTGAGGCAGTCAAAACAGGCACAACGTTTACTGTCTAAGTTCTCTGTTTTATATAAATGAGGTCTGTGGTATCAAAAAAACAATTAAAATAACAACATCAAAGATCACTTACCATGGATCACTATAACAGATGTAATAGTGGTAAAGTTTGAAATATTGGTAGATTAGCAAAATGTGACATAGAGACAAGGAGTGAGAACATCCTGTTGGAAAAATGGCACAAATTAAGACCGGGCACAGTGGCTCATGCCTGTAATCCTAGCACAATGGGAGGCTGAGGCAGATGGATTTTTGAGGCCAGGGATTTGAGACCAGCCTGGGCAACATGACAAAATACTTTCTCAGCTAAAAATACAAAAATATTAATATCCAGGTGTTGTGACACACACCTGTGGTCCAAGCTACTCCAGAGACTGAGGCACAAGAATTGTTTGAGCCTGGGAGACAGAGGTTGCAGTGAGTTGAGATGGCTCCACTGCACTCCAGCCTGGGTGACGGAGTGAGACCTTGTCTCAAAAGAAAAAAAAAAATGGCACTGATAAACTTGCTTGATTCAGGGTTGCCACAGTCCTTTAGTTTGTAAAAAACACAACATCTGAAAAGCAATGTAAAGTGAAGCAAAATAAAATGAGATATGCCTGTACTATAAATTGCTAGAAAGAAAAAAAAAGATGATTTGACATTATAGATTTAATATGGATCAGCTTTTTGGCTATCTTGACAGAAAATAGATATTTTTACAGACATAAGCACAACCAGAAATTTCCACTCCTCCTTCTGCACCATTGGAATGTTATATTTTCAAATGTGACACTTAAAATATAAATAAACTTTGTCTTTGTTCCATGTTGATTGAAGAAGAGTTTAGATATATATTGATAAAATGTAAATACTGAGGTAAAGATGTATACCCATTTGTCTTATATTTTGTAGTTTGAAATAGGACTGTTCTGTGTGGCTGGCATACTACTTAATTTTTAATTGAATGCAAATGCTTTTTGGCTGGCTGTGAACTCCCTAGTTTTCGTTAGTGCTCACCATTCCCAATATTGCCCAGACTACTTCATGCATTTATACACCTTGCCTTGTCCCTGGAAGCATTTGAGCTTGATAGCCTTGATACGGAGATCAAATCACGTGGAACACTTAGTTAGATCTGGACTGTGGAAGGAGAAGTGGCTGGAACCCAAAGTCATCACAGAGGTGCTTGAGCTAGAGATGGCAGCACAAAAACAGAAATTACGTTGAGAAGTTAGCAGCAGAGGAAACCATAGTCTGACAAGAGCTCAGGCAATTTGGTGCTGGTTCTGGTAACTGATGGCTTTTAGAGCTTCATATAGGAGATCTTGACTTACCTACCCTCCTTCTCTTTGTTGTCTGGGAGGAAGAGGAACATAATAGCAATTTTTTCAGTGGCGTATGTGAGACGGAAGAAGGCAAGCCATAGATGTTTTAATCTTATGCTTCTGTGGCCTGAGATGTCTTATGTATAAAATATAAAACACATGTAGTAAATTTTCCTTATGTTATGCTGGCAATTCTGTTATATACTATGTTAAACATTTCATAGATAGCTATAACTTATAATACACTCTAAACATATTTGCCATGAAATTTTTATCTCTATGTTTTGTTTTTTTGGCATAATTTAATAAAGTATAGAAGTTGTTAAGAGTTTAATTTGATTTTCAGCCTATGTTATTCCTTATCTACACAAATGTTTCAAAATGAGCAATATTTTTGAAATGAGAATCCCAAACATATTTCTCTGGGAAGAAAAAAATCGATATTTATTAATAGTTTTTTCCTACTTCTTACCAAGTTAGCAGATGCAACCAGACTCCAAAGTGGGTAATATAAGTTTCAGGAGAACAGAAAATATAACTAAAAAGGGAAATTTCATTTAAACATTTGTAAAGTATAAAATTAGCATACCTGAGACTTCTAGAGAGCTTAAATACATGTCACTCTCTTAATCTTGGCATGGTGCACAATATATATTTTTGTCCTTTATTGCTTACTTACTCTGTTAGGCCATTCTTGCATTGCTATAAAGAAATACCAGAGATTGGGTAATTTATAAAGAAAAGAGGTTTAATTGGCTCACAGTTCTGCACTATGAAGCATGGTGCCATCATATGCTCAGCTTCTGATGAGGCCTCAGGGAGATTTTACTCGTGGCGAAAAGCAAAGAGGGAGCAGGAACATCATATGGTGAGAATTGGAGCAAGAGAGAGTGTGGGAGGGAGGTGCCACACACTTAAACAACAACCAGATCTCAGGGGCACTCACTTACTATTGCAAGAACAGCACAAAGCCATGAGGGATCCTGCCGCCATGGCCCAATCACCTCCTACTATGTCCCACCCACAACATTGAGTATTATATTTCAACATGAGATTCAGGTGGGGGCAAATATCCAAACAATATCATAAACCTTTCCAGTTTTGTCTTTTCATAATACCTTCCCACTGTCATCCCCCCTTCTACTTTATGGAAAAATTTATAGTCTATAAATGTTCCAGCTGTCTCTTTGATCAGTTGCGAATATTAATTGACTTGGTCCCTCAACAATTTTTCTATTTCCTCAAATTCCTATTCATTCTTCAGCAAACTCTTTGTAACTTTGCAAAACTCTTTGTAAGTTTGCATGCTATTTGTAAATTTGTTATTGTAACAAACGTAGACATTTGGTTTTTTGTGGAGAAAGGGGAGTAGAGCATATGGGGTAAGAGTAGTATTGAGTGTTGCTGTCTAAATGTTGTTTTTAAAATTCTTATGACTTTTTTAAATCAAAAGCTTTAATAACTCAGTAGACATAATGCATATTAAGTGTATTGATAACATCAAAACCAGGTTGAAAGTCTCATTTAGGTCCTGGAGTGAAATAAATTAAGACATTTAATTGACATTGGCAGAAGTATATCAAGAAGTTATGGTTAAATAGGAAAAAAGCACAGGGGAGTGTCACTATTTGCTTAAAAAATTGACAAATAAAATGAAAAATAATTTCTACAACCTGGTACAGCAAGAACAGTTTCTATGGAGGTAGAACAAAAAGTGATTCCATCACAAATGTAAAGCCTTTTTCTCCAAGACAATTAAAGGACAGAAACCCATTTGACCTGCTAAATTAAATACCTTTAAATATTCTCTTCTTCACAGTAGTCAGAGTGATGTATTAAACTTCTCTGATACTATCTATGGAACTTAAAATAATGTCTTTATATCATCCCATGCCCCGCAAATCCCTACATGAACTGGTTCTGGTAGCTTCCGATAAACATACCTTTCACCTTCCTTGCTTACAGCGCTCCAGTTTCACCAGCATTTTGTCTATTTTACAAACAAGGTATTTTCCATCTAGGATTTCTTCATACTTTTTCTACTCGTTCAGCTATTTTTCTCGATTTTTGAATAAAGGGCTCCTTCTCTTCATTCAGGTCTGTGCTGACATGTCACCTTCTTTAGAAGTCTTTCCTAACCACTTGTTTAATAACCTCCACTTCTACTGTATCCTACCCCGTACTGATTACTATTTTATTTTCTTCATTACATGTATTAGTGGTATGTAATGTTATATTAATTTCTTTATGTCGGTGTTTATTGCTTGAATTTCCAGATTGAATGGAAGCTCCATGAGCATCAGGAATTTTTCTCTCCTGATCTCTCGTTTCCTATTGCCGAGAATGTGACTGGCATTAGAGAAGACAAAATAAAATATTGGTTGAAGGAATGACCATTTGCAAATTAGCCATTTGGGAAAAAGGAAAGCTCAGGAAGAAAAATCTCCCTTCTCCCGTTTAAACTAACTGTAAGAGATTAAATATATTGAAATGGATTGCTCGGAGACATTCGAGAAACATAATGAGCACTCAGTTTCTTTATGGTGGTTTATTCAATGAAAATGTGTAGGTTAGATGCGCTCTTCTTATAGCCTTTTAGATTTATTGTGTTTTTGTTTTCTCAGTAGCCACTCTTCCTTTCTTCCCCCAGATAAAAGCTCTAATTGTTATTATTATTTCTATTTCTATTCTGAAACCCATTTAAAATGTCCAAAAATTATAGTCAAAACTGGTTTTTTCTCAATTTTTAAAAATTTTTATGAGATTATTTCAGAGTAAGATGTAAAATGTTGAGGTCATTTTCTGACATTTCAGCTTAATACCAAAACATTTTTTTCCTTAATATGCTAAAAGACATAATTTTTAATATACTCTTACAGATATTAAACAGTAAAAGCACAAGAACATTATGAACAGAAGATCTGATGAAATAACTCATGAAGATGTTTTATTTTAAAATCATTTTCCTATGAGTTTGAAGCAACATATTTAAGATATATAAACTGTTCATTTAGTAAATTGGAAAAGGCTTCTGTTCAGTATCAGCATGCCAAGAATTCTAGCTCTCTATGTATTTCACTATTTGTTGGAAAATAACATATAGAAAAACAACAGTGCATTCCCTCTGCCGTTCTCCTGTAGTAAATATCGACATTCTTGGAATGCTAGGATTTGTTAAAGCTCATTTAGGGCAGACTGTATTCTGTTTGGGATCAGTTCTTCTACTTGTAGAATCTACATAGAATTCAGTAAATCTATTCCCTAATTTATTTTTGTAACGGCATATATTTCAAGATTTTCATTGCCTAAAAATCTAGTAAATCCTTCTTAAATGGAATTTATATCTGGATTAAAGTAGGTAGCACTTATTGTTGCAACCTATAATACTAGTAAAAGTAATATAAGTAACATATCATAGTTCATTTTAGTATGGTAATAATTTACACTTCAATTCTCACTAGGCGTATGTGTAACAACTACCAAGGACATTTAAAATAACAAGAGATTCAGTGAAATCACATGTAAAGAATTATTATTGAAGGACCTGGAAATGCTTCTAATTTTTAGTCAGTGATAAAGGAGATGTCTGCTGCCATTTACTGTTTCAAAGTGGAATCTTTTAGCTAATGTTTCTCCCATCCTTTTAGGCCTTGCAATCTTTGTGCATTCATTTTCTCAAGTTTTGTGTGAATATAAGCCACATCTTCCATAATACATGGTTTTAGTACCATTTGACTTTAGCTTCTGAACAGATTTTTGTCTTTTTTTCTTTCATTTTAATGACAGAAGACCTTCAAAAGCAACGAGAATTCCTTGATTATTTCTAGCTATCTAGTTCTTGCAGCGATCATGCAGATTGCTTTGGTCACACACTGAGAAAACCCCATAATTACAAGGATATTTATGATAGCAGCACTGCTATTTCAGGGAACTACATTATAGTTCACACTAAAAATAAAAGGGCAACACATTTTACATGCTGGTAGCTGGTTTCCCTTGATAGATGCACTTGCTTTTTCTGCAGACTTAAATTTATCCTTCACCATCTGCTCTTCAAGTACTCCAGAAAATACAATATTGCAACTGAATTCCCTTGAAAGTAAGTTACTCTTCCTCCCTACAGACTTCCTTGTCAGATTCATAGTCTCTCTTTGTTGTATTCTTAGTCTTACCTGCATACAAATGCCCAGTATTTGGAGGGCTCTGGTAATTTTGTACTTCGATTTAGAGAATACTTGGAGGAACAGCCAGGCAATCACTCCTATAACGTTTTGGGCATGACGGGGGAGATGACATAGGCAATTGTGTTATTAAAATGATTGAAAAAAGTTGTTGCTCAAGTAGCAATATTTTTGTTTTTCTTTATTTAGTCATTCTTTTCACAAAAATTCATTGAAATATTTTTGTTTTAAGCAGTTTGGAAATAATTGTACTAACCCTACTTATGCAGAACATAACATAATCCTGTTGCATTATTTGCATGGTAATGAAAGGACACTTAAACACTCTCTGCCTAAAACAATCTCCCAGTCCAGGTGGAACCAACTAAAATTTGTTCATAGATACTTGGTCCTTTAGTTTCTCTTGGAAGTGTCTTTGAAAATATATCCTGCAAATGGCCGTGCTAATCCTTGTTATACAATTACCTCGCTAAGCAACAGAGTTTCAGGACAATTATAAGATACTCATTATGGAGAAAAGGAAAGGAGCAGGAAAATTTTAAAAAGAAGATTCCGAATACTGGGAGGTGTAGTGCATTATATATAGTCTATATGGTCCATAGATACTATTTTTTAATAAATATGTAAGGGTGAACAGAAAATGTTAAAATAAGGCTGCCCTGTTGTAGGATAGTGCCTAGCCAGTCGTTCTAAGGATTCTGACTTTGCCTTTGGCTTCCAAATTAATTTGAAATCCTACTTCATTTCAGCCACTGCATTCTATTTTTCCCCCAAAAGGAAAGAAGATACTTTGCCTTCATTTGATATTGATAATTTATCAAGATATCAGAACATTAAAATAAAAAATCTTGATGTGAGACCAACCAAGGAATTCTTCATGTATCTTTAATCAGTTTTAAAACTGATTGCTACAGAGTTGGTGAAAACAGAAAAGGTATCTATCCTCCTTTATTTTAGAAAAATCTTTCCACATTCAAAGCAAACCAAGGGTGTCTACAAAGTATGTAGAAACTTAGAAATGGGGCAATTGGTAAATAGATGAGGAAGTGAAGGTGTTTGTTCCAGTGTGTGCATCTGGGCAGCTTGCCTAGGGATCAAATGAATCTGATTAAAACTTCTGTGATTGTTTATTTGTGAAACAGCAAGTGAGACTTAATGTTGTTTGGGTCACATTTTGTGCCATCACTCTAATTGCAGCTCTCTTCTCTGTAGGCCTAGAACATGCAGGTGTTCAGTGCTAGGAGAGGAGGATGCAAAAGCTCCCAATCACAGCTTCTGGGCATCTGAGAAAGGTTCCAACATATGACCCCAAAAGACTGTCCTCACTTCCCTGCAAGTATACCACAGAAAGAAAATCTTCCTTTGTCAAGGACATTGTTTTAGGCAGAAATAATAGCCATACCTGACACAGTGTGTTATTTATCTTTGTTTTTGTGTAGCAAATTAGAAAAAAAATGCTCTATAGTATTTTCACATTATTTTAAAAGGGATCTATCTAGAATCATATAATTTTAAGGCTGAATGAAACCTCAAAAGCAATCTAGTCTTTTTCTAATGCATAAATCCCTTTATAATACCCACTAACATGATTTATTAGTTCAAGTCCTTTAAGTTATTGGAACTCATTGCCTCATCAGACAACCCATTTTACTTTAGCAGCTTTGAGTGTTAGAATATTTTTCTTATATTCAGTTGAAATCTGTAGCCCTTTCTTCTCTATAACCAGAACCCATTTGTCCTAATTTGGCTTCCCAGAAGGATGCAGAAAAACATAAGCTCTCATTTACTTGATAGTGTTTCATTTTTAAGCCATATATGGCCTAAGTCATTCATACAGTCTTTTTGATTTTTAAAAAATAACAAATATTTCAAATATCTTCAACTTCTTTCTAAAGATTCACAGATGCATAGATTTTTATAAAATGGAAGAAATTTTGGAAATTATCTGTTTTTCTCGTGAAAACACAGTTCTATAAAATCCTAATTCTAGAGATGAGAATAGTAAAAAAAAAAAAAAAAAAAAAAATCACCATAAGATACTTACCTTTGGTTCAGTCTCTGTATTAGTCTGTTCTTACATTGCTATAAAGAAATACCTGAGACTGAGTAATTCGTAAGAAAAGAGATTTAATTGGCTCACAGTTCTGTTGGCTGTACAGGAAGCATAGCAGTGTCTGCTGCTGGGGAGGCTTCCAGAAGCTTCCAATCATGGTGAAAGGCAGAGAGGAGCAGGCACGTTACATGGTGAAAACAGAAGCAAGAGGGGGGCAGGGAGGTACCACACACTTTTAAATGAACAGATCTCAGAAGAACTCACTCACTATCACAAGGACAGTACCAAGAGTGATGGTGATAACCATTCATTAGAAATCCACCCCACTGAGCCAATTGCTTCCTACCAGGCCCCACCTCCCACATTGGGGATTGCATTTCAATATGAGATTTGGGCAGGAACACACATGCAAACTATATCGGTCTCCTTATGCCAGTGATGCTTGAACTAGAATACTCCTTCTCCTGGAGTTAGGTGAAAGGAGTCATAGGTAAACCTAGTGAATCTTTTTTTTAACATTAACTTTGTTTGAAGTTTTTTCTCAAAGGAGTCTCAGGATTTTTATATTAAATAAAAACTTTGACATAATAAGAATTCAAATAAAAATTTGGCATGAAATATGAGATTTCAAATAATTTGTAATTTTCAGAGTGCTGCTTTAGTCTAGTCCAGTTGTTCCCAGCCATGAGTGATTTTGATCACTGAGGACATTTGGCCATATCTGAAAACATTTTGGGTTATCACAAAATACGAGAGTGCTACTAGAATCAAGTGAGTAGGAGCTGGGGTATGCTGGTAAGTCTGCAATGTACATGAAAGACATCCACAACAAAGAATTATTTTAACCAAAATTGTCAATAGTTTGGGTTTGAGAAACCCTGAATTTCTCAATCCTGGTTGCCATTAGGGGTACCTCAATGGAATGTTTATTATTCATCATTAATTATTTCTCATCTTTTAAGTGCAGAATAGAAAGTACTTTCATGATAGTATAAACCAAAAAAATATCTGAGACAGGTGTCAATCAGTTTACAGATTTATTTTGCCAAGGCTAAGGACATGTCCGGGTAAAAGGAACACAAAATCACAGAAACAGTCTGTGATCTATGCCTTTTTCCAAAGATGATTTTGAAGGCTTTAATATTTCAGGAGAAAAATGAGCTGGAGGAGAAAAAGAGAGAATATTATATGGTCACATTACTGAATCCATACGTTGCAAGAGAAAGAAGCAGGTAGAGGAATAGTCAATTATGTATTTGTCTCGTGCTCTGTAAATCAGCACTTTACATAAGATAAAGTGAACATAGAATAGTTACCTGTGGGAGACCTGGCCTTTTTAGCTGTGGCCATCTGCTTAGGAACACAAGGAAAGACAGTTTTGTTTCTTGTATTACTCAGCTTTCAGATTATTTTTTTTTTTTTCCTTTTGGCATCGTGAAATGTGGTCCTGATATTTTATTTTCCTTTCACAAAAGGAAAGGTTTTCTCTTTGTTTTTCTTTTTTTAATTAAGGAGGCTAGATGCCTTTTCTGTTTTCACCAACTCTGGAGAAATCTGAATGATCTCCAATCATATCTTTTGTTCTGGACTTCTCTGTAGTCCCATGAAGAAGGTTGACCACCTCCTATATTAAAAAACTGCATACAGGGCCTTAACACTGAGACTAGGTTTCATAGAGTGCTGTGTTTCTCAGGATTCTCCAAACAGAACCAAGAGAATGTGCATATAGAGAGAAACAGATTATTTTAGGAATTGGCTCACATGATTATGGAGGCTGACAAGTCCAAAATCTGCAGAGCGGGTTGGCAGGCTGGAGACCCAGGAAAGAGCTGAGGCTGCAGTTCAAGTCCAGAGACCATCTGCTGCAGATTCCTTCTTGCTCAGGGTAGAAAAGTCTTTTGTTCTTATCATGTCTTCAAGTGATTGAATAAGACCCACACACATTATGGAGGGCAGTTTTCTTTACTCAAAGTCTACTGATTTAAATATCAATCTTTCCCAAAATGCTCAGACAGAAATATCCAGAATAATATTTGATCAAATATCCAGACACTGTAGTCTAGCCAAGTTGACATACAAAATTAGCCATCATAGTGCTTTTCTCCTAAATGCATTGTGTCTCATCCTGTGCTCACTCTGTACCTCTTTAAGAGTATTAGAAGAGATCAACGATGCAGGGATGGCCATGGCTTCCTCAAAGAGCTTGTATCACCAGCCTCTCCTCAGCAAAACAGGCAATTATAGCAATTTTGATTTGGTCCATGTGCTGCGTGATTCATGTTTTACTTTGAATTTATTTGTAACATACCTATGTTATCATATTAGGGAAGGCTGACCTCTGCTAGAAAGTTCCACCTAAGTCAGGTAGACCTCTACAGCTTTCAGGTAATTCCAATTACTCTTTGAGTTCTTCCCCGAGCTCCAGTGAGCCTCTTCCAGTGAGCAGGGATTGGGGTGGGAGATATCTATGCATGGTAGCAGTAATGACATGTCTTACTTGCACCCTTCTAGACAATAATGTTTCACGTTATCTTTTAGAGAGATTTTATTTGAATGTATCAAGAGGGCCTTAATCTTTCCCTCAGGTTGGCTAAACTTTAGACTGTTTTCTTCCTGACTATAGGCCCCTGACATATCTTTTCTTAGAGCGCTTATTTAGAAAATCTGCAATCGTAAACTATTCTTCTGCGCATTTGAAATGTATGTAAATCTTCTTCCAGCCTCTTGTCAGTTTTATAACCCAGGAAGTGCCTCTCTGGAGGACCTGGGAATTATCCTTGTGAAATGTAATCAAGGAAGATAGCATCCCATTTCCCAGCCTGTATGGACAACTAGGAGCCTAGTTAGAAGGGCACTAATTATCAACACATATGGCCTAATCAAAGAGAAAAATGGTTTGCAAACTCAGCAATAACTTAATGTACTCAATACCTTTTATTTCAGCAAAGTTGATTTCAGTCTTTTTTCACTATCACAATAAGCTGAATATTCTTCCTTGCCTGTTTAACTTTGTCTGGTGCACATTTTACTTTGACAGTATTTTTAAAGTAACTCTCAACTTCCTATACTATAAGGATAAGTGATGATATTAATTTCAGGTACCATGATGTATCAGGAATCATAGGATAAGCAGTTTTCTGTGGTAGGCAAGTTTCACTGAGCTTTTCTAATTTTTCAAGGAGAAACTAGATAGCTATTATCTTTGAAGGGTGACATGCAGAAAAAAATGAAACTTTTCCCACATTTTCAACAGTAGGTGATTTGAAAACTATCTTACCCTCAAACACCTCAAGGCATTATTCTGAAAATTCTAACTTAAAATTAATTTCAATACTTTTCAAATGTCAAAAATATAAGTAATAGTAAGGATAGAGAGAAGAAAGCCAAAAGAAGCAAAAGCTGTGTAAATATATTTAGAAAGAACATAAGAAGCTGTTTAAGTTTTATTCTTCAAATTTGGAAAGATATCCATAGACCAAAGAAATAGAAAGATACATAACTTTTGCTTGTAACTTCTTATATTATTACTCAATGTATTTTCTTTTAGACCTATTGTCTACCACTTATCTTCCTTTGAAACCTGAGATGCTAATACTGTAAAATAAAGATCAAGAAACAGTAGATTTTAGATTTTACCAACCCAATCCCACCGTATCATATTTTTTTCTAAATTTTTCTCCCAGGTTTCTCTTTAAAAACATTTGTGGGTATATAATAGGTATACATATTTATGGGGTACATGAGATATTTTGATACAGGCATGCAATGTGTTTTAATACAGGCATGCAATTCCCACCAGTAATGTACAAGGGTTTCTTTTTCTCCACATCCTCATCAGCATTTGTTCTTGCCTGTCTTTTGGATATAAGCCATTTTAACTGGGGTCAGATGATATCTCATTGTAGTTTTGATTTGCACTTCTCTGATGATCAATGATGTTGAGCACCTTTTCATGTGCCTGTTTGCCATTTGTATGTCTTCTTTTGAGCAACATCTATTTAAATCTTTTATCCAATTTTTGATCAGATTATTAGTTTTTTTTTCCTTCACAGTTGTTTGAACTCCTTACATAATCTGGTTATTAATCCCTTGTCAGATTGGTAGTTTACAAATATTTTCTCCCATTTTATGGTTGTCATTTCACTTCGTGGATTGTATCCTTTGCTTTGCAGAAGCTTATTAACTTGATGTGATCCCATTTGTCCATTATTGTTTTGGTTGTCTGTGCTTGTGGGGTGTTACTAAAAATTGTTTGCCCAGACCAATGTCCTGGAGGTTTTCCCCAACGTTTTCTTGTGGTAGTTTCATAGTTTGAAAACTTAGGTTTAAGTCTTTCGTGCATTTTGATTTAATTTTTATATACGGTGAGACATAAGGATCTAGTTTCATTCTTCTGTATATGAATATCCAGTTTTCCCTGCAACATTTATTGAAGAAACTGTCTTTTCCACTGTGGGTGTTCTTGGCATCTTTGTCAAAAATGTGTTCACTATAGGCATGTGGATTTATTTGTGGGTTCTCTCTTCTGTTCCATTGGTTTATATGTCTGTTTTTATGCCAGTGCCATGCTGTTTTGGTTACTGTAGCTTATAGTATAACTTATAGTCAGGTAATGTGATTCCTCTAATTTTGTTCTTTTTGCTTAGGATAGCTTTGGATATTTTGGGTCTTCTATAGTTCCATATAAGCTTTAGGATTGTTTTTTCTGTTTCTGTGAAGAACGTCATTTGTATTTTTGTAGGGATTGTATTGAATCTGTAGACTGCTTTAGGTAGTATGAACACTTTAACAATATCGATTCTTCTGATCCACTAACATGGAATTTTTTAAATGTTTTGTGTTCTCCTCAATTTCTACCATCAGTGTTTTATAGTTTTTATTATAGAGATCTTTCACTTCCTGGATTAAGTTAATTCCTACATATTTAATTTCATGTGTGGCTATTGCAAATGGAATTATTTTTTAAATTTCTTTTTCACATTGTTCACTGTTGGCATATAGAAGTGCTACTGATTTTTGTATGTTAATTTTGTATCTTGCACCTTTAGTGAATTTGTGTACCAGTTCTAATAGTTTTATGTGGAGTCTTGAGGCTTTTCCAAATAAAAATCATATCATCTGCAAACAAGGATAGTTTGATTCCTTTGTTTTTAATTTTAATACCCTTTATATCTTTCTCTTGTTTGATGCTATAGCTAGGACATCTAGTACTAATGTTGAGTAACAGTGGTGACAGTCAGCATCCCTCTGGTGTTCCAGATCTTAAAGGAAAGGCTTTCGGTTTTTCCCCATTCATTTTGATACTAGCCGTGGGTCTGTTGTATATGGCTTTTATTATGTTGTGATATATTTTGTCTATCTCCAGTTTTTTTAGGGTTTTTGTCACGAAGAGATGTTGAATTTTATCAAATGCCTTTTCAGCATTAATTGAAACGATCATGTGACTTTTACCCTTAATTCTGTTGAGACGATGTATCACAGTGGTTAATTTATGTATGTTGAACCATCCTTGCATCTCAGAAATAAATACCACTTGGTCAAAATGGATAATCTTTCTAATGCTTTGTTGAATTTGGTTTGCTAGTATTTTGTTGAGGATTTTTACATCAATATTTATCAGAGACATTGGTCTTAGTTTTCTTTTTTTGATGTGTCTTTGAGGGTAATATTAACCTCATAGAATGAGTTTGAAAGTATTCCCTTATCTTTTGTTTTTTGGAATAGTTTGAGATAATTGGTATTATTTCTCGTTTAAATGTTTGGTATAATCCAGCAGTAAAGTCATCAGGTCCTGGGTTTTCTTTACTGAGAATCTTCATATGATGGTTTCAATCTCATTCTTTGTTATTGGTCTGTTCAGGTTTTGGCTTTCTCCTGGTTCAAATTTCGTGGTTTGTATGTATGTAGGATTTTGTCCATTTTTTCTAGATTTTCTAATTTATTGGTATTTAATTGCTCATAGTAGCCATAAATTATCCTTTGAATTTCTGCAGTATCAGTTGTAATGTCTCCTTTTTCATTTCTGATTTTACTTTCTTTTTTTTTTCTTAGTTCGTCTGGCTAAAGGTTTGTCAATTTTGTTCAACTTTTAAATAAACCAATATTTTGTTTCATTCATGTTTTATTCATTTCAGTTTCATTGATTTTTGCTCTGATCTTTATTATTTCTTTTCTTCTACTGATTTTGGGTTTGGTTCACTCTTGCTCTTCTAGTTCTGCAAGATGCATTATTAGATTGTTCATCTGAAGTTTTTATTCATTTTTGACGTAGGCACTTATAGCTATAAACTTCCCTCTTACTATTGCTTTTGCTTTATCATATAGGTTTTAGTACGTCATGTTTCCATTATCATTTGTTTTAAGAATTTTTTCACTTTCCTTCTTAATTTCTTCATTGATCCACAGGTCACTCAGGAGCATATTGCTTAATTTCATGTATTTTATAGTTTCAAAAATTCCTCTTATTATTAATTTCTAGTTGTATTCCATTGTGGTCAGAAAAGATACTTGATATTATTTTAAATTTTTAACATTTTAAGATGTGTATTTTGGCCCAAATATGGCCTATTCTTGAGATGACCCATGTGCTGAGGAAAAGAATGTATATTCTGCAGCTCTTGGATGAAATGTTCTATAAATATCTATTAGATTATTCAGTCCATTGTGCAGATTAATTCTCATGTTTCTTTGTTGATTTTCTGACTGGAAGATCTGCCCAATACTGAATGTGGTGTGTTGATGTCTCCAGCTGTTATTGTATTGGGATGCTCCAGGTTTTGGTGCCTATACATTTAAAATTGTTATACCCTCTTAACTGAATTGACCCTGTTATCAATATATAGTGACCTTCTTTGTCTCTTCTTAAAGTTTTTGTCTTGAAATCTATTTTGTTTAGGTATAGCAACTCCTGCTCTAGTTTGGTTTCCATTGTCATAGAATGTCTTTTTCATCCCTTTATTTTTAGTCTATGTGTGTCTTTATAGGTGAAGTGTGTTTCTTGTAGACAACAGATCAATCGGTCTTGTTTTTTCTTCCAGTCAGCCTCTCTATATCTTTTCATTGGAGAGTCTATTACATTTTCATTCAGTGTCATTATTCATAAGTAAAGACTGACTCCTATCATTTTGTTATTTGTTTTCTGGTCTTCCTTCTTTCTTTTCTTCCTGTCTTCCTGTAGTGAAGGTGATTTTTATCTGGTGATATGATTATTTTCTTACTTTTTTTGTGTGTGTACATAGTATGTTTTGTGTTTTTCTTTTTTTTTTTTTTGGTTTGAGGTTAACATGAGGCTTCCAAATACTGTCTCATAATTCCTTATTTTAACCTGATGACAACTTAACACTATTTATCTAAACAAACAAGGAAAAAGAAAATTAATGAAAACTCTACACATTAACTTCACATTTTGCTGTTTGTATTTATATCTTATTGTACTGTCTATGTCTTGAAAAGTTATTGTAGTTTGTTTAAAGACTTTAGTTTTGCACCTCATAGTGACATTGACAATGATATAATTAATTATAAATTGATATTGTTTTAAAGTTATTATATGTAATAATGAAAACATTACATCTTTTGAAAATGTAAGGTAAATCTGTTATATTTCTTTCTTTGTTTTTTATTTTAAACCTATATGACTATGGTTTTAAGGTGCTCCAATGTTAAAAGCTATTTATTTCAATAAATGTAACAAAAACAGTCCTTAAATAAAAATTGGACTATCTCCTTGGATTAGAACTAGATGCCTTCCAAGCCCAGCTTAATAAAAACCAAAATTGCTTTGGTTTATTCTCTGTGCAAATTAAAAAGAAAATAAACTATCAAAACAGTTTTTGGAACTTCTTAGCACCAAAGGCATGAAAATTGTTTAACAGTACAAAAATCAGCAGTCCTATAGCAGATAAACTCCTTTTCAAATACAGGATATCATTTTCTCTTGAATATCATGTGCATTGTATCCAAACTTGGTGCTATGTGACTATTGGTTTTGCAAATTTGCCAAAATCCCAAGGGCATTTCAGTTGACTTTTAAATAATTTTTTAAACAATTTTGTTTTTTCTTCAATATCTTCTGTACTCAAGAAAGTCTCAGAAGTCTATCTTAAGAAGTCTTAAGTATGCATTATTTACTACTCATATTATTATTGGAATTCTTTTTACTCCTGACTAATTGGCCACTAAAATCCTTAATGTTTGAATAATGTGCATAAAGCATCATGAAATCTAAAAAATATTATATGAGTATTTCTTGTTCAATGCATGTGTTACTGATATTATGAAAATACTTGTTTACTGAAAGGCTTTTTATGTCAAGAGGCATCTATATGTTAGAGAAGTCACACATGGCCTTAGTACTTGTCCCTTTCTCTCATCATCTTTCTTACTAACCCCACGGGTGATATTATTCTCTACTATTCTTTGGGTACAGAATTTATATACATCATTTCCTTTTCACTGGAGTGTAATCTGCCCTGTACGCCATCACAAGAACTTCATAATTTATAAATCCATGCTGGAGATAGAAAATTGTTTATGTGGGTTTGGTGAGTCATCTACAGTTTGCTTTTGGTTATCCTGATTAGAAAGTTCATTTGTCCTTTCATTCTAACTTTGTAGGATAGATAAGTTAATTGGCCTGTGTTCCAGTTAAATGAAATATATTGAGACACAGTTTATTTTCTCAGTGTACAAAGGACTACTTTTTTATAACCTTTCAAACTGAGAAAAATCTTGAAGATATTTTCAAAATGGATGCAAAATTGTTCTTAGTGTTTATAATATGGATGTCTTTAAAGCTAATAAATAGATTCTAACTTATTATAACTTCAACTGTAAACCAAAGTAATTCCTGAAACATATATGTAGCATCTTGTATGATACTAGTTATTATAAAAAAAGAAATGATTAAAATATAAGCCTGCTTTCAAGAAACTTACGTTCTAGTTGTCCGAAGGTAATATATTCATAGATCATCACAATTCAAATCAATATCTGAAATGCATTACGGCAGGGATAGACTGTATTAACAGTTTAGAGAAGGTTGGGTTCATTTTTGGCTCTTTGTAGATATGGCTTGAGGAGTAATGGAAAGATTTAAGAAACAGGGTAAGTTTTGCTTTAGAGGTAGTTGGTGAAGATAAATGCATTTTTCAGGACCACAGCTATTCTTTTTTAAGGCAGTAACTTGCTCAGGCATATCTTCATTGATTTATTCAGAATTTACATTGTTCTTTTGTTCATTGAAATGTTGAACATATCTGAGTTCAGGGGCATTCTAGCCAGACTAAGGCTTCATTCTGAGAGCATTGATTTTAGACCAGTAATCTAAGATGTTTTTTGTTCTGCAGAGGATTACAAATTTCACCAATTCCACACTCCACACATTTCATTTTATTTTATTTTTATTTTTGGCAGCAGGAGTGGGGGGTGTGGGGGGGACAGGGCAGTGAGGTTGGAGTGAGGGATAGAGAATTAGAGGTCAGTGCAAAGGTGACATGTTTTGGAGGTAGAACTCTGAGTTATTTATCAGCCTGAGTGGCAGCTTGCCCTATAAAGTATAAGCAGCTATAGCAACAGCTAAATACTTCATGATTCTAAAGAAAGACAAGATTGGTCATCCTTGCATTCTACATAGCTATATAACTTTAAATAGAGAAATGCCAAATTGAAACATGAGCTGAGAAGAGACACAGCATACATGGCGTGAGAATACAGAGGAAAAACTAAAATCCTAGATGGTTCTGTTATTTTTTAATAAAATGTTTTCAAATAATTTTAGATTTACAAAAACTTTACAAAAATAGAACAAAGTATTCACGTATACCGTTCATCTAGTTTCTCCTAATGTTAACAATTTATATAACCACAATACAAATATTACAATATAAGTCAATTAACATTGATCCAATATCATTAACTACAGAAAGTATTAGCATTTCACTAGTTTTACACTGTAATGTCATTTTTCTAGTCTAATATCCAGTCCAAAGTCCTGCATTGCATTCAGGTGTGTCCCTTTAGTCTCCCTCAGTCTGTGTTGTTCTTCAGTTTTTCTTTGTCTTTAGTAACTTTGATGTTTCTGTATTACTTATTTTGTAGAATAATGTGGGATTATTATTCAATTTAGCATTGTCTGATATCTTCTTATGTTTAAACTGATGTTAACATTTTTGGTAGGAATGTCACAGAAGTGATATTTATTTACTCCTCAGTAAATAAATTTAGGGACTATATGATGTCAATATGCCATATTACTAGTGATGTTAACAATAAACATTTAATTAGGATGATGTCTGCCAGATTTCCCCGTTGTAAGGCATGCTATTTTTCCCTTTGTAACCAATAAATATATATTGAAGGAGATATTTTGAAGCTATGTAAAAAATCCTATTTTTCTGCAAATTTTTGCCCACTGAATTTAGCATTGATCTTGCCTATAATGATTAAAGTTAAAAAAAAATAGTTTGACAGATACTATTGATATATGTGTAAAATGATTCCCCCCAAAATTACAATCCCAGTTAAATTTTATATAGAGAGTAGTAGCTGGAAATATACTGCTTTGAAAGAATATTGCTACCTGAACGTACTAAATCTTAAAGTATAATTTTTGTAATTCTTTTATAACTGACTCTGAAATTCCCAATTTTGTAGCAACTAAAAGTATAGGCAATGGTTGTAAGAAGGAATTTTATTTCTGTAAAGTATCGAACATTGTTTTGCATATAACTTTTATTGTTTTTATAAATAAAGTATGTTAGACCTTTTTCTGGCTTCATAATTTTTTATTACTAGTTTATCTTTTTTTATTTTATTATTATTATTATTTTTGAGACAGAGTCTCACTGTTGCCAGGCTGGAGTGCAGTGGCGTAATCTCGGCTCACTGCAACCTCCACCTCCTGGGTTCAAGTGATTCTCCTGCCTCAGCCTCCCAAGTACCTGGGACTACAGGCACCCACCACCATGCCCAGCTAATTTTTTGTATTTTTAGTAGAGATGGGGTTTCACCATGTTGGCCAGGATGGTCTCGATCTCTTGACCTCATGATCCACCCACCTCAGCCTCCTAAAGTGCTGGGATTGCAGGCATGAGCCACTGCACCCAGCCTAGTTTATCTTTTTATTCTTTTGTTTTTATTTTTAATTGATTATATTTTTTAAAAAAATTTACTTTAGATTCAGGGGCACATGTGCAGGCTTGTTTTATAGGTAAACTCATATCCTGGAGGTTTGTTATACAGATTATTTTATCACCTTGGTACTAAGCCTAGTACCCAATATTTATTTTTTTCTTTTTTTTTTCTTTTTATTATTATTATTATTATTATTATTATACTTTAGGCCGTATGGTACATGTGCGCAACGTGCAGGTAAGTTACATATGTATACATGTGCCATGCTGGTGCGCTGCACCCACCAAGTCGTCATCTAGCATTAGGTATATCTCCCAATGCTATCCCTCCCCCCTCCCCCCACCCCACAACAGTCCCCAAAGTGTGATGTTCCCCTTCCTGTGTCCATGTGTTCTCATTGTTCAATTCCCACCTATGAGTGAGAATATGCGGTGTTTGGTTTTTTGTTCTTGCGATAGTTTACTGAGAATGATGATTTCCAATTTCATCCATGTCCCTACAAAGGATGTGAACTCATCATTTTTTATGGCTGCATAGTATTCCATGGTGTATATGTGCCACATTTTCTTAATCCAGTCTATCATTGTTGGACATCTGGGTTGGTTCCAAGTCTTTGCTATTGTGAATAATGCCGCAATAAACATACGTATGCATGTGTCTTTATAGCAGCATGATTTATAGTCCTTTGGGTATATACCCAGTAATGGGATGGCTGGGTCAAATGGAATTTCTAGTTCTAGATCCCTGAGGAATCGCCACACTGACTTCCACAAGGGTTGAACTAGTTTACAGTCCCACCAACAGTGTAAAAGTGTTCCTATTTCTCCACATCCTCTCCAGCACCTGTTGTTTCCTGACTTTTTAATGATTGCCATTCTAACTGATGTGAGATGGTATCTCATTGTGGTTTTGATTTGCATTTCTCTGATGGCCAGTGAGGATGAGCATTTTTTCATGTGTTTTTTGGCTGCATAAATGTCTTCTTTTGAGAAGTGTCTGTTCATGTCCTTCGCCCACTTTTTGATGGGGTTGTTTGTTTTTTTCTTGTAAATTTGTTGGAGTTCATTGTAGATTCTGGATATTAGCCCTTTGTCAGATGAGTAGGTTGTGAAAATTTTCTCCCATTTTGTAGGTTGCCTGTTCACTCTGATGGTAGTTTCCTTTGCTGTGCAGAAGCTCTTTAGTTTAATTAGATCCCATTTGTCAATTTTGGCTTTTGTTGCCATTGCTTTTGGTGTTTTAGACATGAAGTCCTTGCCCATGCCTATGTCCTGAATGGTATTGCCTAGGTTTTCTTCTAGGGTTTTTACGGTTTTAGGTCTAACATGTAAGTCTTTAATCCATCTTGAATTAATTTTTGTATAAGGTGTAAGGAAGGGATCCAGTTTCAGCTTTCTACATATGGCTAGCCAGTTTTCCCAGCACCATTTATTAAATAGGGAATCCTTTCCCCATTTCTTGTTTTTGTCAGGTTTGTCAAAGATCAGATAGTTGTAGATATGTGGCATTATTTCTGAGGGCTCTGTTCTGTTCCATTGATCTATATCTCTGTTTTGGTACCAGTACCATGCTGTTTTGGTTACTGTAGCCTTGTAGTATAGTTTGAAGTCAGGTAGCGTGATGCCTCCAGCTTTGTTCTTTTGGCTTAGGATTGATTTGGCGATGCGGGCTCTTTTTTGGTTCCATATGAACTTTAAAGTAGTTTTTTCCAATTCTGTGAAGAAAGTCATTGGTAGCTTGATGAGGATGGCATTGAATCTGTAAATTACCTTGGGAAGGATGGCCATTTTCACGATGTAGATTCTTCCTACCCATGAGCATGGAATGTTCTTCCATTTGTTTGTATTCTCTTTTATTTCCTTGAGCAGTGGTTTGTAGTTCTCCTTGAAGAGGTCCTTCACATCCCTTGTAAGTTGGATTCCTAGGTATTTTATTCTCTTTGAAGAAATTGTGAATGGGAGTTCACTCATGATTTGGCTCTCTGTTTGTCTGTTATTGATGTATAAGAATGCTTGTGATTTTTGTACATTGATTTTGTATCCTGAGACTTTGCTGAAGTTGCTTATCAGCTTAAGGAGATTTTGGGCTGAGACAATGGGGTTTTCTACATATACTATCATGTCATCTGCAAACAGGGACAATTTGACTTCCTCTTTTCCTAATTGAATACCCTTGATTTCCTTCTATTGCCTAATTGCCCTGGCCAGAACTTCCAACACTATGTTGAATAGAAGTGGTGAGAGAGGGCATCCCTGTCTTGTGCCAGTTTTCAAAGGGAATGCTTCCAGTTTTTGCCCATTCAGTATGATATTGGCTGTGGGTTTGTCATAAATAGCTCTTATTATTTTGAGATACGACCCATCAGTACCTAATTTATTGAGAGTTTTTAGCATGAACGGTTGTTGAATTTTGTCAAAGGCCTTTTCTGCATCTATTGAGATAATCATATGGTTTTTGACTTTGGTTCTGTTTATATGCTGGATTACATTTATTGATTTGTGTATATTGAACCAGCCTTGCATCCCAGGGATGAAGCCAACTTGATCATGGTGGATAAGCTTTTTGATGTGCTGCTGGATTCTGTTTGCCAGTATTTTATTGAGGATTTTTGCATCAATGTTCATCAAGGATATTGGTCTAAAATTCTCTTTTTTGGTTGTGTCTCTGCCAGGCTTTGGTATCAGGATGATGCTGGCCTCATAAAATGAGTTAGGGAGGATTCCCTCTTTTTCTATTGATTGGAATAGTTTCAGAAGGAATGGTACCAGCTCCTCCTTGTACCTCTGGTAGAATTCGGCTATGAACCCATCTGGTCCTGGACTTTTTTTGGTTGGTAAGCTATTGATTATTGCCACAATTTCAGCTCCTGTTATTGGTCTATTCAGAGATTCAACTTCTTCCTGGTTTAGTCTTGGGAGGGTGTATGTGTTGAGGAATTTATCCATTTCTTCTAGATTTTCTAGTTTATTTGCGTAGAGGTGTTTGTAATATTCTCTGATGGTAGTTTGTATTTCTGTGGGATCGGTGGTGATATCCCCTTTATCATTTTTTATTGCATCTATTTGATTCTTCTCTCTTTTTTTCTTTATTAATCTTGCTAGCGGTCTATCAATTTTGTCGATCCTTTCAAAAAACCAGCTCCTGGATTCATTGATTTTTTGAAGGGTTTTTTGTGTCTCTATTTCCTTCAGTTCTACTCTGATTTTAGTTATTTCTTGCCTTCTGCTAGCTTTTGAATGTGTTTGCTCTTGCTTTTCTAGTTCTTTTAATTGTGATGTTAGGGTGTCAATTTTGGATCTTTCCTGCTTTCTCTTGTGGGCATTTAGTGCTATAAATTTCCCTCTACACACTGCTTTGAATGCATCCCAGAGATTCTGGTATGTTGTGTCTTGGTTCTCGTTGGTTTCAAAGAACATCTTTATTTCTGCCTTCATTTCGTTATGTACCCAGTAGTCATTCAGAAGCAGGTTGTTCAGTTTCCACGTAGTTGAGCGGTTTTGAGTGAGATTCTTAATCCTGAGTTCTAGCTTGATTGCACTGTGATCTGAGAGATAGTTTGTTATAATTTCTGTTCTTTTACATCTATTGAGGAGAGCTTTACTTCCAAGTATATGGTCAATTTTGGAATAGGTGTGGTGTGGTGCTGAAAAAAATGTATATTCTGTTGATTTGGGGTGGAGAGTTCTGTAGATGTCTATTAGGTCTGCTTGGTGCAGAGCTGAGTTCAATTCCTGGGTATCCTTGTTGATTTTCTGTTTCGTTGATCTGTCTAATGTTGACAGTGGGGTGTTAAAGTCTCCCATTATTAATGTGTGGGAGTCTAAGTCTCTTTGTAGGTCACTCAGGACTTGCTTTATGAATCTGGGTGCTCCTGTATTGGGTGCATATATATTTAGGATAGTTAGCTCTTCTTGTTGAATTGATCCCTTTACCATTATGTAATGGCCTTCTTTGTCTCTTTTGATCTTTGTTGGTTTAAAGTCTGTTTTATCAGCGACTAGGATTGCAACCCCTGCCTTTTTTTGTTTTCCATTTGCTTGGTAGATCTTCCTCCATCCTTTTATTCTGAGCCTATGTGTGTCTCTGCACGTGAGATGGGTTTCCTGAATACAGCACACTGATGGGTCTTGAGTCTTTATCCAATTTGCCAGTCTGTGTCTTTTAATTGGAGCATTTAGTCCATTTACATTTAAAGTTAATATTGTTATGTGCGAATCTGATCCTGTCATTATGATGTTAGCTGGTTATTTTGCTCGTTAGTTGATGCAGTCTCTTCCTAGTCTCGATGATCTTTACAATTCGGTATGATTTTGCAGTGGGTGGTACTGGTTGTGCCTTTCCATGTTTAGCGCTTCCTTCAGGAGCTCTTTTAGGGCAGGCCTGGTGGTGACAAAATCTGTCAGCATTTGCTTATCTGTAAAGTATTTTATTTCTCCTTCACTTATGAAGCTTAGTTTGGCAGGATATGAAATTCTGGGTTGAAAATTCTTTTCTTTAAGAATGTTGAATATTGGCCCCCACTCTCTTCTGGCTTGTAGGGTTTCTGCCGAGAGATCTGCTGTTAGTCTGATGGGCTTCCCTTTGATGGTAACCTGACCTTTCTCTCTGGCTGCCCTTAACATTTTTTCCTTCATTTCAACTTTGGTGAATCTGACAATTATGTGTCTTGGAGTTGCTCTTCTCGAGGAGTATCTCTGTGGTGTTCTCTGTATTTCCTGAATCTGAATGTTGGCCTGTCTTGCTAGATTGGGGAAGTTCTCCTGGATAATATCCTGCAGAGTGTTTTCCAACTTGTTTCCATTCTCCCCGTCACTTTCAGGTACACCAATCAGACGTAGATTTGGTCTTTTCACATAGTCCCACATTTCTTGGAGGCTTTGCTCATTTCTTTTTATTCTTTTTTCTCTAAACTTCCCTTCTCGCTTCATTTCATTCATTTCATCTTCCAGGGCTGATACCCTTTCTTCCATTTGGTCGCATCGGCTCCTGAGGCTTCTGCATTCTTCACGTAGTTCTCGAGCCTTGGTTTTCAGCTCCATCAGCTCCTTTAAGCACTTCTCTGTATTGGTTATTCTAGTTATACATTCTTCTAAATTTTTTTCAAAGTTTTCAACTTCTTTGCCTTTGGTTTGAATATCCTCCCGTAGCTCGGAGTAATTTGATCGTCTGAAGCCTTCTTCTCTCAGCTCATCAAAGTCATTCTCCGTCCAGCTTTGTTCCGTTGCTGGTGAGGAACTGCGTTCCTTTGGAGGAGGAGAGGTGCTCTGCTTTTTAGAGTTTCCAGTTTTTCTGCTCTGTTTTTTCCCCATCTTTGTAGTTTTATCTACTTTTGGTCTTTGATGATGGTGATGTACAGATGGGTTTTTGGTGTGGATGTCCTTTCTGTTAGTTTTCCTTCTAACAGACAGGACCCGCAGCTGCAGGTCTGTTGGAGTACCTGGCCGGCCATGTGAGGTGTCAGTCTGCCCCTGCTGGGGGGTGCCTCCCAGTTAGGCTGCTCGGGGGTCAGGGGTCAGGGACCCACTTGAGGAGGCAGTCAGCCCGTTCTCAGATCTCCAGCTGCGTGCTGGAAGAACCACTGCTCTCCTCAAAGCTGTCAGACAGGGACATTTAAGTCTGCAGAGGTTACTGCTGTCTTTTTGTTTGTCTGTGCCCTGCCCCCAGAGGTGGAGCCTACAGAGGCTGGCAGGCCTCCTTGAGCTGTGGTGGGCTCCACCCAGTTCAAGCTTCCAGGCTGCTTTGTTTACCTAAGCGAGCCTGGGCAATGGCAGGCGCCCCTCCCCCAGCCTCGCTGCCGACTTGCTGTTTGGTCTCTGACTGCTGTGCTAGCAATCAGTGAGACTCCGTGGGCGTAGGACCCTCTGAGCCAGGTGTGGGCTATACTCTCCTGGGGCACCGTTTCCTAAGCCCGTCGGAAAAACCTTATTTTTTTTTTCTTCTTTATCCTTTCCCTCCTCCCACCCGCCACCTTCCAGTAAGCCCAAGTGTCTCTTTCTTTGTGTCCATAAGTTATCATCATTTGGCTATCACTTATAAGTGAGAACATGTGGTATTTGGTTCTCTATTACTGCATTAGTTTGCTAAGAATAATGGCATCCAGCTCTATCCATGTTCCTGCAAAAGGCATGATCATGTTCCTTTTTATGGCTACGTAGTATTCCATGGTGTATATGTACCACTTCTTCTTTATTCAGTTTGTCATTGATGGGCATTTAGGTTGACTCCATGTCTTGGCCATTGTGAATAGTGCTGCAAAAAACATACACATGCATGTGTCCTTATGGTAGAATGATTTATATTCCTTTGGTTATATACCCAGTAATGGGATTGCTAGGTCAAATCATATTTCAGATTTTAGCTCTTTGAGGAATTGTCACACGGCTTTCCCCAATAGTTAAAATAATGTACACTCCCACCAACAGCGTTTGTGTTCTCTTTTCTCCACAATCTTGCCAGCAACTGTTATTTATTTATTTTTCTTTTTAATAACATCCATTCTGACTGGTCTGAGATGGTATCTCTTTGCAGTTTTGATTTTCATTAATCTAATGATCAGTGATATTGAGCTATTTTTCATATGGTTGTTGGCTGCATGTATGTCTTCTTTTGAAAAGTGTCAGTCTGTATCCTTTGCCCACTTTTTAATGGAGTTGTTTGGTAATTTTTTTGTAAATTTCTTTAAGTTCCTAATAGAGTCTAAATATTAGACCTTTGTTGGACACATAATTTGCAAATATGTTGTCTCATTCTGTAGATTGTCTGTTTACTCTGTTAATAGCTTCTTCTGCTGTTCAGAAACTCTTAATTGAATCTCATTAGTCAATTTTTGCTTTGTTTTGCGATTGCTTTTGGTGTCTTTGTCATGAAATCTTTGCCTGTTCCTATGACCAGAATGGTATTGACTAGGTTGTCTTCAAGAGTTTTGTAGTTTTTGGTTTTACATATAAGTTTTTAATCAATCTTGAGTTGATTTTTGTATATAGTTGAAGAAAGATATCCAAGTTCAACCATCTGAATATGGCTAAACAGTTATCCCAGAACCATTTATTCGATAGGGAGTCGTTTTCCTATTGCTTGTTTTTGTCAGCTCTTTTGGAGATCAGATGGTTGTAGTTGTACAGCTTTATTTCTGGGCTCTCTACTCTGTTCCATTGGTGTATGTGTCTATTTTTGTACCAGAATGGTACTGTTTTAGTTGCTGTAGCCCTGTAATATATTTTGAAGTCAAGTAACATGAGTTCTCCTGCTTTGCTCTTTTTGCTTAGAATTGCCTTGGCTATTCTTGGCTCTTTATTACTTCCATATAAATTTTAAAATAGTTTTCTCAAGTTCTCTGAAGAAAGACATTGGTAGTTTGATAGCAGTTGCATTGAATCCATAAATTGCTTTGGGCAGTATGGCCACTGTAATGAGATTGATTCTTTCTATCCATGTGTATTGAATGTTTTTCCATTTGTTTATGTCATCTCTGATTTATTTGAGCAGTGTTTGTAATTCTCATTGTAGAGATCTTTCACCTCCCTGGTAAGCTTTTTTCCCAGGCATTTTCTTCACTTTGTGGCAATTGCAAGGTTGTGAATGGGATTGTGTTTCTAATTTGGCTTTCAGGTTTGCTATTTTTGGAGTATGGGAATGCTAGTGATTTTTATACATTGATTTTTGTACCCTGAGACTTTGCTAAAGTTGTTTGATTGGCTGAAGAATCTTTTGGCCTGAGATTATGGAATTTCCTAGATATAGAATCATGACATCTGCAAACAGGAATAGATTGACTTCCTCTCTTCTTATTTGGATGCTATTTCTTTCTCTTGCCTGATTGCTCTGGCCAGACCTCCAATACTATGTTGAATAGGAATGATGACAGAGGGCAATTTTCAAGGGAAATGCTTCCAGGTTTTACCCATTCAGTATAATGTTGACTCTGGGTCAGCCATAGATTATTTTGAGGTGTTTCTTCAATACTTAGTTTATTGAGAGTTTTTAACATAAAGGGATGTTGAATATTATCAAAAGCTTTTTCTGCATCTATTGAGATAATCATGTGATTATTGTCCTTAGTTATGTTTAGGTGATTAATACATTTATTGATTTGTGTATATTTAACCAACCTTGCATTGCGAGGATGAAGCCTACTTGATTGTGATGGATTAGCTTTTTGATGTGCTGCTGAATTCTGTTTGCAAGTATTTTGTTGAGGATTTTTGCATCAATTTTCATCAAGGTTATTGGCCTGAAGTTTTTTCTATGTTTGTGTGCCTCTGCCAGGTTTGGATATCTGGATGATGCATGTCTCAGATAAGTTGGGGAGGAGTCCCTTCTCCTCAATTTTTTGCAATAATTTTGGTAGAAATGGTACCAGCTTTTCTTTGTACATCTGGTAGAATTTGGCTTTGTATCTGTCTGGTAGTGAGCTTTTTGGTTGGTAGGCTATTTATTACTGATTCAACTTTGAAGCTCATTGTTGGTCTGTTCAAGGAATCAGTTCTTTCTGGTTCAGTCTTGGGAGGATGTACGTTTCCAGGAATTTATCCATTTCTTCTTGGTTTTCTAGTTTGTGTGCTTAGATGTGTTTTTAGTATTTTCTGATGGTTATTTTTTATTTCTGTGGGATCAGTGGCAACATCCCATTTTTCCATTTTAATTGTGTTTATTTTGATCTTCTCTCTTTTCTTTATTAGTCTAGCCAGTTGCCCAGCAGTTCCCAACCTTTTTGGCACCAGGGACTGATTTCATAGAAGACAGTTTTTCTACAGATGATGAAGGTGGGGGATGGTTTCAGGATGAAACTGTTCCTCCTCAGATTATCAAGCATTAGTCAGAGTCTCATAAGGCACATACAACCTAGATCTCCCTCATGAGCAGTTCACAATAGGTTCCCACTCCTATGAGAATCTAATGCCACCACTGATCTGACAGGAGGAGGAGCTCAGGTAGCAATGCTTGCTTCCCAGCTGCTCACCTCCTGTTGGGCAGCCCAGTTCCTAATAGGCCATGGACTGGTACAGGTCTGTGTCCTAGGGGTCAAGGACCCCTGGAGTACCCTTTCTATCTTATTTTTTTTTTCCAAAACCAACTCCTAGATTTGTTGACCTTTTGAATGGTTATTCATATGTTGATTTATTTCAGTTCAGCTTTGATGTATTGGTGTATCTCATCTCCTGCTAACACTGGGGTTGACATATTCTTTCCTCTCTTACTCTTTCAGTTGTGATGCTGGGTTGTTAATTTGAGATTTTTCTAACTTTTTGATGTTAGATGTGAATATTTAGTGCTATAAATTTCCTTCTTACCACTGCCTTTTCTGTGTCCTAGAGATTCTATTATGTTGTATCTTTGTTCTCATCAGTTTCAAAGAACTTATTGATGTCTGCCTTAATTTCATTATTCACCTGATAGTCATTCAGGGGTGAGTTGTTTAATTTATATGTAATTGTATCATTTTGAGTGAGCTTTTTAGTCTTGATTTCTATTTTTATTGTGATGTGGTTTGGGAGTGTGTTTGGTATGATTTGGACTCTTCTGCATTTCCTGAGGATTATTTTATGTCTGATAGTGTGGCTGATTTTAGAGTATGTGCCATGTGACAATAAATAGAATGTATATTCTATTGATATGGGTGGAGAGTTCTGTAGATGTTTATCAGATCTGTTTGGTTCAGTGTTGAGTTCAGGCCCTGAACATCTTTGTTAATTTTCTGCCTTGATGATTTGTCTAATACTGTCAGTACGATGTTGAAGTCTCCCACTACTCTTGTGTTGGAATCCAAGTCTCTTTTTAGGTCTCCAAGAACTTGCTGCATGAATCTGGGTATTCCTGTTTTGGGTGCATATATATTCAGAATAGTTAGGTCTTCTTGTTGAATTGAACCCTTTACCATTATGTAATGCCATTCTCTGTCTTTTTTTATGTTTGTTGGTTTAAAGTCTGTGTTGTCTGAAATTAGGGTTGCAGCCCTTGCTTTTTTCTGATTCCCACTTGCCTGGTAGATTTTCTTCCACCCCTTTATTTTTAGCCTGCGGCTGCCATTGCATGTAAAATGGGACTCTTGAAGACAGCATACCACTGGATGTTGCTTTTTTTATCCAGCTTGCCATTCTACACCTTTTAAATGGGGATATTTAGCCCATTTACATTCTAGGTTAGTATTCATATGTGTGGATTTAATCCTGTCATTGTGTTGTTAGCTGGTTATTACACAAGCTTGTTTCTGTGGTTGCTTTATAGTGTCATGGTCTTTATGCTTGAATTTTTTTTTATAATGACTGCTAAATTTCTTTCCTTTCCATATTTGGTGCTACTTTCAACATCTCATGTAAGGCATGAGAAGGAAACATTTGCGGGTATAAATAAAAACAGAGTTTACATCTTTTAAGTTCTTTTCTTCCTGATGTAAGATCCAGCAATCTACAAATTTTTAGTGTACAATTTGATGAAATATGTAGAAACACCCATGTAATCCACACCCTTACTTAGATAGCATTTCATTACCCATTACCACAAAATGCATCACTGGTATTCCCAATCAAACCCCTGGTCCCTGATGCTTCCATTGTTCTGCCTTTCTTTTATGACAAATTAGATCTGCCTATTGTAGCAGTTCATAAAAATAGAATCACATAGTGTGCACTATTTTTGTTGATCTGCTTTTGTTAAGCATAAAACTTTGATATTGATCCATGTTGAATCAAATATCACTAGTTCTTCTCTCTTTATTTTGGAGCATTATTCCATTTTAATTATTTACCTGAATCTTTAATATCCATTCTCTTGTTGGTGGATGTTTGAGTTGTATCCAGTTTAGGACTACAGTGAACAATAGCCTCTATAATATTCCTATGTAAGTTTGTTTGTTTGTTTGCTTTTATGGACCTTTTAAAATTTTTTCTTGGGAGTGCAATTTTTGAATTATATGTTAAGTATATAGTAACATGATGATAGATTGCTAAACAGCTTAACAAAGTATTGTTACTATTTTTATATTTCTGCCATTATTGTATCAGTGTTTCATTGCTACACATTTATTTCCAACATAAGGAAGTGACACTCATTTTAAACTTAGCTTTACTTTTTGGTATGTAATGGCATCACACTGTGGTTTAATTTGCATTTCCTTGACAACAAAGATACTATGCATCTTTATGTGCTTCTTAGCTATTCATACATCTTATTTTGAATTATCTATTTAAGTCTTTGCTCACTTTTATAATTTTTTATTGTTCAGTTGTAGGAGTGCTTTATATATTCTTCATTAAATCTTTGTCAGATATATTTTTCTAAAGGCTTTTGCCCAGTAAGTGATTTATATATGTATGTTTTTTTATTTTTATTTTTTTACTTTATATAGTGTAAAAGTTCACACTTATTCAGAATTGAATAACAGAAGTCTACTTGAGCTCTCTGAAACAAAAATGGTGGGCTTTGAGAACTTATCATAAGAATATAACATGTATTAGAGACTAAGAAAAGAGAAATATTATGGCTTTCAGGAAAGAACTGTAACAATTGATTTGACAGTATGACAATCCTTTTCCCTGTTTCTGTCACCACATCTTTCTCTGACATTCTTCTTCTGCTTCCTTCTACTTTTAAGGACCATTGTGATTATCTTGCACACACCCAGATATTCTAGGATAGCATCCATATCTTAAGGTGAGAGTTTACTACACCCTTAATTCCACTGGGAATCACAGTTCCCTTTTGCCATGTAACATAACATACTCACAGGTTCTAGGGATTACAATATGGACATCTTTGGAAGAACTATTTCTTTGCCCACCACAAATGAATTTATCTTCTCTAAGAAAAAGTGCTAATAATTGAATGCCTCAATTTATGTAGTTGATGGTGGCAATAATAACTGTATTAATGGTTTTTGATAATATCTTTTGGAGGAAGAATTTTAAATATAAGAATACAAAATAAGTTCTGGAAGGATTCTTGTTAACCTTCATGGCATTTTTGAAATGTTATTCCTCAATTAATTATAAAACTCCAATGAGAATGAGGACCTATTTCAATATTTTGAGGTAGTTATCATAAATAGATATGAGCTTTCATTTTTTTTCTATTTAATTTTGGCATTGAATGCATTAGAAAGTGCATATATTTGCATGACCCATGTTGCTATTTGTGACAAATAAGCAGAATACTGAAAAAATATTGGCACTCAGGTAGAAAAGGTGAATTAGGATAATAATATTTCAAGTCAAGAAAATATTTCATACTCAAGTAAATATGAGTAATTAAATGTGATTAAGTGTAAGATGTAAATTATTCGTATCTAGAGAGAAAGCTAGAAAGATAGGAACCCAGTAGGGACCTTGTTAAAAACAGGTAGTTTAGACAGTTGCTCTTAAAAGAGTTTCACTTTGTTACAAACAAGGTGTTCTTCTCCAAGAGGTCTTCACTTCCTTGTACTGTCTGTCCTGAAGTCTTATTTCCCTGTTCTTTGTCTAAAATAATCTTGCCTGACAATCTGTCAGCCCTTCCTGCCCTGCTGTGCTCAGGCATGCCCGCCAAGAAATCATCCCCTCCCTCCTGTAACAGCTTTTCCCCACCAAAACTGATCTTCCCACATTCCCACTAGTGTAACTGCATTCCTATACTTTTCAAGTTAGCCAACCGTGTTCAGCTTAGATTGTGTGGTCCAACTCCAGCCAACAGAGGCAGGACATAGTAATAGGGACAAGCTGTGTTAAGAGATAATAAAAACCCCTGCTCTCCTTTGTTCTGTGTGCTCTCGTCATTGCTCCATCCGTGAGTTGCACCCTTCTATAGAAGTAAAAATTGCCTTGCTGAGAAAATGAAATTTATGTTCCAGTGCTATTTCTTCTGTGGCACCTAAAATTTATTTATAACAGGCCATGCAAAATTATTGTATTTTTCACCTAAAGTCAATGTGATTCACCGAAGAGTTTTAAACAGGAGGGTTATTTGATAAGAATTAGTATTTTTGATTGATTTATAATCTCCTTAAATAATATTGTCTTTTTTTCTCACCCACATGTGTGGTGTAAATGTTGAAATGTCATTGGACCCAGGATACATATTTTAAAATGTAGCCAATAGCATCTGTCAATGTATTGTACATAGTATGGGAGAAAAAGAAAGGTCAATGATTTCATGGGTTGAATCTGAGTAATTTGAATAATGAAACTAAAATTAAGTGAGTTGAGGAAAAGCAAATTCTTATTTAGGAACTAGAATGATCAGAATATTATTCTTGGTCAGTTTATAATTTAATGCATTGTAGACAAAAATCTAAATGGAGATAGTAAGCAATACCAAGATGAAAGAATCTGAATTTCAACAGAAAGGTCTAAGGTCTGAGCATATATTTGGGAGTCACTGGCATATAAAGATTATTTAAAACCATGACATCAGATAAGGTATTTAAGCGTATAAGTGCAGATTAGAACAGCTAGGTCCTGAGGCATTGTAACATTTAAGAGTTTCTCTGAGAGGAAGAAGAACAAGCTAAAAAGGATGAGGAGGAGCAGATCCTGATGTAGAAAAAAAAAAACCTGAGAATGTGCTGTCTTGAAGCCAAATCAAGAAGGACAACGTGATTAAATGCTGCAGATAAGTAAAGTAAAATGAGGGCTCAATTGACCCACAGAACTAGGAGCATGGATATAATTAATAACTTTTATAATAATTAGTTTAATTAAGTGGTATGGATGACAGCCTGTTTAGAGGGGCTCAAGGCTAGGAGACAATGTGATAAACTATAGATCACTCTTTCAAGGTGTTTTATATGAAAGTTGTGGTAGGCAGAATTCTGAAATGACTGATTATTTTGCCTAGGTGGTGTACTCGTTCTGTGTCGTCTCTTCTTGTCAATTGTGGAGGGAAGAGTGAACATGATGGATTTCACTTCTGAGATTAGATTAGATTGGATTAGATGAAAAAGGTGAAAGGACTTTGCATATGTAATCATGGTACCAAGTCAATGTACTTTGAGTTCATCAAAAAGGAGATTATCCAGGTGGCCCTGGTGTAGTCAAGTTATCTTTAAAATAGATGAGACCCCTCCCTAAATCAGAGATTCAAATTATGAGAAAAATCCTCCTCCTTGCTTTGGAGAAAAAGTAAACTGACATGTAAGGAGAGGGTCTGTGAGAAGTACTCTTCTTGGAGGTTAGAGGGACTTCCAACCAGCTAGAAGAAAATGAGTCCTACAACTACATGGAAAGGAATTCTGACAGAAAGTAGTGAGCTTGAAAGAGGATCCTGATGAGTCCCTTCCTTATATGAAATCACAGTCTCAACTGACATCTTGATTTTAACCCACAAAGATTCCAAGCAGAGGAACCAGTTAGTTCCTAACCCACAGACATTGTGAAATAATCAATTTGTTTTGTTTTAAGCCACTAAGTTGGGGGTATTTTTAAGTGTAGTAGACAATTCATATAAAAATAATTCAGAAAAAAGAACCATTAGCTGGAGAAGCTGTGGAGGTCACAAGGGTTTTTCTTTTTAAGTTGCCAGTATGTTGACAGTCAAATATTATGATGCAGGAAGTAAATGATTTGATATAATGCACAAATTGATGAGTTGACTTTACATGTACAATTTATAAAATGACAGAAAAGAAGGCAGAATATGTGGGTACAAATAGTAGTAGGTTATAACGTATATAACATAATTTATTTAATGACATACCTTTTTCATTTAGATTGTTTCCAAACTCTTGCTCTCCTAAGAATGTTGCAATAATTAACCTAGGGTATAAATTATTTAACATATATGTGGATATATCTGTAGAGCAATTTACTAGAAGTAGAATCCTGGGTTAAAGGCACATGCCCAGTTTGAAAGCATTTACAAACAAGCTCTTCAATGGAGTTTGGATTATGTTTGCACACTTTCATATTTTTGCTGATTACATACATATATACATACACACAGACACATATGTACATATATGTATGTATATACACACATATACACACTTTAATTGTATTTCTTATTTATGAATTATATTAGGAATAGGAATATTTCATATCGTTAAAAGCAGTTTGAATTTCTTTTTGAAATGAATGTTTATATACATTGCCCATTTTGGGGGTAACCTTTTTCTTTATGTATAGGTAGATTAGCCTTCTCTATGATGAGTTAAGGCATTTTTCTGAGATTATAATTTTTGTATTATTATTACTATTATAATTTGCTATTTTTAAAGTAATTGAATTTATTATGTTTAATTTTGATATGATTTCTATATTATGTGTCATAATTTAGAAAGACCTTACTCTGAGATTATAAAAGTAATCCCAATGTTTTCTTCTGGGTTTTAAAAATGTAACCATTTTAATGTACATATCTTTTGTATTTAGAATTCTTCTTGGGATATAGAAAGGAGTATGGATGAACAGATTTTTGCACAAGTTCCTCAACTTCATTTATTGACAAATCCATCTTCCAAATCACTGTTTCATTGATGAATATTTCCTTATTTCATTAATTTCTATTTCTATATTTAGTTTTCTCCTCAACTTATCTTTATTTTTCCTACCTTCTGGAGTTTAACATTTAGCTGATTTATTTTAATTTTCTACATTAAAAAAAATTTTTACTTTAAGCTCTGGGAAACCTGTGCTGAACGTGCAGCTTTGTTACATAGGTACACACGTGCCATGTGGTTTGCTGCACCTATGAACCCATCATCTAGGTTTTAAGCTCAGCATGCGTTAGGTATTTGTCCTAATACTCTCCCTTCCCTTGCCCCCAAACTCTCCAACAGGACCCTGTGTGTGATGTTCCCCTCCCTGTGTCCACATGTTCCCATTGTTTAACTCTCACTTATAAGTGAGAACATGTGGTGTTTGGTTTTCTCTTCCTGTGTTAGTTTGTTGAGAATGGTGGCTTTCAGCTTCATCCATGTCCCTACTAAGGACATTAAGTCATTCTTTTTTAGGGCTGCATAATATTCCATGGTGTATATGTGCCACATTTTCTTTATCCAGTCTATCATTGATGAGTATTTGGGTTCATTCCAAGGCTTTGCTATTGTAAATAGTGCTGCAATAAACATATGTGTGCATGTGTCTTTACAGCAGCATGATTTATAATCCTTTGGGTATATTCCCAGTAATGCGATTGCTGGGCCAAATGGTATTTCTGGTTATAGATCCTTGAGGAATCACCACACTGTCTTCCACAGTGGTTGAACTAATTTACACTCCCCCCAACAGTGTAAAAGAATTCCTGTTTCTCCACAGCCTCACCAGCATCTGTTGTCTTCTGACTTTTTAATAATTGCCATTCTAACTGGCGCAAGATGGTATGTCATTGTGGTTTTGATTTGCATTGCTCTAATGACCAGTGATGATGAGCTTTTTTTCATATGTTTGTTGGCCACATAAATATCTTCTTTTGAGAAGTGTCTGTTCATATCCTTTGCCTACTTTTTGATGGGGTTGTTTGTTTTTTTTTTCTCATAAATTTAAGTACCTTGTAGCTTCTGTATATTAGATCTTTGTCAGATGGGTAGCTTGGAAAAATTTTCTCCCATTTTGTAGGTTGCCTGTTCACTGTGATGATGGTTTCCTTTGCTAAGCAGAAGCTCTTTAATTTGATTAGATTCCATTTGTTAATTTTGGCTTTTGTTGCAATTGCTGTTGGTGTTTTAGTCATGAAGTCTTTGCCCATGCCTATGTCCTGAATGGTATTGCGTAGGTTTTCTTCTAGGGTTTTTATGGTTTTGGGCTTTACATTTAAGTAATGTCCTCTCTTATTTCCTTGAGCAGTGGTTACTAATCCATCTTGAGTTAATTTTTGTATAAGGTGTAAGGAAAGGGTCCAGTTTCCGTTTTCTGCATATGGCTAGCCAGTTTTTTCAACACCATTTATTAAATAGGGAAGGCTTTCCCCACTTCTTGTTTTTGTCAGGTTTGTCAAAGATCAGATGGTTATAGATGTGTGGTCTTATTTCTGAGGTTTCTGTTGTCTTCTATTGGTCTATATGTCTGTTTTGGTACCAGTACCATGCTGTTTTGGTTACTGTAGCCATGTAGTATAGTTTGAAGTCAGGTAGCGTGATGCCTCCAGCTTTGTTCTTTTTGCTTAGGATTGTCTTGGCTCTACGGGCTCTTTTTTTTCCATATGAAATTTAAAGTAGTTTTTCTAATTCTGCAAAGAAAGTCAATGGTAGCTTGATGGGAATAGCATTGAATCTATAAATTACTTTGGGTGGTATGGACATTTTCATGATATTGATTCTTCCAATCCATGAACATGGAATGTTTTTCCATTTGTTTGTGTCCTCTTTTATTTCCTTGAGCAGTGTTTACTAGTTATCCTTGAAGAGGTCCTTTACATCCCTTGTAAGTTGTATTCCTAAGTATTTTATTCTCTTTGTAGCAATTGTGAATGGCAGTTCACTTATGACTGACTCTCTGTTTGTCTATTGTTGGTGTATAGGAATCCTTGTGACTTTTGCCACATTGATTTTGTATCCTAAGACTTTGCTGAAGTTGCTTATCAGCTTAAAGAGTTTTCGGACTGAGATGATGGGGTTTTCTAAATATACAATCATGTCATCTGCAAACAGAGACAATTTGACTTTCTCTCTTCCTGTTTGAATACGCTTTATTTCTTTCTCTTGCCTGATTGCCATGGCCAGAACTTCCAATAGTATGTTGAATAGGAGTGGTGAGAGAGGGCATCCTTGTCTTGTGCTGGTTTTCAAAGGGAATGCTTCCAGCTTTTGCCCATTCAGTATTAATTTTCCACATTTTAAAATAAAATTTCTCTATTACATCTTTGTGTGTATCCCACAAATTTAGATATGTGAAGGCTTTGTTGTCATTTAATCATAAATAATTCATATTTTCAACTTTTATTTTCTTTTTAAGATTGTGGTAAAAAGTCTCCAAAATAGCCCCCAAAGGTTCCTGCCTCCTGGTGTTTATGTCCTTATAAAAATTTCCCTTCCTGTGAGTGCATGAGGAAGGAGGAAGGTAGCCACTCCTTTGAAACCGTTAATCATTGGGAAGCTATAGATGCTACTTCTGAGATTAGGTTACAAAGAGACTTTACCTTTGTCTTGCTCACTCTCTCTAGCTCTCTTGTTTCTTCATTCTGAGGGAAGCCAGCTGTCATATTGTGAGCTTCCCTATCTACAGAAGTACATGGCAGAAGTGATGTTTCTGGCAAATAGTGAGTACCTGAAGATTACCACAGTCACATGAGTGGACTTGAAAGTGAATTTTCTGAGACCTGGGGATAACTATTTGTGTGAACTTGAAAACAAATTCTCCTCTAGTTGAGCCCTTAGGCTTTCAACTGTTATTATTTCCAACTTTACTTACATTACGAAACTACCATCCTTAATGTATTTTAAGTTTGTTTTATATTTTGTATTTTTTAACTACCTTTTTCTGTACTCAAGGAAATTCTTATTGATTTTACAGCTCACTATTTTACTTCTCAGCTCTCTTCAGTAAGCTAGGTAGTAAATCGATTTAAATATTTCTTAATAACAATTTCTGTATCATAACGTTTTGTTCTTGATTTGATTGCTTTCACTTCTTCACTCTATAGCAGACATTAAATTGATTTTTTAAAGTTCTTTTCAGATTGTTCTACTTCACTGTATGTCCTGATTTATAATTCTTTATTTTGTTCAGCTTGCATTTCCCTTTCACTGTGTTGCATTTCCTTTAGTACTTTGGGATTCTTGGTTGCAAAGTTATCTTCCCACATATATCACTTTCATATCTAGAGAACATAGTTATTTCACAGGTGTTTAGCTTTGTTCTTTCATAACACAAGGCTTCCAAAGCAGGCTTTGCATGAGTCACCCACCATTGGGTTCTTATCCCATCTGGAAAATTCATTTCTGGACTTATTTAATCAAATGCATGATACAAATCTACATCTGCTTTACATATAAGAGATCCTACTTGAGTTCCCAGCAAACAAATTTTATCCTTGTCTTTCATTGTGAAGCTTTTATGAATGCTTCATAAAAACATTAACAACAATCAATCAAAGGTTCTGTTGCATTGGCCCTCAGTCCCTTGATGCTGATGACCAGAATGTTTAATAAATATAGTGCTTTATTTCTAGTCTATGAGAAAGTTTTTCCATCTGTTATCACTGTCACTAATTCTAAAATTTTCTACTTCTAATTTTAGTGCATTCATGATTAGAAAGCTAGGTGGTCTTTTTGAAATTATGACTAAAACACAGGAGAAAATACTGAGCTAAATAAGTGCTTCTTTGGTGATGTTGTTTGGCTGTGTCCCCACCCAAATCTCATCTTGGATTGTAGTTCCCACAATTCCCATGTTTTGTGGGAGGGACCTGGTGGTAGGTAATTGAATCATGGCGGTGGATCTTTGCCATGCTATTCTCATGATAGTGAGTAAGTCTCATAAGATCTGATGGTTTTATAAAGGGGAGTTTCCCTGCAGAAGTTCTTTTCTCTTGTCTGCCAACATGTGAGATGTGCCTTTCACCTTCCACCATGATTTTGAGGCCTACCCAGCCACTTGGAACTGTGAGTTATTAAACCTCTTTCTTTTGTAAATTGACCAGTCTCAGGTATGTCTTTATCAGCAGTGTGAAAATGGACTAATACACTTGGTGAGTAGTCAAATCAAGTGTTAGGTTAAATGAAGTCAAATCAAAAGATGTACACACATCTCCTTGTGTTATTATAGGCCTTTCTTGAATATTAAGTTCTCATTGATGGTCTGGATTGCTGAATATACAGGATAAATGACCTTCAGATAAGAAAGATGCTACTGCTTTATTTTCTCTTCATAGGACACATGAGACATGATTAAGCCATGAATGAAAGGTCAACATAGTTTCTACTGTAAAAATAAAATGCTGGCATATTTTCATTTTCATTTTTATTCCAATAAAATTGAATGAAGATTGTTTATAAGACACATACACACATGCACACACGTACACAATTTATGTTACTCTAGGTACTGAACTTCAGCCAAGACACATTGGCTGAAATCCTCCTTAGCTTACTCAAATATTGGCTGAGACGATAATTTGTCCTCATTTGTTCAGTAGTAATTCAATCATAATTTTGCAAATTTGTCATTAAAAATCTATCTGTTCAGGTATTTAATGGCTATAAGAATAGTTAAGGATCAGCTCAACCACTTCATTTTAGTCACCTCTTTACTGAATCAATTTCAGATGATGCAAGGACCTTGAGGCCTGGTAATGAATGCTTAAGTAAGGACTGTGAGCACATTTAGTCCTTAAAGTGAAGAAATATTACCACTTAGTTACACTTAAATCAGAAAAAAAACCATGAATAAAGATTAACTATCTTTTACTTTTTCTTCATTTGTGAGCAGTAATAGTTAGCTATTATTACCTCACTCTTTGCTAAGATGCTTACAATTCCTTTATGCTTATAAATCAATGTAATGTAAGTTGGACTTTAGAAGTAAATAATGTCTCTGGTTAAAATAAAATACAGAGTATGTTGTTCAACAGAGGAGTCCACAGAAAGGGAAACTCTAAGTGGTAAAAGGAGCTCTTCAATTGGTTTCCTTCCATTCTTTTCCCCTTGGTTAGTCTATTAGTTTTTTTGGGCTGCAGTAATAAACTACTGCAAAGTTGGTGGCTTGAAAAATAGGATTCAAGTCTCTCACAATTCAGGAAGCCAGAAGTCCAAAATCAAGGAGTCAGCAGGGTTGCTTGCTTCTGTCATAATTCCACTCCATCAAAATGTTACCATTTTGCCATTATAAGACTTTTTGCTATTCAGACTCTGAGGGAAAAACTGTCCCATGCCTCTCTCCTAGCTTCCGATGTTTGTCCGCAATCCTTGAAATTCCTTGGCTTGTAGATACATCACTCCAGTCTCTGTCTACATTTTCATATCACTGTCTATTCCATGTCTTTTTGTGTCCTTTCTGTCTTAAAATGGCACTTAGGTTGAGTTTTGAGCCAACTCTAATTCGGTATGATTTTATCTTGATGCTTATCATAATTACATTTACAAAGACCAAATTTCCAAATAAAATCACATTCCGGGGTTATGAGTAGATAGAAATTTTGGGATGACACAAAATTTAACTGACTATACATGAGATTTTTCTTTCACTGTTATCACCAACACTGGACCCATATTTTCTGTTTGTGTGTATGTGTGTGAATCCAGCCTCACTCTTTTAGTACAACTCTGCCTCCTTGGCTATAGCTGATTGGCTGAGTTTAAAACCTAAGTAGTCTATGACAATAAGCACCCCTCAGTTGGGAACTTAAAATTGAATTAAGAAATCCCAACTCTGTTTTAATGAAGGAATTGTAAATAAGAGCTTTGAGTGATCACTTTCAGCCATGTGGACCAAATTAAAAAATAATTGGCACACAGAGAGAGAAGAATGATGCCGAGAATAACAAGAAGGCAAAAGCCAGAGAGGGAAGAAGAATTTCCCTTTCTTGTTCTGATTTTCAGTCTAACATTGTTTAGGTCTTATAATCAACCTCCCAAACCCACCATCTTTTGCTCTTGAAAGTGAAGTTTCTTACTTGATCCTGAATAGTTCTAAACTTTTTTTTTTTTTTTTTTTTTTTTTTTGAGATGAAGTCTCACTCTGTCGGCCCAGGCTGGAGTACAATGGGGTGGTCTCAGCTCATTGCAATCTCCACCTCCCAGGTTCAGGTGATTCTCCTGCCTCAGCCTTCTGAGTAGCTGGGATTACTGGTGTGTGCCACCAGGTTCAGCTATTTTTGTATTTTTTGCAGAGATGGGGTTTCACCATGTTGGCCAAACTGGTCTCGAACTCCTGACCTCAAGTGATCCTCCCTCCTCAGCCTCCCAAAGTGCTGGGATTACAGGTATGAACCACTTGGCCTGGTCTTGGTCTAATATTTCATGGAATCCTGGTATAAATATTGACAAATATTATATATGTGAAGCATATGCCTGTGGCCAGGTAGGGAGAAAGTGAAGTTAAGTGAAACTTAAAGGAAGATGCAAACAGAGAATTTAGTGTAAGCCTCTCAGACCAGTGACATCTCATTCCAGAACTGTGATTTGCTTGGTGTTTGGAAGGTTCTCTTCTTTTTTCATTTTCTTTGTATATCTCATTCTTTGTGATACACACACACACGTTAGCCTACAGACTGCTAGCAGAGCTCCAGAAAAGTGAGTATTTATCTGTTTGATATAACATTAAAAATATTTAGAAATACAAATACTATGAAAATTATGCTGAACATAATGGGAGGAATTGTTAATATTTTATGAATCCTCAAATATGTAGAATGACTCACAATCATTACAGCATGTCTATAATTCAACAGCTAACTAATTACAAGATTATATTAATATCATGAAACAGTATGGAGAATCACATGTATGCCAGGCTTAAACATATGAAGCTTACAAGATATAGTAAAGACAAAATTGGAAATCTTAGGGAATGTGGCAGTGGCCAAATTATCGAACATAAAAAACTACCTTCAAAAATAATGGTTAAGATTTATTGAACACTTAGTATGTGCTTGATACCATCGTACAAATTTCTGTTTTAATTTATTTAATCTTTAAAATAACCCATATAAGATGATTATATGTCATTCTCATTTATTGATGAGAAAACTCAGGCATCAAATGGTTAAGTGAATCATAAATATCATAAAATTGGGAAGTAGTAGGAAAAATGTTACAGCCTAGTCAGTATCTCTCCCAAGCCTGAGTATATAACTGTTCTAATGATCTTACATATCTCATAAGAAGTATTGGAATTTCCAGTTTACTCTAGCTGATAAGTCTTCCTAGAGACTTACCATTTAAACTTAGTCTTTAAGGAAGGAATTTATTAAGATTAAAAATTTGAGTAGGTGCAGGCTGGAAGGAGGGAAAAACAAATATAAAGGCACAAATAGTGAACAATAGGGAGCATATTTTTCAATAAGAAGAAAATGGGGAAGAAGATTTAAGCTCACTAATGAGACCAATATGGACAAAACTGATGGTAAACACCAATAACTGTAAGCTATGTTTTAAAATGTTTTTATTTATTTGTGTTTCCACTGCATTCATAGTATTTCAATATTTTTCTTTCAGTATCACTTTAATTTCTATTTTTAATTTAGCAATCCTTACTTTAACAGTTAACTGTAAAATAAACCCAAAAAGCAATGCATGAATTCAACATACTTGTATTCTCCTATTGGACATGCTTAGTAGAAAGAGTGTTCTAATATTTAAAAATGTATTTAGTGTTCATATTTTAATTATAATGCATTTTAACTAAAGCATATTATGCATTATCTTTTTATAGTACAAAAACTTTTCCACATGAATACACCCAAATAAGCAGCACCCAGATCACTAAATAGGGCACTACCAGCCTTTCCAAAAACCCCTCTGAGTGCTCTCTCAGTCACTGCATTCCCAAAGGTGTTTCCCGACTTCTTAAACCATTGTGCATATTTTTGCACTTTATATAACTGGAATCATACCTTATGTACTCTGTGTGGTTTCTTCCACTCAACCTTGTGTCTGTGAGATTAGTCTATGTTGTTGACTATAGTATTGATCACTTTTAATTTATGATAGTCCTTCACTTAACATTTTTAGCAATTTAAATCAATTTATTTTAAAATTTCTGTCAATCTATTTTATAAAATTTATTTTATCAGGAGTGGATACATATTTGGCTATTGATTGGGTTAACTTGACAAGCATTATATTTTTCATGTATTTTTGAATTTTGTGTTTTAGGGTTATTTTGAGAAAGGTTTTCTAAGTTTCTTCCACTTTCCTTTCTTGGTAGGGTGGTAGTGACCTTAATTTCCTCAGATCTTCAGGCCTCCAATCCCAACCCAAGTCTCCCCATAATATTTTTGTACTCCTACTCACCTGTAAAATTGGTTGTTTTTATTTTCCTAAAAGGATTGTTTCACAACCTTCCTTACCTAAAGAATGTAGCTGCTAAAATTTGCATTTTTCTTGCTAAATACTTTTGGCCTAAGTTAATGCCATTATTTTTCAGACATGGGACATTTTATAAAACTAAACATGAACCCCAAATAGATTCAGTAATCAAGTAAAATTAAAACATAAAAATAAATTTTGTTCAATTCGGATTCCTTGGTATTGATAAAAGGTTATAAATAAGTTATACCAAGTAAATAATAACTTGTACTTCAATTTGTCCATATTACTTTAGTGACTAGGAAATAATTGCCAGAAGTGCTAAAAAAAAAAAAAAAACACTTAGGGCAGAGTGTATTCCTGCAGAATTGATTTCTAGCATTATAGAGCCAAGAGTTTAAATACCAATCACTAAGTTGAATAGCTCTTTGACCTCTTGTAAGGACAACCCCATCATTTTCCCCCATCTCCATGAGTACAAATAATTTTAACTCTAGGGAGACTCTCTTTCTCAATTCGCAAAACAAACGAGACTCAAAAGTGATCCATTCTAACTCCGCTCAGACAAAAATGACTCTCTGATCCTCAAGAGATCTGACTCAAAACACAGGTAATTTTCCACCTGGCTAAGAGGAGCTTTCTGACTCAGTGGTTCATCTTGAAGCTGATTTCTTCCAGGAGTTAAACATAAAACATGTGGTTGGTTACTAGAGTGGAGCTGGAGTCAGAGCAGGCACTGAATTACCAGGATTCATTTTTTTTGGTGGAATTGTTTTGAGAGAAATGCTTACCACATCTTTTGCCTCCATATCATCAGTATTTTAATTATTAGGGAATTTGTAATGAATGGAAATCACGGTAAGATTTCCTATGAACCCAGCATTTTCGGCTTATTATTTACATTATACCTCTAGCATAGAAACTTATTTTACACTTAAACATCTTATAAGAAGCCAAATATGTACTTGCAATTTTATGTTTCAAAACAATTTTGTTCAGTAGCAGCCAATCTCACACACACAGGATTTAGTCATCCATGTTCTCACAGAGGCCAGTGCCAAGAACAGTGCTTGCCACTGATAAATTTGATATTGGAAATACAGTCATACAGTGGTAGTGGTTGTGGGCATTAGAAAGTTTTGAAGACTGAAGAATTTAGTAGAGCTTTTCAATATGAATTTTTTTTAGCATGTAACCATATGAGATCAAAATTATAGTAGACTCATTCAGACACAAAGAGACAATAGGAGGAAAAAGAAAAAGTTACCATCTTCACATAGTCAGATGTATCTGTGTAGCTACCATTCAAGCAACCCAGATACAAGACATCCATAGCCAATTTCTTTTTTCCATTTCAAACATGCTGTTCACCTATGTTTCTGATGTCTAATGGAATTATCATGCACCATTCACCAAATAAACTATCAGAGTAGTAGTGTTTTCCCTTTTTGTGCCTTCCCTATAAACCATCTTTGGCACAATTTAATTTTGAAGTTTCTCTCAAATTTATCTCTTTTCCCTCTATTTTTACTACTGTGCTCTCGGATAAGATTATATTCTTTCAGGCAATCAAATGTCTCAGTCTCCGAAATGGCCTCTCTTTTCTAGTTCATTGTCCGCACTATTATCAGAGGTGTTTCTGAAACTTCTATTTGATTGTGTAAAATTTCAATGAATTCCCCGTGTCTATGGAACACAACACTCTTCTCAGTGCATGTATAATCTTTCAACACATATTCTAAGTTCCCCAGAAGCCCCGTATATTAAACCATCCCAAATTAGTATATATTTTTTTGAATTTTCCATAGTTTTCTATATTTATATTTTTGACATGTTTCTCCTATTTTTGCATAGAAATTTTTTCTTTGCATCTTATAGATTAGCTCCTGCCCAGTAAAACTTCCTAGCTTCTAGTATTTTTGAGATATCTCTATTATAAGTGTATTTTATATTTATATGCCTCTATTATAACTATAATACAGTATTATAACTGTATTCTGGTGTATTTATTTGTAGGTTTACTTTTCTATTGCTCCCCACTACATTGTGACCTGCTTAATAACTATTTTTTTAATACTGTTATTTTTCCTTTGATTTTCCTACTTTCAGAATTCTACTAGAGCCTCTGGCAAATTATTGGTGTTAATATATATTTAACTGAAGAAATAATAACTTGGGTAGAAAGGGGAAAAAACAAAGATAAAGAAAAATTGTCATATTAGTAGAATTTAAATGCTGAGTGGATTACAGTCTAGTTAATTATTAGATGGTTAAGGACAAACAATTCTATGATATTGGTGATTACATTTCATATAACCACATAATATTCTATATTTACGACAACCCATCTTTGTCAATTACCTTTTCCTGTGTGTTAAAAAATGGAGGGATGACCATAAATTGGTGTCACTCATTTGGACAAGGCTACAAAAAAGATATAAAAAGGTAATTGTTAGCATCTTTCTATCTTTTAACTTTTCCATGTCTCTAAAGAATTTGTATTTGTCAAGATTCTCAGAGAAACAGAACCAGTAGAGGAGAGAGGGAGGGAAGGAGAGAGAGAGGCTTATTAAAAGGAATTGGCTTATGTAATTATGGAAGCTGAGCAGTCTCATGATCTGCAGGACCCACAAAAGCCAAGGGTATCATTGAGTCTGAGTCCAAATGTCTGAGATCCAGGGGAGCCACTGGTGTAAATACTAATCCAAGGGCCAGAGAACTTGTGGTGAGATATCCCAGCTCAAGTAGGCAGACAGGAAGCAAAAGGGGCAAATTCCTCCTTCCTCCAACTTTTGTTCTCTCCACGTTCTCAGTGGGTGATGCACACCCACATTAGAAGGAGCAATCTACTTTGCTGAGTCCATTGATTCAAATGCTAATCTTGTTCTGAAACACCCTCAAAGACACACGCAGACATGACACTTAATTGGGCCCCATGTGCCTGGTCAAGTTGACACATAAAATTAATCGTTACAGAATTTAAGGGAGAAATTGCCCAGTAATTTAATTTAGAAGGTTAATGTTGTGTATATTTAAATAAAAATGCTGCTCAACTATACTTACCATGTTCCCTTTGCCTCAAGGTCAAAAAAGATCTTGAGGCAGTGACGTCACCAAGATAGCAGAGTAAAGCCTTCAGCTCCTGCACCCTTCACCCACAAATATCGACAACCATTCACAAAATAAAATAGCCCTGAGAAGGCTTAAGAGCCCATCAGAGTATCTGCAGCAACACAGTGGGGCAAAAAAAAATTGAGAATATCAACATAGGAAAATCACTGATGAGAATGACATACTTGAGATACCAAGAGATGGCTAGGAACAAAGAAGAAAGGCAGGGACTAAAGATATCAGCCATGATTCCCAGCAGCCTTCACCACAGAAGACACAGAGGACACTAGCTTTCTTTTCCACAGAAGCAATCAACAGCCATTTCTGCCAAGGAACTCCAGAGAAAAAGACTAGGCTAAATCCTCCTCCCTCCCCAAGAAGCAGCCACTGTTGAGACGCCTACACTCCAGACCCAAGCATGTCATAAACGCCTACACTCCAGACCCAGGAACTGTGTATGCACTGTGCCTGCCCTGTGCCTGCCTTTGTTTAAGATACCAGAGCCAACACCTTAGAAGACTAGGCCCCACCCAAAGCCTAAAGCCACTATAACTCTCTGCATGTCTATGTTCCCATTCGTGGCCCTTTGCTGCCTCAAGCACCTTGCATACTGTCACCAATGGCACTATTACCCAGATGCCTGTACTCTGGGCAACAGTGCCATTATCACCCTGTACCCCAGAGCCAAAGTCCTTCCACATGTGCCTGTGCTTTAGACCTCAGCTCCATGGCTGCTTCATAGGTGTCACTCTCAAACATTGGTGCCACCACCACTGTGAGTCCACAAGCCAGACCCAGCACCAGGAGGAATCCCCTTAATCACAACTTCCATGGTGGAAGACAATGAGATTGGACTGGCCATAGCACCCATCACCAAAGACCTCAACAACGTTCACTACCACTATAGACACCCACAGCATTGGCCATTGAGGATCCCAGCAATCTTTGTCAATGCTGACCTCAATTGACAGAGCTGTATCTTTGCTGGTACCAGAACCACTGGACCCCAGCCAGCACGTGCCCTCAAAGCCCCCATAGAGAAAGTCTTTCCACAGAAAAACTGGTCTTTAAAGTCTAAAAGAGAGGTGACTACTTCACCAAATGGCAGGCTTCAAAGTAAGGCAATAAGAAATGTGAAAAAAAAAAATTGACATAACATCACCAAAAGAACACATTAATTTCCCAGGAGCTATCCCCAAATAAACAGAGATATACAAACTGTCAAATAATTCAAAATTATTGTTTTAGGAAGCTCAGCAAACTTCAGAAAAAAAAATTCAACAAAATCAGAAAAACAATATATAACCAAAATTGGATATTTAATAGACCGATAAAATTCATTTTTATCAAATTAAAATTCTGAAACTGAAAAATACAATGAAATTAGAAACAGAATATAGGGTATCAACAACAGAATGCGTCAAGCAGAAGAAAGAATCTGCTAATGTGAAGACACTGAAAAACAAAGGCAAAAAAAGGAAAAAAAGAAATGAAAAAAGTTTATGGAACACCATAAAAAGAGCAAATATTCAAATTATAGGTGTTAAAGAAAAAGAAGACAAAAGCAAGGGGCCAGAAAGATTATTTAAATAAACAATAGCATAAAATTTTCAAATCCAGAGGAATATATAAATATCCTGATACAAGAAGGTCAAGGTCTTTAATCAAATTTAATCTAAATAAGATTACTAGACAAGTTATTTTATCAAACTGTCAAAAATCAAAGTCCAAGAGAAAATCTTGAAAGCAGCAAGAGAAAAGAAGGAAATCACATATAAGGAAATTCCAATAAAGATAATAGTGAACTTCATACAAGGAAATTCCAATAAAGATAACAGTGAAGTAAATCGCATACGAGGAAATTCCAATAAAGATAACAGTGAACTTCATATAAGGAAATTCCAACAAATATAACAATGAAACAAATCACATATAAGGAAATTCCAATAAAGATAACAGCGAAGATATCTTACAGGCCAACAGGAAAAAAGGTGACATATTTAAAATGAAGGAAAACACCACAGCAAACCACTAGAGATGATTATCTAACAACAAAGGAAGACAAGAGAGGAAAGAAGAACAAAGGATCTACAAAGCAAACAGAAAACAAATTTAAAAAACAACAGCAGTAAATCCTTTCCTATCAATAATTACCATGAATGTAAATGGATTAAATTCTCAAATATGAAGACATAGAGTGGCTGAATAGATAAATAAACAAGACCCAACTATATGCTGCCTATAAGTGATTCAATTTACCTTTAAGGACACACACAGATTGAAAATAAAGGTTTGTGCAGAGATATTTCATGTAAATGGAAACCAAAAGAGAGCAACGGTAGTTTTATAATTAGATAAAATCAACTTTACATCAAAAACTGTAAAATTAGATAAAAAGGATAATTATATAATTATAATGAGACCAATCCATCAAGAATATATGACAGTTGGAAATCTGTATGCATCCGATATTAGAGCACATAACAACGTAAGCCAAATATTAATAGATCTGAAAGAAGAGCTAGACTGCACTATAATATTAGTAGGCAACTTCAACAATCCACTT